>NC_051084.1:38394545-39082670 GCF_004664715.2 Peromyscus leucopus
GCCAGAGCTAATCACATGACCAAGTCCGGTGTTAAGGGTGGGGAGGACTATCCACCAGTAGGAGGCTGAGGAGGGAAGTGAACATTGGATAAACAATAATGCAAGTGATCACAGACTTTCATTCCCGTGCAACTCTGTTTTTTTTTTTTTTTTTTTTTTTTTTTTTGGTTTTTCGAGACAGGGTTTCTCTGTGTAGCTTTGTGCCTTTCCTGGAACTCGCTCTGTAGCCCAGGCTGGCCTCAAACTCACAGAGATCCACCTGGCTCTTCCTCCCGAGTGCTGAGATTAAAGGTGTGCACCACCACCACTGCCCGGCTAATAGACAGTTTTTGTTGTTGTTTTGTTTTGTTTTTTCGAGACATGGTTTCTCTGTGTAGTTTTGGTGCCTGTCCTGGATCTTGCTCTGTAGCCCAGGCTGGCCTCAGACTCACAGAGATCAGCCTGGCTCTGCCTCCAGAGTGCTGGGATTACAGGCGTGCGCCACCACCGCCCGGTTCCTTATAAACAGTTTTGACAGTAACTGCACTGAGAAGCTTATTTGCATGCATAGTGACTGCTGGGAATTGGAATTCAGAAGAGGGAAACAAGTGTGATAGTGAACTGTCCCGATGGGAGGCAGCTTCCTTTGTAAGGAAGGTACTGGGATAACCATAGAGGGTGGGAATTTCTACTGTGGGAACCAGGAGCCTGAGTACCTGGAAGTTGAGTTTTACTTAGTAGTGGTAGGTTGATAAGCTGGGCCTTTTCTGGGAGTGATTTTACCTACTCCTTTCTAAGAGTGAGCCCAGAGAGAGGTCAGAGCGCTGCTCAAACGTTTGTAAAATTGGACATACGTCAGTCTCAGAAGCTCCCCTATAGAGTCGACTACTCTGTATACAGGCTGGGTCTATGCATGTCTTAGAAGGAGCTTTGACTGCTGGTGCATTCAGGGATGGCGTCCTCTGGGCTGCCTATCTGATCTTTGGGCTGCCCCTTAGGTTCTGAAAGCTGGCGATCCTGCCCACAGTAGAGGTCTGGGGATCCCTCCATCAGGAAGAAGACTTGTGGTATTAGGGTCTGGAGCAGGCTCCATTTCTGTTTCCCTTCTATTCTTGTTTTATCCTAAATTTAAAAGAAAAAAAAACAAATTGAAATAATGAATACAGATTTATAAATTTAGATCAGAGTAAAAGTTGTCACCGGGCATCTGCCATCATCTGTCATTAAAATGGAATGATTTTGACATTGATGCAGCTGGCTCAGGCACAGGACCAGTCATCAAAGCTGACAGTTAACTTGTCTCTGATGGCTGGAGGTGCCAGGCTCTTTAGGTCAGTAAATTCAAGAAACCCAGAGGTGGCATGATCACTTGGGCTGCAAGCCATACTCAGAGCCGTGTGATTTTGCTTCAAGCCAGAGCATCACACGGATACAGACATCTGTGGCGTGAACTTAACTTTAATCGGATGTTGTGCATGCCACCAGAAGTCCCAACAGCTTAGAGCCCCCTCCTTGTTCCAGGGGGAACGGGAAGGGGCCACATGGCACAGCTTTCATTTCTAGGCTCATGTCCTTAGGCAGCCATCACTAATCAGTCCTGAGTAGCTCTTCCCCCTGAGCCTGTATTGGGCTCTGGCACGCTCAGTACAACCGAGAGATCTTAGTTACCAGCCCAGCTCATCGATGAGAAGTAAAATGGCAGACAGGCTTTGCTGTGATCATCACCAGATCTCACTGGCCAGATTAAAAGGAAAGACTATGTAATGAACAAATGAAAAGGAACATGCGCCATAGTACAAGGCCGTACCAAAAGGCAGCGATGCTTGGCTGGGTCTGTGTTGTTTGTATCTGGTACTTTGGACAACATGGGAACTGGAACAGCTGCTCTGGGGCCAGCAAGGTGGCTCAGCAGATAAGGGTGCTTGCCGCCAAGTCTGGGGGCCCGAGTTCGACCCCTAGGACCCACATGGTGGAAGGAGAGCACCAGCAATTGAAAGTTGTCCTCAGACCTTGATGCACACGTTTGTGCTCATGTGCACATCTGATAAATAAGCAAAACTGCAGCGAACTATTTGTTTAAAAGAATAAAAGCTATATAAAATTGTTGGACTATTTTTGAAGTTTTCTTTTTTTGTGTGTTGGTGGAGGGGCAAAAAGCATGAAGCTAAGGCTATGCATTTTAAAAATATGTTTTATTGACTTGAGCATACAGCAGGTTGCTATGTTTAAAGAGGAAAAAAAAGAAGCAGTCCTCTTCTTGGCAGACACATGTGATCTTTAATTAGCCTCCGAGTCCAGTGGCCCATCGTTCAGGCCTGGCATCCCGCCTCTCTGTTTCCAGTCTCCAGTTTAATTTAGAAGCGCTGGCTGGTGCCTGCTTGTAGCTGTTTCTATCAGCAGCAGGAGCTTCTCTCAGAATTTGCCTTCCTTCTCCCTAGAATTGAGCCTAATTCCGCCGACGAGGCCGGAACAGCCGCCCTTCCAAAGCTGCTGCCACATCATGGTTTTATCAGGTGGAGAGATGAGATGATCTCCAGACTCCTGCTCCTCCTGCCCATTCGTTCAGTGCCTTGAATTTCTTATCCTTGCTTAAGACAGGCCTCTGTCAGTGAGGGTTTATTAAACACCTTCTATGGGATTTTAAGTCTCACTAGGGTGAAGATAAAGAAATTCAAAGAAGTAGATGACAAAGCTCTGAACCAAGAGACCCCAGACTCTCAGAGCTCCATTTTTTTTTTTTTTTTGCTTTTGCTCTATGATTCAAGTTGCTTCTTCAGTCATTGTTCCCAGAGCCCAGCTGATGTAAGAACCACCCACCTCACCTCCCTCTCCTCTGCCTTTCATTCACACTTTTGAAGATCAGATGGCTCTGTAGAGTAGAGCCCCCATGGCTAGGGACCCCTGTACTCCTGTCTCTATCTTGGGTTTCTGGCCTGGGCTCCTCGTCTAGGGCTTCCAGTTGCAGGGCAGCCTGTCCACTCAATGCTGGACAGTGGTGAGATCTGTTCTAGTCTTAGCTCAGCCATTGCAATCAATCTCAGAACTAACCGAGTGGGTGCAAGTATCCTGCAGGCCATCACCTGACGACACAGGAGGTGGAGAGAAATTCATCAAAGGTCTTTTAAAATTTAAACCGAGTTGCTAGGAAAAAGGAAGCTAGTGTGAATCCTGATTACATTTGAATAAACTGACTTTGATTTCAGGCTGAGAGAGCTCTCCAGATGTGTTTTGTAAAAGTCAAGAGCTTTGCTGGGCTCAGGGGTATGCAGGGATGAGCAAGAGAGGACTCTCTAAAAGGCGGTTTTAGAATAGTCTATTTGGAGGTATTAGCCAAGTGTCGTAGACTTATTAGTTATTAAAAAAAAAAAGATAATAAGGGGCTGGAGAGATGGCTCAGCGGTTAAGAGCACTGGCTGTTCTTCCAGAGGTCCTGAGTTCAATTCCTAGCAACCACATGGTGGTTCACAACCACCCATAATGAGATCTGGTGCCCTCTTCTGGCCTGTAGGCATACATGCAGGCAGAATACTGTATACATAATAAATAAATCTTTAAAAAAAAAGATAATAATAGTTCCATCCGTAAGGATATCACAGTCAGATATCTTAGGCAGTTTTCTATCGCTGTAGTGAAATACCCAAGGCTGGGGACTTACAAAATGAACAAAAGACAACAGTAACAGCAGCAACAAAACCAGGAGGTTGCTTAGCTGCCCCCTGAGAAGGCCGAAAGTCCGGACAGACTGGCTCTGGCTCTAGTGAGGGCCCCTTGACTGCGTTTCATCCCGGCATCAAGGCAGGAGTCCACTTGTTCCTCGTGTCTCTGTTCTCTTGGCCCAGGTCTCCACCATCTGTCCACATGGACGATCTGAGAGCCTGGGCGGGTGCTTCTTAGGGAGGGGTGTGTCTCCTGAGAATGGGAATGGTTACTTCAGGTTCACTAAGTGGATATCGGACAGTTGGGTGACAGTACTTATGCATTTTACAGTGTTCTGGGGGTGGGGGACCAGCAGAGAGTCACATCACACATTGTACCTTCACTTCGAGCTCGAATCGCCCATCCTTTGTATTTGGAATTGCTGCTGAGACACCATGACGGCCCATTATGAAACATACATACTCCCCGGCTCAAGAGAGCATGGATTCTTTCCCGAATGGTGGGATAACTCTATATTTGTTTTAAATTAACTAATGGGTCATTTCCATAGAGAGGGACTGAGTGCCACATGGTGCCTCAGGCATTAGGGCCGTGAGTCCAGATCCAGCCAGCAGGTTTTACTCACTGATCAACAGCACAACATTTTAACATAGGTCACACCACTAAGAATGTTTTCCTTACTGTAAAAGTACTGATTTTGCCACTTCCTACCCTACAGGGATGTAATGTGGCCCCCCTTTGCCATACCCGCACAGTAATGTTAGGTCTCTGGGAAATTTTCTTTTTTTGTAAAATATTTTATTGGTTCTTTGAGAATGTCCTACAGTGCATTTTGATCATGTTGACCCCAGCTCCTCTCAGATCCAGCTCCACCTCACCAACACTCCAACTTCGTATCCTCTTAAAATGAAAAGAAACTTACCAGGTCCAGTTTGTACTGCCTGTATACTCGTGTGTGGAGGCGTTCACAGGAGTGTGCTCAACCTACCAGCAGCCACACCCTGGAACTGAAAACCGCATCTCCCGCCTCTGGAGACCATTACCTGTCCACAGCTCCTCAGTAAGGGGCAAGGGCTTATGAAGCCCCCCTCCCCCCATGCTACCACACTGACTGGCTTGAACTTGTACAGGTCTTGTGTAGGCGAGCACAATAGGTGTTCCAGTTGTAGCCGAACACTCCATTGGCACCTACTCTCTCCCCCTTGACCCTAGGAGCGAGTTTCTGCATTAACTACCACCCACTGCAGAAAGAAATGTCTCCGACGAGGTCTGAGGGCTGCATTAATCTACATGCAGAGAGATAGGGATTGAGAAGGATTTGATGCTGTGGCCATTTGATAAAGTAATAGTAGGGTCTGTGAGCTCTTTAGTTAGAGGTTCTTGGCCAGAGTTACAGTTCTAGGCCTGTGTTCATCCTGTGGAATAGGCTTAAATCCAATTAGGAAGTGATTGTTTCCTCCCATAACATTCATGTTATTGCACCCACAGGCCACATCAGTCACTCTTGTAGTTCATAGGGTTCACAGTTGTGTAAAAACTGTTGATGGCTGTTTTTCTTCTAGCATCCCACACAGTGTCTCTGTGAGAGCTAGCCAGCAGGGAGGACGGTCCCTGGTCGGTCCCAGTTAGATTTCTCTATGTCCTGTGACCAGTGTGTGTGCTAGCTTCAGCAACAGGGTCTCACCAGCAAGTTCAGATGGGCAACCAAGAGCCATGGCAAGATCCTGTATTATTTTGGGGGTCTCTGGCCAACAACTAGAGGGGAGGTGTCCATACCTGGCACTGGGCTTTTTATTTGACCGCCTATGGCTTCAGGTAGGAGCAAAATCTCCTTTGCAGGGTAATTACAATTCAATGCTTCTATATGGTGTGTGTGTGTGTGTGTGTGTGTGTGTGTGTGTGTGTATGTGTGTGTGTATGTGTATGTATGTGTGTGTGTATGTATATATATATACACACACACACACACACATATATATATATATATATATATATATATATATCTTATAACATAGTTTCCAGCATGGTTCTACCTAACATCCTTAGTGTTAATTACCCTTCCTCCAACCTACTCCTCTGCCCTCCCCTCCCATCCCTCTCTCCATCTGAACCCTCCCTTCTCATTAGTTCCCTTTGGTCTCGGGAGTTTTAACACAGCTCATTTTATCACAGTTTGTAATTTTAAAAATGTATTACTTTCTGAAAATAAAACTAGTTGCTACTTTTTCCTGATGCACACAGCCTTTTCATGGTTATATTAAGGTCTGTTTTAGATCTTCGTGGCCAAATAGGAGTAATAGACCCCAGCAAACTTGCTGCTCAGCTCGATCAGTCCTTCATTCAGGAGTCCTGGGAGATGGGGAGAGGCCACCCAGGGACGGGGCTGGGGTTTGAGAGTCACCATGAGTGCTTTTGTCTGCCACTGTCTTCCAGGGCCGCATTGAGTGTCCCTCAGACTGTGCCATATTCACTTTCTTTCTGTTCATTTTTCCCTTCCTGACCTTAGAGTCAAAGCGTTTCAGGTACTCAAGACAATCCTTACGCCATAGTGTAAGACCTGGAGTAAGACACAAAGTGACTTATTTAGGTACTGCCACAGTTAATGTTTGGATTCCCCAGAGCACAGCCATTTGCTTGAATGATCCCTGTGTTCTGTACCACTCGGGGAAAGTTTCTTGCCATGGTGGTAGCCATACATTCAGATGCTGGCAAGTCCAGGAGAGAGAGAGTGGCAGGTGGTAAATAAATGTGTCCTTGTAACGAGCCAAAGAAAAGCAAGGAAGGGTTCAATAAAATAACAATTCTTGGTCCTGGGCTGAGTGATACGAAGAGTCCAAAGCAAGCAGATACATTGTTTCTGTACTCTAGACTTTCACAAACCCTCTGCCGGAAGCAGCCTGAGCAGCCAGAGCAGCAGCTGCGACTGCGCAATGAAGACAGGAGCGGGGCTGGAGGCCAGGCTGCCGGGATGAGCTTCGTTGTGAGCAGCTGTCTCCTAAATATAAGCTGCTTGTTTGTGAGGGATCGCCTTAAATTAGACTGGACTGGAGACGATGTGTACACTAACGGCACCAGCACTGGCTCATGCCTCTTTGTGTTCCTTGGAACTGAGGCTGGAGTGACAGCCAGGAATATGCTCCAGCAGTTGATGGCAGTGCAACAGGTGCAGATCTGAGTCCAGGGAACAGAAGTTTCCAGGTTCTTGTACCTCCTTGCAATACACTGCATGAAGATGCATGGGTACCTAGAGGGGAGGAGATAGCTTATTAAAGGGAGGGGTGCAGAGGAGCCTGGAAGTGTGCCATGCCTCCCCTGTCAAGGAGAGAGGAGGGATGGGGTAAGGTCTGCAGGGATCTTTCATGAGTCATTATCATAGTCCCGATTCTCCAAAGTTGGCATAGCCTGGGCTTTTCCAAACATGCCTCCTGCCTGAACAAAGCTTAGATAGACTGAAGTCAGCCAGGCTTTCCACTGTTGCTAGGTTTCATTTTGTAATTTCTGGGACTTCTTTCACCACTTTTTTTTTTTTTTTTTTTAAATTATTGTTCTCCTGCATCAGCAGAGCAGTGAGCCTGTCTTGGCAGTAAACGGACGGAGAAGTATTAGTTACTTTCCTTTTTGCTGCGACCAAATGGCTGACAAATGCAACTTAAAGGAGAAGGGGTTTATTTTGGCTCACAGTTTGAGAGTACAGTCTATCGTGGTGGGGGTAAGGCCTGGCTGGTGGCCTGAGTGTGAGTCTGAGGGTCACATTGTATCCACATTGCTGAGCGATGGATGCTGGTCCTCAGCTCGAGTTCTCCTTTTTATGCAGTCTGGGGCCCCATCCCACAGGATGGTGCTGCCCACATTTAGGGTGGGTCTTCTCGACTATGAACTCCCTTACATATGTGCCCAGAGCCTTGTGTCCTAGATTGTTCTAGACCCTATTGAGTTGACAGCCATGGTAGCGATCGCAACAGTGGTTGTGAATAGTGTATTCATGGGCAGGAAGGTAGGGGTGTTGCAGTAAGCTCAGTTTTCTGGGTAGCTGGTCAATAATTGATAGTGGTGGGGTGAGGATTGAGCCTTGGAAGAAGGGTGGGCTAACCAAGTGTGGTCAAGGGAAGGCTGAGTGCCCTGATAAGGGACCCCAGGGGTCCCAGAGGGCTGGCTGGACAGTGCCGTGAGTAGGGTCATAAAGGCAGACTATTGAAGGGACCATAATGGGGAACCTTGAGTTCTGGATCAAGGATGCTCCCTTGTTCATCACTATATTCTTAGCACCCATGTAGCACAATCAACACATAGTAGGTTGTCACATCTTTGCCACAGGCAAACATCAACTTGACTATGACAACTGGATTCATCCTGCAGGTGCGATATAGAAGATTTGACAGAGAGGTGATGCTGCCTGCCCCACCAGAGCTTGCCAAACTAGCCAGTTGGAGAAGTTAGTACCGTGTGCTCATTAATCACAGTGCCTTCATGTGGTATTGCTCCTAGGTGAGGCTAGTGTTTTAACATGACCCTCCAGATTGCCACCAAGAGGTCAGAGGTCAGTACAAACATGGGCTATTTGATTGGAGGCTTCTTGTTTATCTCTATGAGATTGCGCATCTTGCTTCTGCTGAGACCAGTCTTTGCTGGCTTAGTCCTTAGAGGTCAGGATGCATAAGGTGTCATGCAGATTTATTTCCTCTGGCTCAGCTTGAAGAATTTTCAATTCACAGAACCCCCTGAGGCTGCCTGTGCTCATCCTCTGGCCTTTTGTGTTTCTAGTGGGCTTCTCTCTCTCCTGGCTGCAGCTCTCAAATGTCTAGCTAAACCCCGTAGAAGGAAAGAATCCCTGGCCAGAATGCCAACCCTCCTTACTGCCTGTGTAGTGTCCTGTAATTAAATGCATACATCCCGAATCATTCCTTTATGCACTCTAGGTTTTTCACTCGCTGGTTTTTGTTTTCCTTTTCCTTTTCTGCAAAGCTATTTGTAGTTTAATCACCTGTGTATGAAGTATGTAGAATTTGATAGTGTCCTGAGTACAGTCCCCAATCAGTGTAGTGAAAATTGAAGTTCTCACCAGAGTGACCACGTGGTTATGGCCACCTCTGATTTCCTGCCCCTGGATGACAGGAGGCTACCATGTCTCCTTGGAGGCTTTACCTTTGATGTGGCTTTGGGTATACTGTACTGAGATGTAAGCAAGAGGAAAGCCATGTCTCGTTTGAAACTTTTGAAGAGTGAGTCCTGTGACTGAACACCTCCCCGCTGAGGCAGGCAGCCGGGCCATCTTGGTTTCACCGAGGTCAGAAGTCCTGTGGACTTCAGGTTTGCATTTGGCAACAGTATGAGATTCTTCTAGAGTCCCAACGTGGGGCTTGGCATGCTTTGTCTCCCTCCTAGAGCTAGGAATTGCTGCAAAACTGTGCTGACCTCTGTCAGGGCTTGTCATTGGTATCAGGATGAGAACCATAATGCCATCTTACTCGATCCAGTTACCCATGAGAAAGCCAGGATCCTAGTGTCGCTTTGCATCTGCTCTGTCCTTCTTGGCTGCATTTCACAAGTGTCTTGATGGCTTAACGCCAGTCCTTTGGGCTGAATGGGGAAGTCACATAGGGTGTTCATAGACTGAATGGTAGCCAGTCTCCGTCCCTAGTTACAGAATCTCGGGTTTCTGTCAACGATGCTGTAGACAGGAGTGGTCAGTGGACATTGGGGAGGGTCTCCAGGGCCCATTTCTAGGGAAATCTAACAAGCTACCCAAGTTGGTACAATCTATGCTGTGTCATTCATTGGTTGATCCTTGACAGCGCCCTCTCTACCTCCATTTACCCAGCTGTAAATAGTGCATAGAATTTGCCTGCAGGGCTGTGGTAAGATAAAGTGGAAAAATACTTAGAAAGTCCCAAATACAAAGTTGTACAAAAGGGCAGTTTCATTTGATATTGCTCCTAGGTGATAATAATGTTTTAACATGAATTCCAAATTGCTATTCTGAGGTCAGAGGTCAGTACTGTAGCTGGAGTTTTCTCCAGTCCTGCCTGGCCCATGGTCAGGACAAATCTCTCTCACCCACCAGTCCCGCAGCCTTGCAGACCCAACTGAATAAACACACAGAGACTTATATTGCTTACAAACTGTATGGCCGTGGCAGGCTTCTTGCTAGCTGTTCTTATATCTTAAATTAACACATTTCTATAAATCTATACCTTGCCACGTGGCTTGTGGCTTACATGTTGGTATTCATGGCAGCAGCTGGTGGCAACTCCTAACTCAGCCTTCCTGTTCCCAGAATTCTCTTCTCTGCTTGTCCTGCCTATACTTCCTGCCTGGCTACTGGTCAATCAGCGTTTTATTTATACAGAGCGATATCCACAGCACAGTACAGTATTTGGGCGGAAGGCTCCTGGAACCCTCTGGGGTATTTCTGTTTCTGTGTGAAGCTGGTCTCAGCTGGGAAGTCCTCTGAGGTCAGGACACAGGGCGTCATGTGGATTCCTCTCCTCTGACTTTGGTGAATTTCCAGTTCACAGAACCCACCGAGGTTTCCTGTGCCGCCTCTGTCCCCTCGCATTTCCAGTGGGCCTTTCTCTCTCTCAGCTTTAACTCTAAGATATCTATCTAAGCCCCTTTAGAAGAGTTCCTGATCAAAAAGAGCCATGGCAGATACCCCGCAAAGGCGTTTATCACCCGACAGTTTGAGCCCTTTTTTGGCTTTTGTGACAAAGTGGCCCCTGAACCAACTCAATACATTCTTCAGAATAGAAGGTGGTTTGGGGGGCTCTTTTTATGGGCCTAGAGTAGTTCTCTTGTGTCTAGCAGGCTATGGCTAAGAGCTTGCCTAGGTGGGGCCAGAATAGCAATGGGTAAGGCCATCAGTCAATCGCTACCAGTCCTAAGGTCTCCAGCAATTGTCCTTTCTTTTACTTAAAAACAAACAAACAAAAAAAAAAAGTGTGTGTGTGTGTGTGTGTGTGTGTGTGTGTGTGTATGATGTGTGTACATGTTCATCTGGGTAAGCAAGCACATGCATGCAGGTCAGAGAACAGCCTCGTGTCAGTCCTTACCTTCTGACTACTTTTGACGGGATCTCTTTGTTGTTTGCTACCCTGTGTGCCGGGCTATCTGGTCTCCTAGCTTCTGGGGCTCCTCCTGCCTCTGCCCTTCATTTTCCCCTAGCAGCACCAGACTACAGATGCGCACTACCATGCCTGGCTTTATATGCACGGTAGGGATTTAAACTCCGGTCTCCATGCTTGCATAGCAAGCCTTTCGGCCACTGAGGCATCTCCTTAGCAAGCCCCCTCCCCGTGAGTCCTTGAAGGAATCATTACTGAGGTTTCTGACTGGGAAGAGGATGGTTAAGACTCCACCGCACCCTCTTTCGAGGTACAGTAGAGCAGTCATGGTGTGCAGAGGAAGTGTACTTTGGAAACCATGACTTGACCGCAGATCCAGTGAGCTTTCAGAAGCAGAGAATGGGGACCTAGCAGGAAATGCTACCTCCACATGTCAGAGTCCACGCTGCTATGTGCCTCGGGCACAGAACAGGTCTCAGTAGATGTGGCAGGGACAGCCAGTTGCCACCCAGACCTACTCCTTCTTAAGATAGAACTCCACCTTTATTAGGGTCACTGTGCACTCAGCTGTGATGAGGCTTTGGCCACAGGTGGGTAGTGAGGCTGTTGGGTAGAACTTCAGGGAAGGGTGCCTGAGAGAGATTGACTCTGTAGAGGATATTTGTCCTGCAACCTGTTGTTCTAGAAGCCACCTTGAATCTAGTGTGACTTTCAGGACAGGGGATATGCTGGGGTGGTACAGGAGCAAGATGAAGTGTGGGTCTTGACTTTTATTTTTAAAATGTTTTTGAGATAATTGTAGATTTACATAGAAGAAGAAATACAGATATGTGAGGTATCATTTAGAGGGCTTCATCTCACAAAGTTATATGATTTGTCATAGCTAGGATTTTCACATTGATACACTCAAGATCTCTTCTTATGTTGGGCTGAGAAGATGGCTCAGTGGTTAAGAGTACTGACTGTTCTTCCCGGAGGACCTGGGTTTAATTCCCAGCACCCACATGGTGTTTAACAACCATTTGTAACTCCAGTTCCAAGGGATCTGGCATCCTTTTCTGGCCTCCGAGGACACTGTTTGCAGGAGGTACACCAACACTGACCAGACGTGGACCACCTACCCATGGAGACACAAATGTCTATATGAATTAAATCGTATCATTTAAAAATTGTCATGCAGCCAAACCTCACCCTGCACTAAGACAGCAGCAGCAGCAGCTTGGAAAAGAAGGGTTAAAGATTCTTAGAGCAAAGGAAAGGCCAGTGGAGGTGACTGGATCAAAGAGGCTGGATACCTCAGCTAAACCAAGAAGGATCAGGGGCTGCTGTTGCTGCACAGACCCCTCATTTCCACTTGCTGCTGACAGTGACTGGCTTTCATGAGACGCTTCTGCTTTCTTTACCTTACCGAAGGATCATGTAAAATTTATACTATTCTGTCTGCCACAGATGTTTACAAGCACTGGGTACATCCCAGCATCTGCACATATGGTTTATGAAGATGGCAGCATTTCTCTGGGGGGACTTTTTTTTTTTGGCTTGGTCTTGTTGGTTTTTAAAAATAGATAATATTTTTTTATTAATTCTTTTAGGATTTCATATATGCATATAATATATTTGATCAGATTCACCCTTACTCACCCCCCAACTCCTCACAGATCCATCCTACCATCCCACTCTCCCACCTTCTTCCATCTTTGTATCCTTATTTTCTTTCTTGTATATACCGCATGGAGTCTACTTTATGCTGCCCCTACACTCGTATGGATGTGGACATCCACTAGAGTGTGGCTAACCTACTAAAGGCTGTATACCCTTAAAGAAAACTGGCCTCCCCTTCCCCAGAAGCCACCAAATGCTAATAACTCCTCAGTTAGGGGTGGGGGCTCACAACCCACCCCCCCCTCTGTGCTAGAAGGTTGACTGGTTTGATCTTGTGGAGGTCTTGTGGCGGCAGCTACAGTTGCTGGGAGTCTGTGAGTCAGTGACCCTATGGTGTCCAGAGACACTGTTTTGTCAGGTCCTCCGTGACTTCTGGCTCTTACTATCTGTCCACGCCCTCTTCTTCAGTGGTCTCTGAGACTTGGAGGGAGGGGTGTAATATAGATGTTCCATTTGTGGCCGAGCACTCCATAAACACTTGTCTCTGCACTCTGACCCATCGTGAGTTTCCTTGTTAATTGCCAAACACTGAACAAGGAATCCCCTCAGATGTGGTCTGAGAGCTGCTCTGATCTATGCGTATAAAGATGTGAATTCAGAGAGAGTTTGATACTGGTCTATTTAATAGTATAGTAGTGGTAGGTTCAGCCCTGGGCCTGTGAGCTCCTCAGCCATGAATTCTTGGCCAGATTTACAGTACCAAACTTGTGGTTCCTTCTGTAGAATGGACCTTAAATCCAAATAGAAAGAGATTAGTTACCTCTATAACATGTGTACCACTATTGCCCCATGGGCATATCTTGCCGTGCTGGTTTTTATTGTAGCTTACAGGATTCACAGTTGGGTAAGAATATTGATGACCTGTAGCCTAAGCTGCCTTTGAACTTGGGACAGTCCTCCCACCTTGGCCTCCTGAGCACTGGGATTACAAGTGTATGCCACCATGGCTAGGCTTCCTTGGGGGTGGGAGTGGTTCCAGTTCTGACTTTCATCAAGAGATTATTTTGGGGAAATATAACTGGATGTTCAGAGATGTCCTCAGTGAGTTGATGTGCCATGCCTGCGAGGACCCTGCCGAGATTTTTTTTGGGGGGAGTGGGAGGACTCCTATCTCAGCTGCTCACTTATGTTATGCTTCCCTTTCCAGGAGCTGGTGTCAGAGAGGATGTGTTTCTCATCTGGAGAGAAATGGAAGAAGCCTGCAGCACACTGACTCAGGTCCGGAAACTGGTGGACAAGTCTCCTCGGTCGGATGCGTCCCCAGCATACTACAGTAGGTGCTGTGTTTATATATAAGTCTGCAGTGCAAAGGAGTCAGTGATATTGGTGGCAGGTGGGAGGGTTGGAGTCCCATGCTTCTAAACAGGAGAACTCCTTAGCTCAGCTCAGAGGTGTTTCTAGGGAGAGTCTCTCGAGCTGTGGGATGTACATACATGTACATACATGCATGTGTGTGTGTGTGTGTGTGTGTGTGTGTGTGTGTGTGTGTGTGTGTGTGCAGATATGTCGACACACATGCTTGTGCTCATTCCTGAAGTAGTTAAAGCTCTAAAGGCAGGAACTGCCTGTAGTAAGAGGAGGAAGCAAGGCTTGGTAGAGAGCTGGGCTCAGTTCTGAACACAGTGCAGACATCCACAGTGTGGGGTAGAGGGGCAGCTGTAAATGGAAACTTACTAAGAGGAGATATGATGAATAGGAGGCTTCTGTCTGGACTGACACAACAGGGTTCTTGCTGAAGGCCACATCAGATATGGTGGGCAAGAGGAATTCCACTGAGATATTGAATCTGGTCATTTACCAGTTTGGGAGTGGGGATTCTGGTTGTAGCCGTTTCTAAAGAGTTGTGCTAACTATGCAGAACTGAGCACAGAAGTCTAAAGATTGAGGACATTTGAAAGAAGATGCAGAGAGGCTCAACTCAAGCTCAGTCGGGGCGGGGGGGGTAATCTTCCAAGAGGCATGTGGGGTTTTGTTTGTTTGTTTTCTAAACAGGGTCGCTTCATGTATCCCTGGCTCTCCTGGAACTCACGCTGTAGACCAGTGTAGCTGAAGTTTTCCTGGTCCTGCCCGGCTCCTGCGATCCTGCAGTCCCACAGCGGCTCAGACCCAAATAAACACACATAATTAATTATATTAATTATGAACTGTATGGCCTGATAGCTCAGGCTTCTTGTTAGCTAGATCTTACATCTTAAATTAACCCATTTCTATAAATCTATACTTTGCCACGTGGCTTGTATCTTACTGGTATCTTTACATCTTGCTTCACACAGCAGCAGCTGGCAGTGTCTCCTCTGTTTTTCCTTTCTCCTTCCTCCTCTCTAGTTAGAATGTCCCGCCTAACCCTATTCTGCCTCACCATTGGCCAAACAGCTTTATTTATCAACCAATCAGAGCAATATATTTTCACAGCATACAGAAAGACATTCCCCCATCCGACCAGGCTGGCCTAAACTCACAGAGATCGGCCTGCCTCTGCCTCTTAAGTGCTAGGATTTAAAGGCATGTACCACTTCACCAGGCGGAGCATCTGGCATGTGAGGACTCAGGGATGGGTCAGCTAGACTTGGCCTTGCCTGCAGACTGAAACCCATCCACACTGACCATGGCAGGCCGCCATCCACTCACCCTCACAGAACCACAAGGGAACCTGCATTTGTTGCATTCTAATTTAAGGCCACTGCTCTTCTTTGGGCAGCAGAACTTCTCTCGTTGAATGCAGACACGGGCCAGGCAAGAACCTCGTAAGATTTGTCTGGAAGGGATAGGGTCTGTGAGGGCTTGTACTGCCAGTATTAAAAAGAAGTTCCTGAAATGTACTGGCCTTTCTCAGTCTTCAGAGACCTTTCATGTTCTGAGCAGCAAGGGCAACTATTGTGTGACACGATTCCTGGGGTGACATGAGCAAATGTCTATTTGCCCAAGATAGGGAGCCCATGACAGACCAAAGTAAGAGTATCACCCAAACCCAACTTGGTGAATCCGTAAGTTTGCTGGAATTAAGGAAGAAGGACAACTCAAAGGTAGTGCCTTGCTGATGGCCCATACTGGCCATGGGTGGCAACTCACAAAAGCTGCAACCGGCCTCTACTTGCGGGTAGCTCTGCAGATCTGAGAGCCTCCTCTAGGCCCCTTGGCTGGCCTGAGGCTCTCCTCAGCAGGCCTCACTGCTTATGTGCTTTTATAACCTTGGGGATGGAGAGGTTTTGTGTATTTGGTAAGTTTTAGGGCCTTCCTGACATTTATGAATTGTTTATTTTCCAGTCTTAAAGGACTCCCCAAATCTTAAGGATCTCCCCCCTGCCCCCACAAGAATTTTCGATCTGGAGGAAACTGCTACGCATCACCAAGAGTGACAAAAAAACATCTAGTGAGCACCCACTGTGTGTCAGGTGCTGCCCCAAGGGACTAAGCATGTGTTTAGTTTATTTCATTCAAAAACAAAACACAACTGCTATGTACTGGGGACTATGGGGGTCCAGCTCCTCAATAGTCCCCTCCCAGGGTCCAGGAAGAATCTACAACCAGCTGATAATTAATCTTTGATGAAAAGAAATGAATCTATGTACATGAAATGCCTTAGTTCACACACTTAATTATTCTATGTGAGTTCTTTTTCTACAAGCTTCTATTCTGCTCTCATGCCTCCTTTCTTGCCTGATTTCTCTCTATTTTTATCTACTGCTCCCTCTAAGTTCTATCCTAATTCTCTTGTCTTAATTCTGCCTCATCTAGGTCCTCTTCATCTCGTTCTTACCCAACTGGTACTTCCCAGCTGACTCTTCCTCATCTTCCATCTCGTCCACATACTCTTTGGTCAAAACCCTCCTTATCCCTCTCAGTTCTCCATCTCTCAGTTCTCCATCTCTAAGTTCTCCACATTCTTCCTAAGTCTCCCAGGAATCCAGTTATAAACCCAAGTAATAGCAGTCCCTTGGTTGAGCAAGGTCACCAGGCTTGAATTCTTGTGTGGTCATAAAGGCAGGTAAGAGTTTCCTCAGGCAGTGATTGTCAGGCTTCCAGGGTCAAACAGAGGGGTGATAAGAATCACACAGAGGGGCAGTAATTGTTAATTATCATTTGCAACCCAAAAAGGAAGTGACTATTGAATTAACTAAAGGCTAAATTTGGGTAATATCTAAGAAGAGGGATCTTATGTGCTCAACTACAATCTTAAACATGATTGGTAGAAAATGTTAGAAATCTGTAAGTTGCTAGGTCCATGGGAGAAAATAAAACTGCCTTCTTTTTTCCTGTGGCTCCTATCTGTTCAAACTATCTGCAAGTTTTTCTGCAGGGTGGGGGAAGGTATGTTTAGTTGCTAGGCAACCTGTGTACAGCTAGATGCCTCTGGTGATAGTTGAAGGGAGATCTGGAACTAGAGGTAAGGTTTGGGAAAGGAGGAAGTAAGGCTTAATTGGCACATCTGCCAGGCCTTCTCAAACAGGTAGTCTGGATGCTAGGGTCTGTTCTTAGAGAGTACAGAGATATCTCTGATAAGGTACTTTCCTCCATCTGGGGATGGACCTGGCCGGATGCTTCCAATGATAATTACAGGGAGGCTTGAACTGGGGTTCTGGCTGTGCATAGCTGTCAGCACACAGGTTATCTAAATATCCCTTTAGCAGAGGGGAAATGGTGCCCAATAAATGATGGAAAAGCTACAATAGCACACAAGAAACTCATAGCAGGAAACAGCTGATAATCAAAAGCCAAATATCACCAAGGCTCCTTGAGCCTCAGCTTGACCTCTGGAAGGCCCTTGGCTTCTTCCAGGTATTAGCTTTCTCATAATCAGCAGAAATCCTACTTTGTATATTTTTTACGGCTTGGAGCACGTCCCTGTTGTCTTCATTTGGAGGTAATGAAACTAAGGCAAGAAGGATTCTGTCAACGGCCAGCAGAGGAGATTCTTCCCAGCTGTCACCCCCTTTTAAGTTAGCAGTGATGCCGTGTCCATCTGAGCAGCCCTGTCCCAGTTACTGCTGCACCTGTACTCGTCTGAACTGATGAGCTCCTGCCTTGGTGTCTGAAAGCTCTTCTCCACTACAGAGAAGCAAGCTCAGGGTATCTTTGCTGGTGAAGAACAAGGAGATGACGAGAAGTATTTTTTTCCTCTGTCTTCTATTACCAAAGTATTGTTTGTAATAAAGGGCTGGAGTTTT
Organism: Peromyscus leucopus; assembly: GCF_004664715.2. Classification (NCBI taxonomy): domain Eukaryota; kingdom Metazoa; phylum Chordata; class Mammalia; order Rodentia; family Cricetidae; genus Peromyscus; species Peromyscus leucopus. The sequence continues at coordinate 38,412,070 of NC_051084.1, forward strand.
GTAGCAAGAATTTTGTAGCGAGGTTAGCCCGAGTCATTGCCCCTCAGTCTTAGTGTAAAATGAATAGAACATCAGTCCGGGAGGTGACTGCAGACGTTAAGTAAAAGAATGCAGGGTCAGCACCAAATAGGTCCTCACTTTCTCCTTTCAACTTAAGGGAATTGGTGCCTGGATCCTGTGTGAGTTCTTAAGTTAGTGGAGGATCTGGTTTCTTCTAGGATGAAGTAATAACAACAGTTAATGTTACCTGACCATCACTGTTCTGGGCTCTTCACAGGAAGCTCCTTCTCCAGCTGTCCCCACAGTCTTCTGAAAAGTTCTGCAATTCTGCTTTGGGTTAAGTGGGTAACTTGCCCAAGGTGGCATTGCTAGGATCTGGCAAACCCTTGATCAGAAAGCTATTCCATCTTGAAACTACTGATGTCTGCCTCTTCCTGCCAGACATTCTCATTTGATCCACATGGATTTTTTATTTTTTTTTTTGAGAGTGTTCCAGCTGAGAGCCTCCTGGGGAGCAGGTTTTGAAATCCCTGAAAGCTACAGTTTCTCTCTGTACCGCTCATGTCACAGAGGCATCATGAACACATACAAAAACATATGGCACACATACATACACACCCACTCACCCCCCACACACCACAAAATTAAAACGGAAAGAAAATGGATGAGCTGTGAGTCTGAAATTCTATAATGATCCCTAATACCCTTCATTTTAACCTAACATATACATATCCCCCAAAGAAAATAACTCCAAACAGACATTTTAAAAATATTCAGGATGTACTGTACCATTTATATTCTAAAGGAGAAGTTTGATCACAACCATTCCTCCATTGGGTAGTCATCCAAGCTTTGATCAGAAAAAAATCCAAGTACCATTACATGTGGATCAAACGAGAATGTCTGTCAGGAGGAGGCAGACATCAGTAGTTTCAAGATGGAATAGCTTTCTGATCAAGCTTTTGTCTGAATTTTACCCCAGCATCTTCATGGAGAATGTCTGACTGCGCCCTTCCTAATCCCTGGAAGCCCATGGTCAGTGTGGCAAAGACCCTTTGTCTGCTTCGTGGGCAGGTGGCAACCATGCCCTCAGCTTGACTGCTCAAGGCCTAAAGGATGAAGGAGATGGGGGTGGGGTGGGGAAAAGGGGAAGGCTTGGATTGTCATTTGGATAGACGGCAGATGAATTAGACAAAGAGTCTCTGGAGCTAGCTCTCCTCATATTCCTGTCACTGATTCACTCCCGTACTCACCTCCACCGGGGAGCCCTGGGGTCAGGGACCAGTCTGTGCATGTAACCATGCCGGGGTGTGTGTGGGGTCAATATCTGGCTGAGGTGACTCATTATCCTGATGCCTGGAATAAGAAGGCAGTAAATTCCCACATTGGGAATTGACTTGTTTTAATCTCAAGAGCAGGACATAAAAGTTCCTTAAGAAAAAAAATAACTGACCCCCACCCCAAATAAATACCAAGCAATGTGAAGACAGCAGACACCAAGCAACAGGGGGGGGGGTGTGACCAACAAGGCCCAGGGCAGAAAGGAGGCACGCGGTCGCTCTTCTCAGTTGATGGCCTCACGAGGCCGTGGGGCATGGAGGAGGGAGCCAGGAGGAGCTTGTCAAAACTTGCTAAGTGTGCAGAGACAGAGCTGAGAGTCTGGAAAGAACAAGGCAGCTGGCAGCTCACAGCAGAGCGTGCCAGAATGGGAAGAAACCCATGCCCAAGGCAGCAAGCAGAGGCCCCTCCTTGAGAACTCATCCGACCACGGAGCAGTTCACACACGAAAGAGAGTGGCCTGACAGGTGGGGGCTGCTGGAAGGGACTAGAAGAAAAACAGATAATGCTCACCTAGCCTCAGGAACAGAGTCAGAGGACTTTGTAACCACGGAGTTATTACGACTACTTGGGAAGGTCTTAACTTCAATGGTAGGGAAAGGCGAGCCTCAGGTGGGACAGTGCTCTCTGGTCACTCCTCAGGAAGCCATCAAAATGAGACATGGAAAAAAAAAAAAACTGTTTCCAGGTGATATAGGTGTATCTCACAGCAGAGCTCAGAGAGATTTACGTGGCACGGATCTGTTCAGCACGCACCAAGATAAAATTCACAGTGCTTGGCATTCAGCCAAAGATTATCACACAGGAAAAGAAGCAAAAAAGGGTGACCTTTAAAGAGTAAAAGAAAAAAAAAATCCATCAGTCAAAATGGACAGGGAGAGGCAGAATGAAGTGGCAGCCGAAAGGGATGTTCCAATAACGGTCCCTGTGTTGGTTAATTTTTTTGTCAACTTGATACAATGTAGAGTCACCTGGGGAGAGGTAACTTTAATTTTAAAAAAATCCCTCCATCAGATTGGCCTATGGGCGTGTCTGTGGGCATTTTCTTTTTCCTTTCTTTTCTTTTTTTAATTAAGAATTTTTTTTATTCATTTTACATACCAACAGTAGATTCCCCCTCTCTCCCCTCCTCCTGCCTCTCCCTGCCCCCCACCGTGGGCATTTCTTCAGTTGTTAATTGATAAAGCAGGGTCCAGTCCACTGTGGGCGTTACTTTCCCTAAGCAAGTGGACCTGGGCTGTATAAGAAAGGGCGCTGAGCAAGTGAGCCAGTAAGCAGTGTTCCTCTGCGGTCTCTGCTTCAGCTCCTGCCTCCAGGCTCCAGCCTTTGAGTTCTTGGCCTGTCTTCCATCGATAATGGACTACAATGTAGAAATATAAGCCAAATAAGCGCTTTCCTCCCCCAGATTGCTTTGGTCAATGATTTATCACAGCAACAGCAAAGAAAACTAGGACAACTGGCCCTCATCATGGCTTCTCCAGTTCTAAGCAGCCCAAGCATGAGATGCCTCCCTGAGTGGCGAAGGGAGAAAGAATTAAGCCCAGGCCTTCGACTTGAAACCCAGTGCAGATCTGCCATAGTGAGAGAGTGTTGGGCAAAGCTGTGCGATACCTGCCACCAGGCCACTCCATGCAGACTGGGCAGCTGGAACTGTGTTGAGCCATGTGGCTGGTGGCTTCCATCACCCCTACTGTATCCCCAGCTGCAGAGCAAGGAGTAAGATGTAGCTCGCCATGGGGAAGGGCCAGAAAGGTAGCCTGAAGATTTGTGGCAGTGCTCAGTTCCAGGCTCGCTGCAGAAAGACCCAGCAACTGGTAGAAACTGGAGGTGGACTAGATAGAGCTCACAGATGGAGGCTCTAGATCAGCTCTAGCCTCAGGAAGAGACCTGTGTGCTAATGGAACACATTAGATCTGGTTTTGGAGTGGGTTTGAGCACACCCATTCCTGAGCCAGAGCCGGCTCCTGTCACTATGAAATTCAGGGGCAGCCCATCTTAGCATCATTGTCGATGGCCAAGGGACTGTCTCTACCATCCCCATCCCCCAACTTGGGTGGCACAACGATTACCAAGCCAATGCTTAGAGACAGGGGCATTAAACTGTTTCTACCACCTGGTAGAGACTTGTGCCCCGAGGGGACATGCTTGAGTTTGGGGTTACATCTCTCTCAGCTGTGTGATGGGCCTCAGATACCCAAGACTGTGTGGGTACTTTCAGCTGTGAGACTCCGAGGTAGCTTAGCTTGGCATATGCTAAGATGGTTAAGGGGCTGCATTCACCAACCTTACCCCAACCCGGAACACCCAAGATCCCATTTAATGTGAGCAAGACAATCAGAATCACAAGATTTTGTTCTGGAATTGAGCACTGAGCTGGTCAAACCTAACCTAGGCATAGGCTAATGGCCTCCATCCTAGGTCTGCTGGTAGATAGGACCTCTGAAATACTTGTGGTGCAGAAGAAACACCATACTGGGACACTGGACCGTTGTCCCATCACCTGTGGTGGTGGCAATGGTCGTGGATCAGGGATTCAACCCATAGCCACATGGGCCTGGGTTGTAGCCTGGTTGTTGGGCTGGTCTTGGCAGGTTGTTGGTGTAACACAGGTTGGTGACATTGGTAGCCATAGTTGTGACTAGGGAGCCATAGTCTGAGACTGGTCACTCAGGGTGACTATGTTCAGAGCCAGACAGAATCCTCCAGTGTCTGACCTCAGGCCGGTGACTGTGCATGAGACATGAGGACCTTTGGAGGTCACAGGGCGTGACTGGTGAGGACAGCCTACTCACTGGATGTGCTCTCTTGGTTCTTTCTGAACAACACACCATCAGCATATTCAAGAAATCTGGGCTTGGGTTGCCCTTTGTTCCTGAAACAGTGACCACATGCTGATGGCAGACTCATGGCTTATTTTCTATCTGGGTGCCACCTAGGGCTGGAATAATGAAAGTGACCACGTGATTTCATGTGTCAACATGCACTTAGCAGGTGTGTCCAACCTTTTCACATTGAGACATGTGTTGCCACTATAAGATGCATGCTCAAGGTGTTTTAAGTGTGTGTGTGTGTGTGTGTGTGTGTGTGTGTGTGTGTGTGTGTAGACGTTTTTCCTGGAAGTATGTCTGTTACCTCATGCATGTCTGGTGCTCATGGAGGCTAGAAAGAAGAGAACATTAAATTTCCTGGGCCTGGAGTTGCAGGTGTCTATTAACTACCATGTAGGTGCTGGGAATTGAACCCAGGTCCTCTAGAAAAGCAGCCAGTGCACTTGATCACTGAGCCATCTCTCCAGCCCCTCACAGTGTTTTAAACAAGTTTCCGATCTTGTGTTGGGTTGCATCATAGCTCTCCTGGATGGTGGCACCCAAAGCTTTCAGGAAACCATGACATGATACCTGGGAAGTAAACAATTTACTTTTAAGTAACCAATGGATCAAGGATGAAATCAAGAAGAAATTGATTTTTTTTCCCGACACAAAAGAAAAGGGAGAGACAGAAGTGCCGTCAAGGTGAGAGTGTAGCATCCTGGGCCCCCAAGGGAAAAGTGCGAAGATCTAAGACTACCTACGATTACCTCTCCAGGGGCCAGAGATGGGAGAACAAGTCACGCATGCCCCACACGAATACAGGGAAAGAAATAAAGATCTGAGCAGAGAGGACATGAAAAGGACAAAACCCAGCAAAGCTCAGCAAATCAGAGCTGACTCTTCAGACAGACAAACCCTGACTTGGACTAAGCAAGAAAAGGACAGGTGACACCAATAAACAGGCCAGAGAGAGAAAGGAGAACATGACAGCTGACACTGTACAAAGGGAAGAGGTCACCAAGGTCACCGTGAACAACTCTGCACCAACAAAGTTTGATAACCCGAAAGAAATGGACAGATTCCTTGACAACAGCTTACCAAGACCGAATCATGACCGAACAGAAAGTCTGTTTGACGATGTGAAGACAAGAACTTATTAAGGGCCATTTGTTGTATCAACAGCTGACGATATACTGAGAGGTGAATTCTATGTACCTTCTCTTAAGATCTAGAACAAACAAGCATGGCCACTTCGTTGCCTTTATTCAGCATAGCTCCTGAAGTGTGAGCAAGAACAATCAGTTACGAGAAGGAAACAAAAGGCATTCAGTTTGGAATCCGGTGAGCTCCAGGTTCAGTGAGAGATCCTGTCTCCAAACAAAAAAAAAAAGTAGGAAATGATAGAAGATTTTCAGTATTGGCTTCTGGCCTCCGCACACATGTGTATGCACACACACATATACACACAGGCAAAACACATGTTTAGACATAGGACATTTGAGTTTATCATTAGCACATGCTATTGATGAAGTGATCCATCACCTGCAATTAGACCGTGTAACTGGTTGAAGTTGTATACCGTTGGCTGCAGACAGTCATGAAGATGGCAAACAATACAACAAAGGAGATGAAAGGAGATATCAAATCGAGTAAAAGAACACTCTTAGGAAAAGAATAGAGGACAGAAAATGGGCCTATACGGCACTGGCACGTTCACCTGGCCACTCCCTTTGTGTAGGATCCAGGCAGAATCTGGCCTTTGTCATAGAATCAAAAAATGTTGACCACCTTTTTTTTTTTTTTTTTTTTTTTTTTTTTTTTTGATTATGCTACAGCTCAAACATTTCAAGGGCTCCTCATTCTTTAATCGTGAACAACGAGAGCCCTGGGATTTGCTATCTGAGCCCAAACTCTGACTCTGAATATTGACTTGTTCCAAAATGTCAAATTTGGTGTCACAAGGCTAAAGACTCTTCCAAGTCCTTCAGGCAAGTTTTGAGAGAGTGTTTATTGACCTAACAGAGAGGGAACATGATCATCTTGTTGGTGCTGTATTAAATAACCAGCAAGATTCTGCTGTAGTTCCGAGCAGTGGTGAGCTGCAGAGAATTACAGTTAGAAATGTATTAAAGCTGCCTTTGCCATTCCTGCCCTGTGCCTATTGGTAAGACGCTATCTGTGCCACAGTTTCTAAACAAGCAAAATGTGAGCAGTCAAGAAAGCTTTATTTAAAAATGCATAGAGAGCTAGAGAGAGGGCTCAGTGGTTAAGAGTGAACATGCCCTTGCAGAGGGTCTGAGGTCAGTTCCCTGCATCCATGTTGGGCGGCTCATAACTGCCTGCAACTCCAGCTTCAGGGAACCTGACATTCTCTTCTGGATCTCAGGTACCCACACTTTGTGTGTGTGTGTGTGTGTGTGTGTGTGTGTGTGTGTGTGTGTGCGCACAATTTTTAAAATATTAATCTTTAAAACAATAATTGATACCACTTCTAGAAAACTTCTCAAAAACATACAAAAGGAAGACATACTACTTTCTAGTTCAGTCTATGAGACCAGTGTCACCTTCTCGCCAAAGCCAATGACTCAATGAGAAAAGTCAATTTCAATATTTACTACGGAGAAAGATAGAAAAATTCTGCAAAGTAATGGCAGACTACGTCCACCAGAAAAAAGAATTATGCAACTTGATCAAATGAGAGACATCAAAGAAATGTAAGTCCGGTTTTACATCTAAAAGTCAACAAATACCATATACAATACTAACAGAATATTAGGGGGGACCACAGCCATCTCGACACAGATGGGATGATCATTCGACAAAATCCAATAGCCCATTGTGAAAGCAAAAACCAAACAAAAGCAAAAAAAGTCCCAAGGAACAAGAAGCTGGGGGGTGGTGGCGCATGCCTTTAATCCCAGCACTTGGGAGACAGAGGCAGATGGATCTATGAGTTTGAGGCCAGCCTGGTCTACAGAGAGAGTTCCAGGAGAGCTAGGGCTATGCAGAGAAACTCTGTCTTGAAAAACCAAAAGGATATTTTCTTGTTTTTTTTTTAAGTATTTCTTTTTATTTTATGTATATGACTGTTTTGCTTGTATGAATGTATAGGTATCATGTGCATGCATGGTCCACATGGAAGTTTGGAGAGGGTTGGAACCTCTGGAGCTGGAGTTACAGATAATTATGAGCTGCCATGTGAGTGCTTAAAACTGATCCCAAGTCCTCTGCAAGAGCAACAAGTGCTCTTAACCACAGAGCCATCCCACCAACCTCTGTTTTATTTAAATTATGTTTATGTGTGTGTGTCCTTGTGTGTGTATGTCACATGTGTGGGGGTGCGTATCAAGCCAGATGCATTGGATCCTCTGGAGCTAGATTTATAGGTGGTTGTGAGCCGATTAATGTGAGTGCTGGGAATCAAACTCAGGTTCTCCACAAAAGTAGCCAGTGCTCTTAACTGTGGAGTCTTCTCTCTGGCCCCTAAAGTCTCATTCTTAACCTGAGAAAGAGCATCTGTGAAATATGCACAAGGGTAACAAGAAATTTTAATGTGGGGAAAATAACCTTCCAACAAATGGCATAGGAGCAATGGATGTACACACGCAATGCTCTTGACTTTTTTTTTTTTTTTTTTTTTTTTTTTTTTTTTTTGGTTTTTCAAGACAGGGTTTCTCTGTGTAGCTTTGCGCCTTTCCTGGATCTGCTCTGTAGACCAGGTTGGTCTCAAACTCACAAAGATCCACCTGCCTCTGCCTCCCGAGTGCTAGGATTAAAGGCATGCGCCACCACCGCCTGGCTTGCTCTTGACTTCTTATCTCACCCATAAACCAAAAAAATTACCTCAAAATGCATTAAATACCTCAGTGTAAAAGCTAAACTATAACACTTAGGAACAAACCTACACACAAATACGTATTGTCTTAGGCTTAGCAGTGGTTTGGCTGTTAACAATAGCAAGAGTACGAGAGATAAGATAAATGGGACTGGTGGATTGAATGAGAGTGGCCCTCAATGATCCCCAGTTAGCAGAACTGTTTGGGAAGGATTAGGAGGTGTGGCATTGTTGGAGTGGGAGCGGCCTTGTTGGAGGAGGTGTGCCTGGAGGCCCAGTCTCTCTCGCCCTCCCTGCCTGCAACTTGCAGATCAGATGTGAACTCTCAGTTACTTCTCCAGCACCATGCCTGCCTACCTGCCTGCCACCATGCTCCCCACCATGATGAGAATGGACAAACCCTTTGAACTATAAGCAGGCCCCCGATTAAATGCTTTCTTCTGTAAGTTGCCTTGGTCATGGTGTCTCCTCACAGCAATAGAACAGTGAGCTAAGACAGGGACCTCAGAAATGTGCACTGTTTCATGCTTCAGTGGACACTATGGAGAAAAGGAACAGGCACCCAAGAGTGGAAGTGTTTAGAAATAAGCTGCTCACGAAGACTCTAGGTAAAGGCAAGCTGAAGGATGGTTACAATTTGGGAATAAAAGACTGATAACCCAGCCTTTGTTACATACTTATGTGAACTTCAGATGTCATAATTTCCCAAATTCCCAAAGTCTGTTTAGACTTTTCTCTTCTTAGCCTCATCTGTCCACTTTATATCCAAATCCTGAATTGGTCTATAGATCTTGCTACAACCTGACTATTTTTTAACAGTTTTTAAGGAAGATCTATTATACTGTTTTAAATTTTAGGTGTACAGGTATTTTGTGTCTGTGTACCACATGTGTGCAGTACCTCTAGAGGCTAGTAGAGGGCATCAAGTAGTCATTTGCCACCATGTGGGTGCTGGGAACTGAACTCTGGTCTTCTCAATTGCTGAGCCATCTCCCTAGCTCCCAACCCAATTGTTTTTAAAGTTGCTGTTTGGGGTACAGGTTGGTGCCGGCCTCAGTGGTCCTCAACTCTTCCCAGTTGAAATGGCCGTTGAGGGCAGGCTCATCGGAGCATGCTGTCTGTGATTCTTCTCCTGCAGCCCAGGCTCCTGGTGATGTTTTCTTCTTAACCCCGTGCGGGTTTGTCACTGGACTCAACTATTGCTCCCCGCCGCCAAGTAGCCAAGTAGTCTGCGGCAGGTATTGTGGTTTAGCGTCCTCCTGAAGCTGAGATGCTGCTTGCCTTGAGAGCCGTTTCCCCGCGCATCTCTCAGAGGGATGAAGCCGAAGAGAAAGAGATAGAAGTGAGGACCAAAGGGTACCTGTTCCTCCTCCTGTTCTCTTCGTTAGTACTGGGCTTCCTTTTCAAACCCGCTTCTTTTCTGCCTCATTTCCTTTCTCCCCCTTTCTTCTCCACCTTCAGAGGATGCTAGGAGCTAGTGACCGGAGGACTGGAATAAACGAATTGGGTGAGCGACAGAGCCCTTCATGGCAATAGAAACCGTAGTTTGATTTTTACAGAATTAACAAGAAGGAAGTATAAATGTATAAATAAATAAAATCACTTTACAGTATTCTGGGGAGAACAGGCCTAGAACTCCCTGGGACTCTACTTCATTCTCCCTTGAAGTTAAGGTTTTCAAATTCTAAGAGGCTCCTGCAAGTGACCTGATACTGCCTCTCAGAGCAAAGTCTAGAGCTTCCCGATTGGTCTCAGGCACACATTTGACATTCAACACCAGGCCCCTCAGGGCACCCCCATTGGGTCTCAACCCTCACATGCAGTGCCCAGGACGCCAGGGACAGCATTCGCTTGCTTTAGCAAACGTGCCTTAACAGAATGTATCAGACAAGCACAGAAATGTGTGTAACTGCTCAGAGGTGGACCTCTGCCTCCTTCCATACTGTCCCCACCTGTCCCCTGGCTTCCACCCAAAGCAGGCTTCATCACCTTCAACCAAAGGACTGCAGCTCCTGAGGGAGTCACCCAGCAGGAGGGGTTGGAATTTCTTAGAGTCCTGTCCATCTCCCTCAGTTCCCAGCTGTGCTCAGTTCTCTTCCCTCCCTCCCTTCCAGTGTGCATCAGGCTCTGGTCTGTAGATCACAAGCCTCCCCCCCACTCGCCCCCGCATAATTCCCTGGACAGAAAGACTCTGGAACCAAATAGCTTCAGATTCCCAAATAGCAGGATTGGGAATCCTGGTTGTGGTGAGCCCCCCCTTGCCCATGCTCTGAAGAAAAGGCTGGAAATAAAGTCATCATTAATCCCCAAGTTTTTAAGGTTCCCCAGCTTTTTGCCTAAGGAGCCCTCTTTCTGAGTAGCAGCAATTGGCACTCAGTGGGGGGAGGGGAGGGGGAACGATGGGGGGGGGTAGAGCATGTGGCGTTCACTGCGAGAATCATCAGATTAATGTTATCTCCAGAAATTGAGCGCATTCAGTCACTGACAGCACCGGGACCTGGCACAGCAGGAATGATGTGGCAGTTGAGTAGCTTTCAGTGGAGGAGGGTAGAGGGAGCAGTGTGGGGGAGGAGGGTAGTAAATCCTTGATGGTACCCCTTAAGGATTTGTCTTTGAGGGTAGGTGTATGAGTGTCAAAGGGTGGAGTACTGATAAGCCATACCCGCTATCATTTTGATTGTTTCCCTGGTTAGACCATGATTTTTTTTTTCTTCAAAAGCATTATTCAGATGGCTTCAAGCCTGAAAAAAAAAAAAAAATTTAAGACTGATCAGTAGGAAGGAGAGGACCAGGCAAGTCAATTCTGCAGCATGGATGTGCTCCAGTCTGCTTCCCTTGCACAAAACACCGAGAACATCGTTAGCAAACTGTCATGTGGATGCGGGCCGTGTGATCAGCATCCCTGGGAGCTCACACCTCTGCAGTAAGCGAAGGCTCTGAAGGTGTGAATTCATGCGGCACTCTTAATTAAAATAACTGCAGGAGAATTGGAAAAGGATCCTTTAGTGAGCGATGCTAATGAACAGATGATGGCCTTCTCCTTCCCCTTCTCAGGCTAACAAGGCTCAGCCACTAATTGCTGTAATTAGCAATGAATGAATATGAAAAATACTTCACTTTCCCCTCATAGCTCCAGCTTGGCACGCCTGAGCTCTCTGCCTTGGTTGCTGGGCTGCCTCTGATTTCCTTTAGGAAACTCAGGTTTGAAGGGGTCTTCACCCCCCTTTCAGACGGTAATTGGAAGCCCGACTCCTGCCCTTAAGTGGCTGTACCCTTGGTCCAGCTGGAAGGTGAAGGTTCATCCTGGACTCTTTAAAAACCCTTACTAGGATTGGTTTATATGGCTCCCAGGAAGTTCTCTCTCCCCTACGTTTGGACTTATGCTCAATGAAGGGCCTTCATCTTTTTCTAAGAAGGCAGCCCCTGAAACAGATATGCAAAAGTATATGTGTTGCTATGGAAATCATTGAATGAAAAAATTATTTCCCACTGCCCCGACTGAACAGGGAAAAGGAAGAATGGAACCAGCTACATAACGAGGGAATAAAGAGGAGCCCAAGATGCAGAGAGTAATTAACAATGACTGAAGAAGTCATAGGAAGGTTTCTCCAAGGAGGCTGATCTCCCTGCCACCCCCCCCCCAAAAAAAAAGGCAGCTATGTCTCCATGGTGCCAGGAGCTCTCTCAAAGGAAGCTCAAGGGGCTGGGAGCTCTGGGAGGCATCTGATTCGAACTGCTTGAGAAGGGTAGGAGGACACTGTGGTTTGCATGGAAGCCAATGGCTGGCACTCAGGATGGTGCTCAGAGGGGCTTTGGATGCCACATTGGCTTCCAGTTCGAAAGCAGAAGCCAGCTTTGATCAGTTCCAACTCCAGTAGGTGTCAGAGTGAGTTCCGTCACGGCGCTGTACAGAGCTCCGAGGACACAGCTCATCTGGCATGCGCATGGGCAGCCTCTTTACATATTATTGAGGACTCATTGACTGCAAGCTGTTTTATTTCCCTGGGTCCTAGTCTAATTATATAGCCCCTTAAATGTGGGGAGGCTGGCAGTAATTTAATCTTTCATCTAAAGATTTATTTCTATTAAAAAAAATTTGTGTGTGTTTGTGTGTGTGTGTGTGTGTGTGTGTGTGTGTGTGTGTGTGTGTGTATGTGTAGGTGCCCTCAAAGGCCAGAAGAGGACATTGGCTTCTTCAGAGCTGGAGTTACAGGCAGATGTGACTGCCCGATGCAGGTGTTGGGAACCACATTTGGGCCCTCTGCAACAACAGTACATGTTATTAACCACTGAGCCATCTCTCTAACCCTGTCTTGGCTAGCTTTTGTCAACTGGATACAACCTATAGTTACCTGGGAAAGGAGAGCCTCAAAAAAGGAGTTGCCTCCACCAGAACTATCTGTGGGCTTGTCTGTGGGCATTTTCTCGATTAATGATTGATGCGGGAGGGTCCAGCCCACTGTGGGCGGTGCCGTCCCCTGGGCAGATGGGCCTGGGTTGTCTAAGAAAGCAAGGTGAGTGAGTCTTGGAAGCAACATTCCTCTGTGGCCTCTTCTTCAGTTCCTGCCTTGGGTTCCTGCTTTGGCTTCTCTAGATGATGGACTAGAAACGGTAAGCGGAAATGAACCCTTTCTGTTAGTTCAGTGTTTGTCACAGCAACAGAAAACAAAAGAGGACAAATCCCCAGAGCAGCTTTTAATGACAGTCAATGCCTTGTAGTTTCAGGCTCTGAGGACTGACCCAATTAAAAAAAATGAATCAAAAATATCCTTTTGAAAAAGCCACTGTACCAGCAATGTGCAGGGTTTTGTCATTGTTTCTTAAACAGTACAGTATGGCAACTGTTTACAAGCATTGCCTTGTGTCTGGTGTTATGTGTGATCTAGAGATGATCTGAAGTGTACAGGAGCAAGTGGGTAGGTTTTGTGCAAACACTACATCATCACGAGGAGTTTGAGCAGCCTCTGATCGAGGTACTCACAGTGCGGTCCTTGAACCAGTCCTTCCTGGGTACGGGATACAGTGGTACTGATAGTCTCTGGAAGGCACCAGAGGAGAATATATCTAAAGCTGCTGGATAGCTAGCCTTCTGGGCTATACCCTGTGAGACGATACGATATGATATGATACGACATGATACGATACAAGTCATTCTAGATATAGCTCCAGATACTTCAGCTGACAGATGCGGTTTCTGAGCCCACAGAGCTGAGGGCCACACTCTAAACAGGGATTAAATTCACCAAAGGAGCTTCACGGGAGTCAGCCTACCAACCTTTGCATGCTGCCTGACCTTGCCAGCCTACAGGCTGCATGGACATCCTTCTTTTAACCCCTTTTTTTGCAACGCACATTCATGTGACTAAGACACAACTGATTCAAAATCTTAGTCTCTATCTCAGACCTCCTGACTCGCCTGCATGCTGCTGGAGTTTAGAAACCACTGATATTGAGAACTGCTTATGAGAAGCCATACTTATCTGGGCCCCGTTGCCACATTGGGGACCAATATCTACCATATAAACTTTTGGATCTGCTCTCAAAACATTTCTAAATCATATCACTAGTTTTACATGAGTTATACCTAAGTCATGAATTGGGTCTATAGAAATCAGGCATTAGAAGTCCCTGGATTAGTTAACAGTTTGTCAAATGAAAAGCCCACCCTTCTCCCATACTGAATAGAATGGATGCATTATGTCAGTGGCCTAGCAGCATAGAATGCATTTCCAATAAATATAAAATCAGATTCTCCAAGAAGACCAAGAAAATACCATCTTCTGTCTGCAGGTGAAGATATTTGCTTGAGTTCAGAATAGTCAAATGGGTGAATCACATTTGAGCCGCTTGCCTAAGATAGTAGATGTCCCAGCCCGGACTTGAACCCAGAGTTTCTGACCCTGTATTTGGTGCTTTCTTGACACATGACCCTGGTCGCTCAGCCAGAGCCATTCTGGTGTAAGGCCAGTCCACACACATAGAGGAGGAAATGAGGTGAAAAATAAAAGTCTTACTGCAGTATACTTCCTGAAGAGATACGTGGGCTCTATGGTCTGGCAGCAGGAATGTTCCAGACTGGTAAATAGGAGGTTGGGAGTGTTGGAGGAACTGGTCATGCAATATGAGTAGCTGATGAACTGTGATTCCAGGATCAACGTCTCTTGAGAGTAAGGAAAACAGAGAAGACACATGGGATTCTCAGAAGTGGCTCCAGAAATATGGCTTGAAGGCTCAGAAGCTGACCTTTTATGATGTCATTGCTGACTGCTCCTTCCGCCATGCTGATGGAGTTGTTGATATAAAAGGCAAGCCAGAAGATGAATCTGTGCAGACCAGCGCGGTAGGTGAAAGCTGCCGGGGCTGTGGGTCTTCTCTTGGTGCCTGGGGGCAAGGAGTGTGTGAAGCCTTCCTTGGATCAGATGCCAAGGGAAAGACCACATTGAAAGGTGGCAGGGGAGGGAGTCGTCTAGGGTTTCCATGAGACAGATGTCCCTTCATTTTCCACCTTCTCTAAATGGTACCCATGAGAGTTGTCAAGGCTGGGGCATGGCTTCTGCATGGCTTAGTCTGTTTTGAGTGGCCAAAACAAAATGCCTGATGCTAGATGTTTTATGAAGGAATACTTATATTTAGCTCACGTGTGTGGAGTCCTATTACCAGGTAGGTACCAACTGTTTAGCCTCGGATGCGGTCCCCTAGCTCCAGCTCTGTCACAGAGAAGCAGAAAGAGAAATAGCCATGGGCAGAAGGCTGATGTGCCGATGACATCATCATGTAGCGACCTGAGCTCTCACTCTGCAAGACCAGCTCTCACTTCCTGTCACCAGCAGTCCCCCATGATCTTCTAGCAGACCTTACCTCTTAGGGCTTCCCCACCTCCCAGAACTGCCACACAGGGGCCCTACACCACAGACACTTTTAGAGACATACTCAAGTTTTTGAGCTATAGCAGCAGATATAAGTGAATTATACCCAAGCTACCAGCTGGGCCAATAGAAGTTCAAGTCTTATAAGTGCCTGGATTGTTCAATATTATGTCAGATGAGAGGCTCTTTGTTCCCCCATGTTGAATGGGAAGGAGAAACAGCCAGTGAGTATGTGAAGAACCAGGCATCTCTGTGGTCCTCTTGAATTTCAAGCATCTTGAAGATGCATTACTCCAGTGAGCACCTGCCAGTATATAGTGGATTTCCAGTAAACATAAAATCAGATTCTCCAAAGACTCATAGCACCAGATGAGTATGTTTCAAGCTCTGAAAGATCTAATTCCATTGTACCAAATGGGGTCCCTGGGGATGCAGCTTCTCACAGTGTCTGACTCCGGCTCCCAACGACCAAATTATTCTCAGTGTGAATGATTTCTAAGCTCTCACATCATGCATTTGAGTCATTAGGTCTGAGGTGGGGGCAGGATTTTACATTACTTATGTCCTAGCTGGCCCATTTTTGTGTTACCATAACAAAATATCTGAGGCTGGGAAATTTACAAAGAAAGGATGTTTATTTAGCTCACAGTTCCAGAGGTCAAAGAGTATGGCGTAGCATCTGCTCAGTTCCCGGTGTGGACCTCATGCTGTGTCAACTCACTGTGGAAAAGAAGGAAAGCAGGCATGGGTAGAAGAGCTCAGAGAGAGGGCAGGGGTGGGGAGAAGAGAGGGGAGGTAGGTGTGATCAGCAATGACTGATGTTGGTTTTCAACTTCATTTAGAATCGCCAAGAAGAAAAAGCTTAGGGTTTATCTATAAGGGAGTTTCTAGACTGGGTTAGGAGGGCTGGGAAAGCCTGCTGCTCGACATGTGAACAAAGCCATCCTAAATGTGGGCAGCACCAGTCCACGGCTTGGGGTTCTAGACTGAGTAAAAAGGAGAAAGTGAGCTGAGCACCAGCATCCGTCTCTCTCTGTTCCCTGACTGCAGATGAGATGTGAGCAACCACCTCAAACTCCTGCTGCCAAGGCCTCGCCACCATGACAGACTGTACCCTCAAACCACGGGCCAAAACAAACCCTCCCTTCCTCCCTTAACTTGGGTTTGTCGGGTATCTTGTGATAGCCACAAGAGAAATGACAGAGGCAGGCAGGCTGACCGACTTTGCAACAGTTCACTCTTTGGGTAGCTAGTTCTGAGACATCTAACTCATGCCTACAGAAATAATTGAGTGTCTGTTAATCACCTTTTAAAGGCACCTCCTGCCGGCACTACCATCTTGGGGACTAATGCTCAACATGGTGGGGACAAACCATAGCAAACACCCAGGTGGTGGACCAACGCCTGCACATTGAGAAATAGTCACGTGCATGTGTGGAGCAGGGACCAAAATACTCAGAATCAACTGTTGATACGCCCTGAGAGACTAAGCAATGTCACAGTATAAAGCAGAAAAACAGTGTGTGTGTGTGTGTGTGTGTGTGTGTGTGTGTGTGTGTGTGCGCGTGCGTGCGCACATGCATGCATGCATGCATGCAGTGCATTTTGGAAATGGAGGACATGAGAGGATCAAGGCCCTGCTCAAATACTGTGTCACTTGATGTGTTTATTCTTAAAGGCTGTGATTCAGGGTCAAGGCCATTACTGAGAGGCTTGTAGTTCCAACAGAGAGGACCTTGCATGCTCTGATGTATCGCTACTCTGGCTGACCACCCAGCTCCTTGCCTGCCCCCACCCTCCATCCCCCACCCTCCATCCCCCACCCCCATTCCCCCACCCCCCTTATCTCCACCCCCAGTCAGGCTGTTTTCTTGTAGCGGTTCAGTTCAGGTCCCGCCATGTTGTGCTTTTACCTCCTTACCCCTGCATGTTTACAGTGGGCCGCAGGAGGAAAATATATAAATTGAATTAGAAAAAACGCAGCATTGACGAAAAGCTTGCTTCCTGGCGTATCCTAGGAGGCAGAGTAATTGCCGCAGCACAGGGGAAATCTCATTAGTGGCTTTCCTCCCGAGCACAGTTTTCTAGCTTTGTAGACATCATTCAGTCATGTTCAGGAAGTCATCCGTAACTAAATTTCCACTCAGAAAATATTCAGTCCCGGGTATTTAAAAGCATTATTCCTTGTCGATTTTGACATAGCCTGATGTGGCAATATGGCGTGCCCTGGGCCAGCTCTAATGCTGAACTTTCCCTCCCTTCTTATCAGTCTCGATGAAAATGTAAGGACCAGATCGAAGAATGTGGCTTATAAATAGGGGGCTTTGCTCATATTTCTTGTGCTAATGCATAATGACATGGTGAGGGTTGAGAATTATGCTAACTATTCTCTTCCATAGATAGTGGGGGGAAAACATTGCTTCTTCATATTTTCAGACCATAGTCCCCAAATTGGGTTACTCCTAAGGTTGTGCCATGCATTTAGTAGGGAGACACTGTGGCTGTAAAACGAGTAGATCCTTTAGGGTTCCCTGGCAGCCAGGGGGTAAATCCCCTGTATGATTATCTATATAACCACTGGTTTAGATGTGGTGTAGTTCTCTACATCTGAGAAATTTATGACTAGGAAGATCTTGCTGTGTAGGGTTTCCAAGCTGGATGAAGAGGCGGGGATCATTTCGCTGCCTGGAGCTTCCTCCTTTATGTCTTTAAACTGGGCATTGTCGGGTGCAACCTGAGAACAGAGCCGAGCAGTTAGGAGATGCCCTGTAGACGTGGTCTTTTCTCTCTCACAGATATTGATGTTAGAGGTAGAGAATCAGCACTGGGAATGCTCTGCGCTCTGTGTCATCAAGATACTTTAGGAAGCAGCAGGAGGAGAAAAAGCCAATGGGTCCAAGAGAGAGCCCAGCCTCTGCTGTGGAGGATAAGAAAGAATTCAAAAGTCACAGAGGGACAGGAACCAGGAAGGTCAGTGGTGAGGATCAGTGCTCTCAGTTTTACCCTGGAGGGGGATGAAGTTGCTGGGCCTCCCGGCTGGTAGGATATTCTCTTGTGGCAGGTGGGGACCGGTGTGAATGGGATCATCTGGGCTGCCATGTTGCCATCTCCTTCTATCATGCCGCTGCCTGCTAGCCTGCCTCCACGCGGCTTCGTGGCAGAGGACAGCTCCCTTCGCCAGCCACTCCCCTTGGCAGCGTGTCGCTGATAGACTCTGTGCTCACCACTGACCTTCCCGGTTCCTGTCCCTCTGTGACCCTTGAATTCTTATCCTCCGAAGCAGAGGCTGGGCTCTCTCTTGGACCCGTTGACTTTTCCTCCTCTGGCTGCTTCCCGACTGTTCTTACCCCGTCACCAGACTGTCGCAGCCTCTCCTTGGAGCTGTGCTGAGCCCACCTCACCCGCTCCAGTCCTTGAAGATGAGTGTCTTCCTTGCCACCGCTGACTGCAAGCCCTGCTTTCACTCTTCAGGATGACAGTCCCGTATGGATGACCCTTCTGACACTCTTGGTCTTTCATTTCTCTATCCCCTCTTCTAACGACTTCCTCCTCCTCCTCCTCCTCCACCCCATCACTCCCCTCCCTGCCGTAGGTACGCCCTTGACCTTGTTATTAGGAAGAACTGCAGACATAGCCCACACGATGCGTTCTAACCAAACCACTTAGATTACTTTTCTCAGGCATTTCCTCCGTGGCGTGACTGCCACCATTCCGTCGGCCTCAGTGGGGTCTGCGGGTTATTATCCCTGCCACCCTTCCCACACATCCTCATAACTTGTTCCCATCTTAGATTATTTCATGTATCCAGCACAATCAATCCCACAGCTATTTAAACCCAACTTTGTGCCGTTTCTTGTGAATGGCAGCTGACTGTGCTAGAGAAATCTGGAGGCAAGCACTCAGCCATGAGGCTCAGTTTCACTTTGGATGAAGGCTTCTGTCCCCAGGAAGAATTGACCTTGCTCCTATTGAACACTCTCCATGTATGGATTCATCTTTCACTCACTCATTCATTTTCCTTCTTTTACTTTATACCCTCAGTGTTGCCCTTCTAGAGCTTTCCATCAGCTTATAAGCATGCATTTTAGGACTCTGTGTGTGTGTGTGTGTGTGTGTGTGTGTGTGTGTGATGTATGTGTATGTTGTGAGCATATGCATGCATGCATGCGTGCATGCATGTATGTGGTGGGGGGAGTCAGAGGTCAATGGCGTGTGCTCTTCTCTATCTTATTTCTTCTTTTGAGAAACGGTCTCTTACCGGACCAGAAGCTCATTGATTGGGCTAGGCTGGCTGGCCAGTGTCTGTCTCTGTCACTCTCTGCCAGCCAGCACTGTGGTTACGTGTATAGCCAGGCCCAGCTACTGTCATGAGTGCTGAGGATCTGAACTCAGGTCTTCCTCATCCTGTTCAGGAGGCATGTTTCCCACTGAGCCCTCTCCCCAGGCTCCTGTAGGACATTGGATCGCACACCTGCATCTGATGGCCTTTTCCTGCTGTGCACGGGCTCCCATCCCCTCAGAGTGACAGCTACTGGTGTTGGCCTCTCCCTGTGCCTCATTTGCTTCATTCTGTTCCTCCTTAGAAGTCAACTCTTGCAAAGACTGTGATCCATTCTCTTTCTCCAGCTCTACAGTTCCCTTCCTATGTGCTCTAGAATCTACTGATTATGCAAAATCTCCACTTCTCCATGAAAGCTGGGATATATGAATTTTTTAAATTCAGGGATCAAGTCTTTTTTTTAAATCTGATTTTATTTTTTTATTAACATTTTCCCCTTTATTTTACATGCTGACCACAGTTTCCCCTCCCTCCTCTCCTCTCATTCCCTCCCTTCCCCTCTCTCTTCCCTCCCCTCCCCTCCCCTCTGTCCTCACCTCCTTTCCCTCTTCCTTGCTTCTCTCACTCCCCTCCCATCCCCTCCCTCCTCTCCCCTCCCTCCCCTCCCCTCTCCTTTTCTTATCTCCCTTCCCTCTTCCTTCCTTCTTCTCCCCTTCCCCCTCTCTTCCCCTCCCCTTGCAGGAATCACTGGCTTCTCTGAGACACAAATGGGATCACATGTGTACCTCTGACCTTGTCCATGACCTCCATCACAGGGCTGTCTGTGGAGCAGGCACCTGAACATGCCCGCTGAGTTTAGAAGCGAATGGCCTCCCTGTGGAGATGGGTGCCAAGAGGTGTACAAATAAAGCAGAGATGGGCATGCCGCCTGGCTATTTTTTCCTTACACCGTTTCTGAGTGGTTGTTTCATTAGAGTTTTAGCCCCAAGCGCAAGCCCTGGGATTCCCCACAGAGCAGGCTCACCCATATCCCAATACCCCAGTTAGAGAGGCGGCGGTGAACGGCAGAGAAAGATTTCATCAACGTGGCTTCCGGTCACATTGCAAAGTATGGACAAAGGGGTTCATGGACCCCAACGTCTGTCTTTGGGGTGCTGAATTGAATTGTAGGGTTCACACAGGAAGAACTGGGGTAGAAAGAAAAGGGTTGTACACTTCAGGGGCCCCAGGCAAGCTTGATCGGGTTGATCTGGTCTCAGTTCTGGTTCTGTGAGGTTTGAAGTTGTTACTGTCGTCGTTGAGAGGTGTGGTCTGGTTCCTGTGGGATGGTTACTGCTGCTGTGGGGGTGGGGCATCTCATTATAGAGTCCTGTGTCTCTGAGGCTCTGCTGTTCCTGGAATCCAGAGTAATTGCAGGGTTACTGTACACCTTGAGGCTCCTTTCTTTTCCGGGTTATTGGTGTGTGTGTGTGTGTCGGGGAGGGGGGCAGATCTGGAACAGGACAGTGCACAGTAAGATGTTTCAGTTGCTCTTATTGGTCCTTATTCTTGCAGGAAGGTGCAATGTTAGCCATTATTATGTGATACTCAGGCACTCCTTCGGATATTAGCATGTCAATGTGCAGATTCATCAGGTGATGGAGTCAGAGACAGATACAAAATGGAGCCAGAGATGATCCGATTTTATTCAGTTTTTAGTTATTTTGTGGGCCCATGTGAGGAGCTGTGTTTTATTATTATTATTATTATTATTATTATTATTATTATTATTTGTTTCTAAGAACCTGCTCTAGCCCATGACTTTGTCCTTTCCTTAGGACACCAATAGGAAGACAGTTCATGCCAAATACTGCAGCAGATTCATCCACGTCCCCTGGAAGGATGGGACCTTGGTCCATGTCAGCATTACCAAGGAGAAGTGCAAATGGTACAGTGAGAGAGTTCACATAGCCCTGGCCAGGATCCAAAGGAGGTTGGTATGTTTGGATGTGGTCCCTAGTGATCTAGTTGCTCGTGAAATATTGGATGAGCTCAATGAAGTCAAGTGGCCAATAGACGTCATTGTCAAATGTTTCCACCTGATAGTTTATTGATGACATTATTAACCAAATGGAAATACCGGTACTCAGATTTCATCAGAAACAGATCAGGGAGGTGTTATTGTGTGTATGGGTGGTGCGTATGCATGGTGCATATACGTGGTGTGTATGCACAGTGTGTATTCGGGGTGTGTTTGCATATGGAAGCTGACAGAGGTTGGTGTCTAATATCTTCCTCAGGTGCTCTCCATCTTGATATTTGAGACAAGGTCTCCCATGGAACCTGGAGCTCGGTGATTAGTGAGGCTGGCTGGCTAATGTCCTCCAGAGAGCTACCTGTCTCTGTCTCCCCAGGACTGGGGTTACAGACACGCATCACTATACCTGGCTTTTATGTGGGTGCTGGGGATTGGAGCTGAGGTCTTCACACTTTTGTGACAGGCACTTTGTCAATGGAACCTTCTCCTCAGCTTCCAAAGGAGCAATTTTGAAGTAATGGCTATTAAGAGATTAAGAGATACTTGTCTGTGCTTTGGTGGGTTTTGCGGGCCATGGGTATACTGCAGACTATATGGCATCTCTGCTCCCTTATAGAACTATTTCATCTCAAGGCAACTCTTATGTAGATGTGACATATTGGAAAATAATCAGATGATATATATATATATATATATATATATATATATATATATATATATATATATTAGAAAACAATGAGAATACATAGTCTCCTAGCTGTCTTTATCCTGCTGTGTTCTTTTATAATCTGTTCTGCTCCTGAGTATGGTGTACTGATACCATGACCTCAGGGTTGACTCCATGTGGATGGTTTAAATTAACACCCTCAGGTTTCAGGTGTCAGGGGACAGCTTTAGACCGTGGAGATGAAATTCATTTGGGGGTATCGGCCTGAGGTCTCAGTGAGCTGGAAAAATAAGAAATTAAAAAACGATGAAAATCCCAGCTCTATCACTTGCTATTAGGCCCTGGGCAAATTAGTTAATATCCTGGGCAAGTTAGTTAATGTCTTTTTGCATCTGTTTCCTTGATTATGAAGTGGGAATGGTGATGACATTTGTAAATCTGCTCTGTGGATTATGCCAGATGCTGACTCTAATAGGTTTAAGCCAGTGGCAGCCTTGTACAGCCATTTGAAGATGAATCTCCCCTCCATCCTCATGCCGTTTTTATTACAAAGCCATATGAGCAGATTCCCAACTGCCCAGTGTTTATACCCAGAGCCCCAGCATCTCAAAAGCCACATGGTGATGGATTACTCACAGGAAGCTGGCCCTGGGTCCAGAGTCTTCCTGCTATGGCTTCAGAGCTGACTGGTTTGTGTTTCCAGTCTTGTAGGGGACATGCTGCTTACAGTGCACTCCCCCCTCTGGGTCCCTTTGTCCCTTGCCTTCCTGGTGTCAAGAGTGGGCAGAAGCTCTTTTCTATTTTCTGCAGAACCCTGAGAATTGGCACCATCTCTACCTTGTATGTTTGGCAGAATTCACCAGTAACACCCCACTGAAGCCTGGAGTTTTCTTCTCTGTGGAAAGGTTTTGGGGCATAGGACTCGGAAAGCATCAACTTTCCTTGGAAAGTGTGCTATGCATGTCAGTTGCATTTATAAGTTTCATTTTGTTGGAAGCATCGTGCTAGTCATCCATGCTTACTGATTTCCTCTTTAGTTGTTCTTTAAATTATTGAGAAAATTGTCGAAATCACTGAGTCGTTTCTGTGTGGTTCTTTCAGATCTATCAGCTTTTCCTTAAGACTTCGAAACTCTGTTAGTTGGTGCATATATGTTGCAGACTGTTGTATCCACTTGGTGGATCAGCTTCTTTATCATATAAATGCCCTGTTCAACTCTGCTGAAATTCCTTATTAGGAAATGTACTTAATCTGATAGCTGAATAGTTAGTTACTCTAGCTTAACGATGATTATGGTCTCCAAGGTTTATCTTTTCCCATCCTTTTCTCTTTGCCGAGCTCTGGCTTGTAATTAACGGGGCTTCTTGGAGACAATGATTGCAATGTTGTTATGATTCATATTTATTAACTTGGCTAGATTTAAATCTGGGATCTTGTAAAATTTTTCCATCTGCCTTGTCTCCTTTTTGTTCACTTTTTAGCTTTTGCGTTACCTTTTTATGACTCCCCTTGCTCTCCATGGTTGCCATATTAACCCTGTCTGTTAAAGTTTTGTCTTGATATGTGTGACTAGCTGACATTTGTGCTGTACATATTAACCTCCCAGTTTGCCTTCAGACAAGATCATGCCTCTTTGTGTATAAGAATATACAATGTCCGCCCCTCCTGTCTTTTCCAGTTACCATGCACTTTATATGTACAGCTTCTATGAACCCAAGAAGGCAGTACAAATAGTCTAATGTTCTCATCTCATGACAAAGAGTTAGAACATGATGTATTTAATTCTGCTTGTTTCTGTTACTCTTTACTCCTTTGTATAAATCCAGACTTCCACTGGGCTTTCTTTCATTTCTACCTGAAAAGCTTTGTTAGTATCTGCTGTGGTTCAAGTCTGTTAGTGATGAATTGTATTAGCCCTGTTAGAGTGAAAACCCCTTTAATTTACCCCCCTTTTAAAAAAGATCTTTTTGCTAAGTATAGAATTCTAGTTTGAAATTTTTATTGGTTGTTTCTTTTTAAAATCTTCAGTGTATTCTAGCCTGTATGGTTTATGATAAAAAGACTTTTATTCATAGACTCTGAATACACTGTGAATTTTCCCCGTCTCTGGCTGCTTTTAATCACTGGGTTTCATCAAATTCACGATATACTTTGCTGTGGTTTCTTCTCTTCTCTTCTGTTGGGTTCTTTGACTCCTGGAATCTGTAGGCATACTGTTTCCATCAAAATAGAAACGTTTTTGAATATCTTTTCTATTTCTCCCTTTCCTGTACGCTCTAGAGTCTACAGACACACTTCTTGTATGTTACACAGTTTTGTCTTTCAAGTTTTCTGTTTCACTTTAAATTGTTTCTTACTGCTATGCCTAAAAAAATTCCCTGATTTTTCTTTTGCTGTCTCTCTTACTATTAATGCTATATAATTTACTTTTCACTTCAGATGCATCTCTCTAGGAGTCCCATTAAGGGTCTTTTAAATTTTATCATTTATTATAATTTGTATTTATACTTGAGAATTCCATTACATATATGTAATGAAATAGAAATTTCCTCCTCCAATTCCACCTGTAACTCCTAAAATATCCCTGCCCCAGTTTTATGTTGTTGTCTTCTCCTGCTCCTTCTTCTCTTTCTCTTCCTCCTTCTCCTCCTCCTCCTCCTCCTCTTCTGCCCATATGTGAATGGTTATGGGGCCGTCCACTGGAGCATGGGGAACCTGTCTTGGAGAACATGCTCCAAAAAGAAGGAGTTCTCTACCCCCCACAGCTACCATCTGCTGATAGTTCCTCAGTAAGTGCTCTCCTGGGGCCTGGAGAGTGCCCCGCCCCCCCCCCCCCCCCAACTATGCTGGGATCCTGACTGACTTGGTTTATGCAGATCTTGTACAGGTAACCACAGCTGCTCTGAGTTCATGAGAAGGACACCACGTCCCATCCAGGTCTCAGCATCTCACGTGCCCTCCTCCATTCTCTGCCTCTTACATTCTTTCCACTTCCTCTTCTGCAATGTTTAGGATCTTTGTTTTAATGCCTTCTGGTTCTCTTCTGGTTCTGTTCCTGGACATGCAAAACACATTTGTAGTGACCATGTAACACCATTTTCTTTTCTGCTAATTCTAACATCTGGGTTGCTTGGGGCTCTATTTCTGTTGATCAAGTTTTCTACTGATTGTGGATATTCTTCTCCTTCCAGGTACACCTGAGAGTCATTTTCTAGTTTTTTTCTGGATTCCAGACATTTTGAATTTTTACATTGTTGGATGCTAGACTTTACTACATTTTTATATGTATTTTGTGATAGTGTTAAGTGGCTTAGACCCAGTTTGAGTTGAAGTCGTCTTTTTAAGTTATGTGAGCTCAAGTCCACACAGTCTTTACCCTAGGGTTGATTTGGTTTTACTAGTAAGGTAAACACCGTTGTGAGGATTCCCCTTGACACTTTGCTCTGACGGCTGGGAAAATGAACTGCTATTCTCAGGTGTATAAGCTCCGGTGAGCTTTGGATGATTTTTCTCCTTGGCTTCTCTCATTTCTTCACACACATGCCCTGATCACCACTTAACCCAAATCCCTAGGTTACCCTGCAGATATCTGGATTAGGAATCTCCCACCCGCTGCTCCATGGCCTTCACAGTCTCCCTACCTTTCTAGACAGTAACTGCCATTTGGTATCTGCCCTACAAATTCTAGTTGCCTAAGACTTGCTGCCCCCCACTCCCTAAGACATTTTCTCTGTCCTCTTCTCCCAAGCCTCACCGCAAGACTTTTCTTGAAGCCGTGAGCTTCAGTGCATCCTGGGATGAGCTCCTGAGTACTGAGTGCAGCAGCAGCCCTGTGCGCACAACCACCTAGAACTTCGTTGTTTCAGGGTCCCGGGGTTGCTCAGTCCTGCTCACAGACCCTACAGGCTTCCAGAGGGAGCTGCACTCAGGTCCTCTGAAGTCATAGCTGAGAGCCTCCACACCGTAGTGAACTAGAAGTAATGGCTTTCATTATATATATTATATATATAATATATATATGAATTTTTAAAAATTCATTTCACATACAAAACACAGATCCCCCTCTCATCCCTCCTCCTGCTCCTCCCGCCAGCCTCTCCCCTACCCCACCCCCACTCCACCCCGCTTATGGCTTTCTTTACATCTATTTTTCCACTGTATTGGTTTTCTTTGGTTTTGTGTCTGCTTGAATCGGTGGTGGGAAGTGGAGGGGCCCGATAAGAGGGCCAGTCAAAATGTAAAATTTTCTTTTAAAGAAGATTTCTTGTGTGTGTGTGTGTGTGTTTCTGTGTGTATGTGTGTATGCATGTTTGCGTGTGTGCACATGAGAGTGCCTTCAAAAGCCAGAAGAGGGTGTTGGGTCTCCCTGAGATGGAGTTATGTGTAAAGTGCCTAATGTGGGTGCTGGGAACTGAACTTGAGTCCTCTGTAAGAGGGGCAAGCGATCTTAAGTGCTGAGTCATTTCTCCAGCCTCAAATGTAGTTTTTTTCTACAGAAAAACAAACAAACAAACAACAAAATAACAGAAAACAAAAACCTGAAAGTAAAGAATCCATTCGTCAAAGATCAGGCATAAACAATGTAGCAGAGCTCTGGTTCTGTGCCCTGTGTTCTGATGAAGATGACCTTGTTGTCCATAGACTCCGTTTACTTTGATACTCTTTCCTGTCTAGGATTAAGTGGCTACAAGATGGGAGTCAAGTCCTCTTTGGAAAAGTGAGTGGAGATTGCATCTATGTCCTCATTGACACATCTCACTCAATGAAGAGCAAACTGGACCTGGTGAAGGAGAAGATCATTCGGCTCATACAGGTAGGGTGGGACGGTCACGTCCTTGTGCTGGGGCTGGTGTCTCATAGACACACCTCCAACAGTCATTGTCTGTGGTGGCTCTGGGCAGTGGACAGCACCACACTGCGCTAAAGAGTCCCTGAGAAAGTCAGTCCAGAAATGCTCCCCTTTGCCATTCTAGAACTCTCAGTGCTCCCTGGCAATCAGACCTGTCCTCTGTTGGGTCTTTTATGTCACCGTCACCCCTGGGTCACTGAGGTGTGCGTCAGTACTTTCTGCCTGAAGCTGTGTCTAATCGATGATACGCAGAAATCTCTATTGTTTTCCAGATATTTATTCTCTTGAATTTTTAATTTAATTACCTATGTCTATTAGGGAAACTGTATGAACTGGCCCCAAAGTTGCAGATGGGTAGGGGTTAGGCCTGTGATGGAGACCGTTTCTGTCCCACTCATCTGGGCTGCCCCCGAATCATTTTCTTGGTAGCAGGTTGCCTTCCAAATCCAGTTTCCATACCTGGAACCAGGTTTCACAACTGTCACGAGTCCGTTGTGCTGAGAGTAGACACTGTTTAAGAAATACAAAATAGAGCGTGCAACCAGCTTCCCCGGGGGTTGGGGGGCGGGGGCAGGGGCCAGGGGGACATGAAGGCTGACGAAAGGCAAGCGAATAGGTCTGTACCAAATAATAGCCTTTCCCAAGAGGTGGTGGCCAATATGATGACATTTTGAGTTTTCTTTCTTTAAGCATTTAACATGCTTATTTAGCCTAACATTAATATCAGTATTAAAGTCAGTATTTAATGTTACAGTACAATATGGCTTACATACACATATGTGGCATATAATACTATCTATACTTTCATCTGTAACATCTGTAGAGGCCAAACATCCAAACTGTATAATTTTGACTCAAATGCCTTTTTGCAGCAGAAACGTTTTTTTTTTTTTCAATTGAACATAATTTTTAGCTAGCTTTTAGAACTAAAAATGGATATTCTGGAGACTCTCTTCATCTTTGCTTACATTTGAGTGGTTTTATGGTTAAATAATAATTGTCTCTTCCAGGAACAGCTGAGATACAAGAGCAAATTCAATTTTGTGACGTTTGACGGTCAGGCAATTGCTTGGCGGGAAAATCTTGCTGAAATCAATGAAGATAATTTGGAACAGGCTGAGTCGTGGATTAGAGACATTAAGGTAAAATGTCTAGTCTGGGAGAAGTCTGAAAATGTCCCGTGTGTACTGAGTTTACTCATAGGATGGACATTATTGAGAAATGGATTGAGTTCCAAGAAAGGCAGTGTCTATACAAGGGCCGTTATTTGGCTACAAAGGTCACATTCATCCAATGTCATTAGTGAGTATCATAAAGTTTAGATAAGCATCTATTTATAGTCATCATCCCTCAGTATCCCTGGGAGATTGATTCCAGGACCTCCCCCGCATCTCATGAGAGCCACAGATGCTCAGATCCCTAATATAAAATGCTGTGAGATTTGCAGAGAGCCCACACAAACCCACCATGTGCTAAAAATCATCTCTGCACAACTCACAACACCCAGTGCAAGTAACAGGTGTTATACTGTATCATTTAGGGAATAGGAACGAGGGAAGGGGAGGGAGGAAGCCTGTATAGGTCCAAATAGACAACCTTTTATGTGTGTAGATTTATATATAGTATGCATATGCATGTTATGTGTGTCTATGCAGATTTTTGCATGCAAATGCAGGCATACATGAGCCACCGAGCTTGTGTGTGTAGACCAGAGAACAGCCTTGTGTGTTGGCCCTCATCTTCCGCCTTGTTTTAGACAAGGCTTGTTATTTGCTGCTTCCATCCACCAGGGTAGCTATTCTGTGAGCTTCTGGGAGTTCTCTGCCTTTCATCTCACCATAGGGGCACTGAGATTACAGACGCACGCAATTGCAACCAACTTTTACATGAGTTCTGAGCATTCAAACTCAGATACTCATCATTTGCAGAGCAAGCCACCTCTCCAGCCTCAGATGCAATCACTCGAGAATGCTCAAGCATATGTACATGAGCGAGTGTGTGTGTGTGTGTGTGTGTGTGTGTGTGTCTGTGTGTCTGTGTGTCTGTGTCCATGCACATGCATAGGTACTCATTCCACAGTTGGCTGGATCTGTGGGTGTGTAACCTTTGGACAAGAAGAGATGGCTCTCTTTCCAAATCTGTTCAGGGCTCAGGTTGCAGCCTCGTGATGAAGACAGATTTCAACAGATAATATTTTGGGTGCTCAGGCGTTCAGATCTGTCCCATCTGACACTCCATCAGTGTTTCAAAGGCTCAGAGGGGCCACTGCAGCTGTTGCTAACACTGAACTTTGTTCAGAAGCAATGAGCTCCTGGAGACAGTACAGTCTGAGCATCTAAGGCTGAGAGCAAGAAGAGAAAAGAGGAGGAGGATACAGGGAGAGAGGGAAGTCATTTCTCAGGTCTGCATTTTTCTTGGAGATCAGGGAAGCTGTTGTTTCTTGTCACATAGGCTACTGGGAAGGATGTTCTTCTTCTAGAATTTTCTTTTGCCTTGAGCTTCTCTTAAGTTTGAATGTGCTCCAGAACCATATGGCATTCCAGATAGTTGAGAGACACTTAAATATCTGAGACAGAGCTGTTAAAAAGTTACTTAAAATAGCTCACTGCTTGAGTAGAGTCCTAGATTCGCTCAGCAGCCACACCAGACAGTATCTGAGCTCCCAGAATCCTAACTGATTAAAGCAGGCCCAGGCAGACCCTGGGATGCTCCCAGTTCTTTTGGGATTGTTTGTAAACTGGGAAAGGAAGGAAGTATGTTGAATAAGAAGATAATATCTTTAAGTAATTGGATATCTTATTCTGGGATAGAGTGTCAAGGTCATACTCAACTTATTAAGTTTCCAGTATTACCAATGTTCTCTTCTTTTTACACACCACCAGTAAGAGCAACTGTGTTGTTAATGGAGAGCTTGTTGTCTAATGAGGTATTATACATTCAATCTTATTGGGTGAAAACATAACTGGGTTCTGCTTTATTTCCATTGGTACTATTAACAGAATGCTAGTTCAGTTTAATCAGAGCCCATGAGATTTTTCCACTTAAACATTTCCGACTACAGTATCTCCTTAGTCTCCCCCAGTAGGAAAAAGCTTCTTGGTCTTCCTTGGATTTACATGATCTTAACACTTGAAGAACACTGATTGATATTTTCTAGAACATTCTTCAGATTTTTGTTTTTGTTTTGTGACACTGGGAATTGAATCAGAGCTTTGAACATACTAGGCAGGTGGTCTCACTGAGCTTCATTCTTAGCCCTTTAATATTTTCCGTTTGAGGTTAGGGTTGCTAAGTTGCCTAGGCTGGCTTTGAATTTACAGTCTTCCTGTCTCAGTCTCTTAAGTAGCTGGGATTATAGGTGTGTGCCATGATGCCTGGCTTCTTCTGAGGCAATCTCTTGTTGTATAGCCCAGGTTGGCCCAAATCCAGCTTCCCATGAGCCTCTCAAGTGCCAAGATTATAGCAGGAATCACTGTATCCAGGCTACATTGACTTTTTTTTTTAAACAGCCACCCTGTTTTCATTAGGTTTCTGTATTGCTGTACAGTTGAATTTCTGTGATTCTGCTCTTGGATCATTTCTTTATTTCTGCTGGCTCTGAGTGGGCATTGCTCTTCCTCTTGAAGGTTCTTTGGTTAATAACAAAGCTAGCCCTTGGAGGCGTCTCCATTGTCCCAGCATAACCTACTAATGGGCACAGATTTCCCCACCAGTGTGGTGGGGACTGCATTCTATGGATTTAAGTGTTTTACTTAATTTTCCATAATTTTTAGTAAGTTTTTGATTTTTCATGTTTTTTTTGAACCATGAATTATTTAAAACCCATTATTTGATTTCCAAGTGTAGGGAGATTTTCAAGTTGTCTTTCTGTTGTTAATTTTGATTCCATGACGGCTGAAGGCAAACTTGGCTTGATTTAAATTATTCTTAAATTTGTGAAGTGTTTCATAAAAATTGAAAACTTACTAGGAGTTATGAAAGATTGAGTAAAACACTTAAATTTATAGCGTGTAGCTCCCACAGTGCTGACCATTAAAGAAAATAAGCATAATTGGTCATTTCTCTATTGTTGTTTCTTTTTCAGTGTCATCAAAGTTTGCTTTGTGTATTTTGAAACTCTGCTGTTTGGTGCACATATATTTAGAGTTGCTGTCTTTGTAGACTGAAGCCTTTGTCATTATTTAATGTGCCCTTTGTCCCTACTGCTCTAAAGCATGTAGTGAGTCAGGCTTTGTAGTACATACACATCCCAGCACTTAGGAGGCAGAGGCAGGAGGATGATGAGTTGGAAGCCTTCTTATACACCTAGCAAGATCTTGTCTCAAAAACAAAAATAAAACTGCAAACAAAAACCAACAACAACAACAAAAAAACAACCCAACCCCCCCCCAAAAAAAAAAAAACTAAAGTGTGCTGTTAACATCGCTATTCCTGCTTAAAAGAGTAAACCTACAATGTGTATCACTTTCATCCTTTTATCTCCAGTTTGTCCATGTTGCTGTATTTGAAGTGGCTTTTTTGTAGACATTAAGGGATCTGGTCAAGATTTTGTAAGTTCTCCAATCTCTGCCAAATAATGGGGTATTAAGACCATATGTATGTATTATTGCTATCTAAGGCTAATAATGTCTACCATTTGGTTGTTTGCTTATTGTAGAATCCTTGGTTTCATTCTTTTCTCTTGCCTTCGCCTGGGTCCTTTGGGCACTTTCAGTGTTCCATTTTAACTTATTCATTTTACTTTTTACTGTAGCACCTTGTGTGGTTTTCTGAAAGCTTGTTCTAGTGGCTTTCCGTATGCAAAGTTGTCATGTATCACGGCTCCTGATCCTGATGTATTTTGACTTCAAGTGAACAAGCCTGATTTCAATTTACACCCCTTATGCTCCATACATATTAAAAGTGTAACTGCAATGGCCCTTCTGTATACAATCATTATTGGTATGCAACCTGCTTAAACTGTAACACATGATTTGAGAAATCCAGGGAGTTAAGGATGGTCTCCTGGAATGACTTCCAAGCTCAGGGTTTGATTTTCTATTATTGTTTCTTTTGAGTCATAAGCTTCCATTAGCCACCCTTTAAAGATGAGACTCGGCAATAGAGTCTCATAGCTCTCCATCAGCCCCGCAGGAGATATTTTCACCAGATGTGAGTTACAACTGGAGATTGATTTCTTTCAACACTTGAAACAAGTTGGGGCACTTCCTTATGTCTCTGTGGTTTCAGAGAAGTGGCTGCCACCCAAATCGGAATTCCTTAATGGGTACTGTAATATGCTGTTTCACTTTGGCTATTCATTGGGAGGGTTTTTTTTGTCATTAATTTTCAGAAATTTACATACAATGTATGTACATACAATGTATCTAGCTATGATTTTCACAGATTTTTAACCTTTTGGAGGGTTTTCTCATCTTCTTGAATTATAGTTTTTATAATTTCAGCAAATTTTATTTTGAGGATTTTTTTTTTTAAAAAAAGGTTTATTTTCATTATTTTAAATTATGAGTGTGTATGTGTGCATGAAGTGGGAATGTGCATGTAAATGCAGGTGCCTACAAAAATAAGAGGTATCACATCCCCTGGAGCTGTCACACAGGATTGTGAGCCACCCAGTGTGGGTGCTGGAAAATAAATCTGGGTTCTCTGTAAGAGCAGTATACACTTATAAGCCCCAAGCCATTTCTCTAGCCCCTTGGGGATTTTTTTTAAAGCCATTGTTTTTGAATATTTTTTAAAATTCTTCACTCTTCCCTCTCTCTTTTTCTGGAACTCTTGCAGTATTAATAATCTATCTGCTTTATTGTCTCAGAGACCTCTGAGGGCATCAGTTGGACCACTTTTCTCTCAGACAAAATAGCTATTTCTGGTTCTTTGTGTGATGAGTGATTTTTCTTTATTGCATTCTGGGAAATTTTTATTATGTCAGGAGCCTCTAATCCCATTGAAGTCTTCTCATTTAGCAAGCAGACACTGTATTTAGGTTTAGCCCGTTGGATCTGGCTTACATTTGTGGGCTTTTGTTCTGGGGACAGTTTGGTTTTCAGAGCCCTCTCCCTCCCCCTGCCGAGCTGTTGGGACTCTCATTCAGTTCCTGCACGGTGCCCTCACAGGGGTGCAAGGCAAATCCCTGGGCTGCCGGCGGCTGGTGGGTGACCTTCCGGGGGGACACAGGAGTCGAATTTGCTGAGTCTGAGTCTCCTTATTCCATAGGGTAAAAATGCAGGAACAGTACCTGCTTAGCCCGGGATATACACAGTAGATTTACTCAGCGGATGTTTTTATTATCTTCAGCGCTGCTACCACTTTTATAACATTGTGCCTCATGTGGATGCTACAGCAATAAACTTCCTTGTCCAGTCCTGAACAACACAGGAAATGGGGCCTCCCACTGTAGTCTCTATTACCTGCTCATCCATTCATCTTTTAGTTGTCTTCTGATCTAGCTCTACCTTGAGGCGTCTTTAGCTATCCACTCAGTCATGCAGCCTACGCCCTGCATCACGGGCACAGTGTTAGCATGGTGCTCGGTTGTATCTCCAGGCTCTCAGCACTGCCCTGGGTACCCCTCTCAAGACAGGCTTTGATCTGGTTTGGTAATTTGCCTTCTCGTTCCAGCATGATGCATGGCAAGTGGGTCTCGGGTGCTTATTAAATACCCAGGGAGAGCTCGTGGAGGCTAATGGAAGAGGCCCAGGGGAGCGGAACTGCGTGGGAGGACTCGGAGCCTCCCTACCTGTGTCTGGGCTTAAGCAGCTCTCAGCAGAAAGGGCATTCAAGGCCCACAGTGAAGCTTGATGAGATTTGGATATGAGCAGGAAACTTGTCATTCTTTTGGCCACCAGTCCCCCATCTTCTCATCCTGATTCCTGTAAGGGAGATAGAACCTGTTCACCATATGGAAGCTGAAACTCTGGCCTCCATTCAGCTCAGGGGCCAGTTACGGAGCTCAGGCACCCAAAATGGAGTAACCTCCCTGGATTTGAATTGAGAGACAGAGACTCCAGACGGTGAGTCTACCCGAGAGAACCATGACAGTGGTGCCATATGCAGACCGCTGAAGCTTCTTGGGTGGCAGAGGCGGTGGGCTGCTGGTCCACCTCATGTCTGACAGCCCCCGGTTTGGTGAGGCTAACCACAGCATCTGGTATCCTGGTGGTGTTGCAGTGGAGCCCTTGCCAGGCAGGCTTGCAGGAGGCTTGGGGCCCCTGCTCTATGGTGTGAGGTCCCAAGCTATGGGGTTTTTTGTTTTGTTTTGTTTTTTGCCAGATGGCAATACTGTGAGCCATCCAGATGTCCTTTGCATACATTCCCTCTTGCTTGGATCAATCACAGTTGTTTTTCTTGCTTACAACTCTGGTTGAATTGATACCCTGGGTCTGAGACGAAAGGGGAGGGCTTAAGCAGGCTTTGGAAATCTTGAAGTTCTGTGTGTCTTACTGACAGAGATTATATCTCGGTAAGAGTCATTTTTGGATGCTAAGTAAAGTGCTTTCTAGCGAATCTACATTTATCTGATCTCATCCCATTCTGTACTGATTCATGAGATTTTCAAATTTATAATGGTCTGAAGTGTTTGGTGACATTGTTAAAAACCTATCATTATTTCCCCCTGACATACAATGTGTATATTCTTTCTTTTTTATACAAAGAATTGTGGATGGTATTATGATTAATGTTATGTATAAGAGAGAAAATAAGCCGTAATTTATTCTCTTTGATTGATTATGATTTTAATTTATACAGTTAGCTCTCAGTAGCCATGGAGAAATGATTCTAGAATCAGCCTTTCCCCATGGATACCCAAATTGACAGATGTGGCTCATACAAAATGGAGCATGTTTTCATGTGAACTGTGCATATTCTTTTGTATCTTTTCAATCACCTTCAAGTTATTTATATACTTATGAGAGTACAGTGAATACTTACTATAATATATTATCTGGGGAATAATGATTTTTTTTTGACATTCAGTATCTGTGTAATTTTCTTTCTAAATATTTTTAACTTGGTTGATTGAATCTCAGGGGCATGGAACCCATAGATCCAGATTGCCAGATATATTTGTTTGTTTGCTTTTCTGCCATGCACAGAGCAGAACATCAGGACCCCATGCGTTCACATAAGACCCAATAATATGCCATGCATGTTAAGGTTGGATTTATGCTAGAAACGTTCATGTGTTCGTCATTAGAGCATCAATAAGACCACACTCAAGATTGCCAAGTACTGGGTGGCATGAATAAATCCTGAGTTGAAACAAATATGATCCCAACTGGGATACATTCGGGCTGCTTGATTCAGCCCTGCTGACAGAGTTAGCACCATGCACAAAAACACACAGATGAAATTGCATTAAGACCCCTGTTGTCAAGACAGGAAACCCACAGCCTCGGCTTAGAGCAGACCTTGGACTGCCTGGCTAGAGGCTCTGATGGCGAACCTGGGGATTTGGCTTCTTGGCATTGCTGGTCTTAAATCATTTTCTCAATGAAATTTTGTCTCTAATTTCAGATGCTCTTTTTCTTTTCTTTTTTCTCATTGAGCAGAGAATACATTTCACTTTCTTGTGCAATCTCTTGAATGTCTTTTTTCTTCCCCCACAGGTTGGAAGTTCCACAAATACCCTGAAAGCCCTGAAAATTGCTTTTGCTGATAAAGAAACACAAGCCATCTACCTTTTGACAGACGGGAGACCTGATCAGGTACTGATTCAAACTGCTAATGAAGACGAGTTGAAGAATACCCTGAAAGGGACGGCTGAGAGGGGGACTGAGATCTTTACAGAGGACATCACAAGGCAGAGAAGCTGATCTTGGTGACTCAAACCTGTCATGCCACTTACACAGGAGGCTGAGGCAGGAGGATGGCAAGTTCAACAACTGCTTGGTTATAGGATGAGTTCAAGGTCAACATAAGCAACTTAGCAAGACCCTGTCTCAAAACTTTGTTTTGAAAAACTTAAAAAGAGGGTTAAGAATATAGCTCAGGGATGAGTACTTGCCTAAGTATTCAAAAGGCTCTGGGCTCAATATCCAGGCCCCCCTCCCCCTCCCAAGAGATACTGAGAGCTATGTCCCTGGCATAGGGAACCAGTACTGAGGTAAGAAAAGACACCAAGGAACACCCTTGACTTTTATAACTGAAGAACATTTATGGCATAGTGATGGCGGCTGAATGTTTGTGCTTAATGTGACCCATATTCACAGGCCCGGAGACCATGCCCTGGGAAGGAGATGCCTGCCTTCCATTGCACACTGCTTTATGTCTTATGACAAACGAGGACCATGGAGATTGCTTTCAATTTCGTTCCTTTGAGGACTCAATCTAAACATGTCACCAGGCAATGTCCTTGGTCCTGTCCCTCATTTTAGCTTCACCCTCCCTTAAACAAAAGCACACCTTTCAACTGAAACGTTCTCGGCTTTGTTTAGCCTGCCTGGAAAATATTTGAAAAGTTTTAGAAGAGCCTGTTCTGTTTCTTTCAAGCTTTGTGAATGAAAGACGAGTACTACAGGCATTAAGTAAATATGAGGATTTTCCAGGCCAGCACAATGTAAATTGACTGCTAAAGTGAATTAGTATCAGCATGTGTCCTGCCTCGGAAGATGTTTACATGTGCAGACTGCCTGTTCTAAAATACCCTGTGTCAAATGACTCAAGGATTAAATACTGAAGCCACCGGATTTTACTGCTGCATTAGATTTATGGCAGAGAAGTGGCATGTTAGTGAAATTTAATTTGGAATGCCTTCCCTGTCAACTTTGCGGTGATTTCTATTCAGAAGCAGTCTGTGACTCTCTTGTGTGTCCTGGGTGGTGCCAAGGTTTGAGCGATCCTTGCCTTAGGGAAGTTTACCTTTAGGGAATGTGCTAGATGTATACAGCTCATTTTGATATAATCCAGGGGCTGAGATTGTCTGGTCTATAACCAGCAGCACAGAGGGATGAATTTAGTTATACAAGATGGACAGAAAACCAGGAAAGGTCCTCTAGTAGAGGCGGGCATTTGTACTGTGTCTGGAAAGGAGAGAAAAGGCTTTCTAAAAAGAGGAGACCCAATTGTCCTGGGTGGTAGGTACAGAAGGGTGGGCATAGGGGTGGGAGGGTCACGCTCAGAGGAACAACCAGGGCATGGTGGAAGTGTGCAATGTAAGGTGAG
Organism: Peromyscus leucopus; assembly: GCF_004664715.2. NCBI lineage: Eukaryota > Metazoa > Chordata > Mammalia > Rodentia > Cricetidae > Peromyscus > Peromyscus leucopus. The sequence goes on from NC_051084.1 coordinate 38,448,892, forward strand.
GAAGTCTGATGCGGAGATGTCGTGCAAGTTAAAAGGGTGGGTGTCACCTCAGTGGGGAAATTTCATAGAAACAGAACCTGTCGCCTCTCCATAGTTTGGAAACATGATGCCCTGATAATGCCAGGAACAAGTCAGCTGTGCCAGAGCTTCTACTGGGACCTCGACAAGGGCCTGTAAGCAGTGGCAGCTGGTAGCTGGGGAACTGGGGAGGAAGGGACTTCCTTCGGAGTCAGGAATCAGTGGGACTTGGTGCCTAGTTCAGGAGCAGGCAGTGGGGAGAGAAGAAGGCTGGAGGTGGGGAGGAAGGGGTTAACTACCTTTTGGCTCATCCTATTAGTAACCCAAGTGGAATTTCAATAAAGAGCAAACAGGTCTGAGGTGCTGGTGAGCAGATAATCTGTATGCTTGGGCTGCGTGGACGTCCAGAAACCCCCCAAAATATGAGGATGGTTCAGTAGCTCAGGGCTTCCCACACAGCACAGCCTTCCATGGATCTAGACTCTCACATCCGTATATCCAAAGGACATTCACGTAACTTTCTGAGGATCAGTAGCTTTTCTGAGAGAGACTGTGGGTCATTTAAACGTGGACAGCTGGAGTCCAAATGACAGTTACCCGAAACAGAACTTAGAGATGCTTCAAAGTGTTTGTTGTTCGTGTTTACCTTTTCCCACGTGGGCCTCTTTACTTTGCATTGTCTCCGAGATTCTGTCAACAAAGTAAACCGACATCAGATATTTGTGTTCTGTGTAAAATAGGTGAAGAAGGTCCCGCCCAGCCTCCATGGTTTTAGTAGTGGAAAAACAAGTCCAAGCCAACACATGGCTGAAGAGCCCCAAGATCGCTTAGGACATTCTTCCTGAACTTAGCTGGAGGGAGGGGGAAGCCCTTGGGGTGGGAATGGGGTGGATTCATTTGTTTGGCAGTTTTCCCCACCTCTGAGGAAGCTCACTGTATAAGGCCAGTGTGATTCAAAAATACTCAGCGGTCTTTTCTTCTTGGATGAACACGTGGATGTCTAGATCCACCGACATCCGCTTACTGGTCGTTTCATGGTCAGACCAGCAGCGTTAGAAGGCGACACGCATCTTTAAAACTCATCATGTTACAAGAATTTTAGAACTGTCGGTCTTCATTAAGGTGGAAAGAGTCGATTACCCAGGTGTCCTCTGGTGGGCATGGGCGAAGTCTAGTCCAGCTGTGGCTATGGTTATTTTAGGACTCCTTCAAAGTCAAAGTCTTTACAAATGGACCGGACAAATAATTTTGCAACCTTCTAAAATGAGAATAATGGGTAAAGCCTAACATACGCCTATGAAGTCTAGGGGATGGGCAAGTCATAGGTAGGGAGCCTGCCCGGGGAGTCCTTAAGGTAGCAAGGAAACCCGGTTTCCCGCTTTCCCACTGCTCTGGGTTGATGATGGAGAGCAAGCTGCTCAGCCTCCTCTAAGGGGCTGAAGAGAGCTGGCAGCCTCTGTGAGGAACACAAGAGCGTCCCTGGGCTGAGAAAAGCTCCCTCACAGCAGTGCGAGAGGCTGTGGTCCTCCACTCCACAGCCCGGAGGAACCTGTCAGTAAGCATCTGTGAAGAATCAGAGGTTGATGTTGACCTCTGGAGTCTTCCTCGTCAGTGCTCCCAGGGTGTGCACCAGCTGTGGCAGTCTTCAGCAGGAAGAAGATAGGAGTGGCCGTGGCATTCCACGGAGGTGGCATTCCACGGAGCTTGCGTTCCAGTCCAGGGCAGGCCATTTCTCTCCCCAGCCCTCTAATGCCACAGGGGGGCGCTGGAACACTGTCCCAGCTTAGCACTATGGGGCCTGGGGTTGGGTGCAGATGGGGCGCTTACTTTGTCACCTTTGGGTCCCCATGCTCTTTGGTCGGTGGTTTGCATATTGAAGTGAAATCACAGATAGATAAAAGGTCACCCGCTGTACGAGCAATTCCTATCTCAGAATGATACCTTTTTCCTTCTCTCTTACCCTTCCCCATGACCCTGATCATCATTTCAGCCACCAGAAATGGTGATGGACCACGTCAGACTTTTCCAGAATATTCCCATCTATGCCATTTCCTTCAATTACAACGACAAGGCTGCAAATGAGTTCCTGAAGGAGCTTGCGTCTCTGACTGGAGGAGAGTTCCGTGCTTATGATTTTGGTTGCAAGAATCCTGTCATTCAGGATGTTGAGGATGTTCAGGTGGGGACTTGACATGCTGAACAAGAGTCTCTGAGATCAGGGCGGCACCAGAGCGGGGGTGGGGGTGGGGAAGGGGTTGGGGGAGGGGTTTTGGGGGAGGGGAGTGGGAAAACTGCAGCCCTGTACAAAACCTTGCAAGTAGCCAATGGACTAATGATACACCAGGGTTTCTCCAAATGTGGCCTAAGAATCTCAGGACACTTGTGACAATGTGGATCACATGGTCACAGGTACAAGCCAGGAAGTCGTATAGGTGTATAGACCCAAGGATCTTAATGAATTTTATTTTCTTCTTTTTTTGTGATAGGAAGCTTTAAATATGCACAAAAATATAAAAACACATGGATCCAATTTAACCACCACTCAATTCAGCAGTTAGGAACATTTTGTCAAAGCTCAGGGGTCTGTTTTAAAAACAAGGATCCCAGGGATCCATATGTAAAGAGAGGGTTTTTTAAAAAATTTTTTCGAAAATAGATACTATTTAATGTGTATAGGTGTTTGCCTGCATGTATGTCTGTATTCCGCATACATGCCTGATGCCTATGGAGGTCAGAAGAGGGCTTCAGATGCCCCGGAGTTACAGATGGTTGTGAGCCACCATGTGGCTGCTAAGAATCAAACCTGGGTCCTTTGTAAGAGCAACCATTGCTCTTAACCACTGGGCCAGTTCTTCAGACCATGCATATAATGGCCTTTAACTACTGGTGTATAAACACATGTATGTCAGAAACATTAAAAAAAAATTGCAGGTGCTGAATAGCTCCTAACTCCTCGGGGCATGGAACCATGTGACCATCTGATAAAGCAATTCTCTCTGAAGGGTCAGGAGGGGAAGTAAAGAAAGGATTCCCCAGCCCTCCAGTCTTGGCCTGAGGGAAGTGACTCTAGGAACTCTGCGGGAGGAACGGGAGGAACGTGGGGCTGTTGCTTTTTTGTCTTCTTGTATAAGCACAATTCAGAAACTGATCAACACTTAGACTGGGGAGACTACCCGAGTCTGAGGACTGGACCAGGCAGGGGACCAGAGGGCACTGTGCTCTGAGATCACCCAAGGCTGGGAATAGTGATGACTTGGTCAGTGAGAATGGGAAATCTCGTCCTCCTTTGGGTATTTTGTAGAATACACAGAATGGTGATGCTTCCATAGTGGAAGTCTTTTTTTGTTTTGTTTTTGTTTTTGTTTTTCAAGACAGGGTTTCTCTGTGTAGCTTTGCGCCTTTCCTGGAACTCACTCTGTAGCCCAGGCTGGCCTTGAGCTCACAGAGATCCACCTGGCTCTGCCTCCCGAGTGCTGGAATTAAAGGCGTGCGCCACTACCATTCGGCCAATAGTGGAAGTCTTAAGGACAAGGCTTGAAAGGATGAAACTATTTTCAAGTAACTTAACTATATGCAGCATAGAACAACTCCCCTAAATAATGACAGGGAAACAAAAATGTCTACATTGTCTGGAAACCAATCAAATATTACCAGGCATGCAGAAAAGCAGGAAAACATCCACCTATAATGAAAAAAAGCACTGTAGCTGATGTTAAGGTGTGTGTGTGTGTGTGTGTGTGTGTGTGTGTGTGTGTGTGTGTGTGTGTAGTGCTAACAAAGACAGCATTGCTTTGGTGGGTGAATAACTACATAAACCATTGGAACGTTTGCAGGAATGCCCAGGCACAGCATTCTTGACTGCTTTTGGACAGAGGTTCAAAACAGTTCCAAGAAGGAAAGGTTGCCTTTCCAACAAATAATTGGAACAACTGACCATGCACAGATAAAGTGATGAACCTCAACTGAAATGCGGATCTGTCTGCATGCACATAGAGATCATGCACATGCAAAGTAGATCATGGGTTCCTACCCCGACTCCCCTCAATGAAGGACAGGAACCTGTAAATGTAATAAACACTTTCTGACCCAAGTTGCTATTGGTCAGAATGTTTTTTTTATCACAGCAACAGAGAACAGACTGGAATAGCCAGCCTGGGAAATTTAATGAGACCTTTAAGAAAAACTTAAAGATGGTCTGGGAGATGTAGGTCAGTGGTAGAGCACTTGCCTAGCATGGACCACATCCTGGGTTCACTCCCCAGAGCCATAAAAGCAAGGAGTCCACTTAGAAAACCTGCAGACGACCACATGCAGACATTCTCCTGAAGAAGCCTCATGGATGTGCTGAATAAGCACCTGAGAGGGGGCTGGGTACCACCAGCCTTAGAGGGACCCAAGCCGAACTCCAGGCCCTGTCTCTCCGTGTCCATCAGAATGGCGGAGGAGGCTGAGTGCTGGTGGGGTGAGAAACCAGGTCATTAACACACTGCTGGCTGGAGTACAAAATACAGGCACGCCGAAAAGCAGTCTGGCAGTTTCTATAAAAGCAAAATATTTAATTACCGTATGACCTGGTCCTTGGTCTACCGGGCATGCATTTCAAAGAACGAAAGCTTATGTTCATATAAAGTATAAGTAGCCCTACATCTGTTTAAAAAGTGAGTTCATAGTTAAATGGTTTCCTCACAGGTGGCTCCAGCCCCAGATGATTTCACTGCTGAATTGTACCAAATATTTAAGATGAAAGTAATATCAGGTCTAGGGCTGAAGGTGCAGCTCAATGGGTAGAACATTTTGCTTGGCACGTACAAGGATCTGGGTTTGATCCTGGGTACTGGAAAGGAAGTTGATCTTTGGTGATAGATTCTTCATGTGGGAATTAGTGCAGAAATGCAATGCTAGTTTAACATTTAAAAGTCAACGTATAAGGTGCCATAGCAACATGCTTATTTCTGTATTTATTGTTTTATTTTACATGCATGAGCATTTTGCCGTCATGTATGTCTGTGCACCACATGCTTGACTGGTGTCCTTGGAGGCCAGAGGAAGGCATTGGTTCCGTGGAACTGGATCACAGGTGTTTGTTCCTCTGAGAGAGCGGCCCGTGCTCTAACTGCTGAGCCATCTCTCCAGTCCAGTATTGCTATTTTTATTTATCCTTTGAAAATTTCATACGTGTACACGTCCTCCTCTATTCCCTTTGAGCTCCCCCAGGACCCATCGACCCATCTCCCTCGCGACTTCTTGTCTTTTTAAAGAATTACTAATGGCTTCCTGAGTCCAGCTAGTGGGGACCATGTGGGAGTGGGTACGGGGCCATCTACTGGGTCCTAAGCAGCTGCTAACAGCCAATCATTCCTCAGCTTCTTAAAGACAAAACAAAACTTAAGTCTAGAGAAATGGCTCGGAGATGAAGAGTACTCGTTCCTCTTCCAGAGGACCCGGGTTCGGTTCCCAGCACCCACATAGCAACTGACAACCAACGGTAACTCCAGTTTGAGGGGATCACACACCCGCCTCTGCCCTCCACAGGCCCCAGGCACGCATGTGGTACACAGACACACATGCGGGTAAACCACTCATACACATAACATTAAGTAAATCTTTGTGAAAATATAGCCATTTCAATTTATACATTAAAAACTTTTTACCAGATTCCCTGCACGTTTCTGTAATAATTAAATCCTCAAATACCAGGCAAGGTGCAAGGATGCTCGCTCTCGCCACTTCATGCATCAGAAGTACAGGGAACGAAAGGCACCAGAGTGAAGGGAAGTCTAACTTTATTTCCATTCAGCAGCGTCATCGAGTTAGGAAATACTGTGGAACACACAAAGGAGTTCCTGGAGCCAATCATTGACTTTAGCCAGATCGCGTCCTAAGAGCACATGTACAAAAACCAACCTTGTCTCTACCTACTAGTAAAGAACAACAGACATTTTAAATAGAACTCACAGACGACAGCATCAGAAACAAAGAAAGAAGAAATCTGTGTGGGGTACATCTGTGAAAGTAGGTGAAAGGCCTTCACAGGACATCGGCGAGACACGGCTGAGAGGTGCATTCTGAATGTGTGTTGCAGGACTTGACGGTGTTAAGCTGTCCATTCTCTTCCAATGGGTCCGTCATTCAATACAATCCCAGTCAAAATCTAAGCAGGATTTTAATAAAAATGAACCAACTGGGGCTTGGGTGACGGGTCAGTGGGTAAGAGCCCTCACTTGCTCTGCAACCATGAGGACCCGAGTTTGAATCCCCAGCCCCCATGTAAAAAGCCGGGTCTGGCTGCAGGTGCCTATGACTCTGGCATTATGGGGCAGAGACAAGTGGGTCCTGAGAGTTTGCTGGCCATCAGCGTAACTGAAATTCGAAGTCTCTGGTTCACTGAGAGCCTTGTGTTCAAGGCAGGAGACAGAACTCCCTGTGTCTGTACCCACACATTAACATGCATATCACACACACACACATGCACACACACATGCACATGCATGCACATATGCATGCATACACACACATGCACACATGCACATGCATGCATGCACACCACACACACACACATACACACCAGCAAACTGATCCTATGGAAAGGCCAAGGATTTATCATTAACAAAATAACTTTTCTGAAGAACAAAACTGGAGGGCAGGATGTCCCTATAGCCCAGGCTGGCCTCAAACTCTTTTTTTTTTTGGTTTTTCGAGACAGGGTTTCTCTGTGTAGCTTTTGCCCCTTTTCCTGGAACTCACTTGGTAGTCCAGGCTGGCCTCAAACTCACAGAGATCCATCTGGCTCTGCCTCCCGAGTGCTGGGATTAAAGGTGTGTGCCACCACCGCCCGGCTGGCCTCAAACTCTTGATTCTCTTACCTTGGCCTCCCGAGGGCTGCGGTCGCAGGCATGTGCCACAATGCCTAGCTGAAAAAAAAAAATGTTTTTAGATAGGATATAAAAATTGTAATCTGTAGATGAATAAGTTGATCATTTGGAATAAACCAAAATTAGAAGCTTCTTCTCTGAAAAGACTGCTGTAATATTAAAAAGAAATCCTAGCCTGGCAGTGGTGTCGCACGCCTTTAATCCCAGCACTCGGGAGGCAGAGGCAGGTGGATCTCTGTGAGTTCCAGGCCAGCCTGGTCTACAGAGTGAGATCCAGGAAAGGCGCAAAGCAACACAGAGAAACCCTGTCTCGAAAAACAAAAACAAAACAAAACAAAAAAGAAATCCTTAGAGTAGGAGGGAAATATTTTCAAATTCTATGTCCACTAAATGACTTGTACCCAGAACCTTAAAAAAACAAACAAACAAAAAAAAAAAAAAAAAAAAAAAAAAAAAAAAAAAAACCTCTCAAAACTCAATAATGAGAAAACTCAAAATATGGGCCAAATTTTTGAACAGGCATTTTGTCAGAAAGAACACAGATGGAGCCGGGTCAAGGGTCTGCACACCTGTAATCTGCTAGTGAAGGTGCACAGTCGGGAGAACCATGAGTTCAAGGCTAACCTGGGATATGGAGCAAAACCCTGTTCTAGGAGAAAGCAAACATTAACAAAAGAATGTGTGTCTGATAAATAACACGAAAGGATGCTCATCCTGATCAACAGCAAGGAATCCACATTAAAACCACAAATCATGCAAGTGTCAGACGGGCGGAGATCAGCAGCCTTCTATGCTCTCTACATTTGCAAGGATGTGGAGGGTCTGGGACTCATACTTACTGGCAAGATTATAAATTGAACAGCGGTTTTGGGAAACAGCTTGGTAGTTCATCAGTGACATCACCATCCACGCGATCTAGTTATCCAAGGCTCCCGTTTACCAAAAATAATTAGAAGCTCGTGTCCACGCAAATGAGTCATACACAAGTGTCCATAGCTTTATCTGCAACAGCCCAAGCCTGGAAAGGGCTCAGTGGCCCATAAGCAAGTGAATGGATGCGTTTTTATATTTATTATACAGTAGAAAACTACTTGACAATAAAATCAATGAGTGGTGGGTTCGCACTACAATATGAGTGAATTTCAAAATAATTAGGAGTGGAGGGAGGCTCCAAAGGGTTTGAGCATTTATTGTATGATTCCATCGGTAGAGCATTCAGACTAATGTGTAGTGACGGAGTATGTTGAGTAATTGCTTGGTCACTGGGGAGAGGGGTTATAGGAAGGGGAGCAGATTTACAAACGGGTGGGGGTGCTTTGGGGAGGTGGTGGGTATGTTTACTGCTTTGGTCATAGTAACCTCACATGTGTGACTGTGCAAATTTCCTTTATTGTGTGAATAATATACCATAGAGTTGGTTGGACATGAGAAGGTGAAGGCATCCCATGAGATTCTGGAGGTTTTTCTCCGCCTGATGCCGTCTCTGTCCAAGGTGTTTGCACCCTCCCGGGAGTTGACTGTCCACCTCTCCCTTCAGCAGGATGAAGACATGAGCCTTTTGGTTCAGGAAATGCAGCAGGGCTACAGTGACCTGGAGAAGATTCAGGAGCTTTACTCGGAGACTTTAGTCATGGACTGGTGGTACAACAGAGGAAAGGAAGGGGACAGCAAGTGAGCCGCCAAACCACCTGCCTCCCTGGGCCTGGGGCCTCCCCCCTGCTCCCAACACCCCGCCCTCCCTGCTTCCTCCAGGCTCCCAGCTCCCCCTGTATCCCCCAACTCTCCCCTGCCTGCCCTGCTCCCCCCCTGCTGCCTTCACTTCCTCCCTCCTCCCCCTCTCCCTCCCCCCTTCCTGTTCTCCCCTTTCTAAAGGGCCTGGGGGAGCTAGTGAGAGAAGCATGTAGTCTGGTCCTGTTAGGGTATTTTACAGGAAGAGGATGGTCTGGTAACCGTGAGCTTGAGGTCACATGTGCACTGTGTATCCTGTACCCAGTGTAGAAAGCCCCCCATCCTGAGCAGAGACAGGGCAGAGAAGGGTGGGTGCCTGAGGTGGAGACTTAGCCCAGAGATCAAAAGCCTGAGGTCTGGGCTTCCTTCTGTGAAACCCTGATAGGCACTTAACTTCCTCTCACACCTTTCCATGCCCTGGGATCTGTTTCTTTATCAGGGCTGTGGTGACAGGTTGGGGACACATACTTCTTCAGTCTTTCTCCAGCCTGTGCCGAGCTTCTCATTCGTGATGGTTCCAACAAAACCGCAAACCCATCCCAACACTCAGGAAATGTGTCACAGCTTATTCAAGCGATTTAAGGTTGTTCGTACAGATAGTCAGGCCCGCTCTGCCAGGAAAATAGCTAAAAGGGAGATCGCAAACAGAAAGACGGGAGAGACATTTATTAACCAGATTTTTTTTATCCATCTAAACAAAGTCTTCCTATTAATGAATTAAGCATGAACACAGATATCAAATATCAAATTAGGAGGAAAAGAGGGCTGTCCTAGAGTGGTTTGTCTTAGGAAATTTTGCAGTGTTTTCTTTGAGAATTTGGGGAAGTACAAATGGTTTCTGAACTTCACAAATTGAAAATCAAATAAGCAAACATCACTTGAGATTAAGCTAGCACCTCCATGTCTTTCAGCTAGTACCTTAACTGTCTTCCTTGTTTACACAAAGAAAATCTTAGACAAAATGACCAGCTGTTTCTTAGAACTTGGATTTGGTCTGTTGTCTGAGCAGTGAATGTGATGTTGTTTTGTGTTTTCGGTTGTGTGGGGGTGGGGTGGGGGTTAGGGGGTGGAGGTGGGGGGAGGCTGGGAGGATCACATGTTGGAGTTAGAGACATGTTGCTATTGCAGCTGTCACACTTTGGGCAAGTTGCTTAATCTCAAGGAGGCTTTATTTTCCCATCTGTAATGTGGGAAAGGGTGGTTGAGTGGATGTGTGTGTGTGGCTCACAGTAGGAACTCTGACTTAATAAAGAAAAGAGGAAGCCACACTTCTCGGTTTAATGGCATTAGGAAAGTGATTTCTCCCATTTAGCTATTAGCAACAACAGACTACCATTTTGAAGTTTTCCGTTAGGAAAAAAATGTAACAGCCTCCAAATCTTTTTTTTTTTTTTTTTTTTTTTCTTTTAATGTGCTGAGGACAAACCATGCACCAGGAGAAGTGGGTGTGTGAATCCTGGTCCTTTCTGCTATAGGATGGATGCACAGTGCGGATGTTTTCACACAAAGGACAGACTATGGGGTGGGGCCACACAGCTGTTCTGTGGCTGCTCTTTTCAGAGCCCAGAGACAGAAATGTCTGGGAAGAGACTTGAGCGTTTCTGGATTCCTCCTGGTCTCAGAGATTCTCTACAATCGTTTGCTGCCATTTTTGCTGGTGTGGGAAGTCTGACGTTTTACAAGAGCTTGCTAAATGGCACTTCGGTTAGAGAATTGGCTTGGTTTCTATAACACTGGCATGCTGCCTCCTATTCGTCCTCACAGCAGCCCCCTGTAGTGAGTGCACAGAAGAAGCTCCTGGATTGAGTGACTTCAGTGAGGTCACACATCTGTGATAGGAGTTGCACTGCCAGACTCAAGGGCTGGACCTGACCATTCCCCTACCTCTGTGCACTCAGGCATATTAGTGCTTAATTTGAGACTAGGAAGACTGAGTTTTAGTGAACAGGAAAGTTGGATTAATACATGTATTTTAGCCTTCCCATTCTGCTGACACTCTTTGTTAAAAGGACTTCTTCCTGAGAAGATAGCCTGGGGATGCTCACTTCTTTTAGTCTGTAGTGTTCAATGTGAATGTATTAATCTGCTTCTCTTCTTTCTTAATGGACATTTTTCTTATATTCTTTTTATTGGTCTACTTAAAAAAAAAATCCAACGCAAACAGGCATCAAAAGGAAATCTCCTCCGTGGTTTCAAGCCCAGAAAAATGTGCAAACTCTCCATTGGATGCTGACTCAAAGCTTATGTCGCCTCCAAAAGTGTTGAAAGGACCACGGAAGGTTTTAGATGGGAAGACACAGAAGAAGAAAGTCCTCCACGCAGGTACCTGTGCACAGAACGGCATGACTCTCGGCTGGTTTTCCTCCAGTGAGGTGGACTAACACCAAACCCACAGGGAATTTCTTTTAAGACCCTAATTTAAGCATTGTTTGTTTATTTTGGTGTCTTGCTCATTCCTGGCAAGCCCACCACTTCTGAGCTACCCTAAAACTCTTGTGTGTGTGTGATTTTTTTTTTCAATGAATTTTAGTAAGACAATTCACATGATATCATAGCATTACCCCCACAGTAACATCTTACAGAATAATATTATGATACCACAACCAGGGTATTGGCATTGGTAAAACTCAAAGGTTTTGTTGTCCCAGTTTTTCTTGTCTGACTGTTGGGTTTTTATCATATGTGTAGGGATGCAGGGGAATTCCATCCCATGAGGGCCCTTTACATTTCCCCTTTATGGTCACACCTACACATCTTACATACCTTCTCCTGCCCTTTGGGAATCACTATGTTTTCTTTCTAAAGTGCTACATTTCAATATATTATATTATATTATATTATATTATATTATATTATATTATATTATATTATAATTTATTTATTTTGGTTTTTCGAGATAGGGTTTCTCTGTGTAGCTTTGTGCCTTTCCTAGATCTCACTCTGTAGCCCAGACTGTGGCCTTGAACTCACAGAGATGCACCTGTTTCTGCTTCCTGAGTGCTGGGATTAAAGGCAAGCGCCAATGCCACCCAGCCAATAGTTCAGCTTTTAATCTTTACCCTAGTGACGAGGTTTTCATTCACTCATTTACTCACTCATTCATTTAAAAAAAATAACAAAATAAAATATAATAAGATAAAACAAAAACTATCACATTGAAGTTGGATAAGACAAACCAACAGAAAAAAAAAAAAAGCCAAAGCACAAGAATCAGAGACCCACTCGTCTGAATGCTCAGGAATTCCATAAAAACCACTAAACTGGAAGCAGAGGACCTGGTGGAGACCCATGCAGGCCATGCGCATGCTGCTTCTGTCTCTGTGAGTTCGTATGAACTTGGCTCGTATTGATTTAGAAGGCCTTGCTTTCTTGGTTTCCTCCACCCCCTCTGGGTCTTACATTCTTTCCATCTTCTCTTCTGAGGGGTTCCCTGAGCTCTGAGGGGAGAGATTTGATGGAGACATCCCATTTAGGGCTAATTATTCCAAGGTCTTTCTCACTCTCTGTATAATGTCTGGCTGTGGGTCTCTGTGTTTGTTCCCATCTGCTGCAGGAGGAAGCTCCTCTGATGATGGCGGAGCAAGGCACTGATCTATGAGTGTAGCAGAATGTCATTAGGAGCCATTTTATCACTACATTTTTCTTCTTCTTCTTCTTCTTCTTCTTCTTCTTCTTCTTCTTCTTCTTCTTCTTCTTCTTCTTCTTCTCCTCCTCCTCCTCCTCCTCCTCCTCCTCCTCCTCCTCCTCCTCCTCCTCCTCCTCCTCCTCCTCCTCCTTCTCCTTCTTCTTCTTCTTCTAACAGTATTATTTGGTTTACCCTAGGTCCCCGGGCTATCTAATCTCAGGTTCTTGGTTACACAAGCAGTGTTGGGTATGGGTTCCATCTCATGGAGTGGACCTTAAGTCAAATCATTTATTGGTTGGTTACTCACACAAGGTTTGTGCCGCCATTGCCCTAGCATATCTTGTAGGCAGGACACCATTGCAGATAAGGGGTTGTGGCTGGCTTGATCTTTACATTTCTCTTTTGAGAGCATGCTGAGTACATTCCAGTTCCAAAGATGATGGAACATAGGAATGAAGGAAGGTTCTATGTAGACACCAGCTTGACATTTCCATCTTCAATGAGTTGTGTAGGTTGTCTTCAGCAACGGGGCCTTGCTGTCAGTTTGTGGAGATCAACCTGTCTTGGCAACAGCCTGGGTTATTTGGATTTCCGTGGGATCCCTTTGGCCAACAACTCAATTAGATACAACCCAGTCCTGGTACTGGAAACTTCATTTGGTGACAAGAGATGGCCAGTTGAGACTCTGTCTCCCCATTATTTGGTGATTTAATTTAGATTGCCCTCACATATGTATATATTTTAGGAAGTTTCTACTGTATTAGGTTTTCATATTATCCCTCAAATGCCCCTTAATTTTAGCTGTATCTCCCTGTACTCCCTCCCACAACAATAACAAAAGAACAATACTTCAGGGCTGGAGAGATGTTTCATAACAAGAGTGCTTGTTCTTGCAGAGGACCTGGGTTCGGTTCCCAGTACCCACATGGCATCCCACAACTGTTTAACTCCAGTTCCAGTGCATCTGACATCCTCTTCTGGCCTTTGTGGTATGGGCACCAAGAATGCACATGGTGTAATACATATCTACAGAAAAAATACTAATATACACAAAATAAAAACAAGTCCTTTTAAAAAACTCGATACTTCATTAATTTTACATGTTGGTAAAGATCAGTGGAACATATTTATGCACATTAAATCTATTTTCTGTGTTCTGTTCCATTGATCCATTCTCTTCCCTGTGCCAATACCATTTTGTCTTGATTTGCTGGGTATCAACATCACAGACAACGATTTCTCTAGTGTTTTTATTCTAAAGAATAGTTTGATTATTTTAGGCCTTGATGTTTTTGTGTGAATTTTAGAATACATTTGTCCATTTCTATTATAAAACTCTCTGGGATTCATTAGTAATTGCATGAATTGTATGATTTTCTTTGGCAGATCACCCAACTCATAAGCATGGAATTTCTCTCCATTCATTTGGGTTTTCTTTGATGTCTAACAGTAGCATTTTGTAATTTTCAGCATATCTCATAAAAATAGAGTAGCTGATTTTTGTTGACTCTGTAACTGGGTACTTTGCTGAAGGGTTCTACTGTGAGTAGATTTCTTGTCATGTTCTCTAGGGTCATACCATATAAGTAGGGATACTTTTGTGTTTCTTATCTCCATTCTTTCTGGCTTTATTTCACATTCTTGCCTCATTTCAGTGGCTAGAATTTCTAGTACTATTTTGAATAATGGTAACAATGGTCATCATTTTCTTTTTTCCCATATTTGGGGAAAAGGATTTTTTCCAATTAAATAAGATTTCAGCTGTGCAGATTTTCATCTATTCTTTATCAAGCTGAGAATGTACTCCACTTAACTTTCTGGAAGGTTTTTATTTCTCATCATGAATGGGTACTGGATTTCATTAAGTACGTTTCCTATGTCAATTGATATCTGATTCTTCTTCTTTGGTCTATTGATGGTCTATAGATGGTGTTGTTTGTTTTCAAATACTGAAGCAGCCTTATATATATATTTTTTCTAGTTGGCTTTCTGTGATTAAACACTCTGACTAGAAGTAACTTCGGAGAGGAAAGGCTTTATTTCATTTTAGAGTCTACCACTGAGGGAATCAGGTTGGAAATTCCAGCAAGGACTTGAGGCAAATGCACAGAGGAACACTGCATGCTGCTTTACCAGGCCCATAATTCACTAGGCTTCTCATACAGCCCAGGATCAACTGTACAAGGAACGGTGGCACCCACACTGGGCCGGTCCTTTTACACCAACCAATAACACTCCTACCCCTCTCCTGCACCCCAATCCCAGACCCCTACCCACCAGGCCAGTCTAATCTGCACAGTCCTTCAGTTGAGAGTCCCTTTTCGGGTGACTCTAGGCTGTGTCAAGTTGTCAGTTCAAGCTAACTAAGACAACACCTTAAGTATTTCCTAAATGGTCTCAGTGTACAGTGATTGTAATCTATCACTCCAGTTGCTGATATATTTTGAGGACTTTCATGTCAAAGTTCATAAAAGTTTCTGGTCTGCAATTTTCTTTCTTGTTAAGGACTGTTTTCCGAGTTTCCATGTCAAGCTAACACCATCCTCATCAAATGGGTTGAGTTTTTTCTCCTCTTCCTTTCTTGGAAGAAAGTGATGCAATTTCTGTGTCTTGTGTAACATTATCATGGAGACAACTGGACCCAGAAATCTCTGAAAAGAGATTTTTCATTCTGAGCTTGATTTCTCGTGGTTTTAAGATATCCTTATCATCTGTTTCATCTTGTCTGATTTTTGGAAATTCATGATTTTTTCCTGAGAATTTGGTCATTTCTTTCTAAACTCTTACATTATAAGGCAAGTTGTTCATTGTGTTCCTTTATGGATTTTCAGTTGCTGCAAGATCTGTAGTTATGTCTGCCATGTCTGTTGACATCATGATTTGTGTCTGTCTTCTCCTTTTGTTTTTTATTCAGTCATGTTAGGGAGTTATCAGTTTTATTTCTATTTGTTTATTTCCCCTAAGAGAATTGTATTTATTCATCAAAAATTTTTTATGGACAGCGTCTTTGAAATTCTTATCAAATAATCTTAATTTCTGATTTTCATTGTTGCCTTTTGCTATTCAGGGTGTGTTTTCCTTACTTCTTGACAGAAAAGTGAATATATTTGAAAAATATTTATTTTAGTTGTGTGTGCATGTGTATATGTGTTGTGATGTATACGTGTGTTGTATGTGTGTATGTGTTGTGTGTATAGTGTGTGTGTGTGTGTGTACATGTGTATGTATGTGTGCTGGATATACTTACATGAGTGCAGGTAACCGCAGAAGCCAGAAGAGGGCGTCAGATCCCCAGGAGCTGGAGTTTATAAACTGTGAGCCACCTGACATGGGTGCTAGGAACTGAACTGGGTCCTCGGCAGGAGCATCATGGGCCTTTTAAAACCACTGAGCCGTCTCTGCAGCCCTAAGTGGTGATTTTAAATAGCGCCCTGAGCACTCTGCTGTGTTAGAGACTCTGGATCCTATTGAAGTCTTTTATTTTGGCATGTTGCCACCATGTTTGTTAGACATGTTGACTGTGGCCTGTTTTTGTGGGCTGTGGTTTCCATGATTTAGTAGTTTCCACTGCATTTGTGATAGATTTTTGTGTCTCTGCTGGTGTTGTTTGAGGTGGCAGCGTCAGGCTCCTCAGACCAGAGTGCTAAGTGTATCTCAGGAGCTGCTGTCTCTTGGTGTCTCATGTGTCTAGGCAGAAAAGGCCGTCATAACCCTTGCGCCTCACGCATGTCCTGTCTCCTTGATTTTGATGACACTGTCCAGAAGGCTAATAGTTTAGACGTGTGGAAATAAACAGGCTCCATTCCCGTCCTTGGCCGAATTCTTTTGCCATCCTATCTCTGGTGAGCCTGACTTTATAAAGCCTGCAGTTTTATACTTCTTCTAAGTGTCTTAATGACTTTTGTCTCTTAGATTTGGGATCCTGGATATCGACAGGCAGCTACACACTAAATTTAATTTTACCTTAATGTTTAATGTAGAAAAATAATGAAACATGGTGGGTGAGTGGACAGTGTGGGGAACAGTTACACCATTGCCAGATACAGGTTTTCACTTGGTTTTCACCTGTGCCTCATTGATCTCTGGCCCACAGACATCATTCCCAGGAAAATGCGTCTTTTTTTTTTTTTTTTTTTTTTTTTTTTTTTTTTTTTTTTTTAAACTCCGGGCTAAAGGAGCAGCGGAGACAGACTCTACCTCTAGTTACTTAGAAGACCAAGGAGCTTCATATGGCAAGCTCCCTTCTCCAGTCGTGGAACCCACTGGGGTTACTACTCTGTGCACAAGAAGGGGAAAGAGACCCGGCCATTCGAAGATTGCCCGCTAGTAATCATTCCTGCTATCTTGTGGGGAAGAGTGGGTCTGTTGCTGAGAACACAGCAGGATTCGTTCACCAGTGCCTTCTTAGAGTTGTGGCGCTTGTGCCTCTGGCTCGTAAAGAGCACAGAACACGTCCTACCCCCAGTGTGTTTGCGTTATCAAATGTGGGAAGTAATCCAAACGTCTCGTCATAGACTCTTTATTCTTTAATGCCTACAAGGAAATGTCAGGATTTGATCCATGCCTTCCTTCAGTTGCAAGGACTAACAGAGGGTACAGCATAATTCAATGTAAGTTGCCTGGTAGCAACTGTGGATGGCAGAATTTGTAAAGTGACCTAACAGAGATATCTTGCCCTACACCACACACAACTCTTAGGATTACGCATTATGTTGCGTTAACCTAAACACAAAGCTATCCAGGTGAATTTAGTGTAACCACACAGAAATCCCTTTTTAAAAAAATGGGAGCTTTCTCTAGCTGGTGGCAGAAGAGAAAGTCAGGGAGACCTGAACTATGAGGGAAATTGAATGCACCATGGCTGACCTAAAGATGGGAACACACACGGTAGACTATGTGCATAGTATCTCAAGGAGCTGAGAAAGACCCCTTGCCTGTAAGGAAACATGGACCTCAGCTCTACAACTGCAAGAAACTCACTCTCCTCTTCTTTCTCCCCCTCCTCCTCTCCCTCCCCCTCCCCCTCCTCTAGTCTGAATGAGCTTAGAAACAAATTCCTTTTCAATAAGGGCACAGCTTGAATTGAATTGAAGAATACAATCCATTATGGCAGACCATCCTCTGAAAAATGGAAAACTAAAGTTATATGGCATTCTCTTGTGTTAGCCATCAGTCACATTGAAACTGTAACCAGTGGAGGTCAGCACCACCCTGCCACAGTGCCACAGTGCTGTTCTCCCTGGAGGTTGTGGGTGGCATTGGTTACCCTGATCTCTTACTTTGCCTCAAGGCTCCTAAGGCAATAAAGGGAGTGAACACTGACTTATCTCTTCCAGGCAGTGACATTTTCTTCATGTTCTCTCTCTCTCTCTCTCTCTCTCTCTCTCTCTCTCTCTCTCTCTCTCTCTCTCTCTCTCTCACACACACACACACACACACACATACACACACACTGTGTGTGTGTGTATACTTAGGAGATGGGTCACTTGTGTTTTCCCCACCTGCCTTTCCCCCTCCCCCCCCTTTTTTGAGACAGGATCTTTCATTGGCCTGGATCTCTCCTGCTAGGTTGGACTGGTGAATCAGCCAGCCCTAAGGAACTCCCACATCCCCAGTGACAGGATTCCTACCACACCTGGCTTTTGCTTTCAAATTGTTTCTGAGGATCAAACTCAGGTTTTCGTAAGTGCGTAGTAAGCACTTGATTGACGGAGCCAGGTCTCCAGCCTAAAGTTACATTAATTTAACAAGGTACCTCTATCTAATCAAACGCCCTTCCATCCCCAGTTCTATAACCCTCTGTCTTGTGGTATCAACAGAATCAACCAAAACGAGCCTCCTCAGAAGCTACGTATCCTTCCTCAAGAGCCGCAGCGACATGAAGGACGGCTCCAACTCCAGCAGCTGCGTGACTACTGCTCTGAGTGACAGAGGCAAGCACGGACAGTCCCTACCCCAGGAAACCCCGTTCATCTTCTTCTTGCCCACTGTTCCATGCCTGAGAGACATGGGTGGGATATGTTGCGGGAAGTGGGGGGAAAAAAAAGTCACATTTGAAACGTCACAGATTCCTCCCTCACAGGCTCCCCTGTAAATTGGGTAAACCTACTTTAGTGCCCTGGGTCTTCCTAGGGCTAGATTTCCTAGTGCTTCTTGTGTCTGGGTGTCTGGCACCCTCCTGGCTCACTCGGCTACCGTAGCATCAGTAGAAATGTTTACTATTCTGTGCTTTAAATCTGAAACTCTCATACCCAGTCAGCCTCTTTCTGGTTTCAGTTGTCAAACGTGTAAGGCTAAGTGTGAGGAAGGTATGACTTGGCCACTCAGTGGCTAACTAGATGATTTTTTTCTTAAAATAATAAATTGAACCGGGTGGCAGTGCACACCTTTAATCCCAGCACTCGGGAGGCAGAACCAGGTGGAAGATCTCTGTAAGTTCGAGGCCAGCCTGGTCTACAGGGCGAGACCCAGGACAGGCACCAAAACTACACAGAGAAACCCTGTCTTGAAAAACAAAACAAAACAAACAAAAATGAATCCTACAGTGTGCTCTCTACATTTCAAACAGTTAATTACTGACTCCTGAGCACAATACACAGTCCCTTATGTAGTAGGAGCACCTGGGTGACAAATGTGTACTTGTGGTGAACCAGGCTCTGTTCGCTTCAGTGCCGCTGTGTGGGACACCTTTCCAACGAGCTTGAGTGTCCTCAGTCACGTGCAGCCTGCTAGTGTTCGTGTTCTCAACTGGCTACATGCAGTGTGCTAGCTTGCATGTTCTCAGCTGCCTACATGTAGTCCATTCATTATGGGACTTGGCACATGATGAGTAGAACATGGTTTTTTAAGCATTTAACCAACGCACACCTGAACTGCTTCCCTTCTTTCTGGCAGCTGCTAAATCAATGAAGGAATATTCTTTTCCATTTAGAAATCCAAGTGTATATAAGGATAGACATTTAAAACCCCAAATACGAATTTCAAAATTTGAACCTAATGATTCCACAGACTCTGACAGTCTTTGATTTTTCCCATACTACGCTGAAGAATCATGAAACAAAGTGTGTGAATTGAAAATGTCGATCAAGTCGCCCCTCTAGTAATTGTGGGGGAGCCTAGTGCTGAGCAGTCCCTGGCAAATCATAGTCTGGTTAAACATTTGAAATGTGGTTTTTGAAGAAGGGGGCCAGGAGTGCATCTGATTCTTCTATGGGGAGAGCTCTCACCGCATGGTGGGAGAGTGGGTAAGGCAGGGCAGTACACCCATGCCTGGGGTGCCAGTGGAGGGCGCTAATGCATTTTGCCTGAGAGCCTGCTCTGGTAGCTTAAACTATGGCCTCTGAAGTGTGGGCTGCCATTAGCCCTCCATCTGAGAGAGCATGATCAATCCTTGATGTCAGCCCCAGTATACACAGCTGCCATTTCATCCCACAGAAAGGAGCATCCTGCTGATGAACAAGTGCCTGCAAGACAAATCGCCAGAGAGACTCACTGAAAACCGAAGCCAAGTTAATGACCACACGTGAGTGATTGCATCTAAGGAGGACGGTTTGCTCTGCTTTGTTTCCAAATGGCCGAGTTGCAAGTTTCAAACCCTACAGTCTTGTGTTCTTAGCTCTGCAGACGTGTCCTCTGAAAAGTGGCTTCAAACCCATGGCCTGGTGGCCAAGAAGCTCACCATCATGGATGCCTTGACTGGGACGGTAGTGCCCCGAAACGCCACCTATGTTCCCATCCTGAATAAGCACGTTGTCTCCAAGGTCTTTAATGAGGTAATGGGATTATTTCTGTGCCCCTGCTCCAGATGAATTTTTTATTTTCTGCTCAAATAATAATAATAAAAAAATAACCTGCTTTAGTTTCTTGAGCAATTGCAACAGACATGTATTGGAAGAAGTTACGCATAGAGGCAGTAAATGAGGGAGGAGAGAACTGGGTACTCTTTCGACTTCTTCTTCTAGGGCAGGAGGCGCCGGCCTTTGCTGAGCTGGAAGTCTGCAGTTCCTCGACGCTGCAGGAGCGTGTGGAGCTGCAGAGATGTTGAAAGCTCGGCAGCTCAGAGTTATGAACAGGCATCTAGGGACCAAGGGACTGAGGACAGAGGGCCTTTGCTTGAGAGATGGGGCCCTTTCTTTTCCCAAGTCGAATGACATTTTCTCTATTATAAAAGCCACCACAGGCAAGGAGAGAGGAGGTCGGGGGTGGGGGGTGGATCTGAGGTAGTCATGTTCCTGGAGAAGAAAAAGAACCTCCAATGAGAGTGTAGAAAGGTATATGTGGCCAAGGCCATATACATACAATTAGGTTCACTTGGCCCTTGGTGTCTGTGAACTCTTCATCTATGGCTTCAGCCAATCTTGGATCAAAAGTTGCATCTGTCCTGAGCATGTACATTTCCCTGTTACTACCTAACAGTATAATAGCTACTTACATGGCATGTACATTGTAGTGGGTGTTATAAATCATTGATGACCTAAGGGACACAGGAGGATGTAGGGAGGTTATGTGCAGAAACCCCTCCATTTTACATAAGGGTCTAGGAAGTGTTGGCAGTGGTGGTAGTATGTTCTAGAGCCAATACTTCCTCCATGAGGACCACTTATAACGAGAAGAAGCCACAGAGTTTAGGAAACCCATGTCTTCAGGAAAAATAGTTTTTGAAGCAGCCAAGTTAGAGTGGGATGTGTAACACAGAAGAGATGTGGATGTGAGGACTGAGTACCACTGCCGCCTGGAAAATACGAAGAGACTGAAAGTAGCAACCATCAGGCTTCCCAGCCCTAAAGGGAGCGACATTCCTAAAGCAGCATCCTGAAGTGTTTACAGACGGGATGCTTGGTGTCTGCCTCAGGATGCCTGCGTGGGACGGGGTGGCAGGGGGTCAGAGCGGCTGGAGCAATTCTTAAGTTTGGAAAAGATCACCGGGGAGGACAAGGCTTATGGTGCTATTAATTCTTCCCGCTTTTTATGTATTTGGGATTTCCCATGGGAACATCTGGGGAAATAAAAATTAAAGACAAAGAAACTTTATTTTAGAAAAATCAAGTGCCGAGGGCTCTCACTGGCCTCGACCTTGCTGGGTCGAGCCCTTAGAGCAGCAGCTGGAGCAATGGGACTCTCTTGTGTTAGCCATCAGCCACATTGAAACTGTAACCAGTGGAGGGCAGCACCACCCTGCCACAGTGCCCTTCACCCTGGAGGTTGTGGGTGGCAGGGGTTACCCCATTCTCTTACTTTGCCTCAAGGCTCCAAAGGCAATAAAGTGAGTGAACACTGACTTATCTCTTCCAGGCCGTCGGGTGACATTTTCTTCATGTTCTGTGTATTCCTTTTATTAATATACGTGGGACTTTTTTGGAACAAACCTGTCTAATGACTTTCCTCCTGGAAGCAGGATTTTCTTGGGCTTATATCACTCCTCCTTGCAACTCTCCCAACAACTTGAGATACATTGGAATGGAAAGTTCTCAAGAACAAATGCGGCAGGCTAGGGAAATAGAAGCATATGATCAAAAGAAGAAGCCATAAAGAGAATATCTATTCCCCTAACTACGTCAAAATGGATCATTGCAGAAGAGGAATGCCAGAGACAGCGGATGACTACAAGGGAACAGGCTTTTCCAGACACAGCAGGGCAGCTGCGTGAACTTACAGTGGTTGTGACAGCATACACAAGACCTATGCCAGCTCAAACCAGCTCAAACCAGTCCAAACCCCACCATGGACAGGGGAGGTGGCACAAAACCCTACCCCTAGATGAGGAGCCATTGGCAACCGATGGCTGCTGGAAGGGGAGTGTTAGTTTTCTTTAAGGCATGGCCCCTGGTAGGTCTCACGCTCCAATGGATGGCCTGCACCCAAGAGTACGTGGGCAACACAACGGGACTCTGTGGGTTTAGAAAAAAGTGAGAGCAGGGGGGGAAGGGAGGGTTGGTCTGGAAGGAATTAGAGGAGGGGCAATGCATATTATGCATATTACCAAAATACACCATATGACATTCTGCATAAAAGAATATGAAGTAAAAGCAGATTTAAGAAAACATTTGTAGGGCTGGAGAGATGGCTCAGCAGTTAAGAGCACCTGCTGCTCTTCCAGAGGTCCTGAGTTTGATTCCCAGCAACCACATGGTGGCTCACAACCACCTATAATGAGATCTGGTGCCCTCTTCTGGACTGCAGGAGTACATTCAGACAGAACATTGTATACATAATAAATAAATAAATCTTTAAAAAAAAACATTTTTAGCATGTACAACGAAGGAAGGTCACAAGAATTATATTATTGATATGCATGCATGGTTCAGTATATATCAATATGTGCATAAATTGGTGTTCAGCCTGTACACACACACACACACACACACACACACATACATACACACACACACACACACACACAGAGGCATGCATGCATGTGTATCTTCACCATGAAGGGATACAAACATGACAAATACTCCAGTGAGAAATCTGAGGGAAAAAAAGGGGGGATAAGCCAAAATGACACACAAAAAACATTTAACTTTAGTAGTAACCGGATACATGTGGTAAGAAATATATAGATTGAAAACCACGGATGCCCCTCTCCCCATCAAATTGGAAAGAAAGAAAATGCAAGGGCCAGTGAGATGGCTTGGTGGATGAAGGCACCTGCCACCAAGTCTGACTTGACTGGGAAGGAGAAGAGTTACTCCTGCAAAGGTGTCCTCTGGCCTCCACATATGTGTAGAGAAGGTAAAGCTTTAACTGAGCTTAAGGATTTTTCAACTCTGTCTTGAGGAAGCTGGGAGAGGTTTTATCATGGGAAAAAGTCAACTCTAGCTTTTTGCTGCCTAAGTAAAAGACAGTGTGGAGATGTGAGGCTGGGAAGTCATGGCAGTCCAGAGGCAAGACTGGACAAGGATGACTAGGCGGCGGCACTGGACCCAGGTGAAGCCTGGAGTGGAGTCACGTTGATGGGACTGGATGAACTGTGTGGGGATGAGAAAGCGGCCAGAGTGGTTCTTATGATTTCACCCACACAGAGGCATCACAAGCACCCAGTGGAAGAAAAGACTGTCTAACAAATGGCCCTGGCGGAACTGGGTATGCCCCACAGAAGAATGAAATTAGATCAACAGCTCTCATCCAAGAGAAACCACAATTCAAAGTGGACCAAAAGTCCTTGATTTTAAATGTGAACCGCCAGAACTGCTAGAGGAAAACATAGGGGATGCATTTCAAGTCATAGGTGCACTCAAGAATGTTCTGGACAAGACTCCAGTAGCACAGGCAATTGGCCCAGGAGTCAACAAATAGGATGGCATGAGATGAAAATGTTTCTCCACAACAAAGAAAACTACCATCGGAGCAAACACACAACCAACAGAATGGGGGAAAATTTTTGCTGTACTTCAGACAGGAGGTTGATATCTACAATATATAAAGAATTGAAAGAATTAAACAATAAAAAATGAAACAGCCCATTGAGAAATGGGATCATGGAATGAACAGACAGTTAACCAAACAGGAAACAGAAATGGACAAAAAAAATTTTTAAAAAGCCTTCAACATCCTTAGCCACCAAGGAAATGCAAATTAAAACCACTTTGATAGTTCCATCTTACCTCAGTAAGAATGGCTCATCAAGAAAATGAATGACAGCAAATGCTGGCAAGGACATAAGGATGGGGAACCCTGAATCACTGCTGGGAGGAGTGTGGAAGTGCTTCTCAAAAAAATTTAAGACAGGACTATGATATGACTTGGATATAAATACCTAGAGCACTTTATAACCTACCACAGAGATGCCTGTAGCGCCATGCTTGCTGCTGCTGTATTCGCAATATCTAGGAAATGGAACCAGCCTGGATGTCAATCAATGGATGAGTGGATAATGAAAATGTGGCAGGTGTAATAAATGGTATATTACTCAGATGTTTAAGAAAAATGAAATCTGCAGGAGATGGATGGGTCTGGAAAGTACTATATTAAGTGAAGTGACCCAGACTCAGACAGTAATCACACATTCTCATATGTGGATCCCATACCAGTTACTTTTCTGTTGCTGTGATAAAGGCCGCAACCAAGGCAATTTAAAGAAGAGAGAATTTTGGCTTATGGTTCCCGAGGGATAAGGGTCCATCATGGCGGGGAGGCATGGCAGCAAGCCGCAGACAGCCAGCACGGCCAGAGCAGGAAGCCGGGAGCTCACATCCTTTACTGCAAGCACAAAGCAGAGAGAAAAACAAAACAAAACAAAAACCAGGTGGCATAATGCTTTACATTTCGAAACCCGCCTCCAATGACATAACTTCCTGTAACAAGGCCACATGACCCAAATCTCTCCAAACAGTGCCACCAACTAGGAACCAAAATGCTGAGACTGCAGGGGACATCCCATCCAAACCACCATAGATCCCGACTTTTGATACTTACAGTATGTAAATAAAGGGATGTGAGGACAGATGCAAATTGAAGCCAGACAGGAGAAAATAGGTAGGGGTCCGTGAGGGGAGCAAGTTATCAAGGGAAGGCAGAAGGGCAAGGAGGACGTAAGGACACATGACCCCTAAAGGGGGCTACTTCGGCTGGGAAGATGGAGGAGGCTGAAAGAGTGTGAGAGAGAAGAGGGGAGAGAAGCAACAAAAACAAAATAAATTTTGCTTGAAAAATACCACAATGAAACTACTGCCTTGTGTGCTAATGAAAACTAGATTCCAGCCTCGACTGTTCTGAAGGAAAAATTCAGGAGGAGCAGAAGTAAGAATCCTGATCTTTAGAACATTCTGGCACTTCACCTTTAGAAAGCAAGGCCAAAGAAAAGGGATGAACATTTCCCCATGGACACTTGTGTTTGGTACCTTTTGTGGTACCATGCATTCCCATCACAAGTTATACAACTGAGACAGTGCTCTGCCCAGCAAATTCACCCTTCATCATTAGCAGAAGGGCAAGAATTCGATGATGAAAGAGGTAGACCATAACAAATCCAGTCTCATCTCCAAAGCATAGTTTATGTCTTTAAATTTTTAACTTTGTTTTTTGACAAATTGTAACTTTATATGTTTACAGGGCATAATGTGACGACTTAATATCAGGTTAAAATGTGACACAATTAATTCAAGCCAATCAGCATATTTATCACCTTGCTTACCTGTGATTATGTGTATGCATATGTGTCTGCATGCATGTGCATGTAAGTATAGTGCCCACAAAGGCCAGAGGAGGGCATTGGATCCCCTGGAGCTAGAGTCACAGGTGCTAGTGAGCCATCTGACATGGTTGCTGGGAACTGAACCAGGCAGGGTCTTCTGCAAGAACAACAATTGCTCTTAGCTACTGATCCATCTTTTTTATTTTTTTTTTTTTTTATGATGAGAGTGCATGATCTCACCTAGATGTAGAGTCTAAAAAAGTAAACTCCTAGAAATAGGGTGAGTGCTGGTTTCGGAGGCTACAGTGGCGGGAGCAGAGAGGAGGACAATGGGGAGTTGTTGATCAAAGGGCACCAAGTTTTAGACAGACAGGAGGAATAGGTTTTGAGATCTGTTGCACAGTAGTGCAACTTCAGTAGTAAATAATGTAGTATACATTGCAAAATTTACTACAAGAATAAATTTCAAATATCTTCTAGTTGCATCTTTTATTCCCTAATATTTCCTTAGACTGGAAGAGACCCTCAGCTATAAATAGAAAGAATAGGATAACGATATGCTAAAATGTCTCCCAGCTTATTAGAAAGATTTTGTTTTTCAATTTGAAATGACCACTTTGTGGAAGAGATGGAGCTGGCAAGCAGGTGGGCCTGGATCTAATCTCTCTGCGCTGAGAATTTTAATGGGTTCTCCTCTGTTCAATGCATGGCAACATCTGTGTGGGCCAAGAAGCGGTGTCTGGTTGTGTAAGGACTCTTTGTTTCCTTCATGGCTTACTTGGGGAGTGGGGGGTCTTTCTTCTTCCAAAGCACAATGCTGTTTTGCTTTCCAGCGCCCTGGACCAGTAGCAAATTGTCACCTTGGAAATGAAGTACCAAGCAGAAAGGTTGCCCTAGCAACTGTTCATTACAAAATATAAAATGGGCCAGATAATTTTATCTTAGCTCTTTCAAAAAGATGAATTCATCACCAAGCCATACACAGAATAAAATTGCTTTAGCCATTTGATGAGCCTAGAATTCAGAGCTCTTTAGTGATAATTGCTTTTAAAAAATAAGAGATTGAAATTATTTGGGAAGATTAGCCTGCTTTATTGCAGAGCTGACAGCACCCATCATCATCATCATCATCATCATCATCATCATCATCATCTTCATCATGTCTGTTATACCATCCCATAAAGCCTTCTGCCTTGTCCTCTGGGCTCTATGCATAGCTTTGTGCCTTTGCACATATTCTCCGTCATTTTTTCCTGGAGGACCATGACAAGGTCCCCAATCTATTCTATGATAAATACTTATCATGTACTAGGCTCTGAAAAAAGCATTTGATGTCATTAAAGTGTCTGCCCTGAATCTTAGAGCAACCCATGAGGTATCTATTCATCTCATCACACAGTTGATAGGAATATTAGCTACAAAGAAACCACGGATGTTGTCTAAATCATATTTACCTGCTTTCAAATATAGGAGGATTTTAATATTCCCAGCATTCAGGAGCTAAGCAAGAGAACGGCTGCAAGTTTGTAGCCCAGCCTGGGCTACATAGTGAGGTCTAAGCCAGCCTGGGCTACATAGTGAGGTCTAAGCCAGCCTGGGCTACATAGTGAGGTCTAAGCCAGTTTGAGCTACAGTGTGCGACCTTGTCAAAAACACACTAGCAAAAAAACCAGACACCCCAGCAAACAAACAACAAAGATAGGAGGATTAAACATAAAACTACTGATTGGAATGTTTAAAATTCTTAAATGACAGCTATCACAAGAGTTATTTACATATCCATCACACAGAAAAATGAAACGATATAGATACGAGAAAAGAAGCAGTGGAATGGCCAGACCTTTGTTCTGATCCATGCATGCCTGTTTGTTCTTCCCTGTGGGTTTTAACCACAGTGAGGTCAAACTGAGCATAGCAGAGTTTTGTGCCTCTATATTCACTCAGATGTCCCTCAACATCACTCAATGCCAGCAAAGGCTTACTGACTTTTGCTGTTTCCAGTGCAGAGCTAAAATGTGAACAGCAATCAGTACCACAGTAACACACATTCATGGGTTTTGAATGATCTCATTGACACACCACTCTGCCAGTCAGTTCTGCGGCCTGGTCTTCACTTTCTTCAGAGCTGACAGAAGTTCCATTTGAAGACTCAGTGCTCAACAGTTTCAACAACTGCCATTTCTAGAACACCATTGTATCCGTATTCAGAAATATGTCCTCGTGAGACTCACAGAGCCCTGCATTTTCATTAGACACATCCAATTAGTGCTTTTCCTTGCCGAGTTTGCAGAGTGCTGAGATATTTATTGGAAAACACTGAAATTCATAAATTTGGTCTAGGTTAAACAGTGAAGTTTATAATCATCAATTTCACACTGTTTTCTCAATTTCACATTCTGGGGTTACTTCTAATGTCATCAGGTAAATTCTTTCTGATTTATGTTAAAAATAATAGCTGTGTACATAGCTACACGTGATATTTTTTTCATTAAGCATCTGCTCTGAACATGTTTCCATATAATGATGGTTTTTGGATAAATTTTAATAAAATTTACTAATATGACTTGTAGAGCAGAAGACATGAACTGCTCTTCCTAGAGGACCTGTGTTTGGATCCCAACACGCATGTCAGATGGCTCACAGCTTCCAGCTTCAGGAGATCTGATGCCCTCTTCTGGCCTTCATGGGCACCTGCACACACGTGCACATACCCAGCACAGACATGCAGGCTTTCACATAATTTAAACTTTGAAAATATCTTTTTAAAATAACATGCTAAACTGTGACAACATATTGAACTATTCCTCCCATCTTGGAACAACTTACATGGAGTTCTGAGAATATTCATTTCCCCTTTGTCTTTCTGATGTCACTTAAGAAACAGTGGCATACACACATAAAACAAACCAAGTAAGAACTTGACCTTTTCTATTACTGTGTGAAAGTGACATGGCTTCATTTCGATGTTCAATTATTTCACCATGTTTGAATAAAAAAGTAATAAAGCTCTTAAAAATATTTTTTCACATTACTCATATTCAGTAAGCCTCTCCCCCAGCTGATAAAGTCCTCATTTGTCCCATGCCTCAATTTCTAACTCAACAAATTTGGCTGAACATTAACTTTATATTTTACAATATATCAAACCGCTAAAAAATGTTTTGAGACTCTGTTTTAATCTTTCATGTTATTCAATAAATATTGTGCATATATCTATTATATGTTTATATTTAGTACATTTATTATTTCAACAATCATTGTGTGTGTTATGGGGGATAGGGCACATGTGTCACAGTGTACATACAGAGGTGAGAGGAGTAGACTGTGGAGTAGATTCTCTCCTAGCTTTACGTGGGTCCTAGTGAACTGAATCTATGTGGACAGGCTTGCACAGAAACTGCCTTTACTCACTGAGCCATTTCACTGACTCCCAATAAGCAATACTTACACAAACCAAAGAAAGAGGTCTGGAGCGATGGCTCAGCCATTAAGAGCACTGGCTTCTCTTCCAGAAGACCTGGGTTTGATTCCCAGCACCTACATGCTGGCTCACAACCATCTGTAACTCCACTTCCAGAAGATCTGACCCCCTCTTCTGGTCTTTGCTGGCACCGGGCTCACACATGGTGCACAGACATACATGCAGGCAAAATGCTCATACACATAAACTATAAAAATAATTACAGCTTAATGGACAGTTTAGTTTGCCATATAGCAAAAACTACAATTACATGTATTTGTCTATAATGGAATCGAGTGAAAACATATGTGGAGAATCCCTCTGTTATTGCTGGCAGAGAGTGAGGATAAATTCTATTGTTGTTGTTATAGTAGTATTTTCATGAAGCTGTTTTCCAGTTAATGGTCTAAGGTATTACATATAAGAGTGGGAAAATTAAAACTATCAGTGCAATTTTGCCCATCTATAAATTCTAGAAATTTCTACCGCTATGGTCTATCTCTCTATATATCCGTCTCTCTATTCCTCCCCATCTCCACAAACCACACCCCACACACCTGTCTAATTTACTTCTCTTGTCACTAAGAGGTGGATTTATTAATATAAATTAGTGAGGACTCTAGTTTTGCCTCAGAGAACTAAAGTAGATGGTGCCTTGGGCTTCCTCTTATTACCAAATATTGTCTGGAAGGGTTCTCCCCTCCCCGCTGAGTTAGAAATGTACGAAGAAAGTCATTTTCAAGGGGCCTGCAATCACAGCATCGCAGCATGCCTCTATTCCCTCCAAACGGAGCCCTCAGCTTCTTCATGAACCCCACTTTCCTCCCGACTTACTCCTCCCAGAGGCCAGGCAGCCTGACTGTGATCCCCGAAGCCCTGGAATGCCCCTTGTGACACTAAACTTGACATCATAAAGAGAGTGTATCATCTGGCCTCCAAGTAACCACCATGTTGTAAAAACTAAGACCAAGGACTGAAGGTGTGTGGAGTATGCCTTTGCGTTTCTCTAATCCTGTGAGCAGGAAGGAAGGAGGTGGTGTGCACAAGTCAAATTTGAACAACTACGCACAAGTCCATGATGGCCATGCAAGACATGAAATCTAAACCTACCAAAGAGGGAAGTACAATATGAATTTGCCTTTGCTTAAGTAGGTGGAGTCAAGAGGCAAGATTTTGTCTAAGCATTTTTTTAGTACTGATTTATCATTGAACCTGAAACAACGTAAACTAGGAGAGACACATAGAGACTTCCAAAGGGGTACTTTCCTACCAGGATACAGAAAACGTAAATGTCTTTCATCTTTGTTGGCATTGATTTTTTTTTCCTGTCAAGTTTTGTTAGTGCTCTATTTTGAGGGATGATTTTTTTCTTTCTTTTTCTTCCGTCTTCTTTTTATTTTATTTTATTTTTTACAAACTTATGCAATCTTCAGTTTCAAAGCCCAGGCGTTTCACCTTTAACCCTCTGTTCTCTTTCCTTCCCTTTGAAAGGAGTGTTCAGGAGCCACATGCTGACTCTGTGTGGTTTATAAGTAGCTGGCTGAACTCCGAAGCTTTTAACTCCATGCCTTTCTCTTCCATTTTATAAATCTTTGCCTATTTTGCTTATGTGTATCCTAATGCTTTAATTCTAGAGTGCATATATATAGTTGAAAAGAATTAAACAGTAAAATCATTGAAGTCTTGCCTACCTCCTGTAATTTCCAAGTTTTAGATGTAACTACTTTTGTTCATTTAAAACTCAATGTTATGCATGTTTTAGACACTTTTTTTGGTTGGTTTGGTTTGGTTTTGGTTTTTCAAGACAGGGTTTCTCTGTGTTACCCTGGCTGTTTCTGGATCTCACCCTGTAGACCTTGAACTCACAGAGATCTATCTGCCTGCCCCGTCTCCCGAGTGCTGGGATTGAAGGCGTGCGCCACCACTGCCTGGCTCGTTTTAGATACTTTTAAAAGGTAGTTAAAGAATTGCAAGTAAAGTAAAGACCCCCATGTCATCTTTTTTGATTAGTACCCCTCCCTCCTTCCTCAGAAGTAATCCTTAACCTGAGTTTTTGCATATGCCTCAGTACAAAAATACTAAACCATGCTTCTAACCTAAAACTATACTATTAAAAAAATATTCAAAATGGTGCAGCCTTTATCCTGGGGACTAAAAGTGGAACTTGGCCGGCCAGGCTATTGTTACATCTTAAGACAAGTTAGCAGCTGAACCTTTGAATTGACTGCAGACTATCCCTTCTCTACTGTGAGAGCTGACCCAGCAAAAAAGAGCCTTAACAACCGCACCCTCTGCGCAAGGGCCCAGACCCTCCCCATCCCCCAGATCCCACAGCAGACTGAGTCTGGCCCTTCTCTTATCAAACAGCTTGACTTCAGCCAGCACCAATCACAATTGTTAACAAATGGTGTCCTTCCAACTCTTTCGCAGTTTAATGCTTAGACACGGTCACCATTTAGGAAGAAGCCTCTGTGCGCACACTGCCAGATGTTGCTTCGTGTGGGACCTTCCTCTTTGATTCTAGTCTTTAGACATTTCTATTACTACACATTGGAGCTTCTCACTACCTATCCAGATACCCTTCTCTCATCACCCATTTATGTGTTCTTGTCCTTACATGTCACCTGCTTCACATGCCCTCTTTAATTGATTACGTCTAGTTTTAACTTCGTTTAATCCATGAAGTCACTTCTTTATTCCAGTTCCAATGTCATTCTTCCAAGATTCCAAAAAAATTGCATCCACTTCTTCTTAGAATTTCAGTAAGTTCTTGTATGTCTTGGAGTAGCCTAATTGACCCCAAACGATAGGTTCTCATCTTGGTTGAATGCAAAGCCCCAAACAAGCACAGCTAAGAAAGAGTGAGGAGTGATTTCTTCCTTGCAGTAGATAAAGGCAATGTAGAAGGTATTTCTATACCGATACCCTCTCAAGGCTTGGTCCTTGTTTGTGAGGCTATGTGAAGGTCCCTTCTTGCTAGTCAGTACTTTCTTCCAAGGAGGAGGGACCCTTACACAAGGCTAACCTCTGTCACTGAGCCCAACCTGGATCCTTTATCTCCAAAGCACTCATAGTTCCACTTACTTTTAGGAGCTGGGCTCTCACTGCTGTGTTATCACTGGACACGGAGCCAGCAACCCATAGCTTCACCTCGATTCACCTGTTTACATTTCTCTTCATTTTTTTTTTATAACTGTAACCATATATAGTTTCTTTCTTCTTTCTTTCTTTGCACTGGTATCTTAATTTTTATTTTGCCCAATTTTAGAAGCCAGGGAACATAACAGCATGAACTGCATCACCTTGATTGAAAGTAAAAAGTAATTTCTTGGGGCTTGAGAGCTGGCTCAGTGGTTAAGAGCACTTGTTGCAGCCGGGCGGTGGTGGGTGGTGTGGGTGGCGCACGCCTTTAATCTCAGCACTCAGGAAGCAGAGGCAGGAGGATCTCTGTGAGTTCGAGGCCAGCCTGGTCTACAAAGCGAGTTCCAGGACAGGCTCCAAAGCTACACAGAGAGACCCTGTCTCGAAAAACAAACAAACAAACCACAGAGCACCCTTGGCTCTTGCAGAGGACCTGGATTTAATTCCCAGCACCCACATGGTGATTCCTAACCACCCATAACTTGGGTTCCAGGGGGTCTGCTGCCCTCTGCTGACCTCCATAGACACCAGGCATGCATGTGGTGCACACACATACAAGCAACACATAATTATGTACAATCATATATATATATATATATATATATATATATATATATATATATATATATGATTTTATATCTTATTGCCTACTCTTACCAGCTTGATAGATGCTTCTAGAGATAACACTCAGTTATGACAAGGGTTTCCTGAAACAATTTGGGTTTTCTTCTGTGGGTTTTGTTTTGTGATGGCGATTTTTAAAATGTATAGCTTTTTAAAATTGAAAGGGAAATGTTGGTAACTGTATCTTGTATTCTTTGAAGACTTAACCATAGTCTGCTTTTCTACGCTTATAATGTGGTTTTTATAGTCAGAACAGCACGTACCCATGTAATAAACGTTTGAAGGCTGGAGTGGACCTATCAGTGACACTTTGCTCTCTGTTGACATTGCTGTGCAGGTGTCCCCTCTAGCACACGCGTGCAGTGACACCAATAAGATGGTATTAATTAACCCCCAGGGAGTCAAACTCAATATCTACAAGCAAAATGTGGAGCAGGCCATTAAATCCTATGAAAAGTGAGTATGCTTCCCAGATGCTCCTGATAGACAATCCGGTTTGGCTTCTTTTCTCTTATGTTGGCTTAGATTGCTTCATCCGAAACAGCAACTTCTCAGATGGCCCAGTATCAACACAAAGCGACAACTCATGTGTGGTCCTCCCGGGTGCTTGGGTTAGGCCCCTGAGCTGATCTTTCCAACAGTTTTACGTAAACCGCCTTCCCATCCTCAGCGCTCTAGAAATCTGGTGTTTCCAGGAAACCTTCAAAGTTTTCCTCTTAATGCAGTGAATGTGATCACCCTGGCACCGAACACTTTGAGGGATAACTAACAAATGCCACCGCAGGGGCACAGCCACTTCTCCTGCTCAGCCCCCTCCCCCCTCCCCCCGAACGAAAATAATCAGGAAAGCAAACTGTCTGACCTGAACTCGGGCAGATTTTGCTTTCTCGTCACACTCTCCAAATACAAAACCAGTGTGCACACAGAATTTACACGATCTTGGGCATTATGAGAACCCCACAAGTGATTTTCAGCATGTGGGAGGGTATGCCTTGATTACATGCAAATGCAATAGCTTTGGACATGCAAGAGCTGAGTGTCCATGACCCTGATTAATCTGTAGCCATTAGAGGGGCTACCAGTCCCCCATGAACACTGAGGGCTAACTCTATAAACACAGATTGTTGTTTACATGTTTTTGTATCAAGATGATGATTATGTTGACTACAGAGAGAATTCTACACTCAGACAGTTCAGAAGGTGGAGCCTTTCCTCCAGGACAGGTGGCCTGGCTGTCACCCTTGCCCATGACCTACACACCTGCCTAGAACTAGCCCTTAGTGCACACACTTAAGGGACCTCTGAAGGTGCCCAGCTTCTTTGGGAAGCTTGCTCCAGATTCTGGAAGCTCCACACTTGGGTTTTAGTTACCGACATGTGAGATGTGAGAAGGATAAGTAATAAAGCATATAGAGGTTAGTGATGTGGTCAGGCCCCTGCTGACCCAGACATCATCACTCAGGGTGGAGTGGGCCTAGTGTGTACTCAGAGCCCAACTCCTGCCCACAGGGAGCCACAGCTAATCCACAGAAAGGTCTTTTCCCACCCCTGCATGGCTCTCCAGTCTTCTTCACATCAGTCTCCTTCACTGCCCTCCTGTAAGGACTGGCACCCCCTCATGTGAGCCCCGTCAGGACAGGGGGGGGATCTCTTATCCAAAATGAAAGGGTCAGGAGAATTTCAGGTTTTCTTCTGTATTTATGAATATGCATAAAATTGGATACCCTTGGAATTGGGCTCAAGTCCAAACATTCCCCCCCCCCCACACACACACTATTTGAAATGATTTCATGCCAGAAACAAAGAAAGCTGTATGGCATGGGTGAGATTTCCTACTTGTCACATTGGCACTCAGAAAAGTTGGGATTTAGGGTGTTTGGGGATTAGGGATGCTCCACTTGTTTTCCTGCGTCTTCCTGTCCTCCATCTTTATTATCTTGGTAGCAAGAGGACCTATCCTGAGCTTCCTCCTCTCCCTAGGTCTGGTGCTTACAAGAAGCCCTCCCTTTAAGGGACTGTTATTCTGCTGTCCCTCAGCTGGTCCTTTTTCCTAATGGCCTCCCCGGAGAGGACTCCCCACATCCCCTCTAGTCACTCCCCTATTGTGCTCTTTGTCACAGCTCTCTCAGCTACTGCCCTGTGGTACTGTAGCTCCTTGACATTCTGGTCCACTAGTGTATAGCTGGACCAGCCTTGTTTCCCCTTTCGTCTAGTTCTACCAGAGGCCCTGTGCCCTTGAGTATTTGAAATTCATTCAAATTTGATGCATTTCCAGTTTAGTTATTAAAATGTTCAAATTTGATTTGGGTATTCAAGTGCAATAAAATTCCATTCAAATTCTAATGTAGTTTGTTTGAATAATTCAGATATTTGAGTGCTGTAATCATTTGGTCTGTAAACACCTGGTACAGAGCCACAGCCTAGAGCTTGGAGGTCGGGCAGGGCTTGCATGTTTTGTCCTTAGCCCCGACCAATGCTTGCTTTTAGGCAAGTGTGTAACATTCCCGAGAGCAGGTAACTTATTTGCAGAACCTCCACCACAGGGCTGTTGGGAGGATTGTACAGATCACATGTAAGAAGCATTCCACGTGGATCTGCCTTCCATCCCAAATCTGTTCATCCTAAAATAGCCATGACTGTGTGCAGCACAGTAGTCCCTTGGCTCTTTCTACCATGCTGACATTTTCCGAGTGTCTCAGAAAGGAAGGAGACCCTATTCCCAGGCAGAACAACACTCCTTGAGAAAAAAAAGCCAAAGCACAGAGTATGTGATTTGTCCCTGCAAGTAACTCTAAGAAACTCTTTTGCTAATGGTAGAAAAGTATTGTTGCTACATGTTGAACAAAAACTCCTAAAAGTTCTAGACCTCAGATGCACCAGACTCCAAAATTTTTGAGTGCCCATAATGATACCACATATGGTAAATTCCATTCCTGATCCCACGTGAAAGACCACAGTTAAAATGTTGGTGCATGCATTAATAATTGGGCATAAATTTATTTCTGGGCGTGTGTATAAGGCAGATAGGAAAGCTAAATAAATTTTGTGTTTGGACTTGGGTCTCATCCTTATGGTATCTCTTTATGTACATGCAAATATTCAAAATATAAAATAAGAGATATTCAACAGAGCCGGGCAGTGGTGGTGCATGCCTTTAATCCAAGCACTCGGGAGGCAGAGTCAGGCGGATCTCTAAGTTTGGGGCCAGCCTGGTCTACAGAGTGAGTTCCAGGACAGTCTGTGTAGTTCCAAAGCTACACAGAGAAACTCTGTCTCTAAAAACCGAGAGAGAGAGAGAGAGAGAGAGAGAGAGAGAGAGAGAGAGAGAGAGAGAGAGAGAGAGAGTCAACTTGTACTTTCAGTAATAATTTTTACACTAATGATATTAGCTTTAGTAAAGCTGATGTTTAATATTTAAGTTTATTCATTTAATTAACACTGGGTTTATTGCTTTGGTGTGTATGTTAAATTCTTTAATAGTAGTATTAACAGGAACAATATTATACAGAACAAAAACTTCCTGAGCCTTTTAATTCAATAGTGCTAAAGAATTTTATTTGTAGAAATGTCATTCCCATTTTTTTATTTTATCACATGCAACTTTCTCATCATGTGCAAATGATGAGTAATGGACAAATATACTGTCCCACATTCACTATCACATCTCTGTGATGTTTTTCTCCAAAGTAAGCCAATGTCACTTTGAAAATAAATGGTATTATACATCCATAAGTCCATTCAAGCTAGGGATGACCAAGCAAATGGAAGTTCACAGGATGATATAAAGGAGCTATTTCAGACACAGCGTCCATGGGTGGATGTCCTTCTGTTCCAGTATTTCAAGAGTCTGGGCTTTGTGTTTCTGAACAAAAGCTTGAATGATTCTAGGGCTGCTCGGATTCAGAAGCAGTGTTTTTTTTTGTTTTTTTGTTTTGTTTTGTTTTGTTTTTTAAGCTTATCTTGATTGCCAAAGTCAAGATCACAGTTCTGAAATCCACAGAAGTCTCAGTTCTAGTCTGGCTCTGGGGCCGTGCTTCAACAACTCTTGTTTAAGGTCTTCTCTTTCTTGCTGGTCAGATTTATGATGTGCCCAATAGTTACACGTTGCTTTGTAGACAAGTCATTTCTTGCTATAGCTAGAGTCACAGCAACCCAGTGGATGCACAGGAGCAGCCAGGATTAAGGGGCTGGACCAGCTTCAGAAAGGCCCTCACATTCAGTGCCCTCCAGGTGCCTCGGGAGAATGGTCGTCACGTACTCTTGGCGGCTTTGCCATAATCACCCCACCAACTCAATAAAGCATTGACATTTTACAAAACGTGGACAAGAGGGGACACAGATGTGATGAATATGTGCCTCTGGGAAATATTTTCTAAAGTATTGAGTTCTAATTCCATCCATGCTAGCTCATTGGACCCACTGGACCCACAGTGCTAGTGGTCTCTCCGTGTTCCCGGGCTCACCCTTTGGATCCATCCAGAGGAGAGGCATACCGCAATAGGTACTCCTGATACTTTACATATATTTCTTCTTCGTCCTCTCAAAGCCAGGGATGGGTGCTGTTAGCCTTATTTTACCCCTGAGAAAGCAGAGCTCCAAAGGA
Organism: Peromyscus leucopus; assembly: GCF_004664715.2. Taxonomy (NCBI): domain Eukaryota; kingdom Metazoa; phylum Chordata; class Mammalia; order Rodentia; family Cricetidae; genus Peromyscus; species Peromyscus leucopus. The sequence goes on from NC_051084.1 coordinate 38,486,095, forward strand.
TTCTGTCCAACAGGATCACATAGCCTCCGGGTGGGGCTGGGTGCCGAGCCCGACCCCAGATCTGAGTTGCGCCGAAGTCCTCTTCCGCCCTCTCAGCTTCTGCGCTACACTGAGTCAGCTTTCAGGTTTAGATGGAAGAGGGAGCTGAATATATTTTAAGAAAAGCACAGAAAACCAAACAGTCTCAGAAGTCCCGATCACTGTGACATGAACCAAGTGACTGTAGAAACCCAGTTTCCTTATGGAACCCAAAAAGCCAAAACCTTCAAGTAAGACCAAAGCACTAGTTGGCCTACTTCTCTCTTCCTGACTCTGTGTTTGAAATCCTTTCATTTTATGAGTGTTTTGCCTGAATATGTATGCCTATGCATGCCTGGTGCCTGTGGAGGTAACAAGAAGGCATCAGATTCCATGGAAATAAAGTTATGGATGGTGGTGAGCCACCATGTGGATGCTGGGAACTGAACCCAGGTCCTCTGTAGGAGCAACAAGTGCCCTTAATGGCCGAGCTCGCTCTCCAGCCCCCACTCTTTCTGACTTTTTGCCATCACTTACAGAGTCTCTGCCAATGTCAGACACAATCCATATGCTGTGCACAGACCAGCTCCCAGAGTCATCCTAACTGCACCAGGAAGGGATTCTCTTGTCATTTTGAGTTGACGGAAAAGCTGACTGTGTCCTAGCCCAAAGTCTCACAGGAACAGGAGAAGCTGAGGTCTGGGCCCCAGTACTGTGGCCTTTCTCCCATATGAGCCAGCCTTGTCTTACCGTCCCAGGCCCTCCAGCCTCATGGTGGACAAGCAGGACAGAACAGCACCTCCACCCAAAGTGTATTCTCTGCATGCTGTGCTGATGCCAACTGGCCTCAGTCGTCAGAAGAGCACTTCCTGTGGAAGGCAATGTTCCGTACTCTACAAGCTTTGCAGCCAACGACATTCTGTCCCCTGCTGTCCACAAAGCCCGAGGTGATGGTGTAGTGTCACAGATTGGGCTAGATCCATGGAAAGAAGCATCATTGACTGATGTAACAAAAGTGTAATATATACGCACATGTATACACTCAAGGAAAGGAGCCACTGTTCCAACTCCCTTTCCTCTTGGGCAGGTGGCTTCTCTCTGAGGATGTGGTCAGCGCGGGGCTTCTGTCCCCCCACTGACAGCTAGCCGGGAGGATGCTTAAGGTGTTTTGCGCGGCTGCCCATCTTTGTACTGCCATCCAGACAACAAGGTGGTTAGATGGGATGATTTGTAGCATGAATCCTAAATGTGTGGCTTATGATCTCATTAGCTCCCTTTGCTCTCAGAATCCAGGCAGAAGAGTGTCTCCAGAAGGCAAGCTAAGAGTGGTTACATTTTCCTTAGGAATAAATCTGTAGCGCCTGAAAGTTATTTTTTAAATTTAATTTGTATTGCATTTATCATGTGTGCATATGTGTGTGTGTGAGTGTGAGTGTGTGTGTGTGTGTGTGTGTGTGTGTGTGTGTGTGTCATAACACACAATGCATATGTGGAAGACAACTTGAAGGGGTCAGTTTTTATTTTCCACCATGTGGGTCCTGGGAAGTCAGATTTGGCAGCGAGTACCTTTCCTGCTGTATAGTCTGGCAGCCAATGAGAAACCTCCTAATGCAGAGATGATGAGGACCAGCAGCTTGCTTACAACTTTTACTTGAGGGCAAAGACTTCCTTAGTGTTTGATGCTACTCTCACCCACCCACAAGACTTCCTCAGTGATGCTTAGGAGGGAGATTTGCCTATGTGATCTCTTTAAGTGGGTGACAGTGGTGTGGTCCAATAATAGTTGGCAGCTGGCTTGGGCTTCCATTTGCAATCCTTCTCCGAGCCTGAAGTCCACTTTTTTACTTGAAACAAGTTATTGTTCCTAAATTATTGTTACTGTATTTTTTTTTCAACAGACGCTTAAATAAAATTGTCTGGCAAGCTCTGTCTCAAGAGGAAAAAGAGAAGTAAGTCATTCCATGCCTAGCTCCCTTTTGCAATGCCAAGGAAATTCACCTAACCAAAACCAACTATTTGAACTGTATGTTCCAGAGGTGTTTGGAGTGTGTAATACCCCCAGACACTCATCACCCCAGAAAAAAGACTACTACTTACCCATAAAGCAATTATTCCCCGTTACTCTCCTCTCCAGCCGCCGATGACTCCAGTCTGCTTTATGTTTCCATGAATCTGTCTGTCTGGATAGACCATGTGAAAGAGAGCACACACGTGACACTTCTGTTTCTGTCTTCTGTTACTTAAATGGGAAAATCCAATATTTGCAAAGCTCATGAAAATTGTAACACATATGCACATGTACACATACACACATGCATGGACTAAGGAAGTTATGTCTCTCTCTCTCTCTCTCTCTCTCTCTCACACACACACACACACACACACACACATACACACAAACACACACACCACTGATTATCTACTCCCACTGATGAACATTTCAGTTGTTTCTGCTTTTTTCGGCTGTTATGAATAACGCTGCTGTGCTCACATGAGTGGATGTTTTGGGATGAACATGCTTTTATTTCTCTGACGTATATAGTGAGGAGTCGGTTTATCACAGAGATTCTATGCTTCAGCAGCCCACCACTTCACATCCCCGCCATCTCTGTGCGAGCATTCCCATTCTCGATTTCCCGTGTCCTCACCGTGGGCTGCTGGATGGGCGTGATGGTGGTTGCCCATAATCCTAGTGCTGGGGAGACTCATGAGTTTGTGACCAGCCTGAGCTACATAAGGAGATTTTTGTCTCAAAGCAAAAAACAAAATCAAGAACAAAAAAATCCAAACCACTGGATATGATAACGTGTTGCTTAACTCCGGCTGTACATGCTGATAGATGTGTTCTGAGGCAGTTTGCCCCCATGTGGATGTAACCTAAGATGGCTGTGTCACCAGCTGATGTAACTGAGGGACCTCCATCATCTCACAACACAGCTCCAAACAGTGCCAGGCTCCTTTCCCATCCGTTCCAAGGACAGTTTCTAATTATAACTAATCTCTGAAAAAAACGGGAGCTTCGGGGGCTGGAGAGGTGGGCTTGAACTGGCTCTGACATCTGATGTCTGTGTCAACAGATGATTCTCGGGAGTTTTACTGAGAAACAATACTTTTTTTTTGTCTTATTACACGTATCTTCTTTTCATTTTGTGGGCTCCTTTCTTTGTTTCTCAGGTTGGATGCAATCAAACCCATACAGTACTTGGAACACAAGGCAGTTTTAAACAAAGCCCTGGAACGGCTGAATTGGCCCATTTCGTTGAAAGAGCTATCGCTGCTGGAGAATGAAATCTTGGTTGGGAAAATGTACATCCAGCAAGCTATGGAGCTCCAGGAGGCCGCCAGGAAGAACTACGTGAGCAAGGCCTTGGAGGAGGTGGGTTCCACAGAGTTCTCGGTACCCCGACCCTCCCGGCTCTTGCCATGGCTTTCTCCCACCCACCACATGCTGATTTATAAGAGAGTTAAAAGAAACACCATTTGATTTTTAACATCTTATATTTAGGATAAGCTATCTTTCAATTGAAAAACAAAACTAAACTGTAGCATTTTATCCCGAGGAGATGCCTGAACTTTCATCCAAGCCAGACAGAGCACTCAACTGAGATTATTATTATTATTATTATTATTATTATTATTATTATTATTTTGTGTGTGTGTGCTACTTAATCTTTATGCTGTCTTGGATAGTTTTTCATATTTCTTTTAATGTTCATATTTTTTATATCTGAAATAAGAGTATTAAAAGCCTGCTGGGTTGTTGTTAGATAAAAAGGGCATTTATGATTTTAGTATTGAAAGCCCACAAAAATGCCGTCAGTTTTTAAAGTAAGAAAACAAACCTAAAAAGAAAACCAACTCATCACCCAGTTAGCACCATTTGGAGTAGTTCCTATTGGTCTTTTCCCCTCCTTAAATAAATCTTTTTTCTTTTGGCATAGTCAGGATGTCTGTAGTATTTTATAGTCTGCCTTGAACTTAGCATTATTTCATACACTCTCTGTATTTTCGCCAACTCTTCAGACTGACGTCATTGGTGGATAGATACAGGATGTGTTTAACTCTTCACTGAGCTGTCTGTCTCACTCTGGTTTGTCTGTTTGTTTTGTTTTTTCCTCTCTCTCTTTCATTTCCATGAAATGAAAATAACCGGTGCGCACAGTGACTTTGTGAGCATATACCGTCTTAGGGGTGGCATTTGAGGACCACGAGGCACAAAACCTGGTGCTATTAAATAGCTGTGCTGGAATACAGCACGCCTCTCTGACTGCACGTAGGTCCTTGTAGCTGTGGGGTAGTCCATCCAGAACCCCAAGGCCTGGATAGTTGCTAGGGAGCCATCGAAGGTCTGGAAACCGTTCCGAGACAACTGACAGCAGGGTTTCTTGGTTAGCGTCAGCATCTGTCAAATGAGGCAGGGTTTGCCTGGTTTTAATTCCCGTAGACACTATTTTTGATTCTCGTTTTTGTTTTTAATTACTCATATTTACGTGTATCTGCACATGGGTGTGTGCATGTGTGTGTGGTACCCAACATGGGTGCCGGGGGACTGAACTCAGGTCCTCTGCAAAAGCCATCTGCTCTCTCAGCTGCTGAGCCGTCTCTCCAGCCCCTTCGCTTTCGCTTCCGTTGTTTCCCTTTATTTTTTTAACTCCCAAATTTACACTTCCCCCCTCAGGGTAAGAAGCTGTACCTTCTTACAGAATACAAAAATCTTTTCAGGAAGCATTAGATGTCTATTAACGTTATTTCAAAGAAACTTCTTCAGAAGTCTTCACTGCATCCTCGTAAGGCACCCTCTGGCTACCAACATTTCTCCATTGATGGGCAGGTGCCAAAGGACACCTAAGAATCCAGAGGACAAAACAAGAATTACCTACTTTTCTCTGAAAACATGTTCTTCTTCTACCTCTTCCTACCTCCTCATCCTTCCATTTGCTAACTAAAATATTTATGAGTATCTCCAAAGTGCCAAGTGTGATGGTAGACACCAGTAATGCCTAGAACACAGACTAAGTCCTGTCCTCATTTGGATGGGGAGAGAGAGAGAAATATTGGACCCCAACAATGGATTTTCTCATTCCAACTGTGGAGGCTCCACTGCCTAACAGTGGAATTTGATAGCTCTTTATTTATGCTTTATATTACATTTTCAATAGGGAATGTTATGAATGGAGTGAAAAGAAGCCTCTTATGAACTAGGACAAAGTATGCTAATGAGCTTGCCTTCGAAACTGACAGCCAAAGGCTCATTGTTTATAGGCTATGAATTAATTGGACTAATTGTTCTAGTTCTTCATCCCCTTTCCATAAACTGAATTTCCATAATTTCTTCATTCAGAAATGCTTGTTAACTCACTATGAATGGGAGTGTGCTTGCTTGGCACAGGTAATCACAGGCCTGCCTCATCTTCACCCTTCTTGAGGTCTCCCAAAGTGGTACTGTGTAATGACAAAAATGAGGATTTAGGAGAAGATAATTCCGTTTGCTTAATTCTTAAGTGCCTCCAGGGCATCCAGTGGAGACAAGACAGTAATAAAATACTGGGGGCTCGGGAGAAAGTCTGAACTGCAGACGGATTTGGAATCATCTATATTACCAAGATGGGGCAGGGGAGACCATAAAAGGGACCATGCCAGGCAAGTTAGAGAAACAGGAGGTTCAGTTCAAAGAGCTGCAATGTGAGAGCGAGGCAGAGGAGGTTCAAAGCCCCGGCAGTCAGGCAGACCCAGTTATTATTATGTTGTTGTAACCAAGCCTCTCTCAGCCTTGAATTCAAACCTGAAAAATCAGGGCTGGAGGGATAGCTCAGCCGTTAAAGGCTAGGCTCACAACCAAACCTGAAAAATCAAAGTACCAACCTACAAAACCCATAAGTCCTTCAGACGGCAGGCAGTACTAAGTGTCAACAGGAAACTTATTCAGCACGTACTAACCTTCATGTTTCTTCCGTTACTAAAATTATTATCACTGGGCCAGGCATGGTGGCAGATGCCTTTAGTCTCAGTACCCAGGAGGCAGAGGTAGGCAGATAACTGTGAGTTCAAGGCCAGCCTGGTCTACTTGATAAGTCCTAGGCAAGCCAGGGCTCACATAGTGAAACTGTGGTGGTTTGAATAAGAATGGCCCCCAAAGGCCCATATATTTGAATGCTCAGTCACCTTAGTATGTGTGGCCTTGTCGGAGGAAGTGGGTCACGGGGATGGGCTTCAAGGTTTCAAAAGCCCATGCCAGGCCCAGTGTCTCTCTCTCTTCCTTTCTGCCTGCAGATCAGGATGTAACTCTCAGCTAATGCTCCAGTGCCATGCTCCCCACCATGATGGTAATGGACTCAGCCTCTAACACTATAAGTAAGCCCCCAATTAAATGGCTTTTTAATTAAAATTAATTTTATTTAAATTAAACTTAAAAGCCCCCAAACATTAAGAATAAATTTCTTTTTATAAGATTTGCCTTAGCCATGGTGTCTCTTCACAACAACAGAACAGTGACTAAGGCAGAAATCCTGTCTAAAACATGTGTATGTATGTATGTATGCATGCACCCATGCATGCACGTTCAGTGAGTGTTTTAAACATCATAGAGAATGGCGTCTGAAAGCCATTCAACTTAGCAAGAAGCGGCTTGTTAGTGACAACGTCCAGGAGAGTGTCAATGGAATTGTGGGAACAAAAGCCTGTTTGCAATGAGCAGAAGGGTGAAGAGAAGTCAAGGAAGCCAGTATAGGAAGCAGAGGCTGTAATCCACAGATCTTCATCAGGAAGACAAGGAGAAAGTAATGACCAGAACTTGAGGCATAGGCAGGTGTGCGGGAAGACATTTAGTTTGTATAATATGTCATGGATCCACTTCTCCCTCAAGCAGCATTCGTAACTAAGCCTTCCATTTCATTGATTTGTCTTCACACAGGGTTCCAAAGCCTGTTCTCTCTGATGGAGGGGTCCCACATGCCCAGCACAATCGCCCTAAAAAAATCAACAGGGGGATATCCTGACATCCTGTCTCCACAGGTTCTTCCATTTTTATCACGACCTGCTGCAATGGAAGATTCTGTACACTGTTTCCTTAAAACAATACTTATTATTACATGTGATATTTCTGAGACTGCTTTAATTCTGTTTTTATCATGCCCACTAATTTGATGTCATAGTCCACTAGTAGGCCAAGGTCCAGGGAGAGGCACTTTGGGGGAAGCAAGGCTCCAGATAGCAAAGGCCAGGTCACAGGCCCTTTAAGACCCTGAAGTGAACACAATCCATAACCCACTCAGGTCATTTTGCCCTCTTCATACATACATATAGTCTCATTTTAAATTCTTTTAGCAAAGGGCAGTGACTTGGAACAACAATTCTAAGTTAGAGAAGAAGAAACTTTCAACTCCTAAGACCCCCCTGAATTTACTGATAATGTGTCGCCATAATGACCAAAGTCCCTTCCCATGGGATCTATGAGAAATGTCCACGTGTATTGCGAAGTCACCCTGATTGGTCCAACTAGAGTGCGGGGTAGAGTGTGGAGACCTAAGGCTTTTCCATACCGTCTGCTGTGATGGTGCCGTCATTCACCACAGCTGCCCCTCTGGTTCTTGAGCTTGGGACAGCAGCATGACTTTTCTGATGGTGAGGTAAGGAGATGAGGTGTAAACACCCTGGCCAGGGAGCCTGGCCCTGCTTTTCACCTTCAGGCTCCCGTCTCATCTGGCTGGCTGCAGAGGAGACAGAAGCTGAGAATCACTGATCGTACTGTTCTGCCCAGCATCCTGCTCACTCTGTGCTTGAGTGCCTGGTGATTTCCCCCGCCACCCATAATCCACCAGTTTTATGACATCCCCGGAGACAGGTGCTTGGCTCGCTGACCATGTAATGAAAAAAGAAACCTGAAGTCTGAAATTCTCAAAACTCCCCTCAGCAGCACCACCTTGTTGCCATAATTGCAGATTTCACTCTCCCTCACTAAGCCTTCACCCCCAAAGCTGAGCTGTGAAGGGCGTCTGTAAATGATTGCTGACTTTCTGTAGGCTCCATGGGAGCCTGGTCTAGAAAGTTCAGACATACAGTTCTGAGATTTTCCTAAGAAATGCAGATTGTTCCCATAGCAAATCCTACAGAATCCACAACTAGAAAGATCCAAAGCCCTCTTTAATCCCCATGGCCTTGACCACCACCTGGGGTGACTCAGAGGCATGACATCTTTTTAAAGCTGAGAGAACCTGTTGTCAGCGCTCCTGACAAAGCCTGGGGATGTATCCACACAGCTGGCGACATGTGTTTGCTTCTCAAAGGCATGGCAAATGAGGAATCTGGAGTCTGTGGTTTTTATGAATGAGGAATCTGGTGTGCTACTTTATGAAAATCTTTGCAGGATAACGTGTTAGGACAGCTCACAAAGGAAAGCGGTATGAGTGAATTGGGCAAGGTGCTACTGAGAGAGGAGACCATTTGAATCTAGGCCCTTACGCCAGGTTGTGACTTGGACACTTCATTTAAGAGGAATGCTGGGTAGGGAGACATAGAGGGAAACATCTTTGAACTGTAGAAAATGAAGTCAGAATATATATATATATATATATATATATATATATATATATATATATATATATATATAGAGAGAGAGAGAGAGAGAGAGAATTTTTGTTCCCAGATAGTATTATCTGGACCAGTTGTTATTCATGCACTACAACCCATTTTGTCTACAGTTTTCAGATTCCCTCTTAAAGAGGGCAAGAGACATCACACCTTAACCCTGCTAGTGAGTCTTTCTCATTGCCACAATGAAACATCGGTCTGCTCTGCTGACGTCTGGATCTGATGGGAAGCTCGTTCCCGAGTACTGTGAACATTCTCTGATAGTGTAAGCCCTCTCACGTGAAGATGGGAGGGGCGCCAGTCTGGGCTATGCAGTAATGGCACTGTCATCTGAGAAAGAATGACATGTGACAACCAGCCACTTCATCCCCAGACCGCAGCGCAATGCTGAGCGAGGATCCGGAACACATGTAGGTGTGATGGCCTGAATGAGTCAAAATCTCAGACAGACAGACTGAGGGGTGGAAGGGCGGGTGAGAGAGGATAACAGGGAGGACACCCAGCCAACACTGCAATGTTCCGCAGCAGCTAGCATTCCTAGCAGAGGACACTGCTCAGGAACTCCAGTGACTGGAAGAAATCAAAGGAAGGAGGACACACACACACACACACACACACACACACACACACACACGCCACAAATGCCATTGACCCAAAGAAATCCTCTGACTGGTATCTTGTTCCAGAGTAAGAAGTCAACTCTGAAGATCCCTGAGGTGGCAAAAGCCACATCCATGTTGTCACTTTACACTGCAGCTAAAGGACTCCCTCCTCACTGGAGTGTCTCACTGGATGGATCCCAGCACTCACCCACCTCCAGGGTGCTCTTTGTGATCAGGCATGGACGCTGCCCAAGCACCATAAACAGGTTGGGAATGGTTGTTAGCCACTTGTCTGGAGGAAGAGAACTGAGTGGGGGAAACATATCAGCGGAACCCAGGCGGGAAGCGAAGCAATCGTATTCGGTCAGTCCATGCAGAGAAGCATTAATGCAAGAGCTATATCCAAGTGAGGGTAGTCGGAGTCAGCCAACAGGAAATGTTGGGAAACCTGGAGCCCAGCAGCAGCAAGGGATGGTGGAAACTATAGAAACCAAGAAGAGGGAAACCGATGCCCTGATTTTTCTCTCCTTTTCCTTTCTGTTCTCAGTCAGTGCCTCCCATAGCCTGCTGTTCCAGAACCTGTAAGAGACGCAGGGACTGGTCCTGGGTGAGATGTGTCTGGGTACACAGGGCAGGGCCCTCAGAGAAGAAGAGCAGAGGATGTGTATACGAGCGAGTGGGTGGAGGGAAGAAGAGCTAGCCCAGAGATGCAGATGTCTTGGGAAGTTTTCCGGAAGACATGAGAAACATACATAAAACAGGAAAGTGGTGTTGGGCCACATGCCAGGCAGTGACATAAAAGGAGCATCGGTAACATCCGCATGACAGATCCCCGAGGGTCAGTCACTTTCAGCACTGGACATCTAAGACATTGGGGTGTTTTTCTATCTGTGATTTTTCACTTTAAGAAGCAGTGGTCTCGGGAGGCAGAGCCAGGCGGATCTCTGTGAGTTCGAGGCCAGCCTGGGCTACCAAGTGAGCTCCAGGAAAGGCGCAAAGTTACGCAGAGAAACCCTGTCTCGAAAAACCAAAAAAAAAAAAAAAAAGAAGCAGTGGTCATCTTCATGATAGCCCTTGAAGTTGCTACGAGCAGGGGGCCTGGAAGTCTTGTCAGTGATCGTCTCCTCCAGAGCCCAGAGCTGCCCCTGGTGTCAGGGAGGGGACAGACGGACGGCCATCTTCTGCTTTAGGGCTTCATCCCTGTAACATTTCCTTGAGCATCATAATAGCTGTTTACGAAGTGTCACTAACCAGGATGCACAAAAGACCAGACAACTCCCTCCCTGTGTGTGATCCGCTCAGAAAACAGCACCCCGGGAGGGAAGCAGAAGCCGCAGGGAGGTTTGGGGGACCTTCATTTCTCATGCTGTTTCCAAAAGATACCCCGTTCCCTCAGGAGGAGCAAAGACAGCTCTGGAGAGAAGCCATCCCCCACCTCCCTCTGGTTTTGGAAAGCTAAGTACCCACAGCTGCTGAAAGGGGTGGGGGACAAAAGTCCATCTTAAGCATGATGGCAAACTTGCTGTTTGGGACAACCTTTGTGAACAGACTTGACCTCTTCTCCAGGACTGAGGAAATCCTGCTTAGAGCTCCTTTCTTTGACGCACTATCTACCTTCTGTTAAACCCCCAAGTTTCCCCGAGAGAGAAATCACACTGAGACTAACACTCCATGAACACCGTCAGTGGACTTCCAGAGCTGGTCAGTTTCTCTCTTCACTTACACTTTTCTCCACATTATTTTCTTCATTCTCTCTTCAAAGCCTGTTTTTAAAAGAGTAAAGATCTTGACTGTCTTTAGGGTTGGAGGAAGACCCTGGGAATCTGCCGGGGGTGGGGGGTGGGGCTTGTGAGTGGGGATGGGGGGATCAGAGAACACGCCCCACTGGCCCTGTCCCATTCACCAAACCTCCACATGGAGTTATATTATTCACAAAGGCAGTGTGTAAATTTTCTGGTCTCATAATTGGGAACCCTAGAGAGAAGGGTCAAAGCATGCTGGCCTTCCACGCATTATCTTAATTACAGCAGTCACAGGACCTCCTTGGCCGAAGGACAGGGCAGGGGCTGCAAAGCAAACTGGGGGTGCTGCTAGAGTGATTTTAGGGTTCTGGATGGTAGAGTTCAGTGATTCCAGGGAACAAACACACTTGGTGATAGTTGATTTATATATAATTTTGAAATGGTGATTAGTAGTGGTTAAATTGTAGACATGTACCTACAACTGGTACAGAAGCATGCTATGACTCAATGAGAACGTTAACAGCATCAGATATCTAGTAGCTTTACTGTTTCTACCAATCTAATCCCAAGAACATGAACTGGAAAGAAGCAATGGCATGGTAGGAGGGTGGCATCTCTTGGGATCTTGGCATACATCACCCGGTGACTGAATCTGGAAAAATCAATCAAGGTCTTCTCTGGATTTTGAAGGCAAGGCTGAAGCCTCTTTCCCATGGTCGCTGCTCTTCTGGCTTCCTCTGTGGACCAAGTTGCCACCCTTCTTCGGGGTCTAAGCTTAGAGATATGTCAGCCAGTATTTCCTGGTCTCTCTGTTTCTTCTGATGTTCTCACCCTATGGGGTTCTTTGTAAAAGCCAATGTTGGGTTTGTATTCCGAGCATGCACCTAGGTGAGGTTAGGCAAGAAGGAGATAGGCTAAGGTGTTCTTTGGAGTGGACTATACAGCATCCCTAAAGCCATCAGCACAGCTCAAAAAGCAGTGTTTTGGGGAAAAGTCAAAATTATGGCTGGAGGAACAGCTTGTCTGTCTGACAGTCCTGACGATCTGTCTTTCTACCCTGGGAGGCCCATGTTCTGCTTGCATGGCACAAACTGTCATATTGGTGCATGCCCTTGAGATGTGCTTTGTCTTGACGACTCGGTTTGTCAGTCATGCTGAGGCACAGAAACGCCGCCGAGGAAGCCCTGTGAGTGCCCTTTCCATAAAATTACATGCTGCGGAACAGACTAGAAAGGAACTCTTGCCAACGGCAAGAGCAGTTGGAAACCTGAACAGTAAATGGGAGTCACTGGTACTTCAGTGTTAGCCGCGTCCCAGAACGATTTGAAGGGAACAATACTTTCAGTCGTTTAGAAAGGCCTCGGCGACATTTAAAATGAAAGCCAACACTCTCCCAACTGCGGCCTGTCCATTGTTGCTGCCCTTGTGGGGGAAAGTCTCCACAGAGTGAAAGGTGGATGAACATCAGATGGACTGGCAATTGAGGAACTACAAAGGGGAAGAAAACAGAAAAGAACCTGGTATTTTAGGCAAACTGACTTGCATAGATTTGTAGCTCAAACCCACTTTAAAAATGTAAAATAAAGAAAAAAACATGTCCTTCTGGCTGGACCACTAAGAGCTTGGGACCCCAAGGTCAAAGAGGTCTAGTTAAATGTGATAGTCTGTGAACCTGAAGACAGGACTTGAGACATGGATTCTAATGAGCAGCTTGTCACACTGATGAATCCTAAAGCAGAAACGGCCTCTCTGGAATTGCTGGGCACATGTGACTCTTTTGGAACAGCAGACTGTGGTCTTTCTGGAGGCAGGCAGACTCCCTGGCAGCCAGGTTGATCTGTATGAACATGGGTGTCGAGAAGCAGGGAGATTGTGAACTTGACATCAAGGTGGGGTTTTTAAGCCATCACTGAGTTAACTCAGTATGTTTGAGTCTCTCAATGTACCCACAAGAATAACTAGAGTATTCCATAAGGATGCTTACAGGGAATTTGGCCTGCAGGATGCTGTGGGTAAGAAATCTGTGGAACTCATGTTCTCAGTTCCGGCACTAAAAATATGACTAACACATTGGTATCCATGTCCTGGTACACACAAGGCTTAGCTATCTCCTAGAGTGCAGAAGTAGCTCTTCCCAGACAGAAACATGAAGCTAAAGGATGGTTGAGAGCATGTGGTTTTTCTAGGAAGGTCAAGAGATGCTACCCGTTCACACAGCCAGATAGGCAGCGTTTGGAAATGTATTATCTGTTTCCTGGTGCAGACTCATCCTCCCAAGGCCCTTTTCAGATTGCAGAAGGTTATTCTGAACTTCCTATGAGGGTTTAGGTTTCTCTTCCGAATGAAAGCCCAGGAATAAGGAGGTAGCATCCACCACTGATGTTACCAATGCTTCCAGTGATGCTGGGCCATTCTCTTTGGTAGACTGATAAGATCAGTGAATGTACAGCTTCCAAAGAAGGGGTGTGGGTGGGGCACAAAATCTGGCTAGATGGGACTATCATAGCAAATGAGCAGTGTGCACTGTATATTTCAGATCACAACTTTGGAGACTACAGGAAACACTAATCTAAGGACTAGATTATACCCCACAGGCCACTGAAGAGTCCTTAACCCTTAGTTCACTGATTGTCCATGGCTGAAGATCCATGTCTGAATTTTTTCTCTGAAGAAGCAGACCATATGTTTACTCCTTTTAGTGAATCCCCAAAGTGTCAGCAAACAGATCGCAATGACCAATGACTGCAAATGACCCACTGGCACAGCACTGAGGAGATGAGCCACTTAACTAACTGAACCCAAACTGTTGTGAATGTGTCAGGACTCAGGAACTGCCTAAGGTTTATTTATATGCTTAGGGTCATCTCCATCATGCATTAGAGACTCCCAAAGCGAGAGCCTGCAGGTGAACTCATAAAGTATCATGCAGCATACTTTCTTCGTGATAAAATTATAGCACAGCAAATTCACAGCTACAATTTTATGGTTTCACACTGCAGAAGACAGCCTCAAAAGGCCAGTGAAAACCATTTTCTGTTTAGCAGTTTGTGTCCTGAGGAAGGCGGCATTTGACGGTCTGTAAAGAGGAGAACCTGCAGAATGATTTTGATGGGCACTCTAATAATTATTAAGTTAATGAATGACAAAGGAAAAAGTAAGGAATACCCCAGGATAGAAGGCCCCAACTTCTACAGCATAGAAATTTGGAGGTGGGAAAGGGCTATTTGGTTCATGTTTTGGTTTAAAAGTAGATTCAGGGTTGAGGATGTGGCTCAGTATAGACCCAGAAACTTCTATGCATATTCTCTAACTCCCTCATGTGCAAAAACATTGTGACTGAAGTTATATAGAGCAAGCCAGAAACAAATGGCCACCTATTTTTACCTTCCCCCCCATCCCCCAAAAAAAGCAGATTTATGGGAGTATGATTTACATGTCATGAAATTCACCTATTTCATTTCAGTGTTTTTCAACAAAACTTGACACAGTTGTTCTAGTTGCAGTTCTGTTACTGTGATAAAACACCCAACAAAAAGCCATTTATGGGAGAAATGCTGTATTTCAGTTCACAGTCCCAGCTTACCGTCCATCGCTGCAAGGGAGTCACAGTGGCCCGAACTCCCAACAGCTGGACTCACATCACACCCACAGTCAAGAGCAGAGAGAAACGAGTGTGTTCACGCTCACTTGCTTGTTTGCCTGTTGCTCAGCTCCGTCCTTCCACTCTTAAAAAACACACAGCTCAGGATCCAGTGCCTAGGGGATGGTGCCGCCCACAGTGGGCTGGGTCTTCCCGAATCAACTAACTCAATCAACCATGACAACCCCTCTTCCTCCCCCCCACACATACATGTCCAAAAGCCAACCCAATGTAGAAGGTCTCCCCAATTGAGACTCTCTCCCTAGATTCCAGGTTGGGTCAAGTTGACAGTTAAAGCCACGCATCACATTTTCCAGCCATCATCTTAAAATCTGGTCACACCTTCAGCTCCAGGTGATCATTGATCAACTTCTAGCTCTGTAAATTAGCTTTCTCTGTGTAGTTCATATGTAAGTGGCTGTATACAATCTTATTGTATACCACATTATGCTTATCACCTTTCCAGTTACTAGACACTTGAATACCTTTTTATCATCATGAATAATGCTGGTATCAATACTTGCTTGTAAGTCTTTGCATGGTTATAAGATTCCATTTATATAGCCGGGCGGTGGTGGCGCACGCCTTTAATCCCAGCACTCGGGAGGTAGAGGCAGGCGAATCTCTGTGAGTTCGAGGCCAGCCTGGGCTACCAAGTGAGTTCCAGGAAAGGCGCAAAGCTACACAGAGAAACCCTGTCTCGAAAAACCAAAAAAAAAAAAAAGATTCCATTTATATTAGCAAAATGCCTATTTATCAGCCATATGGTAAGTTTACTGTATCAGTTTTTCCCTCCAAGTAAAAATTTTAATTGACCATAATTATTAACCTTTTAGTGGACTCTTAATACTGTTCCTTTGATCCATATGATTCTCCATACCTTAATGCCACACTTTCTTCATTGCTGTAGGTTATAGTAAGTTTTGAAATAAAAAAGTAGAAAATGTCCAAATTATTCGTTTTCAAAATTGTTTTGGGTTGGGGCTGGGAGATAGCTCAGTGGTTAAGAGCATGTACTACTATTGCAAAGGATTTGAATTCAATTCCTACTACCCACAACAGATGGCTCACAACTGCCTATAACTTCAGCTCTGGGGGATCTGACACGCTTTTCTGGCCTCTGTGGATATCTATACCTACATGTACATACCCCAGCATGCACATGTGCGCAAACACACACACACACACACACACACACACACACACACACACACACACACACACACATACAATTAAAATTAAAAGCTTCTTTTTGACATTTGTAAGATAATGTTACTAGTTTCTTCATGTAGTAGATATAGCTAAGACATTCGCTGCAGCTTTAACTCATATGACACCATCTGGAAATAAGAAAACTGTCTTTTCCTCTGCCTTTTCTGAAATTCCCTGAAAGTGACCTCGTCCCTGAAAGGTTGTCACTGAGTTGGGCCAGAAAGGAGTTATTTAGTTCAGGAGATGAGCATTGTTCCTTCTTAAAACTCTGTTTTCTCTCTGTCCTTGGTTAGTTTGTCTCCAAGTATTCTGGTCTTTCCTCTGATAGGAGACTAACTAGATACAATGTTGTTTGTCTGCATATTCTATTTTCTCTTAAATTTCCACTTATATTGTGTAGCATTGACAGTTTATATGTTTCTGTTGTTTAAAGAAAAGTTGTCATTTAAGAGTATTTACACTTGCCTCCTGGGCTATGGTTACAATTGCTGGTTTTAAGTCTTTATCCATCATTTTAACACCTAGGTCATCTCAGTATTGGGACCTACTGGTGGCCTTTTACCTGAAGACTTGCCACAGTTTATTGTTTACTTATGTTACACTTTTATTGTATAATGGACATTTTGAACATTGGGCTTCAAGATTTTGTTTTTAAACTCTTTGATGAAGGCTGAACATTTTTACTAAAACTTGGTTACCCTTTTACTTCTATGGGCACTTTCTTCTTCTCTGAACCTTTAGAAGTGGTTCTCACGTCAATTCAGTTTCAAAAACCTAATCTACTCTTCGGATTGCCCTCACTCACATCACTGAAGCCTTAGTCTGGTGCTCTGGGTCCTGGACAACAGCGTACATTTGAGTTTAATTCTCAGAGCATTTGCCATGTTTTTTTTTCCTGCATATGTGCACTTCATGGGTGAGCACAGATTCCTCTCTGAAACTGACTGCCTGATCTTTAATCTTAACATTATACTTTATATGGCAACAAGTGACGTCATGTAGAGATGATGCTGATGATAACGGGCCTCCACTTTCTGTGACAATCTCACTCCTCAGAGGCAGCATCCATGAAAGGTGGGCTTTTAGTTCTTGAGTTCAAACTGGATTGCTCTCTAAGTCATGACTCTTCGTATTTAAACAATAACTTTCATTCTACTTTATGATAATATCGGTCTCATTATCCCTTCCCCTACCTGCATCCTGCGATATTTTATTTAATGTACTGAAGCCTATATTTCTGGATGTGTCAGATTTCTTCTTTAGTTCCTGACTCCACATGGTAGTTCCCTCTGTGCCAGGGCTTTGTCTCTCTGCTTATATATTATTATAAATTATATATATTTATTATATGTATATAAATCTGTATATTTTAAAATGGAAGAATTGGATAACTGATTGATAAAAGGAAACTATATATTATATAAATTATGTATTATAAATAACATATACATTATTATATAGCCATATAATATATAATTACATGTAATACATATTTTTAGTTTAGAATGAAATAATATAGATATATATGTAGAGAGAGAGAGAGACAGAGAGATACAGAAAGATAGAGAGCCAAAGTTAGCCTTATGAAAAGGATGATCTTTAGTTAATGTAGGACAGAGGTGTCCCGGATGAGTATGCGGTACATGTAAGTCTCCTTCTCTTCATGATTTTACTGCCTGCATTACCTTTTGCTCATCACTTCTCACTGTTGGTCTTTTTCAGGAGCAGAAATTACAAGGGTGTCCAACAAAAAAAGTCAGATCAAGGAAAGTAGATCCCCTCAGAGGTCAGAAGGTCATTGCCAGATGTGAGAAAAATGGCTTCTATTTTCCAGGTACATTTTTCAGACATTGCTAAGCAGCCTGTTACCGGGGAGTAGAGGTTTCCACCCGAGCTTTCCATAGAACACTCATACTTCATGAGCCTGACTAAAGATATTCTGCTTCTCAAATGAAAAAATAGTTCTTTTTCCCCAGAGGTGAGGCAAAAGAGTAGTAGAAAATGACATTTCTTTTCATCTCTCATTTGTACAGTGAACACATTTCTGTTACATCCTTCTAGGCTGCATATGTGTGTAATATTCTGAACATGCCAGTCTACATTTATTTATTTTATTTGTGGGGGAGGGGTGGGCACATGTGCCATGGCATGTGTCCTGGGGGGGGGGGCAGGAGGGTGTCAGAGGACAACTTGCAAGAATCGTTCTCTGTGTCTACCATATGGGTTCCGGGGATCAAACTCTGGTTGTCAGTCTTGGCCAAAAGCACTGTCACCCCCAGAGCCATCTCACCAGCCCTGGAAGTGCCCATGATTACATGTATTAACAGTGAACAAATACATGAATATTCTTGTCTTCAGGGAAGTTGTTTCTTACCAAGGGACATTAGGGGAGCCTCCAAATAAACAGTAAAAACATATAACACGTTAGATACAGTACTGTAAGGGGGAAAACAAGCCACAAAAAGAATTGAGTGTGTCACAGAGAAGTGCAATTCTAAATACGGTGCTTAAGAAAAGGCTCCTGAGGGATATGACATTGATATGGACATAGAAGAAGAGATGCCATTGGGTGGCAGTGGTACACACCTTTAATCCCAGCACTCGGGAGGCAGAGCCAGGCGGATCTTTGTCAGTTCGAGACCAGCCTGGTCTACAGAGTGAGATCCATGGCAGACGCCAAAACTACACAGAGAAACCCTGTCTCGAAAAACCAAAAAGAAAAAAAGAAGAGATGCCATCATTAGATTATCTGGAAGGAAGGTTCAAGGCTGGGGTGCAAGGGACAAATTTCAGGAAAAGCAGACAGACTAGCACAGTTGATTTGAGAAGTGTTTCCAAGACATCCTTCAGGATGTGGTTTCCGAAGGCCTGATCCATTCAGCAGGGAATGGGGGTGTAGAAGGGGCTTTGTAGACAGTGAAAACAGTATCTGATAAGAGCTAGAGATAACTAAAGATCCTGTGTCTGGAGACAGAAAAGCACCTCTGGCTGGGACCAGGAACACAAGAGAACAGCGGGAACCAATAAAGCTTTCTTAGTCAGGGTTTCTATTGCTGCAGTGAAACACCATGACCAAAAGCAAGTTGAGGAGGAAAGGGTTTATTTGGCTTACACTTCTACATCACTGTCCATGATTTAAGGAAGTCAGGACAGAAACTCAAACAGGGCAGGAACCCATAGGCAATTGCTGATGCAGAGGCCACAAAGGAATGCTGCTTACTGGTTTGCTCTTCCTGACTTTCTTATAGCACCCAGGACTACCAGCTCAGAGGTGGCCCCACCCACAATGGGCTGGACCCTCCCACATCAATCACTAGTTAAGAAAATGCCTTACAAGCTTGCCACAGCCTCATCCTATGGAGGCATTTTCTCAACTGAGACTCCTTCCTCTCTGATAACTCTAGCTTGTGTCAAGTTGAGATAAAATCTAACCAGCGTAAAAGCTTTTCAGGGAGGTTAGTATGGGGTCACTCCCAGTAGGTACTTTTAAGGAGTTTGCCCTTGCTCTCAGGGCATCGGAAAGTCACATTTAAAGTTGGGAGAAAGGCTGGAGAGATGACTCGGTGGCATGGATGGAAAGACATGGATATGTGCTTAAAATACGAACTACAGGTGCCTGTAAGATGCGCAACAGAAAATATTAGAGAAGCCACTGGAGTCTGGGGTCTGGAAAGGGACTCTCGATCCGGAGAGTCTGGAGACATCAACATAAGGATTATCACGGAAACATGGGCAGGGTGAACAGGCAAAAGATGACTGGAGAAAACCTAGAGAACCCCATAAGAAACACAAAATTCAAGTGCGGAAGCCGAGCCATTCATCAAATTTACTTAGCTAATCTCTCTAGGTAGTGAGAAATAACTTCAGCAAAACAGTTGGCTTCCAGTCAGCATGTGAATAGAACTATTGACTAAGATGTCTTCTTTGATATCTGGCAAACGAACTTGGAGTTGATTGGATGAGAGGAAATGCAGAGTCAGGCATTTGAAATAGCTCCTGTGCGGAAGCATCAAAGTGCTGTGCCGGGGTGCTGGGCTGGGTGTGGGTGGGAAGCGTCCCTCACTTGGGGCTGAGAGGGGATCACAAGAGGCCCCTTCTGGTGAGAATCTTGAGTTTCTGAATGTAAGCCATGGGGAGGATCCTGTGTGAATCTGCCATGTAAGCGTAATGTAGGACTGCATTCCAGATGGATGGCTTATGGACTAGGGTCTGCTTGCTGGCCAGGACTCCAGGGGAGTGAAGACTGGCTCAGACTTGCCCAGCATCACCGCTGTGTGGGCCCAGGCTGGGGGACACAAGAGTACCTGAGACCGTACAGCAGTTTGTTCTTAAATGTGTAATGGGAGCCAACGAGTATCCTCATAACTGCCTGTGGGCTGCCCAATCAAAACATTTCAATTTGCAGCTGTGATTGAATTCCAGTAAGTCGACGTGGAGGAAATAAACATTCGAATTTAGTTACAGAACCCGTAATTTTGATCTGCGGCTAGTCGATAAACATTCACGCCACCCAATTAAATGGCAGTCTGCGGAGTTGGTCCGTGGGGAAAGCACTTGCCATGGAAGTGTGAGGACCGGAGTTGAGGTCCCCAGAGCTGACATTGAGTCAGACGCAACAGTGCATGTCTGGAACTCCAGCACTCCCAAAGGGAGACAGGAGACATAGAGAAGAATTCCCAGAAGCTCATGGGGCCGTGACCCTGGCATCCACAGTGGTGAACAAGAGGTTCTCAAACAAGGAATAAGGAGAAGACCGACACCCGAGGTTGTCCTCTGACCTTTACATGTGCACCAAGGCATGTGTGCACCTGTACTCACACATACAAACGCAGCGCACGGGAGAGCTGGATGGACATAGATTCTCTGCCTTTTCCCACCCTTCAAAGTCAAGGGATCTTTTTAAAATTGGAGACTGTAACTTCTCCTGCAGAGTCAGTTTTTCTTTAAAAAAAAAAGAAAAGAAAAGAAAAAGTTAAACTTGTAGAAAAGTTACAAGAAAATGGAGAATTCTTAAATTCCCTTTACCCAGATTTACTGATTTTTAACATTTTGTCCCATTTTATTATCTGTGAGTCTTTTACTTTTTCACATTTTCACTTTCCCTTCCTAAACACAGACACAGACGCACGCACACACACCCCTTTTCTGAACTATCAAAGGATTAGAGGTTAGGTAGCACTCATCACACATCACAACTCTCTTTCTCAAAAATGCAGGCACTCTCCTGATGGAACCACAATAAAAATGACCTTCAGGGAAGCTGACATCACTGTGCACCTTCATGGGTGTTCCGCTTTTGTTACTTGCCTGCCGATGCCTTGTGCATTTTTTTTTAAGTGCAGATCCAAATTCAGAGTCACGTGTTACATTTGATTAACATACCCTTGGTGGTGGTTTTTGTTTTGTCTTTGTTTTTGTTTTATATAAATAGGGTCTCACTATGTAGTTCTGAGTAGCTTAGAACTCACTCTGTAGACTAGACTGGCCTCAAACTCACAGAAATCCACCTGCCTCTGCTTCTCTAGTGCTGGGATTAAAGGTGTGCACCACCACACAAAGCCCCTTAATCTAGAATTTTTATTTAACCTCTTCAGTAAACTTTCATGTTGTTAAAATTAAAAGTAAGGCCTTAATTAATTACAGGATGGCCTTACTTGGTTTTGTTTAGCTTAGACTCAACACATACATTCTTGCCCAGAAGACCACCTTGGTGATGTCACTCAGGTGTCATCCTGTCCAGAGGCACATGATGTCCATTTGTCCTCCTTAGTGATGGCAACTTGGACCATATGGTTGGTATGAGTTTGTAATTTCTCCTCTTAAAAAACAAGGCCAAATAGGTTTTAATAGACAATTTATTGGTGACTCTTTCTGGTGACTGTTGGTCTAAATCTTAATCCTTCCTCATGAAAAGGTCTGATTTAAATGCCATCAATCAGCAGAAAGAGTTGGGTGCCCATTGCCTGAAAACACGTCTCCACTGGTGTACACTCAGCCTGACTGGCTGTTACTGCTAGCCTCAGGATCATCTCAGGGACTCCCATGTAGCCACATCTATCCCAGGAGTGAAGGAGGAAAATGACTACTTCCTGCAGGGTGGAAGTGGCCAGCTGATGGGTGGCCTGTCCTGTCCAGATGTTGACAGGCAAGGAGGAAGACCCATTTCAAACATGATGAGATCATTACTTATGGAAACTGGGTCATTCTTCCAATGACAAAAAAAGAATTTTTCACCAGGGAATTCATAGTGATTCCTGCCCTGTGTCATAGGTACAAGTTACGACGGGAAAGAAATAAGCAAGGGACGGCGGCGGCGGGATACTCCTCTAAATGTTTCTAGCCAGCTAGCCCCAAGCTTTTATTCACCTGAATTTCCTCTCCTGTATTAGCTGCTTACCTGCAGTCACTCAGCTCGCCCGCACCTCAGCTGCCCTGTCTTTCCACACAGGATTTGAAATGGTTAGACTGTTGTGATGATGGTCTGGGACCACACACTACACTTTGTCAGTCACAGGTGCTTACCTTAAATGTACACGTCCTTGTGTTCAGTCCTCATCACAACAATATGCAAAAGTGAAGAATATAAGATTGGCCAGACATGGCGGCACATGCCTTTAATCCCAATGCTTGAGATGCAGAGGCTAGCCTGGTCTACATAGATAGTTGTAGGCCAGCCAGAGCTACAAAATTAGATCCTGTTTCTAAATAAATAAAATTATAAAATTGAAAAATATGTGTAACGTTCTCTTTACCTATAATGAAAAGACAAACTACTTGTGGCTGCTTCTCTTTTTCTTCCTTTTTTTTTTTTTTTTTTTTTTTTTTTTTTTTTTTTTTTTTTTTTTTTTTTAAGGAAAGCCATGGGGTATGTTCAGCCTGGCGACCTTTTCATTTATCTAATATCAAATGAAAAGCTGATTTAGGTGGGCATTTATATTTCCTCTTCACTCTCACAATTTAACAGTGCCTACACTCAGTCTCTCTAGAAGGACACGGGACTAGAATAAATAGATAAGATTTGGTTGTGTGTGTGTGTGTGTGTGTGTGTGTGTGTGTGTGTGTGTGTGGTGGGGGGTACCCGGTAGGAAGCTGTTCCTAGAACAGTCAGCAGGATGGGATACTGCTGGCGCTGCATGAGTGGGCTCTCCTTCACCTCTGGAACCAGAACATTTTATTCCTCCGCTTTCTGTTCAGCCCCAGAAGGCATCAGACTATATCCGACGTTTCCCCCTGCAGGGATCAAAGGGGTGTGCTGATTTAAAGAGGCCTGTGCTTTGACTCAGCACAGACCACGGGGTGGAGCAGAACCGCTGCTGTCATGGTGCTTTGTTTCTTTTGATCCTTCCAGGGGTTGTGAAGAAATGTGTGAGCCCCACTCACGCGCTGGTAGACTTCAGGTATGGAGAAACCACGATTGTACCCATCTCCTTCATCACACCCATTGGGGGCGCCATGCCCTGCCCACAACTTCAGGTACCTACTCTCTGACCCCTTCTGGGACCCTTGATTACGGCTGGTTCTCAACCGGTGGGTCAGGACCCCTTTGGGGCCAAACTATCCTTTCGTGAGGGTCGCCTAAGACCATCAGAAAACACATGTTTATGTTACGATTCATAACAGTAGCAAAATCACAGCTATGAAGTAGCAACAAAAACAATTTTATGGTTGGGGGTCACCACAGCATGAGGAACTGTATTAAAGGGTCATGGCGTTAGGAAGGTTGAGAACCGCTGCTTTATACTGTCCACAGGGTCTTGGATTACAGAGGATGGCAAAGGTCCCTATGTGGCCCTCTTGGGCTCCTGTAGGGAGCTTGTCTGGGCAGGAAGAGCAGCAGCCAGTTTCTAGTTCCTATCACTTGGCAATCAGTGTCTCTGCTTGTGACTGATGTGCCAACTCCCTCTCAATGTAGCCGTCCACTGTGTCTAGTGGCTTATCTAATATCTTGTGACACTTGTCACAAGGGGGAAGGAAACTGTGTGTCTCCCAGTGTTCCTGAAGCTTTCACTGCAGAAGGCTGCATTATATTATATCAAGGACGGAACTAGTGATTTCTGTGACCTTGTAGTCAGCCGCTGCCAACCTGTGATGTCATAATGCAGTTACTCCGAGTGTGCCTTCCACGGATGAGACAGATGAATACATTCTCATCTGATTATAAATGAATAAGCCCTACACCGTGCCCGGTTCATCCGCCTGCCACTGTCTTGACACCCAGATATGGGAGGGCAAGGCCCAAAAGAAAAGCCTTTCAAGCCCCAGGGCTGCTGTTTCCTGCGTGGTGCAAGACAGGGAGGGATTGTGTGGGTTATCCTTGGTCTGTTCCTACTTCCTGGACCAGACCCATAGCACACCTCCTACATGTTCCTCCTGGTGACTGACAGGGACCCGGCAGCCTCACTGTGCCCCTTTGCAAAATCATCTATACCTCTGTGTAACCCTCACCGTGGATTCCATGTCTGTGCTGGGACTGACATTCACAAAACCCACTCTTTTCCTGTGTCTGGGGGTCAGCCCTTCTAGCACTGGGGACACAGTCCCCGTCTCTTTATATTAAACACCCTGGACACTCCTTCAGCCCCAGTCTTTATTTCTACCGATCTCTGTGAGTTTCAGAACCCTAACCTGTGATGGTATTGTGTTCCCCAAAATATTGTGTACCCTAATAAACTTATCTGGGGTCAGAGAACAGAAAAGCCACTAGAGACTTAGGATAGGCAGTGGTAGCACATGCCTTTAATCCTAGCATTCCAGAAGCAGAAATCCATGTGTTCAAGGATACAGCCAAGCATGGTGATGCACGCCTTTAATCTCAGAAAGCAAGCCTTTAATCCCAGGGAGTGGTGGTAGAAAGCAGAAAGGTATATAAGGCGTGAGGACCAGAAACTAGAAGCATTTGGCTGGTTAAGCTTTCAGACTTTCGAGCAGCACAGTTCAGCTGAGAGCCATTCGGATATGAGGACACAGAGGCTTCCAGTCTGAGGAAACAAGATCAGCTGAGAAGTTGGCCAGGTGAGGTTAGCTGTGGCTTGTTCTGTCTCTCTGATCCTCCAGTGTTCACTCCAATAACTGGCCTCAGGTTTGATTTTATTAATAAGAACTTTTAAAATTCATGCTACACTAACCATCTTGCTGACTGTCAGTTGCCAAACTCCTACCAAAACTGGGTTTTCCAAAGTGCTCACAAAATTGCAGGTGTGGCCCAATAAACTCAGAGAATTGTGGAACCCTTTCTTGTCTGATTTTTTTTTTTAAAGCTCGATATTAGAATTTTATCACCAGTACCTGCCAGTCATCAGGGACTATTGTGAAAACGAGCTTATATTAAATTATGTGTGAGCTCTGCAAGCAAATTCTTTGCTGTGGCATGTGCTTTCTTCTACAGGTTGGGGATTATGTGTTTGCCAAAATCGTGACAGACAAAGGATTTGACTTCTATGTCCCCGCCATTGTCATAGCCCTTCCAAATCAGAGTGTGCCTTCGGAAAAATTCTATACAGTGTTGAAGTGTAACAACCGCCGAGTAAGTGTCCACCCAGACAAGGGCTTTCCCCCTGGGCTGAGGATGGCCGAGCCCTGAGGGGACACAGCTGTCTGCTCGCTCCTCCTACTACTACTCAGGCATCCCTTGTGGTTTGGACTCTACTCATGCTCAGAGCACTGTGGTCTCCTTGCTTCTGTGGGAGGATCATCTGGCTTGCCTTGTCACACTGCAGTTGACAGCTGGGCAGGCTCACTCTGGGCTCTCTCTCTATGTATGTATGTATGTATGTATGTATGTATGTATGTACGTACGTATGTATGTGTCTGTATGCATGGTCAAATGTATGTGGAAGCCAGGGCTAAATCTGGAGCTCACGCATTCAGCTAGTCTAGCTAGCCAGGGATCCGTCTCTGCCCTTGGGTAGAGTGCTGGGATCACAGATGGGCTGCCGGGGGTACGCAATGTTTCCGTGGGTTCTAGGGGTCCAGACTCCACTTCTGTTTGTACAACAATCCCTTTATCCCCAGCCTCAGTACCACTCTGTGTGTTCCTGCCTGGGCCCCCCTTAGATACAAGCACCTCCCGGGCCTTTCTCAGCCTTGTCCTCCCCTGCCACCCCATGGTCTGTTGGTTGAATGAGCATTCCCTGTGTGTAGTGCTGCTTGAGAATGTCTACAGGGGAAGAAACAAGCCAGGGATGTGTGAAATGATGTCCTGAGGCATGCCTCAGGGGCAGGGGGAGGTATAGAGCAGATGGTCTGAGATCCCTCAAGAAAGGCCTCAAATTCCAGGGAGTGACTTTGTTGTTGACCCACAGGGCAGGAAGTCCCTGGGGGCCAGAACGCTATAGTCAGGGGAAAGGACATTGAAGATTCTCATAAAGATTCTGGGAAACCTCACAAGGGAAAGCAGGACTTTCAGCGACAGGGTCATGGTCACAGCTATCTCAGAAAGAGATGGCTGAGGCTGAAACCAAGATAGAAGTGTGTGTGTGTGTGTGTGTGTGTGTGTGTGTGTGTGTGTGTGTGTGTGTGTGTGTATGTGTGTGTGTGTGTGTACATGTGTGAGCAGGCCTAGCAGTTGACCTAGAATTTAGATGAATGACAGAGGAATTAGCAATGACTTTTATTCAGCGAAGATTTGTAAGTCAAAGTGAACTTAACCCGCTCTCTTGAGTGGCCCCCCAAATGGGGTAATGACTAGTAGCTAGTGATAACAGCTTGAGCTGGAATAAAATTGTTCACGAATTGGGGACTTCCTGGGTTCAAATGACATGACCTCTTTTGGTGTGATTACAGGAATTTTGCCCTCGGAGTGCACTTATAAAGATCAGCCAAAACAAGTATGCTCTCTCTTGCTCCCAGATAAAAGCATCCCCAGTTGAGAAGGACCGAGCTGTGTGAGTACACCCAACCTCTACCTCTTAAATATCAACTCATATCTTTGTGTCTTTATTCCATTGCTGAGATCTACACCTTCTGGGTAGTAGGGGAGGGGAGGAGAGATGCGACCATTAGTCAATCAACCTCCTACCACTGAACGCCGTTGGTCATTCCATCTGGTTCTAATCTCAGAGTCAACATTATTTTCACTGGCCCTTCATACAAACATTCAATCCTGCCACGAAAAAGGAGTGATTATGCCCCTTTCATGTGTAAGGATTCAAGGCCTTCTAATTAAACCTCACTTGGGAACGGTCCCCTAACTGCCCCTTCCATATAGGGAGGGAGAAGCGAGGTACTGAAGTGGCTTACCAGATGAGCAGGCGGGTGGGTGATTTGGGGTTCCCCGGGTCTACACAGTGGAATTACTGAGAGACGTGCACGCAGACTGCCCCAGTGTCAATAAGAAAGACTTGAGGTGGAAGAGCAGACAAAACCCAAGTCCGTGGCACCAGCAAGGGCAAGGCTGACGTCATGGACCATGACCTTGGCATTAAAGGCACATAAAGGAGAAGCAAACATGAGGTTCGAGCAAGGGTGGTGATGAGGGGATCCGGGAAGCACTTTCCAGTTCTACAGAGTGAACGTGTTGTTCGGGGCTCGTGAACCTTTCATTCTGTGGGTAGCCTCTGGCCTTCATTCACCTTCATTGCAGAAATGAAATGGCTTTGTATTCCCCAGTTTGGGGCACGTGGAACTCCTAACCTTTCTCTGTGGTGTCAAAAAATATCAGTGTCTCTCCTCCTGATGAAAACTGATCTACCCGCCAGTTCTGGAGGCCCATTCCTCCATGCCCTGGGTCCTTATTCCGTGGGTGACCACTGCATCCTACCATCCTCTCTCCTCAGCTTCCCCTGTGAAACCTTCACCTCAGAGGGAAAAACAAGTTTCCCTTGAATTTACCCACTGTGTGTGTGTGTGTGTGTGTGTGTGTGTGTGTGTGTGTGTGTATGTGTGTGTGTGTGACTGTTCATATTTCCTCCCTCCCTCCCTCTCCCCTCCCTCCCTATCTGTCCCTGCCCCCTCCCCCATAACTGTAGTGTGGTCTAACTCACACTTCCCTTCTCTCCGGTCTCTTCTGAAGACTTGGATAACCTTGTCTCCATTCAGTTCCCTCCCTAAACATGGACATCAGTTTTCCCCATACCCCTTACCAGGAAGGGGTTCCACAGAGCCCAACTGGGACCTCACATGTGTCCCAGCCCCCCTCAGGCTTTGCCCACCCTGACCCTGCTTGCTCTCGGGATGGCGCTTGGCTTCTGAACCTGCCTTCTCAAGCCTGCCATGGCTCCCTGGGTCTTCTCTCTGCCTTATTGTATGAACACCATTGCTTCCATGATGCCACTCACACCAAGGACCCCGTGTCTCTTCCTGTAACCCAGTCTGTGGCTCTGCATCAGAGTTACAACCCCCGAGAATGGACCTACAGTGAGTCCTTAGGAAAGCTGCGTGGGTGTATGTAATGGGCAACTGCAGTAGATAGCTACAATGGAAAGGACATTTTGGAAACTAAGTTGTAGATCCATAGCCTGCCCCACTAGGGGCTATAGGTCTCAGATGAGATTGTTGATGGCTATGCTTGGCACAGTGTAGGTATTCTGCATGATGGGATTGGCATTACTCCCAAATGCCCACTGAACTGTGTGTGTGTGTGTGTGTGTGCGTGTGTGTGTGTGTGTGTAGGTGCCCATGCATGTGCACATGGAGACCACAAGAGGATGTTGGGTCTCTTCCTCTATCACTTTCCACATTATTTTTAAAGGCAGAACCTCTCACTGGCTGACCAGTGAGCTCCCAGGATCCCCAGTCTCCATTCCTCAACACTAGGGTTGCAGGCACGTGTACCTACGCCCAACTTCTACGTAGTGGTCAGGAGTTTGAACTCAAGTCTTTTCACAACAAGCCACTCCCCCAGCTTCCCATGACTATTTCCACCTGACACTACAGGAGTTCCACTTCAGTCTACGCAGACTGAACTCAGTCCCCACACCTTCTCCCAACCCCGGACTCCTTGTCTCAGCTCCTCTTCCTTCCACGGAATTGTCCAAGTGGACATCTGCCAGTCATTCACCACAGCCCATCTGCCTTCAAGTCGCTGTGATCCAGGCTCGGAGATCGTTTTTTTAGCTCTGTTGTAGCTCAGTGCTTTGGGCAGAAGCTCCAAGTTGTTCCCATCTAGGCCTGCCCCCAAACCTAGGCTTGTTTGTTCTGGGGGGAGGGGGAGCCTCAACTGATTGATTTTCTTTGAGTACAAAAGGTTCTTGTATCATCTCCCTTACTTAAAACCCCTCAGATCTCACCCCCATCTGGGTTCCTCTCATCCTGTTTTAACCGCTAATTAGTGTGGTGCTGCCTGTCTTCCTAGTATCTCTTATTCCCAGTCACTTCTAACCAACCCTCCAGGGCATACTAACTACTTCCCAACACCATGCTTTCTTAGGTCTCTGTGCTTTGCATAAACTGGGTGTTACTTTCTCAGAACACTATTCCTTAGCCACCCGGGAAATCCCAAGACTGGACTCAAGCATTCCCACTACCATGAAATGTCCTGGTACCTAGCTAGCTTCTTGCATGTACTAAGGTGACCGACCATGTCACATCTTGTGTAGATTTTCATCCCGGAAAATTTCCCTTGGGCTAGCCTGTCTGAGTCCACTTTCTGTTGCTATAACAAAATGCCTGAGGCTAACAACTTTTCAAAGGAAGAAAGATGTTTTGTAGTTCAATTTTGAAGGTTGAAAGTCCAAGGTCGGGTGACTCCATCCATTTGGCCTCTGGTGAGGGCCTTTCTGGTCCTATCAGAATATAGCAGATAGTATCCTATGAGTAAAGGGTCAAAACATAGTAAGATGAGGAAACTAGAGACCATGGAGGGGCTAGACTTGCTCTTGTCTGTCAACTTGCTCACCCCAGAAGAACCCAATAATGTCTTAAAGGGGCCAGTCCCCAGTGACCTAATTTTCTCCTACTGAGTCTCACCTTTTAAAGGACCCATCACCTCTCCACATGACCACACTGAAGACCAACCCTATAGCATATGAACCTTTGGAGATAAATATCTTTAACTCTAGTCCATGATAAAAGAATATGAATATTAGTCTAGGTATTGACTATTTTCACTGAACATTATCATTAATCATTTTTTAATTAAAATTCATATCTTTCTGTATGAAGGAAAAGCCTTTGTTGTGCACATTCCCTGGGCCTCCTTTAAATTTCTTAGCTACTAATTATCTACTCTCTCCTCTGGGGTTCACACAGGAGATAGATTCATTGACTCTCTAATTCCCATTTTTTTTTTTTTTTTGTCTCACTCTCAATGCCTTCCTAGGAGCAACAAGCTATGTTTACTTTTCCTAAGCAGGAGCCATCTTCAGCCTACTAATTCCAGAGCAGAATCGGTCTCCACTTCTATAACCAGGGCTGAATACAAGAATGGAATGTAGCTGTTTTCTAGTCTCTACCTTCTTTTAGGTTTTCCACTGGCACCTAATTCTCACTCACCATCATGTACCATCTCCTTCTGGATGTCTGTAATAAATCCTCGGGCCTTTATACCAAGGAGGCCATTATTGAGAATCCTGATTTCTCATGTTCATGTCCCTGTGTCATTAAAGAGATGTACCACAGCTACATTAGTTTCAACGGAACATTAGTTTCTGGTATTGACTCTGTTGTGCCTATCAAATTCAGGGGTGATCAGCCAGGGCCCTTCACCTCCAGACACCTGGGTAGACCAACATGTACAACATGCTGGCCTCTGTCATCTCACCCTCTTCTCTTCCTTCTTGAGGTCTTCCGCTGTGACTAACAGAGCGTTTCCTGCAGACAGATCCCTCTCCTAGTCCTTGATGGAGGATATAACCAGTGAAAGATGGGAAGGAGACTATTCAGAGGAACACTAAGATCAAAACTAACTGACTAGAGTTTGTGCAGTATTCCATTTTCAACCCATGCTTGACAGCTAAGGGACTCTTGGAGACCTTTAATAAGACTGGCTTGCAAAATACGTCACCATGTTAACAAAAGTCTAGCTCTCAAGGGACCACACCAGCATCCCTTGGTTTGCCTCAGGAGATGTGTGGACATGGGTCCTGGCTGCTTCTTTCCTCTTGTGCCACCCACTAAGAGTGTGTCTTCTGAGGGGACCCACCTTCTCTTCCTTCCCTCTTCCTCTCTGTGTCCCCAAGCTTTCCTCTATGTTCTATGGCTTCATACATACTCTTTCTGAGTGAAAATAGTCTCTCACTAGTCTAGAACATTCATCTCAAGAACACGTGTCATTTCTCTCACGTGATCTCAGGAGCTCTTAAGAAGCAAGCAGAACAGTAGGAATTCCCCACCACCGCAACCCCCCCATCCAGCATCCTCTGCCCTCACCCAGGCAGGAATTTCCCTGGCTACCTCTTTGGGGGTCCTGTTCCTTCCTGTCAGAGGGCTGTGGTCTCTGTTTGCTGCAGGGGAAGGCAGCGCCTGGTGGGTTTGATGTTCTGGCTTCTAGTTTTCTCCCCGGAGGGAAATCACCTCAGCCAGGTGGTGTCACAAAGCTATCTCCAGACTGGGATGTCTGGCAGGTCTGAGCAGAATCCACATACCTGGTGTCCTGTAGCAAACCTCTCTAGCAGAGCTGGAGTCTACCTGCCCACTTGACAGAGCAAGGCCAGGGCAAGTCAGCCCTCTAGAAAGATGTTCTCTTGAGAGGGTGTATGATTTCTTAATTGGAATAACAATAGTAGTGACAACATTCCAAGTATGATTGCAGGAAAGCCACATAGGACTAATCCTCTTCTTTGAGCTCCAGAAAAATCCATCTTATGGGAAGGAAAAATCAGGCCCCCGAGGGGAAGGGATCATCTTCTCTCGCTGCTTGATTGCCACTGTGTGGTCCTAGGGACTCTCTCCTGTGTGAGACTGCCGAAGAGAAGACTTTCCCAGGCCTCGGAGGTGGTTTGTTTGAGTCTGTGGTCAGCTCACTATTCCCGGCTGCACACAGCATTAGTCTCCCATTGTCTCTCCTTGGAGCAGCCTGGTGACTTCCCATGGATTCAGGCACATGTTTCCGTGGGAGGGGCGATTCCCAAGTGACTTAGCCTCCTTCCTGGATGGTGGGGACCAGCCTCACTCTGCCTTCTCAGCAGCAGGGTAATGAACTCATTGACTGAAACATCAAGGGCCCTCAAGGGCGGGTTCTGACATCGCAGGGACACATCACTTCCCTCACTCTGACATAGTCTCTCCAGACAATGCTTCCTTCCCTGGGAGGGAGCTGGACATTTGAAATTAGTGAGTTAGGACATCTCGTCATTTCTTTATCCCTGCAGACGAGAGTCCCATTTTCTATCCTGGAGCCAAGCCTTGAAAAATGAGCAGTTCAGCCGAAACCTCTGCCTGTGCATGTCCTGTGTCTGTCCCTAGGACAGAGGCCATTTCCTACTTTCAAAAGAATGCTAAGGTGTCCTCAGGAGTCACAGAGACTCTGAGACCCATGGTATCAACCTCTTGATCTTCAGCTCCTTCAGCTGTCAATTCAGAGGCCTTCTTATCCCCCTGAAACATCTGTCTGGTGCCTGTTCCAGAGCAAAAGAGACACTTGGAACAATGTAGAAAAGAGGCCTCTGGGGGCCAGCAGGAGAACCAGGATATTGGCAAATCTTGATCATGGCTTCTCAGCACTTTCTCTCTGGAAGTGAGACCAGAACCTTCTAAAGAGCCAGTTAAGACACAGTGCCTGGCTTCTCATTGTACCCCACTGTGCACGCTTTGATCCTGTTCGGTGGATTGCAGTTTGAGCATCCCTAATCCAAAAATCCAAAATCCGGCAGGCTCACTTAGTTGGGGTTTTATTGCTCTGAAGAGACACCATGACCAAGAAAACTCTTACAAAGGAAAACATTTCATTGAAAGTGTCTTTACAGTTCAGACGTCTAGTCCATGATCTTCATGGTGGGCAGACACAGTGCTGGAGAGGGAGCTGAGAGTTCTGCATCTGGATCAGCAGGCAGCAGGAAGTGAATGTTACAGTAGACCTGGCTTGAGCATTTTAGACCTCAAAGCCCCCTTGTGACTCACTTCCTCCAATAACACCACACCTACTCCAACAAGTCACACCTCATAGTGCCAGTCCCTATGGGCCTATGGGGCCATTTCATTCAAACTGCCACACTCAGAAATTCAAACCTTTTTTAAAACAAACCTAAATGCCACGAGCAGAAAGCTTCACACTTTCTGACTCACGTGTTAGGCTACAGTCACAATTCAGAGCCACCAAAGATACAGTATACATCAGCTTACACAGGATGCACAAAGGTGTGTGAGAAACAGACTGAACTTCATTGTTTAGACTCAGGTTCCCTCTGCAAGGCGTCTCATTACATATATACAAATAATCCAAAATCTAGAATACTTCTGGTTCCAAATATTTTGGATAAGAGACGTTTAACCTTGTATTCAACCAAATCTATAACCTAAAATAATTAATCCATCACCTAGTTTAATGCTTCTTTAGTGTGAAATTGAACAAAAGAAAGTCATTGAATGGGTCATGTCTAGTCATGGTTATGGCTTATGTCCATGAGGTCATGACAGCCCTTCCTATCTCCTTAGTGGTTGTGGCCAAGAAGCAGAGTAAGGTGTAGGGGGAGGCCAGGGGTAGGAGCTTCCATATCAGCCCTGTGTGGAGGATGCACCCTTGTAGACTGAGGCAAGCCAATCTCCAGCCAGATGGTCTTCTGGCCTCCTTGGGCAGTGCATACACACAGTGCACTTAAATACATGCAGGCAAAACACTCAAAAAAATAAAAATGAATTTTTTTTAAAAAAGGTTTTCTCCTGATCAAACCTGTTTGTCCTAATCATGACAACTTGTCTTGTTTTATTCTTGTTCCCAAAATTAATGTGTGATTAATATTACTTATAAATTAAAGGCAACTGGAAAACCTTTTTAAATCCACAGCCTAACACGTCAAAAATAAGCACAGTATTTTGGTATGCATTCCTCTAGATTTTTTTTCATCTGCTGTGTTGATTCATATTTTTCTTCAAAACCAAAAGCTCTATTGTTTTTCTGTATCATGTATAACAGTTGCAAAACATATTTTAAATGTGGGAAACATGGGGTTGGAGAGATGACTCAGCAGTTAAAAGCACTCACTGCTCTTTCAGTGGATCCAGGTTCCATTCCCCAGCCCCACATGGTGGCTCACAATTATCCACATCTCTAGTCCCAGGGGATCTGATCCCCTCCTCTGGCCTCCACAGTGGCCTGGGCACACATGTGGTACACAGATATACATGCAGGCAAAACATCCATACACATGAAAGTGAATACATAAATACATGCAATTTTTTAAATGTAAAAAGTTGGGGGACATATTGATTCTATTGGAATCCATTTCTCAGAGGCAACTTTTTCTAGTTTACTTCAATCTGGAGGCTTTTCTGCATCCTGCAGCCACATATAAAACAATCACTCAGAAGCTTATATTAATTATGATGTTTGGTCAATGGCTCAGGCTTATTACTAACTAGCTCTTACAACTTAAATTAACCCATTTTTATTAATCTATGTATTGCCATGTGGCTGTGGCATTAGCAGTCTGCTGGCCTCTTGCTCCTTGGGCAGCTGGATGGCGTCTGCCCCTGACTCCACCCTTCTTCTCCCTATACCTCTGCTTGGATTTCCTACCTGACTCTTATCCTGCCTTCCCATAGGCCAAAGCAGCTTTATTTATTAACCAATGGGAGTAACACATATTTACAGCCTACAGAAAGATATCCCACATCAGTGTCTAGTCTCCCTTGCCCATTTACAACCCTGATAGTAAAAAAATGAAAATATGTGTATTCTCTTTGTAACTTTTTTCCTACTTACTAACATATTTGTTACCTCTTTTCATAACAGTAACCCCTGCTTCTTCATCCTTGCCTGCCTAAAATTCCATTAGGAGGTGGCCTTAACTCATTCATATGACCAGACCCTGCAAAAGCTGTCCATGTATTGCTTCTTGGCCCCTCTCCTCCTCCTCCCTCAGCTCCTGCCAGCAGGTAGACAGGTCTCTCTCCGCTTGTGTTTTTAGAACATCTGGAAAACCCCCACTACCTCCTTCTTTTCCTAAGAAGCTGTATGCTCTAAAGCCAATCAATGCTAATGGGTGGCCAGTGGAGAAACACGGAATAGAACCAACTTAGCTTCAAGGGAGGCAGCAGCGTGAGGAAGAGTGGAAGTGACCTTGATGAGAGTTCAGATTTCCCAGGGCAGGTGTCCTTGGTATAACCTTGAGGTGTGGCCTCCATGTCTCCAGGCACCTGTTCTCCCACAGACTTGACATCTACACAAGCTGGACCTCCGCATAAGACAGTTTGTGTGGGGCCGGGCGGTGGTGCGCACGCCTTTAATCCCAGCACTCGGGAGGCAGAGCCAGGTCGATCTCTGTGAGTTCGAGGCCAGCCTGGGCTACAGAGTGAAATCTAGGACAGGCACCAAAACTACACAGAGAAACCCTATCTTGAAAAAACAAAACAAACAAACAAACAAACAACCCCCCCAAAAAAACAAAACAGAACAACAACAAAAAAAGATAGTTTGTGTGTGGGGTCCAGGAAAGCCTTTTTATTGCGTTACCCCTACTGCTTGAGCCAATTTTTTTTTTTAAGCTTCTCTTGGAAATTCCCTTCTGATTCTTGTGCCAGTCTTTGAAAATAATCACCCGTGATACAATCTTGATCCATTACAGAGTAATTTGAATAATGGGATCTTCTGTTGCAAAATAACTAAGAGCCTTTTCCCAGCTCATCTTTTTCTCTCACATCTCTGAGAAGAACTGGAAACAGTAACGATCCAGAGTTACTTAGGGTAAAACCAAAAAAAAAAAAAAAATGTTCTGAGTGGAGGCAAGGGTGGTCAAGATAACAGATGCAGAAGTGTCAAACAAAAATGAGGATTAAACCCAGGTGTTCAGTGCTCTTTACACAGCCGGGAGGTTCTGGAAAAGAGAAAGTGACCAATCAGTGGGCCACGGTGAGTGGGCTAGAATGACGTCATGGCATCCCCAGGATGCTTTCTCTGTAGAAAAGCTACTACTTAGCTCAGCCTTGTCGGGTCCATCTTCTAAATAAGCCTCTATCTATGACATCCCATAGGCAGGCCTGTGCTTTTTCTATTAAATACAAGGAAAAGTCACATCACTGTTGGCATTTGGGAGTTTCTGATGATGCACCTTGATCCACACAATTTGAGAAGCCTCCTCTGCGATAGAGCCGGGCTGGTGCATCTGTAGTGGACAGTGGTCAGTGCCAAAGCATGTACGGGGGCATCTGAGCTTGAGGTAGCTCTGTCTTGGCTGACTGGGTAGGGACTGGGTCCACGTGGTTACATTTTCTCTTCTGGGTGGGGCTGCTACATGTGGACATGAACTGAATGGAACTTAAGCCTAGTGTCCAACACCTAGGGCAGTGGACAAAGCTTAGATACTTCTGCTGAGATGAGTGGGAGATCTCTGCACACACACACACACACACACCGTAGCTGTCAAGTCCAGCGTGTGCGTGAAATCAGCCTCAAGCTCTCCTCTGTCTGTCTGTCTCTCTCTCTAGGGGAGAAGCAGAGACCAGTAAATCTTTACCACTCTGGTCAGTGACTGAAGACGACCTTGGAAATTTGAAACAGCCGAGGCAAGAGACCCTTAGAAAAAAGAAAAAGAAGCCCACCAAGAGATCATTTCTCCGGGAGATGATGTCCTCAGATTCGGATGGCTCTTCCCATGGCACCAGGTCCCCAGAGTCTAACCCCAGTACCTTCCCTGTGCCCAGGGTGGGGGATTGGGAGGCACCCTGAACCTACACGACACTTGGCAACCTCTTTCAAGAATAGTGCGTGTAGGTGAGATCATCCCCCAGTTTTCCAGGCCAGCATAGGTCCCAGCACAACAGAACCCCACCCCCACCCCCACCCCCATCCCACCTCCCCCGTCATGCCGACATCCACTTTCCCAGAGAAGGTTCTCCACTAGAGGCCTAGGACACTACCATCCTTGCCTTCGCTGCTACAAGGCCACCAGGAGCAGCCCTGCCCTGACCGATGCCAGCCACCCGCAGCGCAAGGGGCTGAAGACCCACGGCTGAGGAGCCCCAAGGCACACGCCCTAGTGGCAGCTAACTTTAAGCAAGCCACGGCTCCTCTAGGGCTTCACAGATCCCAGCCTCTGGAGCCTGTGGAGCAAGCCTCTCTGCTGAGGTAAGGCTTGCCTTCCTTCCATCCAGTGCCTGCCCTGTTGATGAGAACCAGCTCCTGGTCCCCCAGCCTACTGTTTGAGCTTAGGGATTTTTTTTTTTCCTGGCCATTCTGTATCCTGCTTCCCCCACCCCCACCGCCACAAACGGTTCTCAGTCTTTTGATACGCCCTGCATATGTAACAGCACTAGCTTGACAGGCGACAGTCACGATGTCCTCAGGGTTTTGGCGGGGAGTCCGTGGAGTTAGGCCCCACACCGACGGCCTTGTTTTAAATTGATTCTTCCTTGTGAATTGAGAATTCTGTCACACAACATGAAGGCTGAAATTAAGACCCGGTTGGTAGCTTGTCTGAGATCTCTAAGACTGAGCCCTCTCTGTGTTACTGTTTTCTGAACACTTTTATTGAGCCCTTCCTAATTGGTTTTGTCTGTAGTCTGTTGTAGGTACCTCTAATTGAGTGCAGAGCCTGAATAAAATCTCTTACATTGGAAGCCTTGCTCTGGCTGCTCATTTGCCACTGTCTTCTTTAAACAGTTTAGTACCAGTTCTGTTCTCTAATGTCAAAGCTGAAATAACTCTCTCAAAGTCTCCTATTTCCAGGTGGTAACAGTTCTTGGGCTATAAAACAACAAACAAAAACCATTACAGGTCACTAATAAGAAAAATATTGGAGCCCTTCAGAAAATAGAAAAGATAGGAAGAGTTCTGATATTCAAAAAGTGGACAAGCTAGTTAAACATGGTGTTCATGTTGTACCCATTTCGTGAACCCCCCAGAGACCATCAAGGAGCTGGTTTCCAATGCAAGCACATAAGGATCCTTTTATTGTCAGGTTCAACCTGGGCCACCGCACGGCAGATGGAAGGAAATGTGGCAGCGGCCACGAGCCCAGGTGTAGAGAGTTTTTATAGGGAAAAACCACAAGCCGGGAATTACATCCTTGGTATTGGGTGGAAGGGATATGGGGCAAGGTGATTTTTTTGAAACTGTTGGTCTAGACTTGGGGCATGAAACCACATTTGAAACCATTGGGTTAGACTTTTGGTGGGGAACCACAACTCGCTGAGCGGGATTATCTGGACTGCTCAGTAGGATTATCTAGATATCTTCAAGGGCCATAAACCACAGACAGGATGTCTGCAGGAGGATACTGCTCTGTATCTGTTTGAGTTGTCATGGCGCATTCCTGAGGTCCTTCCTGGAACTGAGTACAGCAGGTGGTCTAAGATGGAGTCTGTATTGCCTTCACATTCACATTCCTGAAAGCTAAAGCTGAGGAAATGAGATGAGGAACCCACTTCCAAAAATCATGGAAGAATGAGAAACATCTGCTCGGGCTTAAGCTGAAAATGATGAGGAAAAGAGGAAGGCGTTGAAGAGTTCATGAAAGTGGGAAGCAGGCAGGGAACCTGCGGGAGGCAGGTTGCACCTCCCCCGCCCTCGCCCCAAAGACAAAACTCAAGCCCTTGTTGGCAAAACTCAAGCCCTTGTTGGCAGGACAGCCCCGAAGCAACTTTCCTCTCCAGTCCTGAGAGAAAAGCCTGAAGGATGTGTGGTGGTTCCCTGCATAGGCACACTGGTGGGGAGGAAGGCGTCCTTCAGTCCCTGAAAGCGTGGGCACCCTCACGCATTCATTCAGTTGCTCAACCGGAAGCTCAGTGTTGGCAGTGAGCCAGGCTTCAGGACAGTCTCCAGGCTTCAGGACAGCCAGTAGACAGGGTGTTATAATTTAAAAACGCCGGGAAGGAGTCACGCCATACAACAGGGCTCACATGGGAGAGAAGGGGCAGAGAAGAGGGTAGAGAAGGAGGACAGAAAAGGGGGCAGAGACTGGTCCCTGGGGACAAGAGCAGCAGAAGAGACGGGAGGTGGGCAAGACCCGCCTTTTATAAGGGAACCCAGCAAATGCACGTAGGGTGTGCTCTTAGTGGCTGCAGCTGAGGACATATCCTAAGGACAGGCCAGTACAGATGCCTGATTGCTAACACACGAGAAGATGGTCACCTCCTCTATATTCCATGTCCCCAGCTCAATGTTCTTTTCTTCCTCTTCTCCTTCCCCTCCTTTTCTTATCAAACTTTGTTTTAATGGACCACAAAAAAAAAAAACAAAAAAAAAAAACCCTAGAGAAGATATTGACCCTTGCGTCAGGGAAGTCAGCCAACCTCTAGTGGTTATATAAGTCAGGGAGGGTCTCAGCTCCTCTGGAGGTTGGCTATCCAATATTCCTCTTAAACATTCCCTTTGACCCCTTTCTCTTAAATGTATAACCTGTCAGTCCACGTCACATTTCTCAATCTAGACTGGAAGCTAGAACAATAAACACTCCGGGAGGAATTTTCAATGGGCAGATGGCTACTAATAAGGCTACCTGGATTAGAACAGCCACTTTGTAATTCACCACATGGGAACTGAAGCAAAGTCCCTGTCATTTAGAAAATACCAAAAGCCGAAAACGAGGAAACATCTACAAGAACTCGGAAGGAGATGGCATCAGCCTGCTCTTTTCTCTTTCGCATGTCTGTCACAATGCAACGGGAGAGTGGAAACAAGCCAGGCACCAGAGCACGATAGGGCAGAAGCAAAAGCAGAGAAGTGTGGAGTGAAAGATTGTCCAGAGAGGAAGAGCTTTCTATCTCCAGAACAGGCCTGGAGATAGATGCCTGGCAGACAGAGCAGGCGTTAACCCTGAAGAGCTTATGCCTCCCGCTTCCAGCTTGAGCAGGCCGATCCTGCAGTGGCTGTTGCAGTTCGTCTAGCACCTGACAATCTGTTCTTTGGGTTCCGTTCCAACTGAGATCTGAGCTTTCCCAAGACTGGTCCCCAGCCTGCTGCAAATTCATGTGAGCTTTCCAGGCCTTAAAAATGTCAGCTCCCCCTGGTAGCTGGCCAGTGTTGGAGGCACATGGCTGGGAAAACTCTTAAGTCCTCCCGGAACCCAGCAAATGCGTAATGCAAAATAGTGTGTCAAAATCCAAAGAACCCCCTGTGGAGGTCTGAGATTGCCTCTTTGGTCTGATAAAGGGAATACTTGTCCTATTATCACAGGACAATAGAGTCTCTCCTATTCCTACAATCCCATTAAGCATACAGGAAAGGAAAAAAAATGGAGAAGAAGATTGGGATGTGTGACTGAATGCCTGTGTCACAATTGTGAGCTCAGCTCCATGACCACTGTGAGCTCAGCGCCATGATAAATTGAGCCCATCCTCCCACCAGGATATAATTTCCTGTGGGATTCTGGCAC
Organism: Peromyscus leucopus; assembly: GCF_004664715.2. Lineage (NCBI taxonomy): Eukaryota > Metazoa > Chordata > Mammalia > Rodentia > Cricetidae > Peromyscus > Peromyscus leucopus. The sequence goes on from NC_051084.1 coordinate 38,526,299, forward strand.
CTCACGGACTAAATGTGAACAGCCATCCCTTTTCTCTAAAATAAAAAACACCCGAGTTAGTATAGCATAGAGATAGCGGGCCATGGTACAACTGGGCCAGGAGAAAACGCCGGAGTAGTGTAGGCCCCCAAATAGCAAATCAGGAAAACGGAGGAGGAAGGAATTCCGCGGTGTCCCAAGGAAGCAGAGTCCGTATGGCTTACCAGCATTGTAATTGGGCACGTCAAATGATGTCATCTGGATTTTGATCTAGGAAATAAGATGCCAGAAAAGCATTCCATGAAGGGAAGGGAAGGAATAAGGAACTGTGCCACGACCCATAGGTGGCGCTGTTACTTTGGGACCGCGTAGAGAAACAGAGAGTATAACCTTGGTTCCCCTTTGTTCCTCCGAGCATGGCGGCTGAGAACAGATCTGTGACCCTTCCCCGCCCCCCATGTTAGCAGAAACTCATGTCCCTTAGAAACCAACTTGTTAAAAAACAGCCAATCGTGATTTAAAACGTTACTCAGAAAAGCATCGGCCTGGGGACCACGCAGTCGACACAGAGCAGGTGCCCACCTGAAGTTGTGGTGGGACACGTGAGCTTAACTAACCGCCGCAGCAAACTCCTGTGTGTGTGCTTCCCTCCCTTCTTGCACACCTGATCCAAAGTCTCCCCGATTCTCCGAGGGAATAGTGGTGGAGAGAGAGTCCTGTCCCCGAAAGAGAAGATAAGGAATTAAACAGCATTATTTAGTTCCCAGCACCCGGCCACAGACACACGGGGAAACAACCCAAGAAAGAGAACTGTGTGTGCACTCCACAACCCCTGGTGTGAGACCAAAGTTCCTCCATTTTTACAGAATAACAAGTTAATCATGTGATGGTGCCTGTGTGGCCATGGAATGTCCCAATCCTGGTCTCCATGGTGATTGTTTAACCACAGAATGTCACCACCTGAGGGCAGCCAATGAGAAACAGTGGTGGGCAACCACCCCCTTAGAAGTGAGATTAAACAATGATTTCTGGAAAGTCCCTAGAAACGAGCCAATCAGAAATGTGCATGTATGGAAACCCCTGCTATTGTATGTAATCTTGTGGGTTTTGCCTTTAAAAGCTGTGCACAATTCAGGCCAGGCACTTCCTCCAGCCTCCACTGCGTTGGATGTGTTGAACAAAGTTCCTGCCTAGGCTTGTATTGCTGCTCTTGGATATCCTGAATTAAAGCCTTGCTTTTGCATTCTGGTTCGCTCATCTTCGGTGGTCTCTCTGTGGGGGTCACGATCTGGGCACAACACTAGGAAGCCTGGGAGAGAAGAAAAAAGGCTTTTTTCTCCCAAGAAGACAGCGGACCAGGCAAACAGCTTATCGACCCCAAGACAACAGAGATAAACGAGGTCTTGGAGTTGTGGTCACCTGTCATGCACAGAAGAGCTGTAATATTCCCAAACAAGCCACCAAATATGTTACCAGAACCAGGGTCCCCTTTGGGGGGTTTAGTATCGTTAATGAAAGAAATCCAGAATAAACTCCAACAGAAGCTGGAGGACAATTTTATTAGAGTTTAAAAGAAAGAGCCCAGGGCAGACAAGCTGTGGATCTCAATGGTTGCTCGGAGAATAGAGCAGAGAAGACAAAAACAGCCATGCTACTTGAATTAGGACGAGATGGGGTGGGGATGTGGGGGTTAGGGGGTGGGGTGGTGGGTCAGCCCTGTGGTAATAGGCAGCCACGTGATGGCAAGAGGAAGTTTTAGAGAAAGAGTAAGGACGCCCCAAGTACCAGGAAAGGCATAGGTTCTGGCCATGTATCTGGAAGAAAGAGGCAAAGAAGAGCAAACAGGAAAAAAGTCACCTTCAGAAAGGTGGGTGGAGCCAACAGATCCTCATGGTGGCTTGTAGAGACTGCATAATGCCCAATACACTAAAAGCCTGAACAAAGTTTACCTAAAATTATGTCTCTGTGTGTCGGTCTTCTTAAGACACTTTAGCACTAAACTTCAGAGGTCTTGTCTTTTCCTTTATCCTGTCTTTATTTAATGTATTACATCATGTGAATGTTTGCCTGCATGTGTCTATGTGTACCACATGTGTACCTGCAGAAACCAGAAGGCGGCGCTAGATCCCCTGGAACAGAAGTTACAGGCAGTTGTGAACCTCCATGTGGGTGCTGGGACCTGAACCTGGGTCCTCTGAGAGCAGCAGGTCCTCTGAGTCATCTCTCCAGCCCCAACTTTAAGGATATTTGAATCAATGAAATCATCTCAATAGTAATCACAAAGATGCAAAAAGAAATTTACCACTAAATATACCAAGAGACTTTGCTGCTTTCAGTAAATACCTGTCTGCAAAAGTGCCTGAAACCCTGATTGGGGGGGATTATGAATAAACTTTGACAAATAGACATATCCATTAACATGGACTCTATGAATAATGAGACAAGGCTCTACTTAGGATAAACTTAATAAATGTGCAAATCCAGGACCGGAAGATGCCAGGGTTCACGTGAACATCATTTGTTTTCTGGCGGGATGGCTCAGCATCAGTGGGATTTCATGTAAACTAACATTCCAAGTAAAACAGTTTTATAAGACTTGAAAAGATGACGGTAGTTTTCATATGAATACGTTCATATGGAAATGTGAACACAAAAGTAGCTAAGAAAATGTGGAAAGATGAAAGCCAAAAAGATGGGCTCGTGTTAAAATACTAGTGAAATATACTAGAACACCACTGTGGTTAATGCAGTGTGGTGCCAGTCTGAGAAAAGACTGATGGACTAGAATACAGAAAAGTATATCTCTATAATATATGGACATTTACAATACTAAAAATGCCAAGCACATTACCTACTGAGCCATTTTACTGGTTCCAAATAACTCATGTTTAGGGGGACACTTTAAAAAGAAGACACCTGATTAACCATAAGTGTGTGAAGAACTGGTCCACCCAATTGGTCATCAGGGAAATTGTGGTAGGCATCAGGAAAGAGCCTATGTTCCAATATGACTGGGCTACCATACCCAGTTATTTAAACACGAGTCTAAGTGCTGTTGTGAGGATGTGGTATAGATGAGGCTGTAGACCATAACCAGAAAGGATCGTCTAGATGGGCCTGGTTAAATCAGTTGAAAGGGCTTGGAAGAGCAGAGGCTGTCTGGATGAAGGTACAATCCTGTGAATAGAAGCTCCTACCCTGTATCCTGAAGTCCTTGGCCTGCCCTGCCCTTCCTTCCTGATAGCCTGCTCCCCACAGTTTGACTAGCCCTTGGAGCGTAAAGATGAAGGCTGGGGAGGAAATCCCTGGCAGCCTCAGGAGGCCTGAGAGGAGACAGCCCTGTGTGTGAAGGTGGCTGTATTGCCATCTTCTGACCTCAAGGAAGACGGGAAATACATATGCCACACACTATGAGGCTGCCCTGGAATCTCCTGGGACATTAGACTTTCCAGGTTCTAAGGAGAGGCTACAACCGAGTCATTCAGAGTATAGGGAATGTCGAACGGGCTAGATGACCAATAACCTACATTTGCTTTTCCCTCACTCACACCTCCGGCTTCTGGATTGTTCCTTCTGGACCTCACTCACCAAGAGGCTCTTGTACTCACTTTCCCAGGGACTAGGACTTCATTGGAGCTGGACATTCCAGAACATTTGCAATCCCAGGACTGCTCTGGGGGAGGTGTGGCATAAGTGAATAAGGCTGTACTTCCCCGTTCTTTTCTGCCTCTCACCGTATTTATCTTAAATTTTGTGTCTGTTTTGCTGTTTTTCTGTGACTGAGATCCAAACCAAACCACCACCACCACCACAACAACAACAAAAACACATCAAATCCTACCAGCACTTAATTCTCAAGGCACAGTGTGTCTCTCTTCCCTGGGCGCTAACCTGCCTGCAGTCTCATTTCTGCATGAATATTTGTGCTTGTGTGGTTCTAGACACTTCTGGGAAGGCCTCTAGGTTCTCTGCTCACTCCCGTCTTATATAAGAAAGTTAGGGAAACATAAGCCTGTGAGTGAGCAAGCCAACAAACAGTGTTTCTCCATGGTTCCTGATTCCACGTTCCTGACTTGTTTTCTTACCCCGGTTTCTCTCAATGATGGATTGAAATCTAGATGTATAAGCCAACACTACCACCACCACCACCACCACCACCACCACACACACTGAACCATCTCTTCAGGTCCCGTGCTAGAATTCTTGATTCTCAGCTAGTGAGAGGCCTCGGCCGGACTCCAAAGTGAGAGTCTACTTTTCCCCCCCAACGTCCCCATAATTGTTCTTGTCTTTCCAACCTGCTTCAAATTTTGCTTGTGTAAGTAGTTTTGCCATTGTGGGGATGCACATGGTCCTTGCGAGAAGGCTGTGAGGCATTAAAGCTTTTGGAGGCATGATCTAGCAAGCCTTCTCATGGTCTCAGAAGTCTCCGTAAATGTTTCTGTTCTTCCAGGATGTCTATACAAGTGATTCCCCCCATGCTGGGAATCTCTATAAGTCTCAGTCCTTTCCTAAAGAGGACTCTAGAAACCATGGAATGTGATTCCAGTCCATTTCTGCATGCACAGGCAGGTTCTACATCTGTGCCTTTGACCAGCCTCAGTGAGAAACTGTGCAGGAAAAATATGTCTGTACTAGCACGCACAGACTTCGTTCCCGTCACTTTCCCCGAAAGAACACACTCTAACCCCTGTTTACACAGCGTTCGCTTTGCATTAGGAATTGTGTCACTAGAGATTGTAAAGCTCCCTACAGGATGGGCCCAGCATCCTGTGCACATATCACATCATGTCTTGTAAGGGACTTAGGAGGCTGCAGAGTTTCGTATCCACAAGGGTCCCGGAACCACCATACTGAGGGACCACCTCCAGTGGGGGTTTGAAGGTTTCCTGTGTCTCTAAATGGCCCTGTTGACAAGCCCCGCTCCCAAGGACACACAGTCAATGACTCTGAGATGCTGCCTGACTTTCTGTATAGCTACCATTTTCTCTACCCTATATGAGCTCTCTTTACCTGTTACTAGAGAATCTGAGGTTCCCTTTTGGAGTTCTTTAGTCTCATTAATAAAAGAATCTAGAAATGGAATAAAAAAGAATCTCAAGGGAATTTTGTCAGAGTTTAAAAGAAAACAGGGTAGAGGTTATGTTAAAATCCCAGCTGCTACCAGGAGGAGATGGAAAAAAAAAAAGTCATGCCTTTTAGGATAGGTCCATAGAATAGAGACGGTTGATTAAGAAAAGGAAAAACACTCAGAGTAGAAGCCGACTAGTGAGCTGAGGAAGGAGTCCAAAAAGCATCCAGACATTCTGTGTGCATAGTCATTTATTACCACAAAAACAGTCCAAACAGTTTCCACACTGTCTCGCCTGGCTTGAGCTTGCACAGTGTTGTGCATGCTGTAGCAGCAATCAACTTGTGGGCAGCTATCGAGGACTATGGGGGTCCAGCCCCTCGATAGTCCCCTCCCAGGGTCCGGGAAGAATCTACAACCAGCTGATAATTAATCTTTGATGAAAAGAAATGAATCTATGTACACGAAACCCCTTAGTCCATATACTTTATTATTCTGTGACAGTTATAAGCTTATATTCTGCTCTCATATTTAGGTCATCTTTAGCCTGATTTCTCTCTACACTTGTCTGCGATCCCCTCTAGGTTCTATCTTAATTCCTTCATCTAGTTCTGCCCCTTCTAGGTTCTCATCCATCTTGTTCCTTCCCATATCATCTCCTCTCCCGTCTCCTTCTCTCATCTGGCTCTTCCTCATCTTCCATCTCGTTCCTCTAGTACTCTCCTGTAGCCCTTCAATCTACTTCTTCCCCATCTCAGTTTGTTCCTCTCAAGTTCTTACCCATCTAGTTCTTCCATTCTCTTCTCTCTTCTCTGTCTTTTTGTGCCCTGGGAGTTCTGGTATATATACACTTACAGGCATTATTCCCTTAGCAGTGCAAAACCAGGCTTCCAGGGTCAAATGGAGGGGTGATAAGAATCACATAGGGAGGCAACAACCGTTAATTATCACTTGCAACCCCAAAGGGAAGTGACCAATGGAGAAATGAATTAACTAAAGGCTAAATTCAGGTAATATCTAAGAAGAGGACTCTTATGTGCTCAACTATAATCTTAAACATGGTTGGTAGAAAGTGTTAAGAATCTATAAGTTGCTAGGTCAATGGGAGAAAATAAAACTGTCTTCTTTTTTCCTGTGGCTCCTATCTGTCCAAGCTGTCTGCCGTTTTTCTGCAGGGTGGGGGAAAGTGTGCTCAGTCTCTAGGCAACCTGTGTACAGCTAGATGCCTGTGGTGATAGTTAAAGGGAGATCTGGAACTGGAGGTTAGGTTTGGGAAAGGAGGAAGTTAAGCTTAATTAGCACATCCACCAGGCCTTCTCAAACAGGTAGCCTGGATGCTTAAGTCTGTTCTTAGAGAGTAGAGGTATCTCTGATAAGGTACTTTCCTCCATCCGGTGATGGACCTGGCCGGATGCTACCAATAATGATAATTACAGGGAGGCTTGAACTGGGAGTTCTGGCTGAGCATAGCTGTTAGCACAGAAGGTTATCTAAATATTCCTAGAAGTGGTTAGGTAAGTAGTTAGAGGTCTATAAAGTTAGTAAGGCTGTAAGAAAGGAGGGGTCTGAGCTAAATTGTGTAAAGCTATTACTTAATGTCTACCTGACCTAGGCGGTGTCCCCTTGTGGAATTTACTTTAAGTCAGGAGACTCGCCTGTGGGTTGTTATCACTGTTAATCCTCGGAAATTGGGTGACCACCTGGGTGATGTCTCCTTTAGTCCTTGAAAATGGCTAGGGGAGATATCTGATTCCAGAGAAAGCCTTTCCTGAGGCTGTTCTCCAAATACCTGGAATGTGTATGTCTAGAGAGTGATCAGTCCACATTGTTAGCCCTTCTTAGGGAAAAATCAATTGGGAAATCTATGAAGGCACACATGATTTTCATAACAGAATACAGCTGATATATAACAAGCCAAGTAACACCAAAAACTCCTTGGGATTTGGCTTCCTCTGGAGGAATTCCCTGATTCCTCCAGGTAGTGACTTTGCCATAACCAGCTGAGTTCCTATGATATTCCTGCGGCCCGCAGCAGGCAGCTGCCCTCTTGTGTCCAGAAAATACTGTTTACTTGTAGTTAGCCACCACCTCTGACTCTTACACTCTTCTGACCCCCCCTCCCCTCAAGGATCCCTGAGCCTTGGGGGTGGGGGTAATGTAGTCCCATTTAGGGCTGAACATTCTACAGTCTCTCATTCTCTGTACCTCGACTAGTTGTCAGTCTCTCTGTTAATAGCCAGCTACTGCACAAAGAAGCTTTTCCTGATTGGAGTTGAGAGACGCACTGATCTCTTAGGAATCAGTTCAATAGTGTGTCCATTTGGCTGAGTAATCGTGGCAGGTTCTCCCATCGGGCCTACCACCTGTCTAGCCACAGGTTCCTGGCCCTGACAATGGTGCCAGGGATGGGTTTCATCTTGTGGAGGGGGCCTTAAATCCAATGACAACGTGGTTGGTTACAACCATGGCAACCTTGCCATTACTGCACCGGCGGGCATGTCTTGCCAGGCTGGTCATTTATGTGGTGTGTAGGGTTCACAGGGGGGTAAGGATAATGAATGTTTTTTTCTCCCAGTAGCCTGCATACATGGAAAGCTATTGGCTCTTTTTCTAAAATTTACTTTTATTGATGTGTTTGTGTGTGTGTACCTACCTGCTTGTTTGTATCGGCACTATGTGAGTGCAGGTGTTGAGGAACGCAGAAGAGGGTGTTGAATCCCTTGGAATTGGAGTTATAGGCAGTCATGAAGAGCATGACGTGTCTGCTGGGACAGAACCCAGGTCCTCTGCAAGAACAAGCGCTCTTAACCACTGAGCTACCTCTCCAGCCCCCCGGCTCTTATGTTTAGGTCTAGCTTCAATCTATCACAAATTAATTTCCCTTCATAAGTAAGACAGGCCTTGGCACTGGCTTTTATCTACGCCAATTCTGTCATTTTAGAATCTTTTCTTAAAGACGAATTCCCTTTCCCCAATGACTAATGTTCTCGTTTGCTTTCTGATTCTGTAATAAATACCACTATCAAAAGCAGCTTGTGGAGGAACAGGTTTATTTGGCCTTCAGGTTACAATTTATCGTCAGGGGAAGCCAAGACAGGAGCTGGAGCAGGGATCGTAAAGGCATGATAAAGTCTTGCTTTCTTGGATTGCTCAGCTACATTCCTTCTACAGTCAAGGCCCACCTGCCCAGGGATGGTACCTCCCACAGTGGACTGGGCCCCCCACATCTGTCAGCAATCAAGAAAATGCCCCACAGACATGCTCACAAGGCCTAAGGAGACAACTCTCCAGCTGAGACTCCCTCTTCTCAGATACACCTAGGTTTATGTTAAGTTTACAAAGTCTATGACAGCTTGTCTCAGGACCTTTATCAAAATCAGTTGAACACACGTAAAAGGATATTTTTCTAGAATTTCTATTTTGCTTGACTGTTTCTTCCTTCCTTCTTTCTTTTTTGATTTTTTGAGACACTGTGTAGCCCTGGCTATCCTAGAACTCTCTCTGTAGACACAGAGATCCACCTGCCTTCCAAGTGCCGGGATTAAAGGTGTGGGCCACCACTGCCCGCTGACTACCCTATTTCTTAAGACAATACCACACAATTTGGATTATTGTAGCTTCATTCAGAATCTTGAAATCAGACCGTGTAAATCTTTCAGCTGTCTGGCCTTTTTCAAGTGGTTCTATGTATGAAGTTTCAGAATACAGTTTCTTTGGGAACACTCACTGGGCTTTTGACTGGGATTGCTTGGACTCAACAGATTGGTGAGGAAGAAAGACATCTGTAAGTTTCTGAGACTTCACAGTATCCTCCGTAATATGCAACCATGGTTCCATTCCATCCAGAGTTAAGTGCTGGGTTTATTCTTAGGTGACTAACGTGCTTGGTCCTGTGAAAACAGTATTTTTAAATTTCACTTCCTGTCATTTGTTGTTGGATTGTAGCACAACTGAAATTTAGAAATTAACTGTCTTGTGAAATTCACTTACTGGTTCCATAGTTTTGGTACACTGCTCAGATTTCCCACAGGCACGAATGTGCTGTCTGCCAATAGCCAGTTATCACCCCAGAGTCTTTGCTTTTTCTCTGCATTGTGCTTGCTAGGAATTTCAGGGCAGAGCTAAGCAGCGGCATTGAAAGAGAACACCTTTGCCTTGCTCCTGATCTGCCCCCAAATCAAGCATGATGTTAACATCCTGAATGACTTTTATCGAGTTGAAGATGTTCCCTTTTATTCTTAATTTTCTGAGTTTAAAAAGAAACACACACACACACACACACACACACACACACGGGTGTTAAATTTTGTGAAATAAACTGTACAACCCAGAAGCCTAAACCGCCATCTAAGTAAAGGCTGCTGGCTGGAGAGATGGTTCATCAGTGAAAAGCATTTGCTGTTCTTGCAGAAGGCCTAGGTTCAGTTTCCAGCATCCAAGCAGCAGTTTCCAGCCATCTGTAACTGGTTCCAAGGGATCCAACACCCTCCTCAGGCTTCCAAGGGATCTGCATGCAGTGGTGTACTTACATAAACTCGGGCAAAACACTCACATACATAAAACAAATACATCTTTTTTTTTCTAAGGAAAAATAGCTTCTGACTCTTCTTTATGTAAAAAAACCCAAAATGTCCTGGCCTGTGGGATATGTATCATTTGGGGCCTGATCAAAAGATAGTACATGATAATTTAGATTAGTATAAAATTAACTTTTTTTTTTTTAAGTCACAACAAGAAATAAGAACTCTTCACGGCACCCTAGAGCTGGAAGAAGTAGCCAGATAGACTTGGAACCGGACCTTTCCTCAAGGCTAACCGCCTAGTGGACCAAAGAGAAGTTAGCTGCTTTGCAGGGACGAGCCAGCAGGAGGCAGCTCACCCCTGTGAGGCAGCTTTCAAGCAAGCCCCAACCTGCGGCCAACCACCCAGGCTGCAGAGAAAGCTGGGATGTCAATGTGAATAGGACACCTGGCGCTGTGTGTGGCCTTTGTGTTAGAAGGCTTGCAGCTCTAGAAGATCCGGAGACAAACCTGAGGAGGAGCCACGTGGAAGCAGTGAGATTTGAGACACGGGTGCAGGAGGGAGCGGCGGCAGTCTTCGCTACAACAGCTGCAGAGGTGATTATAAAGTCCGAGCTGGTGCTGAGCACCATCAAGGGACTGTGCCTTCCAACCATGGGACCGGGACAGAGCACCACTGGATTTCTTTATTTCTGCTATCTCACCCATAGATGCCACCTCAGAAACAGCAGGGGAACTCCTTTCTGCTCAGTCTACCTAGAAGCTTCAACACCCTGAGGAGGAAATTTTGCCCATGGCTGTGGGGTAAATACGGAAGGGTGAATCTGGAGCCAAGAAACACTGAATCGGTACCTGACAAAGTGCAGTTAAGGAATGGGGTGTCCTAAGCCATCAAATAATTTACCTTCCCAGAATTCTCTTAGAACATTCTGGAATAGAAGTGGATTTTTGTTTTATTACACAGGGAACCTGAATCTTACATTAAATTTAAATTGTTCAAATTTAAAGAAATTTCAAGTTAATTGTGTAAGCCTTTTATCAAAATAAGCCCAATTAAACAATACTAAATTGTATTAGAAATAAAAACAGAAGAGCACCCCCCCCCCAAAAAAAGAGTAGACATCATATATTTAGTAGAATTACACATTTCTAGGCTTTCACTGGGTGGATTAAAGAGGAACAATGTAAAATGTACGCAAATCTCAAGGATAATTATCAGGCCTCAGCAGACAGGAGCGTGTTGATGGTTTCATAAAAGAAACAACAACAAAAAGGAGTCTGTTAATATTACATCAAAATCTCACAGACATTGGAAGGAAAAATATCAAAACTTGAATGTTAGTGGGAAAGGGACATGAATAGAAGATTCACAAAGTATTAGTTGACAAAGAAGTAGACGAGAAAATGTTCAACTTACTTCCTCTTATTGAGATGCAAATTACAACTGTAATAGGGCCCATTCATGCACTGAATTTGAAAATAAAATAAATGTTAGTATAATATATGTGCTGAACCTGGGAAGTGACTGATGTTCATAGAAATTGCCAGAACATTTAACTTTGGATGTTTATGTCCTTGGAGTGACTCCACCTCTGAGAGATAGATAAATAGAAGATGCTATGCAGGTGTTTAAGAGTTGTGAAGAGGAAAAAAAAAAAAAAGAGTTGTGAAGAGGAGTGGAACTGGAGAATAATGTAAACAAATGTTTAAAATAACTAGTAGTTGGACTGGAAAAGGGGCTCAGCCATTTAAGACCTTTTCCTCTTACAGGGACCAAAGTTCAAGTTGCCAGCACCCACATCTGGCAGCTCATAGGCACCTATAATGCCCTCTTTTGGTCTCTACAACCACCCATACACTTATACACAGACACACACACACACACACACAGAGACACACACACAATTAAAATGCATTCTCAAAAACCATCCACTGTTGATGTGGTTCTATTATGTGATTGATTTGAACATGATCACGGTCAATGATTAAATTATTTGGTCATGGCCAAAACTCAGGGGAAGCTAGTGCCACATGATAGGCTATTTATCAAGATATAAGAGATAATTAAGTTTGAGCAGCAAAGTACATTTATGTCATTGTTGCTATCATCGTGGATGGCTATATGAAGAAGCATTAGAAGGTAGCACAGAACACATATAACTGATTTATTACATCAGTGTTTCCTTTTCAAGACAGGGTTTCATTACGTAGCTCAGGCCTGCATGGAAATCCTTCTGGAGCCTTCTTAGCCTCAGACTCAAAACCATGGCCCAGTAGAGTGTATCTGAAGACCTCTACAATGCTGGGATGACCCAGCTAGAAAAGTCAACTTTTAAAGTTTCATGATTACTAATATAACGTTGTTGTGCGCACGTGCATGTGCACATATATATGCATGTCTTGCTTTTTGAGACAGGATAGTCCTGACTGTCCTGGTACTCATTAAATAAACCAGTCTGGCCTTGAACTCACAGAGATCCTCCTGCCTCTGCCTCCTAAGTGCTGAGGGTTCCTGCCTGGCTCTGCAACACATTTTTTTAAATGAAGCAATTGAAAGGAGAAGAATTCAGGTATGTTGACAAGAAAGTAGCTGGGCCAGGATTAGCTCTTTCCTGTGTGAGATGTCTGTCCTAAGCCAGCCTTCTTTCTCACTGGCCTTTGGCAGCTCTTCGAAGAGACATCATCATGATGCTTACATCATACCGAATGAGGTCGGCTAACCCTAATGACACCAGGCGCTGTCATTCGGGACTTCACATTTGTTCCCATTACCTCGTTTCTTTGTTTACACATTCATCCCATCATTGAAGGTACTCAGCAAATTTGGGGTCTTGATTTATAACCTTTGCTCACTGTATTTCATGGACAACATGCTAACTGTACTTCCTCTCCACAAGCCAGGTACGGAGGTGCACACCTATAATCCTACTACTTGAGTTCGAGGCCAGCCATGGCTACACAGTGAGACCCTATCTCACACATGTAACAGGAGCTGGATAAATGGCTCAGTGGATAAAACATTTGCTGTACAGATGTGAAGTCCTGAGTTCAAATCCCCAGAACCCATGTGAAGCTGGATATGGTCGCATGCGCCTACAATCTCAGTGCTCCTGTGACGAGATGGGGGGCAAAGAAGGGAGAATGCTTTAGATGCTCAGAGGCCAGCTATCCTGGTGTGTGCAAACAGTGGCAAACGACAAAGAGACCCTTCCTCAAGCAAGGTGGAAGGTGAGGATGGACAACTGAGATTTCCCCATGAGTTCTATACATGTGCCATGGCATACATGCCCCTCCCCCCATACACACATACATCATAAACATCAGATATACACAGAATGTACAACAGACTCCACAGGTTTATTCAAGGCCATGAGGACAGTGAAGAGCTGAGCAGGGCTGAGCACATCACATGTTTAGAGAGAACACTGCTCACATCCACAGGACAAGTCACCAAAACATTTGCATCCATTACGTGCTTGCCACCTTTAACACTTAGCAAAGGTAGAGTCCTTTGTTGGGAAGAAAATAAGGTTGGGGGCTCAGGAAAAAGCTCTGGAGACATCCTTGGGGTTGATTGTGTTGGGGATAATACTTGTTCAGTGTTCAGTATCTTTCATCGGGAACATTGCACACTCCGATCCTATTTACTCCCCCACATGGCAGGCATACCACCCCATCCTCGCTCACCTGCATCACCATCGAACACTCTCCTTAGCTTTTCTACTCAAGATGTCTAGAGTCTTTATCCACGTTTCATCTCTTGGAGCTATTTGCATTTTTTAAATGAATCAAAATTGGAAAATAAATGAAGTTCTGGTGGTGGAGTTTTCAGGCACTGGTGGTCAGACACTAGAATTTGGGGTGGGAAGGCTGATGTTGGGACCTTATGATACTCTCTTCCTGGCCACTGGGCAAGGCTGGCCTGATAGTACAGGCAGAGCTTTCCCTGGAGATGAGGCAGATTAGCTCCCATGGCCCCACAGTCCTCCTCAGATCCCTCCTGACACTGGTGGAATTTTAACTCTTTCAATTTTATTAATTCTATTTGCCTTGTCCTTCAAGCTGCCAGTTAACTATGAAAAATAGGCACTATCATTGTTGCTGCCCGAGAACGGAGTGGGCAAACGGGCTTCTTAAATGGATTCGACTTCTCCCCACCACGGACCCTTTGTCCTGCAGCCAGGCTTGCACTGACGGGGAATTCCCGCGGTGGGAACTGACATACTGTCACTTCGCATCAAACACTTGCTTTCACAAGCCGCAAGACCACCAGCCGAGGATCCAGACCCTCTGCCCAGACAGGCCCTAACTGCTTCCAGTGCCACTTATCTTCTGTCATCTGCTTTACCTCTTATCAGAGGGTGTGTTCTTCCACTCAGCCAGAGAGTCAAGGCCTCCAGCAGAAATACCTGTGCTTTTCCCCACCCAGGAGCACAATTTAGGTGCTTTTGAATGAAACTTCATCTTCCAGGTCTTTGGCACATCTAAATTTGTTTGAACTAGAAAGATTTCATGTAATTAGAGTGATAAAACATTAATTCTCCTCTTGTTTTTTTAAAAAGATATATATATATATATATATATATATATATATATATATATATCAAAGAATAAATAATGAATTACAGAGACTAGGAAGAAAGGCATAGTGCTTGCTGCACAAGTACGAGGGCTGAGTTTGGATCGCTAGCACCTGTGTACAAGTTAGGGCCAGCAGCTCACACCTGTAGCCCCAGCACAGTGGATTCCCAGAGACTGCTGGCCAGCCAAGCCAGCCGAACAGTGAGCTCCAGGTTCAGTGAGAAACTTTGTTCCAAAAGTAGGGTGGACAGTGATAGAGGATGATGCCTGGCATGGACCTCTGCCTCCACACATGTACAGGAAGGCATGGAGACCTGTGCACACACGTGTACACACAAGCATACCACACACACACACACACACACACACACACACACACACACACACAGTTCCTTTTACACAGTGAAACTGAATAAATGATAGCTACATGAAATATCTCTGAATCTTACCAACCTAATATTGATTGATAAAAGCAAACCTCAGAAGACAATGCAGACCATCATACTTACCCTAAATTTCAAAAGCCAAGAATCAACAGGATGTCCCTTCAGTCACACGTGTGCATACTTGGGAGCTAACCCAAGCCCTCCGGTCATGGCTAGTCCTCTTCTCTTCATCTCTGCAGCACCTAACTCACAGGTGGATAGAACCCATCACATCAGGGACCCTGATTCTAGCTTCCCTCTGCCCCTGGTGGCTGGAAGCCACTTGGAGCCCCCCACAGAACCCTCTCCATCTCCCTGGCATGGCCCTGGCATGGCCTCAGCTCAGGTTGCTCAGGGTCCACCTAGTCCCTGTGTCTCCTTTCCAGTCTCACTGCCCTGTCAGAAAATGGAAATGGTGCTTGACCCACAATTCCCTTCTCACGGTGGTCTATTTTGAAACTCAACCTGGAGTTTCTGAAGATTTCCCTCCTGGGTCTCTTGGTGACATGGGGCATTTGGGATTAACTCTCCTGGGATGGCTTGGTACTGACCGTGTCTGTCCTACATGTTGCCCGAAGACTGTCATTTTCCCAAACTGAGTCGGGCCCAGCTGTTCCTTCCTCACTCAGGTGCCATTACTCGGGTGAAGCTTTGGCAATGCCACAGGTCCCCAGAGAACACTCCACTTGAGTGTGTCTTGAACCAAATCTGGACCGTTTATGTCCTAGGACCTTGCTACTGGCTGCCTCTTGCAGACAAATCCACAGAAATACCCCTTCAGGTTTTTTCTAATCATTCTCTGCCCCAGGTCATCTGTTCGTATTTTTTTTTTTTCCAGTAGCCTAAGTTCTTTGGAGATAAGTAGTGACACACATCAATGCCTATGGGCCAGTTACATGCCCAGACCTGTACCAAGTGCTCTGTCTCTCTCCATCAGATCCAGTCTATCTCTTGATTTCGTCATGAATTCTGCAAGGTCTTATTTCCCCCACCTCCCCTTGAGTCTTAGACACAGTGTCCACTTCAGACAGATAAGGGGACCTTCATTTTTCAGGATGATGTCTGATGTCATCATGGTAACCACTGCCTTTTCCAAAATGGGGCTTTAAGATTCTTTTAGAGCTATGAACTGTTTCCAGACAACAGAAGACATCCATCTGCTTCCTGTCTTTCCTGAAGACAGGCCAATAGAGAATAGCTTTAATTTGTAGCATAAATTACTGGTATTAGAGGAAATGAATCGTTTCCTGATGGCGAAGACGAAACAATTGCACATGATAACTGAGATGCGTCAGAGGTTCTCTGGAATGTGGACACTAAGTGCCTTGATGAAGCCAAGTCTCACAGATTTATGTTTTCTCGTGTGTTGAATTAATTTTAAGTTCCTTCTTGGAGCATAAAGAGTAAAACAAACATTCTCTGCTCCACCCTTTCATGGCTTTGATTTGAATTTGTGTTCCTTTGGTTGATTAGTTTGGGGGTTGGTGTGTTTTGTTTGTTCTTGTCATTTTGTTTTCTGGTGCTGTGGGACATGATGACTAAGTTGTGCTGGAACTCAGTATGGGCACAGGCTGCCCCTGAGGTTCAAATCCTCATGCCTTCTAGTGCTAGGATTGCAGCGTGTGCCTCAACACCTGGCTCCAGCTTGGTTTCACTCATTTATTTCTGCTTATTTTTTATCTGAACCTCTGGAGTCTAAACAGAAGACTGAGACTTCTTCAGAGGATTTTTTTCTAGGCTTGGTTTCCTGTTTTTATGATGAGTGTATAGGGACATGCGTGTGTTTACACACTCATCTGTTTTCCTAATTCTTAGTTCTCGAGTGAGGGCTGTGGACTTCAATGATTTTTTTTTTCTTTTTTTTTCAATATGGAGTGAATTTGAAGACCTATGCTGTCTGAAGGTAATCCACCTCATGAAAAGGGAATTTGATAGGCATTTTCAGGAACTTTCATAGACACTCTTTGGAGAAGTTCCAGCTTGCTGGTTACTATAGAATCTGCTTTTGTGGTATTTTTTTTTCCCTTTGTGGTATTGGCCTTGAGAGCCTGGAATTTAAGAGATTGCCCAGTCCTTGTCAGACAAGAAGGCTCAGTTTGCCCCTGGGACTTGCTCCAGGGCTCCAGAGCTCCAGAGCCAGAAATGACTACTGTCAGTGATGGAGAGGTAGGATTCAATCTTTCCTCCTCCCCTTCTTCCTCCTGCTCCCTTCCTCCTCCTCCTCCTCCCCTTCCTTCCTCCTCCTCTTCCCAGCTAGCGGTTGAACCCAGGACCCCACACATGCTAGGCAGGTAGTCCACCCTGTAGGTCACACTCTTAGCAACATTGCCGGTACACTTGCACCTACTGTGTTTAAATCAAGTTTGGGGTACTGCAAAGGTTTATTGCCAAAAGTTATTTTCAAGGAGAGTTTAAATCCCTTTGAATTTGATACAAAGTAGGGAATACTAGCTGGGTTTGTGAGTTTAAAATTGTGGTTCTGTGAGTGAGAGTCTAGTGTGACAGAAGGAAATAAAGCCTGCAAGAATGTACATCCCAACAGAAATTTGTTTCTAAAGCCCCACCAAGCTTGTAGATGAGCGTAGCGCGCGCGTGCACACACACACACACACACACACACACACACACACACACACACGATCACCATCATCACCATCATCACCACCACCACACCACACCACACCACCACCACACCTTAAACTTCAAGTTGCCACATCCTTGCTGTCCATACTCAGTGTGGGTTACTGGAAGCCGTCTGTGGTGACCACTGGAGATCGGCAGAAAGTCCAAAGTTGACAGCTGGGCTTTGCTTTCTTGCTTCCTGCCACCCCTCGTCCTTTGGAGGAGACCTAGTTACAAGCGAGTGGCTTCTGCCGTTCTTGAGACTTCATTTGAATCTCAGGCGCCTCAGCTGACGCTCCCAGTAAAAGGAGGCCACAGGCTACTCCGCCCGCTGGCCCCGGAGGAGGGTCCTGGGGGCGAAGAGCTGAGGAGAGGGAGAAGCCCCAGCTGCTGCCCAGAGCCCAGAGGGAGTGAGGAGACGCTCTTCTAGATCCAGGAGCGCCGAGAAACCCAAACTTTGACGGGGTAAGGACTTAAGAGGGGTTGAGCTGGAAGTTGCTGGGGCGCTGCAAGACGCACTAGGAATGCAGAGTCCTGGCTGGATTCAGAACCAGGCGCCAAGCGGGCAAGTCGGCGTGGCGCTGTCCGCAACCCACGGTGCTGAAACGGGTCCTGTCCGGGTGGAAAAACAACCTCCCGAGTAACTCTGCAGGCAGAGGGGCACCCTACATCTCTCCAGTACGCTGGAAACAAGAGCAAACATCCTCCGTGCTCCCCATAGCAGCCCCTTCCTGCAGACTCGCTGATCTAAGCCCGCTAAGCCGTCGAGGAGCCAAGCAGAAATTGCCGGGCTGGCTCCACCAGGACAGGACTGGGTCCAACCGTGAGTTCTCCCGTGACACCCCAGCCACACTCTACCCCGAGGCAGCATCTTCACTGCCACTAATCAGGAAGGGTCTCAAGGTCCTCCTTGCCCCTCTGGCTCCGCTGATTAGAGTCTCCCAGCGCCAATACCGCGCTGGGGACACAGGTATGGGAGATTTGGAAGGAGTCACCCTGAGGCAGCAGGCAAGAGGATGTGAGCTGCCTCTTCCAAACCCTACTCAGCCTAAAAAGATGAAGAGACAGGTGGGATGAGGAATTCATTTAAGAAGGAAGCATCTTTTCTGGCTTTAATGATAAAATTATACCTGACTTAGCCACGGGGCCAGGAGGGCTTAGTAGCTAGAGTACAGAGAAGGGATGGTAGCCCCTGATCCCTTACAAATCCGCTTATCTGCTAAGATGTCTGGTTCTGTCAGGATTTCCTCAACAACTCAGCACCTCCTTTCTCTTCTACCACTTCCTCCACTCCTAACCCACCCCTGACACCCGCTGGTTGATGAGCTGCTGGCCACCCTGGCCTGGGACTAGAGGGCCAGGAAGTGGGGAAAGCTGATCCAGTTTTTTCCCGTTATCTCTTCCTGCTGTTGTTGGGACTTCAGTCCTCAGTGGAAAGCATCTTCCTAGGCACAGCATGCATCCTTAAAGAAGGGGACTTAGGCAGAGTGGTGTGGAGCCTTCAGCCTTGACTAGCTGTTGGTGAAACTGAGCTTCCCAGGTGAGATCTGTTTGCTCAGAATTCTCCCTGTACCTTTGCATTGGGTAACGTCTCCCCCAAAGCTAGACTGTCCTATGTGGGCAATCATCATCAATTCTTATTCTGGACTGAGACTGGGGTCTGCTGAACCATCCCCAATCTCTCAAAGACTTAGACAGTGGCCCACTACCTGGGTTCAAACGCCATCCCATAGCAGGCAACTCAGATCCATGCCAACATTCTCTAGGGACCATCTTCTGCCACCATCAGACAGTATCATTCATCAAAACAAACAGTAGCAGTCACTATTTGCAGTGTGCTCGGGTGCCCCCACCTCCTAAGTGGGGATTCATAGGAAAGGGGGCCTGTAGAAAGTTGGACAGAAAGGAGCATATCATGGCAAAACCAATCCTATGCCAACATTCTGGCTATAGGAAATTGAGTCACATCATTGTGGAACATAGTTGGGATTTCTACTGAGTTTTGAGGGATCCTCTGGTGTGAATGGAGATAGATGTGAAATCTGCTCCAAACACACTCTTCCTCTTCGACCTCTTTTCTGCCCCTCAGGGCCCTGGATGCCGGACAGGAGTGGTTGCTCTCTAAGGGCTGACAGGAGGGCACAAGATATCAGTCACTTTCTCTGGGACTTTGGCCAGGACTTTGTGTGCCTCTTGGCTTTGATGCACCTGTTTCTATGCCTTTTCTGTTTTCATTCACTGTCTGCTGGAGGATGTGCTTCTGGTTAAGAATGGGGTTGCTATGGTGACCAGCCTCAGGTTGCCATGGTCCCCAGAGGTAAACAGTTGGAAGCTGCACAGCCTCTTCTCTAGTTCTGGAAGACGGTTCCGGCTGCTGGCTTCCTGCAGGAGTTAAAGGACAACACTAGGCAGGTCCGAGCACCTTGCTCTGACCTACCCCCAGCACGCTGCCCACCTGAAACCCTCACTAACCCCCCCCCACAAAAAGATGGGCCAGTCTTTTTCTCTACACCACTCCCCTGCATTACACACCCTGAAACTGGGGACAGAGGAGAATGGTTTTTCCCTCCGGCCTCACTTTCTTCGTGGTACACTAATGACTCCTGAGTACAAAACAAAGTTCAGTGGGAGGAACAGAATTAAATTAATTAAGCAGGCACAGTCTCTGCCCTGGGGGACTTCTCTGTGTAGTGTGAGAGATGAGGCGTGCAGCACCTGTGAGTGGCCTGTTTTCTGGACTGAAGTGGACATAATAGCAGCCCCGGGGATAAATCGATGTGGAGGGTTCTTCCTTGCAGGGGGCCTCTCAGGAAAGGTCACCTTGAAACTAACTGCAAGTTTAAGTTGAGGAAGAGCGAAAGGACTCTCTTAGACGGAAGTGTCAGTAGAAGCAAAGATGTGCAACTAGCCGGGCGGTGGTGGTGCACACCTTTAATCCCAGTACTCGGGAGGCAGAGCCAGGTGGATCTCTGTGAGTTCGAGGCCAGCCTGGGCTACCAAGTGAGTTCCAGGAAAGGCGCAAAGCTACACAGAGAAACCCTGTCTCGAAAAACCAAAAAAAAAAAAAAAAAAAAAAAGATGTGCAACTGATCAGGGGATGGGAGGCCTGGGACACACAAAACTGCAGCCTCGCAGTGGCTTAGCCCGTGGCTCATGCAGCATTGATGCTCTGAGGTATTGGGACCCTCCATCATGGGTTCCTGAGAAGAGACGTATGATTAGAGTCATCTTTCAGAAAGAACCTGTGGTTGCTCTTAGAGGTTCATTCACTCGTTCATTCACACATCCCACACTCACTGAGAATCTCCCTATCCTAAGTGCCTAGCTCTAGATCAGTGGTTCTCAATGTGTGGATCGTGACCCCTTTGGCAAACCTCTACCTCCAAAAAATATTCACATGATGATTCATAACAGTAGCAAAATTATGAAGTGGCAGTGAAAAGAATTTTATGGTTGGGGGGGGAGTCAGCACAACAGGAGGAACTATATTAAGGGGTCACAGCACTAGGAAGGTTGCGAACCACTGCTGTAGATGGATTTCAGAAGTGAAATATTAAGAGTAAAGGGCATTCCAACAATCCTAGAGAGAGGACAAGGGCCTGCCTAAAGTTGGGGCTCAGAGGGAAGTAACTAGGTAGGTATATTTGGTTCCCAACTATATACCCGCTGCCTAGGTGAGCCCCTAGGAAGTAGCTGGCTCTCAGGCCATTCCTGAATTAGTGAATGGCGGAGAAGACCGAAGGCATCTTTGGTTAGTTTGTGGTGACTGAATGAACTTGGGAATGCTGTGTCTGAGGCAGTAAGGAACAGCAGGAGTAAAGGCTCACAGTCTTAGGTGAATGGCCAGCTGGCTCTTAGGATCATCCAAGTATCAACCAAAACACGGCTTGAGAGAGCGCCTCAGAGTGCTTCAGAAGGACACTGAGACATCTTGGCCAGTGCTGCCCCAGGAACTCTTTCTAAGCATGCTGCGCCCTTCACAGTGCCCACACCCTGGGTGGCAGTCAACTCCCAGGACCTCCTCTGCCATCTTCAGGGCTTACAGCTTTCACCTTGAACTGCTGTCCTACAGTGGAGGGGTTAATTAGCAACAAATACCTCCTGTTGTTGCATGGCAAAGTCATCCTTGGATGACTTAAACCCCTCCACTGTAGGATGGTAGTTCAAGGGGCAAGATGTACGCTTTTTCTCACTCACTCCCTAGCCCTGCCACAGGGTGACTTGGAACAAGTTCTTTAACCATTCTGCGTCTCAACGTCTGCAAATCTTAAGTAATACTTTCATCTGATTGTTGGGGGGAGGGGGCTGTCCTTTTGTTCTAACATGTGAGTCCTGGAATCAAACTCAGAATGTCAGACTTGGGGGCCATCACCTTGACCCCCCCCCCAGCCATCTCACTGTCATGACATGAATGCTTTGTAGCAGTTTCTGAACTCAGTTAGATAGAACTGTGAGTAACCATGGCCAAGTATTGCTTTCACAATCACGCCCCAAAGATTAATTAGCAACAAGTACCTCCTGTAGTTGCACGGTGATGCCATCCTTGGAGGGGAAGCTGTGGTTCCTGGCCTGGCCTTCCTAGTGCAGGGTATGGACAGTTTCCCTATGCAGGAAAGACAGTAGATCTCAAGAGGGCAGCAAAGGGTTGGCTGCAGGAATTTAGGGTCCCTGACTCCATTATGAGCTGGGAACCACCTTCATCCTCTTGTAATGCCAACCCAAACATCTGGCTCTTACTACAAGCCTTGTGAGGACACTTGGACCTGATGAATCCAGGCCCTGGTAGCTCCAGTCATCTCTGGAGAAGATCAAGGCACCTCCTAAGCCTAAGACAGGCCTCTGCCTCTCCGACTAACAACTGTAATTGGTAATCTTGTTCCCGTTCCAAAACATTCGCTTTCACCTCCAGTCTCTTCCTGTTCCTGGAAACGGCTCATTTTTCTTCTCAGGCAGGAATTGAAAATTCGCAGTTGGCATCTGGGAGCTTCTTGCTTGTGTTATGAAAATGCACAGAGTTTAGAAGAGGGAGGATCCCACCATCACCATTTCCTCAGGAAATGACTGAACTCTCCTAAATCAAGCCCCTCACCTCCATCTTCTTGCCGGGGCACCTTGGCTTCAGGTGTCTGTACACTCTACACTCTGCACCCCTCCCTTTACCACCTTCCATCTCAGCCTTGAACACACCCAGTGCATCCTGATACACCTTATCTGAGATGTTCTCTGAGACCCTGTGATCAGGTAGAGAATGCTGTAATATTACTGGTCAGAAACTGCCCTTGGATCTTGACAGTCAGGGATTAAACCCCAAATCCTCACCATTATGCTAATGCTGGCTAATGAGGTAGTCGTGGCTGTGTGAATTCTTTACCTCAGCTCACTGATCTGTAAAGTAAACAGCACTGATTCTACCTCCTAGAGCTATCCGTAGGATTAAATTAGTCAATACAAATAAAAGTTTGTAGTGCAGGGCCTGACCTAGTCCTCAAATTGTCATGGTGATGGTGGTGGTAGTGATTATATTAGTTACTTTTCTGCTACTGCAATATAACACCACATATAAACCCAGCCTAGAAAATGAAGAGAGTCTATCATGGTGGGAAGGCCTGGCATCCAGAGCATGAAGCAGAGAGAAGCTGGAAGTAGGGTGAGGCTGCAAACTCTCAAAGCCCACCCCACTGGCATACTTCTCCCAACAAGGCTGGACCTCTTAAACCTCCTCAAACAGTATCATCAGCTGGAAACCAAATGTGAAAATATGAAAGCCTATGGGGGAACACTCTCATTAAACCGCCATGATGGTGGTGGTGGCGGTGGCGGCAACAGTGATGGTGATGATGGTGGTGATGATGAATGTGCTGTTTTGACATTTGTCCCTTTAGTTATGATTCCATTTTGCTTTGTATATCATGTATATATTGGGTTTTGTCAGCTGCTCATAGCAGATATTGTGAATTCTGCATTTTAGGGTATTCTAGTTTTAGATTGAACATGATTTTTTTTTAAGAAATAGTTCACATACTACAAAGATTGTCCACTTAAAGTATTGATTTTTTTTTTAGTACATTGGCAGTTTTGGAGCCATCACAATACAGTTTTGGAACTTTTAAACAGCCCCTCCCCCCAACACACACACACACACACACACACACACACACACACACACACACACACACGAAACCCTGTACCTGTTAGCATCACTCTTCTTTCCAAGTCCCTCCTTTAACCCCAGGCAATCAATCCTCTTTCTATCTTTATGACCGACCTTATCTATTCTGTGAGTTTTCATGAAATCACACATTCTTCCATGTCTGGCTTTTTTCACTCAGCATAATGTTCATGTTCATGTTCATCCAGGATGTACCAGTACTTTATTCTTTTTCATTGGCAGGTGATTATGTGGACTTACCACATATTGTTGGTCCATTTGCCAGTTGATTGACATTTAGACACAATCTATAGATGTATCTTTACATTGATTTGTATCTCCTTAACTTGTTTTTTATGTAAAGCCACTTAAACTCTCAAACATGGTTTGTCTCAGGAAGATTTTGGGGTTTTCCTTCTAAATAAGCCTAAGATTGCTTTAAAGCATATAATCCTCAGAACTGGATATGGCAATGTCCAATGGCAGGCTCACGGGTCTCAGAGTGAGTCAGGACTGAGAATGTCTCAGTGAGACAGTAACTGAGAATTTTTCTCCCACCCTCTAGTTTGAGGGTGGAAAGGGAGAATATAAAAACTATTAAAGGCATTGATTTAGAGAAGGCTCCAGACATGGGACCCTGTGGGAATTGTTGGCTGTTTGGAGTTTGTTTTGACAAAGTGAGCCTGTCCAGCGACCCATTTCCAAGCCGGATGGAAATTTCCAGTGTGAATCACTCACAGGATTGTATGAAGAGCCAATGAATTAATATGCACTTCAGGTTATCAGAACAGAGACCAGAATCTGGCAGAGAGCAAGTGCCCAGGACTCACGAGGTGGTTCTGTGGCGAGTACCATCCTGCAGGTCCCTGACACTTCTTCTCCACTCAACACGTATACTTTTTCTTGACTTTTATGTGTATGTGCAGGGAATTTGGAGGAGCGGTTTTTAGGTTTTTAGGTTTGAGGAGTTCCCCCAAGGCTTGGGGTATTAGTAAAGAAAAAGTACAAGATTATTGGCATGAGTGCCACTCAGATCAATGCCTGGCCTAATCACATAGCCAGGCCAACAACAAAGACAAGGATGAATTCCATGGTATCAGGTTCTCAGTCAGATCCTGGAAGGTGCCCAGCATAATGGCTAACAGGTGGCTGGTGTTACGTGGATATTGTGATTGTTTGGAGGGACCTCTACACTGGTCCTTAAGGCAGGTTTGGGGTTTTCTCCTGTCCATTCTCTCTCTCTCTCTCTCTCTCTCTCTCTCTCTCTCTCTCTCTCCCCCCCAGCACTATTCCCTTCCCACTGTTTTACACACTTGTTCCTCACACCTGCATATGCATACACGCCAATCAATCACTGAATTCTGGCATCTCAGAGGCAGAGACCTTCACCCTCATAATCCTCAGAGTTAGGTCTAGTTCTTAGTTTCTGGGACATACTAGCAAAAAGTCAATAAAAGGATTGGAGTAGGCACCAGGGATGAGAACAGGACATATTTAGTCGTGCTATAAAGAAAATACATGTGATCTGAAACTGTGTGTTCTTAGTTCTCTGGTCAAGTTCCAGAACACACACACATGCACTTGGGAGATGGCTCACAAACCATTTCTAGGCTCCTACCTGTGAGGACACTTCAAGGTCACCTTCCTAGCTGGCAGGATGTGTCTTTTTCCTGTTTTGGAAAATAAAGTTAGGTTTGCACAATGCTAATCCCTTATAGTGTGGATGGTAAACAAAACAAAAACCCCCGATGTGGACTTCAGCGCCAGACAGAACCAAGATTCCCTTTTCTCTATTGCAACATCAGTGTCTCCACGACCTCACAGGACTCTGAGGACTAGCAGCTGCAGCCCTGGGAGCCATGCCCACTGGGGCTCTCCAGTATGGCAATTTCCATTTTCAGCAGAGCCTTAGGACCACTGGCCTCTCTTGTAGAACTCCTTGAATGTATCAGATTCAGGAGATGTGACAATATCACTCTCTGGAGATACGCTGACTGAAGAACTGGTAGATAAAGAGAGTTCTATGAACTGTACACAGATCAAGTAACTAAAATGTTAGTATCTTTCTCTTTAAGAGTATCTCAGCCTGTTGAGGAGAGTGGTAAAGAATCGTGGACTTGCAGCTTCTAACGAGTTGAGGGGTCTGTAGTGACCACCAATCACCCAGAGGCCACGGTCAGTTTCAATAGGGCTCCTGATGGAAGAAATCACCCCCCCACCCCACTCCCCTTGTAAAGTCACCTTATTCCCCACCCCCCACCCCAAAAAAAACTGGATTCCAAATTTGAACACCCCTCAGTGTGATTACCAGCACACAAGGCATGGCTTAGAGTTGGGACAACAAGAATCTATAGCAGTCATTCAAAATATGTGGACCTTATTTGAAATCTGATCCTTTTTATCTTTTTATCAAGATGATAATGTATGACACTTATGAACCAATTAGGACAAAATATCAGGAGTTATATTTACCCTTAATGATATACATTTTGCCCCGTCTGACCCTAAAGATAAAGTTAAGAGAGAAATTAGGTTTACCCCTAAACATTGAGGAACCTGGATCCCTTAGTAACATACTTTATATGTGTTTACATTTCTATCTTAGTGGTGATAATCCCATCCTCCAAAACAACCCAACACCTTGGACAAGAACATGCTCGTAGATGGTTTATTTGGGGAGTGATTCGAAGGAAGGGCAGTAGGGACCTTGGACAAAGACAAAAGGGAAGAGTGGAAAACCAAGGCCATGTATGTCACCAAGCAGATCACAGTTCAAAGCAGCAGGGCCTCTCCAAAGAGTCTTATAGAGTGTTCTTCAGAATTCCCTTCCTGAAGGATAGAAGACTAAACATCTTCTGAGCCCTGATCCAATTAATCAAGTGTTGCCCAAGGGGTACAGAGTCTGTTAAGTGCCTCTGGGTTGTGCATATCACAGAATAGTTGAAGTGTTTCAAGGAGGTGTTCCTCGGGG
Source organism: Peromyscus leucopus (assembly GCF_004664715.2). Lineage (NCBI taxonomy): Eukaryota > Metazoa > Chordata > Mammalia > Rodentia > Cricetidae > Peromyscus > Peromyscus leucopus. The sequence goes on from NC_051084.1 coordinate 38,552,616, forward strand.
GAAGCAAGTGGGAGGTGAATAGCCCACAGCACAGCTGAGGTATTACCAGGCTACCCAGCACAATCTGGTTGCCATAGCAACAGCTGAACTGAAAGATGGGCAGAAAAGATGTGAAGTAGAGGATTATGGATGCCTATTGCACAGGCCCAGTGAGCACACTTGTGAAGTTAAAAACATCTCAACTTCCTACTTTGACAAAGACTCTTTCATCATGACCTTGAGATTGAGCTTCAGACTGTGATGACAGCATGGTGACATTTGATTCCTAGCCTCATCCATGGCCTACCCTGTTCTCTCCCCAACCCTGGGTCTGCCTTATGTCACAAAGGTCCTTATGTACCTGCATGTGGATCCTCTGCCCAAACTTCCATACTCCATCTCCTCATCCCTCAGAGACAACTGTCCCTTGGCCACACATGGACCTAGAGAAGTGCACATTAGGGACATGTCCAGTGTGCTTTCTATTGCTCTGATAAAACGTTCTGACCAAAATCAACTTGAGGTGGAAAGGGTTTATTTGGCTTACATGTCCAGGTCATAGTCCAATACTGAGAGATGTCAGGGCAGGAACTCAAATAGGAGAATGAACACAGGAACCAAAGCAGAAACTATGGAAGAATACTGTTTCCTGGCTAGTTCTTCATGGTTTCTTGGTTTACTATTCAGTTCAACCCAGGGCCACCTGCCCAGGGATGTCCCCACCCACTGTGGGCTGGGCCTTCCCACCCCAATTATTGGTCAAGGAAATGCTGCTAAAGGTTTGCCCACAGGCCTCTGATGGAGGAGGTGCTTTCTCAGCTGAGGTTCCTTCTTCTCAGATGACACTAGCTGTGTCAAGTCCACAAAATCCTAACTAGCACAATCCCAGAAATGGGGTCAGGTGGGCCTATGACAGGTCAGAGCCTCCGGAGAAGGGGGAGGGGGCGATTCCCAAGGCTTGTCATCATGACAGTCTGAACCAGAGTTCTAGGCATCCATAGCAGTTTGGATCAGAGTTCTAGGCATTCATAACAGTCTATACCAGAGTTCCAGTAATCCATGACAGTCTGGATCAGAGTTCCAGGCATCTATAACAGTCTGGATCCGAGTTCCAGGCATTTCTAACAGTCTGGATCAGAGTTCTAGGCATTCATAACAGTCTATACCAGAGTTCTAGGCATTCATAACAGTCTGGAGCAGAGTTCCAGGCATCTATAACAGTCTGGAGCAGAGTTCCAGGCATCTATAACAGTCTGGATCAGAGTTCCAGGCACCCATGACAGTCTGGATCAGAGTTCTAGGCATCTATAACAGTCTGGGCCAGAGTTCTAGGCATTCATAACAGTCTGGAGCAGAGTTCCAGGCATCTATAACAGCCTGAACCAGAGTTCCAGGCACCCATGACAGTCTGGATCAGAGTTCTAGGCATTCATAACAGTCTGGAGCAGAGTTCTAGGCATCCATAACTGTCTGGATCAGAGTTCTAGGTGAGTATGTCACCTTGACACTTGGGTGAGATATGGATGGAGGAGGGACAGCTGTGGCATAGAGCAGGGGTCCCTGCTGTTCAGGCCTAAGAACCATACCTGCTCTTTGCTGCTGTAAACTTGACACTGTAGGGTTCTGGAGTCAGCCAGCTCTGTAGCAGAACCTGGGCAGCCTGGCATAAACAGCTAATTTTGTACATCTGCTCAGTGTTGGGCTTCTTCATTAGTAAGACAGGAAGGGAAAAACTGTTTTGAAACTCCAGTAAGAAAGTGTCTGTAGCATCCCCCCACAACCTCATGGACAGAAAGCAGACCTGTGAGAGGACATAAGTGCTGCCTCCACTCAGTGGTACTGAACAGAGTTTATGCCTAGAACGGAGACACAACTGAGAGGCAGAGGAGAGGAGCACAGGTTTGAGACAGTGTCCCTTATTTGGTGCCATTTGCTGGCACATAGACGAAGGAGAGTCACGTGATTGCTTTTCTAGGGAGTCCCCAAACTGATATAAAACGTGCTGTGGACACCATCGGACTGTAAACTCCTTCCACAGTGAACAGAGAACTCTAACACCTGGAATTTATCATTTATTGTTATTCTCTGATACATCCCAGCTGTTAGGGTGTCCTCTGGCACATAGTAAGTGCTCAGTTAAAAATGTAGGATGGACAATTTAGAATTGAGTTTATTGCTTGTAACCAATCTCAAACATTGGCTCTATAGTTTCCTTCGGTGTGGCAGTTTGGATGAGAAATGTCCCCACAGTGAGTCCTTTGAACACTTGGTCCCCAGCTGGTGGTGATGTCTAGGGAGGGTTAGGTGGTGCAGCCTTGCTAGAGGAAGCCACTGGGGGCTTTGCGATTAAGAGCCTTGGACTATTTCCACCTTGTTCTCTGCTTTGTGCTTTGCATTTGAAGATGTCAGCTCTCAGTTTCCTGTTCCCGCTGCCATGCTTCCTCATCATGAGTTTATTTTGGAGCCCTGCTCCGAAAGCCAGCTGTCGTGACCTCATCCTCAGCTCCTCCCTCTTCACTGGTCCTTCTACTCAATGAAACTGCATCCTGGCAGTTCCACTGGTTTTTCAGTTTATCCGACCCCTTATCATTATCGAGGCCAGGTGACTGCTTAGTTCAGGCTGCTCTTATCCTCTTGAGATTCTGCAGCAGATTTTAGCTGTTGTCCTCACTCACGCTCAGAATACACCCTCCCCGATGCAGCCAGGGTGACCTTTATTACCTCCGATCACATCCTCACTGGACTTCAAAGGGAAGCCTGAGTTCCTTGGTACCAACTGTAGCGCCATGTTATACCAGCCGCCTCTCTAAATGGCACGTTCTTGAAAAAGCTGTCCTGGTTAGATTTTGTCAACTTGACACAAGCTGGAGCTAGCTATCTGGGAAGAAGACTCTCAACTGAGAAAATGCCCCCATCAGATTGACCTGTGGTCAAGCCTGTGAGCTATTTTCTTGATTGACGATTGATGTGGGATGGCCCAGCCCATTGTGGGTGGTGCTACCGCTTGGGTGGGTGGGCCTGGAGTGTATGAGAAAACAAACCAAGCAAACTAGGAAGAGCAAACCAGCAAGCATAGCTCCTCCACGGCCTCTGCATCAGCTCCTGACTCCAGGTTCCTGCCTTGAGTGCCTGCCTTGACCACAAGCTGTAAGATGAAATAAACCCTGTCCTGCCCAAGTTGCTTTTAGTTAATGGTATTTTATCACAGGAAAAAAAAAAAACAGGCTTTGTCTTACTTTTCTTTAGAAATTACAAAATATAAAATTATAGGTTGAAACTATCAACACCAGCTGAGCCAGGGCTGCCCTGAGTAGTCAGGCATTCTGACCTTGGCTGTAGGGCCACAGCTGCTTTGAACAGTGTCTTGGGCAATTCAAATTGACCTTTCTTTGGAAATAGAAATCATTTAGTCCCATGAGTCACTGGGCTATTTCTAGAAATTACCATCTTGCCCTGAAGTGACCTCTACTGACATTTGATACACTTGGGCTATGAGGCTTCTTCAGAGAGCCTGTGCTGGCCTGTTTCAGTGACCCCAACCTCAGGGGACTATCTTGAAGCTGGAAGACTTCTCCAGAAGTTATAAAGGTGGGCCCATGGCAGCTGTGCCCTCGTATCAGCCTCCCTGTCTCCCTAGTCATAGGGACACCTTCCACTGTCAGCTGCAGGAAAGCGCCGGGTCACTTGTGGCTTAGTGAAGAGGCCACAGTGTAGGCTTTATCTATTATTTTGACTGGACATGCTTCTTCACGTCTCTGAGTCTTGGTCTGGTCATCTATCAGCAGGGATAAAGATTACAAAAAGCTCACTGTGACTATTAAACGAAGTGAGTGTGTCTTGAATTTGATATCACGCCCCCCCCTTTTTTTTTTTAAATCTATGTAGCACGGCTGGCCTGGAACTTACTATACAAATCAGGCTAGCCTTGAACTCCCGGCAGTCTGAACTCTGCCTCTGTCTCCTAAGTGCTGAGATGACAGGTCGGCACCCCCACAGCTGGCCCTGGCATCACCTTTTGTAGGGGTCTTATGAATGCTGACTATTGTTATTTTCTTTCACATGCGAAGTCCAGAGTCAGAACTTGTATTTTTCAGTGCTAGTGTTCAAATTCAGGACCCCACAGATGCTGAGTGTGGGAAATATAATTTCATAATAAGAGCACTGGAGGCTCAGAGTGGCAACAGTGAAGCAGTTTGTTTTTCCACCTTGCCAAACCAGACATCATAGAGCTATTACTGATTGAGCACAGAGAATAGTTTTCCATGACTCTGACTCAGGCTCCGCCCTCCCTTTTCTCATTGGCTGAGCAATCAGGAGGATGCACTCTTGAGCACCATCTGGGTCTTATCTTTCCCTCTGCTGATTATATTCGTCATTTTTTTTCCTCAACAAAAACCATATGTGGTTTTATCTCTATGTTTTATATCCTATTTCCTTTAGTGCTTACAAAGTACATGGTTGTTATGTCTGCAGATTGTCAACAAAGCTTGACTCTTAGTAATGTTCTACTCTCAATTTCTAACAGAGTCGGCTGGGTAGATTAGCAAGCTTCCAGTATCTTCTGCTCATCTGTAATTGGACCTATGTTCCTACAATGACTGAGGCATTTTATTTTGAAAATAAACCCTCCAGTTTTGTTACTCACAATAGGCTAGTGCAATCTACCACTGAGTTGAACAACCAGTTTTAAAAGGTTTATTGAGGCTGGAGAGATAGCTAAGTGGTTAAGAGTGTCTGCTGCTCTTACAAGGGACCCAGGTTTGGTTCACAACACCCATATGATGGCTCAAAATTATAACTCAGTTCCTGGGGATCTGATGCCCTCTTCTGACATCCACGGACACTGAGCACACACATGATGTGCAGACATACATGCAGACAAATTTATATAAAATAAAGATAAATATTTTTTTAAAAAAAGAACAGTGCTTTAAGAACTACAAAAATGAAAACAAAAAAGTTGTAGCCCAGGCTGACCCTAAAATCATGATCCTCCTGCCTCAGCCTCTGTAGTCGGTTGACTTCCCTCATGTGCCGCCATGATCCACCCACCACACTTTGGCTGTAGAACAGAACTTGAGGGAGTTACTGAAATGTGTACCAAATAACAAGATGAACATCAGGAAATGAGAAAAGGTAGGGCCGAAAGGGATAGTGCATTGCCCTAGAGAACCCTAAGCGCTTGGGCTTTCTCACATCAGAAACCCACCCAGCTATTCATCCATTCACTTATCCATTATCTACTCATTCAGCACTGAACTCGGGGCAGCTCTTCAGCCTGCTGGATTGTGTAAAAGACTTCGTTTGAGCCTCAGGCTGAGAGAAGAGTGCAGAGGTCTGCAGCAGGAGGTGGAGGGGCTGGAGAGGCACATGAGTCAGAGCGTGCCTGAGGATGCCACATAGAGTAATATCTACACTTTGTCCTCATTTGCTGACCTTTGTCTATAATGAGCTGGCTTTGCGGGTGTCCTGATGATGTATCTACTCTGTGTTCGCATTTTAGCAGCCACCTTGGGGCTGAATGTGACAAGTGTGGAGATGGCCAAGGTCAGCACCCAGCACTCCCAGCCCGCCCCGACCCACTGTTCAGTAAAGCGCACAGACAGAGATCCCGATCACGTTGAGCATGGCTTCGGCAGGTAAGATGGGCTTTCTGTTTCATGGGAGTTCATGGATTGTTCCCGTGGCAGAGATCAGAGAAGAGAGTGTCTTAGTGTTGTCCAGTCACAGGATGGTACCCAGGGCATGGCATTCACAGTTCATTGTACTTAGTTTCTTCTCCGGTTCTTATGGTCAAATACTCTGACCAAATAACTTAAGGGGGGAACAGGTTTGTTGTGGCTCTTGGGTCAAGGGTACAGTCCACAGGGTGGAGAAGTCGGGGCAGCGGGAGATGGACACATCATCACATCCACAGTCAGAAAGCAGAGAGCGGTGAACGATGCTGCCCAGCTCGCCTTCTCCACCCATACCCTTCATCCCAGATGCCAGCTAGGGAATGGTGCCGCCCACAGTGGCCATGTCTTCCCCTCAATTAACACAAGATGCTCTCTTCTGGGTATACTCAGAGGCCTGACTCCCAGAGGATTCTAGATCCTGTCAGGTCGACAATTATCATACAAATCCCCACAGTCCCAATTTCTTCTTATTTTAGAAGAGTCCCTTATTTAAATGTTTGCTTCCCAAGTTTAGAATAAAATGGGAAATGAGGCGCAGATTGCTACATGACAGAATAGAGGGGATAGTTCAGTCTGGTAAAGAGCCTGACATACAAGCATGAAGATCCGAATCTCAGCCTGGCATGCGCTTGTAATCCCAGCTCTGGGGAGGCAGAGGCAGGCAGATCCCTGGGGTTCTCTATTTAGCCTTATTGGTAGCTCTAGGCCACTGAGAGACATGGGAGGTGGACGTTGTTCCTTAAGATGATACCCTAGGTTGTCCTCCAGCCTCTGCACATATGTGCATCTGTGCACATGTGCACTTTATGCATGCAAGCATGTGTATGCACACACGCACGCACACACACGCACACACACACATTTAAAAAAATTGTGTTACTTTAAGAAAGTGAACAAATAAAGACCGAAATGACATCAAGTGTAATTCCATCATAAAAATGTATCCAGGCTACCACATGGCCTCAGGGACACAGAAAAAAAAAAATGGGCTAGACTGGTCATTCTACACCAGGCCCTGTCCTGAGCACAAGGGAGGCCCTATAGGTCAGATATCCTGGCCTTCATTTCTAAGGCAGGGTCAGGAAGCAGGCACTGGCCTGGGCCTTTGTGGGAAATTCATATCCCCTTCCCAGCCAGGCTGTCAGGCACATCAGTGACATCCAGACACAGCTGGCTGTATGAAAACCAAGGACTTGTAAATCCAAGTGAGACCTTCATGCCTTGGTATTTTCATTTGTGAAATAGAACAGCATTTTCCCTCAGCTCTTGGTCTAAGTTAGAACATAGGAGAAAATCTACTGAGTGACTGCTACATTTATTAATTTTTTCCTAATTTTTTTTATTTTATTGTATTGTATTATTGGGGTGTATACAGTGCACACGTGGAGGTCAGAGGACAACTTTCAGGAGTTGGCTCTCTCCTTCCACCCCGGGGGTTCCAGGAGTCAAACTCAACTCTTCAGATTTGCATGGCAAGTACCATCACCTGCTGAGCCATCTCAGGGGCCTGTGGTTCTCAAGTTCTTGCTGAGAAGATGGAGTTGAACCATGAGAAACTTTCTCGTACTTGTCATTTTGTCCTATCGCTGTAGAATCGTCTCACCTACATAAAACAGGAAGTTCCTCCCTGCTACTAAAATGCATGGTAACTGATGGCTCAGAATAGCAATGGCGGCAGTCTCTCATTTCCCTCCCTCATCCACCACTTCATATCGGTCGCAGGCCTCCCTTCCCTTCTCAGTTGCATGCTTGCTCTTTTCTTGTCTAGGCTCTTAATCCTCAGGTCCAGAGCAAACTCTTAATAAATGCGGTGGTCAGGATTGGTAGCCAGCTTAACTGGCTCTAAAATCACCTAGGGGACAAACTTCTGAGCATGTCTGGGAGGAAGCTTCCAGGTCAGGTTAATTGAGGTGTAAAAAGAGAGGATATGTGTAGATTTTATGATAATTCTACAATTTTATGTAATGGACTTGGGCATCTGGAGATGAGGGCGTTGTCTGGGTGGGGGATCCTGGAGTATCTCCTATGGACAGCTCTGTATCTGTTTGTGTGTCTTAGAGTGTCATCTATGTTCCAGGCTAGGGATGTAGCCCAGTTGGTTGAATTCTTGCCTATCTAGCATACATGAAGCTCTGGGTTTGGTTCCCAGCCCCACACAAACCCAGGCATGTTGGCACAGCCCCTGAGAGGTGGAGGCAGGAATTCAAGGGCATCATTTACTGCAATAGGGAGTTCGAGACCAGCCTGGGTCTATGAGATCCTATCTCAAACCAGCCCAGCAGGGAGCTCTACCCTAACTGTAAAAACCATTGCACGGGCTGGGTCCCAGACCAAAGGAGAATGCTAGCGGAGCCCCAGCGTTCATCTCTCTCCTGGCTGTTGAGGCAGTGTCCACAGCGGCCTCATGATGGGCCACAACCTCAAACTGAGGGCCGGGGAAACCCTCCCTCCTTAAGCCGCTTTTCTCGGATGCTTTGCACAGCAGTGAGGGAAGTCACGAACACAGGAAGTGATGTCAGCAATTTCCAAATACTAGTCCCTATCATTACAAACCTTCACCCTTCTAAGATGCCAGGAAGGGAAGGAACATCTCACATCCCGGGAGCCTGATGTTACTGCTGGGCCCTGTGCGGTGGCTCTTTCACCTACACACACCAACCTGACACAGAAGCTCCCTTTAAGAACATTTATTAGCTGATGTTGGTGTCCCACCCCTGGGGACCGATTCCTGTTGCTTGAGTCATTGCTTCTTATTTCCAAGAAAGATGAACACCATTAGAGCATGTCTATGGCTAAAGCTTTTGCATATATATAAAAAAAAAACAGTTTCTTTCCCATGATCAGCTAATAAACGTCCTTGAAAGGCTCTTCCGTGTCAGGTTTGGGTGTGTAGGAGAGAGAGCTGCATCAGAGCCCAGCACTAACATCAGACTCCTGGAACGTTGGGTTCCGTAGAAGAAGCACAGAGATTGTCAAAGCCACATGGAACTCTTCTGCATTACCTCTTTTGCCTACAGTGGGTCTTGACAAGAGCCTCTCATGGAGCTTCCAGGTTCTCTGGGCAGAGAGCACAGCCACAGGGGTCTCCATCTGCTTCTTTTCACTGAGATATCCACAGAGAAAGGCGGGTGCATTGGAGGTAGCGAGCTGCCGCATCAGCCCCAAAAGTTTGCTTAACCAGAAACTATTCTGGACCTTGTCCCGACTCTGAGTTAACCAGTAACCTACAATCCCCATCTGACTTTTGGGATCATGAGGTCTTAATGATTTTCTGGCAAATGCAGCACCAGCACACAAAGCCACACTAACTCCCCTGCCTTGGGCCTCTGGTTCCTAGCAGCCTTGCTGCAGGCTCTCACCATGTTCTAAGCAGGCAAGCGTCATGCATACTCTGATGGTGTTAGCATCATGGTCAAGGGATCTGAACTGATGCCCTTCGAAAAATGCTACTTGCCATCATCCTAGGTTTGGTTCTTGAACATCACCCAAATGCTGTGTGTTAATAGTTCGGTCTAAAGGTGGTGCTATTGGAAGAAGGCAGAACCTTCAAGAAGTGGGCTTTGTGAAAAGGACCTAAAGTCATTCAGATGCATAGCCCCAAGGGAAGCTGTGAAAGGACCTAAAGTCATTCAGATGCATAGCCCCAAGGGAAGCTGTGGGACTCAGGCCCTGTTTTCTGATCCTGAGCTGTGTATGATGGTCTGCCATCATAGAGTCATTGGCCAATCATTGGCCCAAAGCAACAGAGCTGGTCTGTCATGGACTAGAGTCTCCAAAACTGAACCCAAATGGATCTGTTTTTGTTTATAAGTTGATTATCTCGGGTATTTCCTTATGACAGAAAGATGACACCCCCCCCACTTCCCTCCCCACCCCCCGCTCTCCTGCCACCTTTTCCCTCCTGTCTCGGTTTCCATGACCAGCATGGTTCAGGTCAGATGGCCTGAGTCTAAACACTGGCTCTGTAGTTGCTTAGCTAGGGAAATGTGTCCAACTGCTCTAAGCCTCTGTTTCCTCATCCATGGAAGGGGTCAGTCAGTCTAGTGCTGACTTCCGGGCTTGTGGTGAGGTTAAAACTGCTGGTGAACATAGTGCTCTTGGCAGGCTCCTTGCTGCGCGTGGCTAAGTAGTCCGCCATTTTCTTGGTTGCCTTTAGGAATCACCCTTCTTTCCAGTGGGTCCTCTCTGGTCTCCCACATGGGAAGCCTTCTCCTCCTCTTTTGCCCTCAGACCTCCAGGCATCTAGAATTAGCCTTCCCTGCCTGTGCCCAAGTAGTGCTTTCTCAGCCTGACCACTCCCGGAGTCTCACTGAGTCCCACCTGTGTCCTCGTCCAACCATTCACACAGTGAAAGCTTGGTAATAGACGAATACAGACCCTATGGAATCATACAGAGCTTTCCACTGAACAACCAGGAAGAATGCTTCCTTTGGGAGAGAGAGAGACGCTTTCGCTCATATGAGCAGAAGTTGACCGGAAGAAGAGAAAGGTCTAGGATACCGTAGAGGACACTGAGACAGAGACTGTTCCTTGAGGCTACAAGATTTATTTAATGCCATGAACAGGCAGATAAAAAAAAAAAAATTGGCAAGGGCTTGAGGAGAGGACACCAGGGCCCATGTGGCAGAGGTATAAGTCTCTTGTACCTTTCTGGGGATGGAGGAGGTTTCACAGTTCAAGCTTGCAGCCAGGCTCTTTGATTCCCAGGCAGGAGACAGCAAAGGGGGTAGGGAGCAGGATGTGCCCACCAATACCCACTTTGATGCAAACTCACTTCCCAGGTGAGAGATGCCAGTGCAGGGATGTCTGTTATCTGGAGACTCACAGGGTCTTAGCAAGCGCCTGTTAGAGAGGAAGAGAGATGCTGCAAGGTGCTGTGACCTAACTAGCCATTGGATTTTAACATTGGATGTACACAGGAAATTCCAGAATGTTCTTTGGGACAGCAAGGAGAACCCAACACGTGTTCAGAATAAAAGTAAAGCTGCCTTGGGGACTGAGGTGGAGTCTAGGTCCCTCCAGGGCTTCCCCACCTGATCTAGCATTTACTTATTCTCAATGTAAAATTGGACACATGGGACTGGTAAGATGGTTCAGTGGCTAAGAGCGCTGTCTGTTCTTCCAGAGGATCAGGGTTCAATTCCCAGCCCCCACACAGTGGCTCACAACAATCTGAAATTCCAGTCCCAGAGAATCTGATGCCCTCCTTTGGCATCTCAGGCACCAGGCAAAATGTGGTGCACAGACATGCATGCAGGCAAAACACCCATGTATATAAAATGTTTAAAGCAGATTTTAAAAGGACTCTGGCACATACACAAAACATTGTGAATCTAAAACTCACTATTTTAAGGGAAGAAATTGTGTTTGGACAGACCACATTATTGCATTCAAAGTCCAGTTTTTTGGGGGGAGCTTTTGGAATAAATAATTGAGACTTTGTATCCTGAAATAGAATGCATTGTTTGTTCCCAATCATAGAATGAGCCCATCAGCACCAGTGTGCCACCGGTCCTTCCTTAAATGCCCCTAGGAAGACAGAACTACCGATGCTTTATCCCTTGAGACAGCCTTAGCAGCAGATCTCTCGCCACGTTGGAGGCAGTTTTCCTTTCTCTTTGTTAAGTTATCAGAATGATTTTTTCTAAGGGAACATCATAGGATAGGATGGAAATGTTTCCTTCAAATGAAATACACACACACACACACACACACACACACCTTGAAAATACCAGAAATAAAAATGTCTCAAGCTCAGTATTCAGAAGCCAGAGCAGAACAATCATGAATTCAAGGCCAACCTCGGTGACATAAGCAAACAAGACTCACAAAAGTCTTGAATTTTTCCTTTGTACTTAGTTGTTCAGGAGCAACCACCCAGCATATTTTCAAGATACTACAATAGCGAGCCGGGCGGTGGTGGCGCACGCCTTTAATCCCAGCACTCGGGAGGCAGAGCCAGGCGGATCTCTGTGAGTTCGAGGCCAGCCTGGGCTACCAAGTGAGCTCCAGGAAAGGCGCAAAGCTACACAGAGAAACCCTGTCTCGAAAAACCAAAAAAAAAAAAAAAAAAAAAAAAGATACTACAATAGCAAAAGACTTCAGAATGTGCTACAGAGAACTGCAGTGAGGTCCGAGGGCACCCCAAATCCCGACCCATTTCCTGGTGTAGCTATTTTGAGTGAGCTTTGGGGCACAGGGGTCTGTCTTACAGAAAAGAGGCTTTCTTCCTGCTGCTGTCTGCACAGAACCCAAAGCAATTATCACCAGAGAAAACCATTTTCACCCTGCTTCTCAAGAACCAAAGACTTAAAAATGCACTGGCTTCTGCTCCCTGGTCACATGTCCCCAATAGCACTGGATTCTCATCATTTGGAGTCCTTGGGACTTGAAAAGAAGAGTGTCACATTCTCTAACCTTGTGCCAGCAGGTCATGTGTGTTTACTCTCCTGTCCCCACATCACTGAGAAAGACCAGATGTTACACAGAGTGCAACATCAGTTACCAGATCTGATGTTTATGGCACCTTTGCCCTTGCCCAGCGACAGGTGATGTTGGGAACCTCCCCAGCACTCACTCCCCTCCACACACAGATTCGGAGATTGAGTGTCACAATCTGAGACTCCCCTTGTGTTTTAAAAGTCACTTCAGTGCATTGTACTGGTTGTCATCATCCTTGCTGACTTCAGAGAGCCTCCCATGCTGAGAGAAGGGAGAGACTGAAACCTGGTACCAGCCAGAGGGGAACTGATCTCCTCAGAACAGATTTCACACATGGTCAACCATTCATCAGATCACCTTGTTGGAGACTCTGGAGCCCAGACAAAGATGGGCTAATGGCAGGCAGGACCATGCCTTGGTCAAAATGACTTACCTTTGTATACGTTTGGCCTTCTACGTAAGCCTCACCCCAGGACCCCAAAGATGGACTCGGGGAGTGACTGGTCCTCTTTGTCCCTCTCCCCAATGTGATCATATTAAATAAGTCTTTTTCTGCTTTTCACCATTAAATAATCTCTTTAATTGGCTTATTTAGAACAGATGGCTGAGGGTGGCTTGTCAGAGATGCCTGACCCCATTAACTCCAGTAACAGTTTGTTCTTGGAAGGCAGCATCACACATGAAGTTGTCACCAGGCTGTTCCCTAGCAGCCTTCTCTGTCTCCTGCCTCTCAGTTTCTTTGAAGGTTCTAGTTCCCCATCATTTCACTGACTACCTAGTTTATCCTCATCCATACCTCTGTCTTCCTGGGGGCTCAAATGTCACCTCAGACACTCAGTTCTGCTCTGCTCTGTCCATCTCTTTTCCACATGCTTGGTAAGATAAGTTTCTCTGAGAAGTAATGACAATCATGTAGTTGATAGTGAGGATGCCTTCCTGGAAGTCTGTTATCGGGGAATGTTACAGTGATGTGACCATAGCATGTATGTTGCTAGCTAGTGAGAATTCTTCAGTCCTTTGTAATTTGATAGGACCACTATGGTATATATGTTCCCTTGTTGAGCTAAGCATCTTTGAAGGGTATGGGCTATAATTACATTTGCTACATTAATGCTCCCAGATATTTATCAAGGTTAGAGTCCAATGAAAGACATAATCAGCAACAGAATTTCAGGCATCATGAAGCAAGGGAGGAGATGCACCCAGAAGAAAAACCCTCCTTGGATCCCCTACATCCATATCGTAGAAGGCTCTTCTCTTCCTTTGGGGATAAGTGTGCCTTTCAGGGCTGGAGTATTGAAGCAATACTTAAATCAGCATGGGGTTGCACATTTTTCTTTCTTTATGGAGATCAGGACACTTAAGTTATGAGAGGGTGAGTGACCAGTCCTCACGTTGCCCAGCAGACAGGTATTGGAATAAGAAATTAAGTCCAGCCTCCTGGCTGTCCACTCTGCCACCTACCCTGAAAGTAGCTGTGAGGCAGTCTGGATGCAGTCTGCCTCGGCCACCTCACATATCGTCAATTTAGTTCTTTCACTAAATATGGCAGGAAGCCTGGTCCTATGCGATGAACAGACAGGAGACTGAGTGGAAATGCTGGGTGGGCTGCATGGAGCCTAGAACTGGGAGAGCTGATGGTAGGGGCAGACACCTCCATCCTTAGAATTGCCTCTGCATCTTCCAGACACACATGCTGTGACAGAGCTCTAGGCGTCAGCTGCTACCCACCTCCCAAGGCAGGCCAGCATCTCAGATTCAAGGACTCAAGAGAGACATGCTTTCCCCTGCTACTACCTCCTAAACTGACCAAGGCACTGGAGGATGTACCTCCCACCTTGGCTGTCTGCAGAATGTCAGGAGGGTAAGCACAACATTTGCAGTACACAGGGCCTCTGGCTGTGTCCCTTCTGGGCACACCGGTAAGATGTGAGTTGTCTCTTAAGGGTACAGGGGGAGATTTGCACCCAGCAGTTTGAAATTAGAGCCCTGCCCATGGAATGCAGCCAGGCGAACCAGAGCCATGTCTCTGATGGCATGCCACAGGGATCAGTCCTTAGCTGCGTCCCATGAAACTTTGTTTTCATTTATGCTGTCAGTTAAAGCACAAAGGGCAGATCCATGGAGTAGGTGAGGGCAGCTTTTAGAACGGGGTGGAATGACGAGACTCACCCCTTTGCCATTTGGCCTTGTGACCTTGGGGAAGTTACTTAATCCCTCTGGGCGTCCACCTTCCAGCATCATTGCATGGATACATGGTGAACTGGTGGCAGCTGATACACAGTCATGTGCGTTTTGTTGTATTTGTGATCATGTTGGGAGACATGGGAGACACAAGAATGATTCCTCTGTGCACCAAAGATCTCCAAACATCACAGGACTCAGATAGATGGGGAGGCCTCATTCTCAACTCTAAAAAAAAAAAAAAAAAATCAATCACACATGTGCAAGTTGAGGACATCGGAGTCACCAGCAACTTGTGTGGTAAAACTTTGGGATTTGCCTGATAGCCACCAACAACACATAAGCCAACACATACTTCCTGGCTTGACCCCAGTAATCACAAGGTGCTCTTGGTTTCCCTGCATGGCCAAGCTAGACCTCAGGAACGTCGTGGTCACAATGAGTTGGCTGTGATGAGGGGAGACTTGAACCTGAGGAAGAATGAATGGGATCTGTGACCTGAACAGCCAGACACTGTACAAGTCCCCATCACTGAAGATGGCCAACACAATAGATGAGGCTGTCTAACTCCACGTGGATCCAGCAGAAAAAGTGACCTTGCTGGGAGGAAGCTGGGAGAAGAGGGTGTGTGCTGGCAATTCCGGCTATCCTAAGACATCCTAGATAGGCTGTAGCATGGAAATGAGTCCCTGCCCCGCCGCCACACACCCCATCCCTGTGGGAGGCATGCTGCTAGAAGAGACTCAACACCTGGCATCCAAGGACTCTAATCTCTCACCCCAGGGAGTGAAGCCTTCCCTCGACTTAATCTTTGCATCTTGCTTCAACCACCTCGTTAAGAAAGCCGATTAGTTTGGAATAGGTCACGTGATAGAATTAATTTACCTCGCTGGGTTTCCTCAAGAGTCACAGAGTGAAGTGTCCATTCCCTAGGGGACACTGCCTGGCTGGCTTTTAATCAGGCTGGTCAAATTCAGCCTTAGGAGGTTTGTAAAAAGAAAGAGAAATGCTCCCGGACGCACTCCTGGCCTTATTCAAGGTAGTTCATCAGACACAAGGCTTCACTACCATCACGGACCTGTACCGAGGTGGGGTCACCTGCCTTATCAACACATGTCCCCTGAATGCACAGGTAGAGTGACCCCTCTTTCCTGCTGCATTGCTGGGGACAGAGACAGGGTTTGGCAAAGGGTGAGTGAATTTGTTTCTAAAAACACTGCTCAAATTATTTTAACTGTGCTTGGGCGTGGCGGGGGGGGGGGGGGAGGGGGTAGCCCAAATCCATGCAATGACCCAGAGTAATAGGAAGGCTGCCAGACAAGGACATAACTGTCCAGAAAGTGCATCCAGAGCACAGAGGGGGAAAGGAGGCTTCTAGAAGGAGGTAGACCAGACACAGAAGCCAGTGACATATTGGAAGTAAACATCTTTGTTCTGGAAGCATTGCATAGAAACATGTGCTATGGTCCAAGACGGAAGGTACTGGGACCTCCCCTGGCCCCGACCTCTGATAGAGACCATGCTAACACTCGCTGTTGCTGCCCCCCCTCCCCACCTTCACTTAACTCATATACGGTACTGATCAAAATCTGTGTCCCTTAGAGCTGACAGTATGGCTCAGTGGGTAAAGGTGCTTGCTGCCAAGCCTTGAGGACCTGAGTTCAATCCCTGGGACACACATGTGGAAGGAGGGAACATACTCCCACAAGTTGTCCCCTGATCTCCACACTTGCATGACAGGTACATGCACATGCACACATACACACCAAATAAATCAATGTAAAAGAAAGGGTCGTTTTCTCTCAGGAGTCGGGATGTGCGATGGACGGAAGCAGAGGGCCTGTGGTTTGAGACTGCAAGGGTGTCTTTTCCCCTGCTGCTGCAGGCATCTGCTCATCTCACTCCTGACTGTCTGGGAGATGGATGGGCTGGAAATCAATTAGCATGCTGCATATTTGATTTCCTAGGTCTCTCTCACCATGTGAGGAGACTTCTTCCACACTGCAGTGAGGCATCGCCATGGAGACCCAAGGACTAGCTGGATCCGCACGGAGCTTATTCACAAGCCAGGGGCCAGCCAGGTAATTGACCCTGCACAATCCTCACCTTGGGAAAAGAGAGGCTGAGGCAGAAAGAATGTGGAGAGACCTCGGAAGGCATGTTAGATAGGGTTGAAGATTTGCGGAACAGTGTAAGGAGCAGAGCACCCTAAAACTCTATCAGTGACTAACTTCTATCCTCTTGAGTCAGATGTTCTCAGCTCAGAAAAGTGGAAGAAAAATAGTTTTAGTTTGAAATTACTTTAATCAAAAATAGCATTGAGTGTTTCTCAGTCCTGGAGAAACTCAGAACAAATCCAAAACTGGGTAGCCAAGAGAGGACACTAGATGGGCGCAGCGATATGCTGAGGATGGTGTTTTCTGAAATAGTTCTGGAAGGTTTCTGAGTACATCTAGACTCTGTAGCAGGCATCCTTGCAAAAGCACCCGACAGATTAGCAAATCTGTAAGCTCTACCTCCCTCTGAGGACGTCTGTATCTGGCTTTAACAGCAGTAGCGCATGAAGAAAGTCATTCTGCCCTTCCGAGAGCCTCTTCTGAAAATGCTTCCAACAACGCTGGATCCATGGGTAGCTGGAGCTGTGTCGTTCCCAGCAGCCTTCTCACGGCAGGTGCTCCACGAATGCTGAGTTCCTGGTTTTCCAGCAGTTTTCTTAAGCCGACACCACAGTCATACCATCTACAGTGTTAGCTAAGCTGATTGTCAAGCAAATGGATAAATGAATTTATTTAAGCATTTCCTTCTTTTAGTTATGTTTTTATTCATTGTATTTTTAATTGTAGAAAATGTTATTCTACTCTGGAGTCTGTGTGTGTGTGTGTGTGTGTGTGTGAGAGAGAGAGAGAGAGAGAGAGAGAGAGAGAGAGAGAGAGAGAGAGAGAGAGATTGGTATTATGTGTCTTTCTCAGTTGCTATTCACCTTAAGTCTCTCGCTGAATTTGAAGGTCACTGGCCAGAGTCACTGATCTCCAGAGATCCTCCTGTCTCTGTCCCTCAGTGCTGAGACAACAGACACATACCATCCCTGCTGACCTTTTCATGGGTGTTGGGGTCTTCGGGCTTACTCAGCAAGGAGTGTATTTACTAAGCCGTCTCCTCAGGCTCTCTGTCTTGATTTTTAAGGGGCTGGTTGTAGCTGGGTATTGAAATGGTTTCCAGTGTTTTGTGTTAATAAGACAAGTCTCTGGTTGCAAAGAAGAGAGCATCTTCAAGTCAGTGCAAATGAAAAGGCCTCAGGTATACTGGACGGGGCACTGTTTCAGGAGAGCCATGTGGTCTGTGGTAGAGATGGAGCCATGGAGGCAGAGGAGGGAGCTGGAGGCAGCTGCCACCCCTCTCCTTGTCCTGCAGATTTTCATGGACTTTGGACCTTCTTCGACCTGCCTCCTTCCTTTCTGGCTCTCTTTGATCACACACATCATCAGGCACAGGGCTGAAAATGACCTTGAGTGAAATTCCCAACGGTAGCATCATGGGGCTGTCCATCCTTCAGAGGTAGGAGTGATGCACTGTGGGCCAGTTGTCTGACCCTACTTGCTGGAGCCAGAGAACAGGGAAATGACCTTTCTTCTATTTCCTTAGCAGAGGATAGGCAGGGACAGTGTCCAGAGCTGAGAGCAGCTCCCTCAGGCTCTTCAAAATATGTCTACGCAACCAATCTATGAGGGTTGCTTTCTTGCTTCAATATTGCAAGAGTGTAATTAGGGTCAGGGTATTTAGCAATTCATGACTTGGTTGCAAGTTGCTTAGGGCTGATTGTATTAGGAACACCATCTGTGGAGGTCTTTATAGCTACGGAGTGGAGGAAACCAGAGAGAAGCAAAATCAGAGAAACAGAGGCAAGGGGAAGGGAGGCTTGAGAGATGGCTCAACATTAAGAGCACCTGCTGCTCTTACAGAGTACCCAGGTTCAGTTCCCAGCACTCACATCAGCTGGCTCACAACACTCTTTGGGCAGCCGCGTAAATGGGGTGTACATATAAGCAGGTATGTACACACACACATACACACACACACACACACACACACACACACACAAATAAAAAGAGTAAAAGATTAAAAGCAGAGAAATGGGGTTGAGCCTGTCTTTTCCTTCTCTGGTGGAAACACAGGAAGTGGGAGGCAGGGCAGGGGCAGGCTTCCAAGAATGCTCCAGCTGTGATAAGCTCTGGAGACATGGACTTCAGTACCAGGGACTGAGCCCATAGCCAACTCCTAGCAGGGTCTGATATTAGGGTAGGGATCAGACACATTGCAAAGGTACCTCTGCACCAGCCCGAACAAAGTACTGGAGCTCATGGGAAAAAAACTAATAGAATACACTTGCGCCAGAGAGGGCAGGGGATGTGGACTCACGCTCTATGTGGATGCTTGTTCCTTTACACTTTGCTCTAAATTCGTCCTTATTTGAGGATCATATTCGTTAGATTGTTCATTGTATGAGAGAATACCTAACAAGAAGCCACTCAAGGGAAGCGGGTTTACTATGACTTACAATTCCATCACAGTGAGGGTGGCATGGGGCAGGAAGACAGCTGGCACACTGCATATGCAGTTGAGAAGAGGGAAACAAAGGGAAGTGGAGCTGGGCATAAAACATCAAGACCTGCCCCCCTCCCCGCCCAGTGACCCGCTTTTCTCCAGCAAGGCTCTGCTTGCTAGCAGTTACACGATCCTTCCAAACAATGTCAGCACCTGGAGACCACGTGTTCAAGCACATGAACCTATGGGGGACATTTCACATTTTAAGCCACAGGGACTGTATACTTTTACTGCTCCTATGCCTAGCAATATTCTTCAAAGGTTTTGGTTTGTAATTTTATGTGTGTGAGTGTTTTGCCTGGCATGCACGTATTGCGCCATATGAGTGTCTTGTGCCCACGGAGTTCAGACGAGAGCATCAGACCCCCTAGAAATGGAATTACACATGTTGTAAGCTGTTTGGAACCAAACCCAGATCCTCTTTAAGAGCAGCAAGTGCTCTTAACTGATGAGATCTCATTTAGCAACCCTAACAAGAGATCTGCTTTGGGCAAAAGGGATAATGAGTAGAAATGTTTGCCGATGCCCCATTGGAGGGAGCGTGGCTGTGGGAGAGTTTAAAGGGCAAGGCCATAATAAAGAGACAGCGTCATTTATCAATGAGACTCTGCCCCACACTGGAGAGGAAAAGAAAGAAGGGAGAAAAGGGGACAGTAGAGACAGAAGCCTGGGCCGCAGACCCCCAGACTCACCTCCACTGGTCACCTCCGCGTCTTCTGGGCCTCTCGAGGCCAGGGGGGAGGGTGTCTTTTCTTGTCCTTTATTCTCTAGTCGCTATCTATCCTTCCTCTTCCAGGGTCTCACGACTCGTCATCTCACTTCGTGCGTGGGCTGCCAGGCACTTACACCAGGAAGACCAGAGACCTGATTCCTTCTTGGATCGTTTCCATGGAGCTGAGCTGAACGAGGTGTCCAGCCATGAAAGCAATGCCCGGCCCAACCCAGGTGGACAGGAACCACCAGACAGCGGGAAAGGGTAAGAAACAGAAAAGGGAAGAGGGCCATCTGCATACCAGCTGAACACCAGCTGCACATCACCTGCATACCAGCTGGACACCAGCTGGATACCAGCTGCATATCACCTGCACACCAGTTGAGACAGCTGAGAAGCACATAGATCCAGGTTAGATGCCCCAAGGAGACCCCAGTCACCATCCCTGTGAGCCACTTCTTGAAGGAAGCCTATGTCCTTCAGGGAATACTACATGCTCTAACATTCCCCACCCAGAGTCCAGGAAGCCCTTGCACCAGCTTTCCCAGCCTCGTTTAAACCTGACCCCATCCTGCACAAAGCTCTCCAAACTCATCAGGAGTTTCTGACCTCAACCATCTCTCTCTACAAGGACCCTCACCCCAGATTGCATTATGACCCATCTGGGGGAGGGCTACATGTGTAGAGGCGCATGCATTTACCTAGAAAGAAGGTCTATGGGTTGGTGTGATCTACCAGAAGAGCACTCATGTCATGTCAAGAAGTACTAGGTAGGGAGTGAGGGTAAGCACAGAGGAAGGAGAAGATGGAGAGATTGTTTGCTTCTGGTAGGAGTGTCTGTGGAGCCAAGGCTCCTGTGAACCTTCTTGCCTGGCCCAAACTCCCCTCCCCCAGGGAGCTGCCATTGTGCTCTTGGGTAGCACTTGCCTCTCTGCCTCTACCAACACACAGGAATCTTTGCCTTTCTTATTTGTGAGAAGTATATCTATGGGGCTAGCCCACATCAAGGTCTTATATAGCCCACATCAGCTCACTAATCACTGAGCATCCAAAGATCTCTTTAGGATGTTCCTGTCAGTCAGGGAGAGAAGAAAGGTTGGACCTGGAGAGAAAGCTGACCTCCCCAGGTTCACAGGCAGGTGGATTCTCATCCAGAACTTGCTTCTAGGAAGCAAGAAAATGATCTAAGCATTCTCTTCTGTCAGACCTCCTCTGAGTAACACTGAATTTAGTGAGATGTGAGCATGGATGTTGGAGACTGGATGGTCCTTGTATGGTTTGCTAAAGACAACACTGTCTGTTTTTGTGCTGGTGAGGAGAAAGGCAAGTGTGGGGCTTCTAAGAGAACATACAAAACCCCCAAAGAGAGACACCAGTGAGATGTCAGGAGAAACCTCATGGATCTTTCTGGAACCTCCACTGTAGTTCCATGTTTGTATATGAGAGGGACATCTTAATACTGTAGGGCATGCAGGAGATTGTGGACTACAGATCATTCCTAGAACAAGAGTGCAGGGGCCTGGGAGGTAGCTCTGCCAATCAAGTTCTTTCTTGGCAAGCTTGAGGACCTGAGTTCAGAGTGTTCCTTTAAAAAGCCAAGAGCCTAATGCGGTGCTCCTAGCTTCCCGAAAGAGACCTACTTCCTGTGTGTATGTCTTTAAATAGTCTTTCTGTTCTGCCTTCTCATTGGTTGTAAACCCAAACACATGACTGTCTCATCACTGTCTGTATGTACAGCCCCCTAGGTCTTAAAGGCATATGTCTCCAATGCTGGCTGTATCCCTGAACACACAGAGATCTATGGGATTAAAGGCGTGCACCACCACCGCCACGCTCTTTCTATGGCTCTAATAGCTCTGACCCCCAGGCAACTTTATTTATTAACATACAATCAAAATCACATTTCAGTACAAATAGAATACCATCATAAGAGACTCTGGGCCTGGCATGTGCTTTTGAAACCTCAAAGCCCATCCCCAGTGACACACTTTCTCCAACAAGGCCACACCTCCTAATCCTACTAATCCTAGAAAGAGTTCCACTTCTCAAACATATGAGCTGATGAGGACCATTCTTCTTCAAACCATCACAAAAGGTGTCAAGGTCCCCAGCTGAGGTTCAAGGGCCCCCTGGAGAGGCATGTTCATGTGTGAGGTTCCACACAGGCTGCAGCTACAAACCCTTGTGGGTCCTGGGTGCTGGCTGGGATATGAGCAGAACAGCCCTTGGAGACCCTGGTGGAATGTGGGGAGATAGAGAAACAGGAGAGATGACGAACGGGTCAGGTTAGGAGGCCTGAGGACTGGGGAGGTTTCCTTTGGGAAGGGCAGGGTCTCATACTCTGCCCTTCCAGTTCGAGCCTCGAACTCTATATTGTTGAAGACGACTTTCAGTTTCTGATCCTCCTGCCTCCACCTGCACGGTGTTGGGGTTTCCAGGGTGCATGGCCACCCTGGGTTCTTGCAGTGCTGAAGAGCAAACCCAGGGCTTTGTGGGTGCTCAGTAAGCACTCAATAAACTGAGCTACACCCCAGCCCAGAAAAGAATTACTAACCTTCTCTTGTGCCTGAGCAGGATGGAGAGCTGGGCACCACAGCAGGCCCAGAGAAGGACACAGTGGGACCACTGCCCTCTGCACTTGCTTGCTAGTCAGGTGAAGGAAGTCTGGACTTCCTACAGCTATCTGGATGGGCTCAATTTGTTTTGAGCAAACAAAGACTTCCTTGGTAATCTGATTAAATTATCTTCCGACAACCGTAGACTAATGGAGATGGATGCTATCCTCAAGACATAATCCCAGTGTGACCAAATAAGCGGAGGACTGGGTGAGAACCACTTAGGGCTAGACTTGAGATACCCAGCCACTCACCAGAAGGCTCAGAATGGCAGCTGAATTCACATTGTGTGTGGGGAGGGGGCTTCACTTCATGGAGGAGGATTTTGAATTTTTGGAGGCCAAGTCCCAACAGCAAAGCAAAATATCTACTGAGATACTACCTCCAGGTGGATCTAGCATTGTGGAAGTAGGGCCACTGTACCCCAGGAGCTGGGTGTCCTCCCCACCGTCTTCCAGGGATTCCAAGGCATTGAGGAATGTTTAGATGAGTAGAACAACCCAGAAACAAGCAACTGAGGCCACATCTTAAATGGGGAGAGACCGTCTCGGGCAAAAATAGCCAGAACAGCGTGAAAGAAGCACACTTAGGTGGGTGAGGCCTCACCAGCCACTGGCTCCCCGCATGGTCTCCTATAAGCCATCTACAGTGACTGCTGTACAGTGACAAGGTACCCTTTTGGCTCTGTGAGACCCCCTGGCTTTCTTACCTCTGGTGTCAAAAGCTTGTCCTGGCAGCATCACTTGAGGATAACACCTGTGGGGTGCTGGGACAGGGAGCATCTAATTGTGTCAAACCAGCCCGTCTTCTACCACATTCCTGGGTAGATCCCAGACAGGGAGCCATAGGCCTGAAGCTGTGACGTTCCTGAAGGGGTTGGGAGCAGAGGGGGCATAAGCCTAAGCATGGAGATGTTTGCCGTTGGTTGATTTTCTGGCCAGCTGATTGGAAGAGAGAAGTTACTGTGACTAAATTTTTAAGAAACAGCACCCTGGAGAGCCAAATCTGGTCTGTGCAGGTGAGAACAGCAAGTAGCTGCTCCTTGGGTAGTGTGCTCCGTCCCCCCACAATGTAGAAGGTTCCAGACTCCATTCACCTGAAAAGCATGAAGTACAGAGGGCAGAGGTCCCCATGAGTCCTGCAGTGATAAAGGCTCACTATCCTGCTCAGAGTCGAGGAAAAGAAAATTAAGTAGAATTTGAGGCTCGGAAACTGGATGGAATTCAAACCATTAATCCTTGTTTACCCAGAAGCCTGGATTTAACCAAGTGCTTTTTCTCTCTTCCCCCAAGCTTTTCCCCAGACTTAAGTACACACACACACACACACACACACACACACACACACACACACACACAGACATACACACACAGAGATACACACACATATACACACACAGACATACACACACATATACACACATGCACAGATTTACACACACAGATACACATATATAGACATACACACACAGAAATACACACACAGAGATACATACATACATACACACAGATACATACACACACACATACACAGAGAGACACACAGATACACAGACACACAGACACACATACACACACACTCACACTCACACTCACTCACTTTGCTCCTGACAATAACAATACCCGGTGAGCAGAAAGCTGTGAACAGAAAGGCTGGAGTTGCTGGCACAGTCACCTCAGGCAAAATGGACCTGAGTCATTGAAACCACTCCAGTTCCTGTGCTGCTGTGGTCCCTCTGCCTCCCCGAAGGGCCTGGCCCACGGCCAGAAATGATGCTAACACTTGCAACAACTAGCAGGGGGAGAGAGTACCCAAGCCCCAGCCAGGCATACTGGCTTTCACTTTCCCCAATCCCAGGAGCCACCCCACTATCCCACCACCCCACTACCCCACCACCCCACTCCTGCATAGAACCTGACTTTGCCTCTCTCTTCTACTCCTGCTTACCACCTTCTCCAAACCCTGGAAAGCCATTCTAGAATCCTTCCTTTGGTTGGAAACCCATCCTCAGGGGCAGAGGGGTAGAAGGGACAGGTCTGTATGATTTCTCTGAGGAACTCTTATTATGTCGTGTTCTTTGTTTTTCTCATCTAGAAAGCCAAGGGATTTCGGGAGATAAATCCTTTCAGCTTTATTACCCTCCATCACTCCATATTCAAGGGTGCAGACTTGGAATTCCCTTGCAGAGCAGTGGGTGGTCTCCTTGGCTCTAAGCATGCATTTCCCACGCTACAACCTCGAGGTCCTGGGAACCCAGGAAGTGCCCTTGTTTTCCGGCCCATCTGAGCTAATCTTGAGGGAACCATCAGAGCAACCTAAGGAGAAAATTTGCTCCCTTGGCTGACCAGCCTCTTGAAAGGGTGACCTGCTGTGACCAGGTTCTGTCGAAGATCCTGAGCTGGCAGATAAGTTCAGTGTGTGAATTATCACAATGCCACACAAGGGCCTTGGGACTGTGTGAGTGAGAGTGAGTTCACCCATGAACGACAGCGGGCATGCATGGGCACACAGGTCCGTGGCTTCTGCCTCTTAGGAATGCCCTCACTGAAGATGGGGGGGTCGGGGAGGGTGCATCAACATCAGAAAGAAATGCCAATCGCTTGACTTGCTCTTGACAAAGGGCCAGAGCTTGGTACTTATTTCTTCCCACTCCGTTCTTTGAGTACGACTTTAATTCCTTCTCATCGCAGATGACAGTTCTCTCTGGGCCTCTTTCTTCATGTCTCCTGCCCATTTCTAGAATGTTTATTTGGTCCCTAAGTATGGTATAAATTTGACCCCTTTGGGATCAAATTGCTCTCAGCTCAAACCAGCGGTGTTTTACAAGTCTGTATATGATTTGGAGACAGTGATGGGTAGATATAGGCGCTCAGCCAGATGGCACTAGGTTAGGTCCTCAACCATTGGGTAGCAGGGGCTTTGAAAAGCGAAAAGAGCCTCAAACACAGAGCCTCAAAGCCGGGCCAAAGAAAGCTGAGACTGTGCAGTGGCAAGTGAGCCCAATAAGCTTGTGGGCAGTGCCCTCTGCTGGTGACACTCATTAAGACACCAGTGCTCAAAAACACTCCAGTAGATATAAGAGGACAGAGGACTGGAGGGTGACTTGTCTTTTGTGCTTCTTGATTATCAAATTGAAGAACTCTTTGTTCTTATCCACTATCAAAAGAGAAGATTATTTTAAATATCTCAGTTCTGTTTCATCCACAATCCTGCAATTGGGTAGCCTCTAAACCAAACAGGATGGTTATCATTTATGGCCAGGCATGAGATACAATGGCAACTCAGTGGGCTGGAGCTTGGCATTTTGTCCTGTTTGAGTCAGGTGGTCACGTGTAGTTTGATCAATGAAACTTTCTATGACTCCTTCTATGAAAGCGGGTTATAGAACTTCTTTGTGAAGGCATCCTCCAGCTTTAGTTGATTTAAAAACTTTTTGAAAATGTACTTATGCCAGGCGGTGGTGGCACACGCCTTTAATCCCAGCACTCGGGAGGCAGAGCCAGGCGGATCTCTGTGAGTTCGAGGCCAGCCTGGTCTACAGAGCGAGATCCAGGAAAGGTGCAAAGCTACACAGAGAAACCCTGTCTCGAAAAAAAAAAAAAAAAGAAAGAAAGAAAGAAAAGGAAAAGAAAAAAAGAAAGGAAGGAAAGGAAGAAAGAAAGAGAGAGAGAGAGAGAGAAAGAGAGAGAGAGAGAGAGAGAGAGAATGTACTTATTGCCAAAACTTTGAAGGGTTAGGCTGGTAATCATGGCTCACACTGAGGATGGAAATGGTGCCAGAAACCAAGAGATGGCACAGCTGCTCCTGCTGCAGTGGCTTTTTCTTCTCCCTTTTCTTAATAAGCCTAGGCCTATCAGCCTAGGGATGGTGCCACCCACAGTGGGCTGGCTCCCCCCACATCAATCACCAATTAAGACAATGCCTCACAGATGTGGCCACAGGCCAACCTGATCTGGGCAATCCCTCAACCCTGCCTTTTCTTATACACCAGGCACATCAGCTTAGGGATGGTTCTGCCCACAGTGGGCTGTGTCCTGGCACATCCATCATCAGTCAAGACAATTTCTCACAGGTGTGGCAGCAGGTCTGAATATCCCAATTCAGACTCCCTCAAATTACTCTGGACTATCAAGTTAACAGGTAAACCTGACTAGGGCAACAGGTTCCAAGGATTTGAACAGTAGAGGCTATTTTCTTCTTTTTTCTCTTCCTCCTTTTCCTTGTATGTGTTTGTGTATGTTCTATATCTGTGTGGGTGCACACAAAAGTGCATGTGGAAACCTGAAATGGAGTCAGGTTCTTTATTCCATCACTCTTGACTGCATTTTCTGAAGTAGGGCCTCTCCCTGAACCCAGAGCTCACCAATTCTAAACCAGCTTGCCCCAGGCATGCCCTGTCTCTACCTCACGGGTGCCGGGGTTACAGGTAGTCACTATGTTTTCCCAGTACTACATGGTTCTAGGCATCCAAACTCTGGTCTCTATGCTTATGCAGCAAGCACTTGGCCCACCCAGCCAGTGCCACAGCCCTGCCACAGTACCGTAAAGCTAGGAATAGCCGTGCATTGCAGCCAGCAAGAACATGGCAACTGTAGACTTCCAGGTGCAGGGAACTGAGTCCTGCCAACACTAAAAACAAGCAGGAAGCAGGAAAAATGACTCCTCTAAAACCTCCAGAAAAAACAAAGCACTGTTTGGTTTTTCTCTGGTGAGACCCATTCTTGAATTTCTCTCTTTAAATCTGCAAGATAACAGGATCATCTTTTAAACCACATGTTCTGATAGCACTGTGTACAAAACAAATTCAACTATTATTTAAAAGTCCTTAATGGTCTGCTTTTCTTGGTTTGGTTTGTTCTGGTTTGTCAGACAGTGTCCTAATTCGCTTCAGCTGTCAACTTGTCACAGCCCCAGAGTCATCTGAGGGAGTCGGAACTGGGGGATTGCCTAGATCAACTAGCCTTGTTGCCACATCCGTGAGGGATCGTCTTAGTTGATGGCTGATATGTGAGAATCCAGCCCACTGTGGGAAGCACTACCCCTATGCCGGTGGGCCTGGGTATTTGAGAAAGCTATCTAAGCAAGTCAGAGAGAGAGAGAGAGAGAGAGAGAGAGAGAGAGAGAGAGAGAGAGAGAGAGAGAGAGAGAGAGAGATGCCTTCCTATGGTTTCTGCTCCAGGTTCCTGCCCTGCCCTGAAAGTTTAAGTGGAAATAAACTATTTTTTTCCTCCAATTTGCTTTAGGTCATAGTATTTATCACAGCAACAGAAAGCAGACTAGAATAGACAGGGTGTCCTGTGTAGTGAAGTGATCCTAATCCTCCTGCCTCAGTCTCTTAAGTGCTGAGGTCATAGGCAGGTACCTCCATACATGACCATTGCAGTTAGCTTTTTAACAGCACCTACTCAGCCATTTGGCATGACGTGTGATTTTAAAACCCTGCATGACATTTCTACCTCTTATGTGAATTTCAGTTTATTACCCATTGCTTCAAAATGTCTCTGGCCTCGGGCTGTATGTAACTGTCCAGGGGCTAGTGGAAGTGGATGATTAATTGTAAAACATTAGCTTGAGCCACTAATTTCTCAACACTTTAATGGAGAGTTTTACCTCAGACCTCTAGAAAATAATATAATCATGATAAAATCAGTGACTCCATCTTATCACAAACGCAGTGAGAGGTGGAGGGACTCAGAACGCTCTCCAGAGCTTCCAAGTTCAGTCTTGTGGAACCGCCGCGGAGACACTGGGTGCTGTCCACACTTCCAGCCTGAGTTATACAGGAGGCATGGGTGGTCCCTGGGAACTGGCATCGCCACAAAGCTCTGCCCAAGAGTCAATTGCTCCTTCACAGGCACTCAGCCACATTGCCATGCTGCCTTTTTCTTCCTGGATGAATCCTGAAGGACAAGAATGATGCCATGGGGCATTTGGAAACACCATCAAGATTTTATAATCAATTATGAAGATTGGGACCTCCAAATCCAGCCTAGCTCCCAGCCTGTTTTCCCCACAGAGGCATCCCATATGATCCCCTTGGAACTGAGAAGATCCTGTTGAGACCTCCAGTTCTTCAACCTCAACCCCAAATTACTCTCAGGTCACTGAGTTAAGACCTTTAGATCCCCCCAAAGGCTTTGCACACATAGCACTGTATGTCTGTGTTTCCAGAAGGAAGAAGGATGCCATTGTGGTGGACCCTTCCAGCAACATCTACTACCGCTGGCTGACCATCATTGCCTTTCCAGTCTTCTACAACTGGTGTCTACTTGTGTGCAGGTAGGAGCAGGGACATCATTCTAGGAGGCCAGGGTGCAGGGGCAGGGGGGAAGAGGGCAGCCAAGCCTAGGAGATGGAGTACTGAGTCTCACCTGAGAGAGTTTCTCTCCTCTCAGCCACCAGGCTGCTCTGTTGCCGTAAGTCGATGGTTCTCCACCTTCCTAATGCTGTGACCCTTTAATACAGTTTCTCATGTTGTGGTGACCCTTCCCAACCATAAAATTACTTTGTTGCTATTTCATAGCTGTAATTTTGCTGCTGCTGCTGCTATGAATCATAATGTCAATATATTGGATATGCAGAATATTTGCTATGTGACCCCTGTGGGAGTTGTGACCCACAGGTTCTTTCCATCAGGAAAAAACTGGATCATTTCCCAGTGGATTCTGAAGGTGCTCTGAACCACGGATGGGCAGGGGCCTGAGCTTAAGATGGATGTTGAGGGTTCTGGCACTCGGAAATCTGCATTTGGGTTGGATGAGGAAGGGGCAGGGGCTGGTCACTGTTCTGAAGGGGTTAGGGAAACATTTTGAGTGACCTTGCTACTGAGTAAGCATTCAGTGAAGGCGCAGCGGGGAGCATGGCTCTCTGAGGGTCAGTTCTGGGTCTCTGGTTTCCTAAGCATGTTGCCGTGTTGGAATGAAAGCGTGTTCTTCTGAAAGCAGGTGAGGGCTCCGGGGGAGCTCCTAGGTAAGCGTGTTAGAAGGAACTGTTGCTCTGCTGGAGGAGGTCAGAGACACTCAAGGTTTCCCTGGGTGAGCTGGTGAAAAAAGAGAGAACATGGCAGGATCCTTGCTAGCAAGTGGGTTGGGGTAGCCTGGGCTCTGGGGGTGCAGAGATTGGAGCCACAGGGCTGAGCTGGAACTTTCTTCTTCTTTTCTTTCTTTTTTTTTTTTTTTTTTTGTTTATTTTTGTTTTGTTTTGTTTTGTTTTTTCGAGACAGGATTTCTCTGTGTAGCTTTAGTGCCTTTCCTGGAACTCACTCTGTCGCCTAGGCTGGCCTCGAACTCACAGAGATCG
Organism: Peromyscus leucopus; assembly: GCF_004664715.2. Classification (NCBI taxonomy): domain Eukaryota; kingdom Metazoa; phylum Chordata; class Mammalia; order Rodentia; family Cricetidae; genus Peromyscus; species Peromyscus leucopus. The sequence continues at coordinate 38,582,126 of NC_051084.1, forward strand.
TCTGTCTCTGCCTCCCTAGTGCTGGGATAAAAGGCGTGTGCCACCACTGCCTGGCAAGCTGTAACTTTCTAGTAAGCATTTTTTTCCCCTGGGAAGAATGCTGCTGTGGGTACAGGGGCTAGGGGCGGCTTTCCTAAGCAAGCCTGCAGGGTGTTCCTGCAGAGGGAACCATGTAGGCCTTTGGAGCACTCTTAAAAGACATTGCTGGGTAAGGAAGCAGGTGAAGGGGCTCCTTCCCTGAGCTAGTCTCCAGGGGACAGGCTGCTGAGTGGATGTGAGACTTCCCTGCTTCTCTCTGAAGGTAAAGGAGAGGTTTGGAGGCCTTCTTAGCAGGACTACATGACAAGGACACAGGGTTCATTGCTCCACCTAGAGGAGGCACAGGGCTTAAGATGTCTCTAAGTAAGCCTACAAGGAAGCCAGGCAGTGGCAGGTCTCTGTACTGTGAAGTAAGCTGGGCAGGGGACAGAGCATCTCCTGAGCCAACCAGGATGCAGCTCTTTGAGGATGATGCACCTTCCGGTTTACCGTGATGCAGGAGGGTCCTCGTCTGAGAGTAGACAGTGGGTCCTGGGATGTTCCTGGGAAAGCCTGCAAGGCAGACATGGCTGCTCTGGGAGGCTGTGCAGTGATTTTTGGGACATTCCTGACCATGCTTCTCAAGTAGGTGCAGAGAAGACCGATGGTACCTGCAGTTAGCCAGCTTTCCATTGATATGATCAAAAACCCAAGGTAAACAATGTAAAAGAAAGGAAATTTATTCTGGTTCAGAGTTTCAGAGAGTTCAGACAATAGTTACTCAGTATCGTTGTTCTGGGCCACTGACAAAACATGATATCATCACAGTGAAGATGTAAAAATAGAGGAAGGGACCAGGCAGAATCCCAATATTCCTTTTAAGGCAAACCCCCTTGACCTAACTTCCACCAGGCACTACTAACTAACCATTCTACCACCTCCCAGTCATGCTACAGACTGGTGGCCAAGCCTTTAGCACATTAGCCTTTGGGGGGACATTTGCCATCCAAAGCCTGACACCATACCAGTGAAGTGGAAGCTTGGGGATTATGTCTCCACCCATCTGAGGGTCCGTGAGACTGGTGAAAAGGGAAAGGAACATGGGAGGGCCCTTCCTGGCAACGGGCAAGGTGGCAGCACTGATCTCAACATGTGATCTAGACTCTGGGAACACAGGTGTCAGCCAAGGTTCTTTTCCAGTGTACAGAAGACTTGAATGGCTGGGCAGGCTGATGTTCTTTGGAGGCGAGGAGGAAAGCTTGGGGTGCTCAGTCTGTGTGAGAAACAGCAAACACGAAGAGGTAAAAGGTAGAGAAATACTTACTGGCTTATTTAAGTTGGGATCTAACTCTAGAAAGGACAGGTTCTTGATCCCTTTACCTAACGTTAATACCAGTTTTTTGTTTGCTTTTTGATTGATAGAATGATTGATTGATTGATTGGGTGGTTAGGTGGGTGGTTGGGTGATTGGCTGGCTGGCTGGGTGGGTGGGTGGGTGGGTAGGTGGGTGGTTTGTTGGAATGTTTATTTGTTTTGACTTCTAGCACCAAACTTTACACACACTACATATCTAACTCCCCAGCTCTTCTTTCTAGGAGGCCAGTGACTGTAGGGACAACACAGCTTCTCGGACCCTGGAGTGATTCCACTGCATTGTCATGGGACAGACTTTTCCTGGATACATACACGCACAGACACACACCCCTAGCTACTAACTACAGAAAGGGAGCCCATGGCAGACCAAAGTAATGATTGCACAGAAGTCCAACTTGGTGAACCAATGAGTTTTATTGAGGTTACTTACGGGAGTATGGGTGAGGGATGACTTACAGGGGCAGAAATGATGGCTGCATCACCAAAACCCACCCCATCATGGGCGACAGCTCATGAAAGCCGGGAGCACACTGCCCAGCCTGCAGGTGTCTCAGCAGGTTGGAGAGTCCTTTCCCAGTGTCTCTGTTGATCGGAGTCTCTTCAGGCAGCGAGTCCAGTCTTTGCTTCTTCTAAGAGGTTCCACTGCTCGCTGCTTCTTCCAAGCTGCTTGACATGTCTGAGAATTTCCCTTGCAGCCTGGCTTGTCTGAGTGTGATTCTCAGCAGGCTCTACTGTTTATATATGCTTTGGGGGAGAGAAGTCCTAGTGAATAAGGGCTTCTTGAAGCTACTTCGAATTGTTTACTTCCTGTCTTAATAAGTTTCCATGCAGTATTTCACCTCCCTTTAGAACATCCATTGTTTCACCTCTCTATAAAACTCTTATTTTAAGAAGATTCCTTCCAAGATGGAAGGTTTTAACCTCAGTGGAAACTGCTACCCTGTATGTGTAACCCTACAGGTTGAACTGCTACTGGATACAATGTATCTATTCACACTCCAGGGAGGGAGGGGTCTGTGCTCTGACACTCAGCCGCCTTGTTGCATCTCATACTTGGCTTCTGCAGGGCCTGTTTTGATGAGCTTCAGTCAGAGCACCTGATGCTGTGGCTGGTCCTGGACTACTCTGCAGATGTCCTTTATGTTGTGGACATGCTGGTTCGAGCCCGGACAGGTGAGTGGGCCCCAAGCCCAAGGACTTAACTAGGTCAAGTCACAGACCCTCAATAGGGGCACCATAGGTTACTCAGGAAGATTCATGGTAGTGGACTGGATGTTGCCTATCTTTGACCAAGATGTGCCTGGGAGATCTGGAGCCTGAAACACAGAGTAGGTGCTGGTATCATGATGCTCAGTATGCTAAATCCTTCAATGAGACCTGAGCAGGCATTAAGACACCTGAGTTCTGGGATCTGCTGTCACAATGTTCTATGAACAAGTCAAGATGGCTCTCTGGACCTCATTTTTGTCACCCGTGACGTAAGGCTAAGCTGCCATCACAAAAGATGTTTGCAGTACTGACTGTGTGAGGTGGCACTCGGTTCAGACTGAGAATTCCTCTCCTCAGAGGCATGGAAGATCCAGGAACCACTACTCTATTACTCTCAGAGGAGTTTTATGATTTATTTCTATTATAATTTTTAAAGATCTTATTTTATTTTTAATTAAGTACTGTGTGTGTCTGTGAGCAGGTTTGTGCACATGAGTGTATTGCCTATGGAAGCCAAAAGAGGGCATCAGACCCCCAAGGAGCTGGAGTTACAGACATTTGTGAGCCGCCTGAGATATGGGTGCTGGGGACTGAATTCAGGTCCTCTGAAAGAGCAGTAAGTGCTCATAACTGCTGAGTCATCTCTCCAGCCCCTCAAAGAGGTTTTTTTTTTTTTTTTCCTGAGACAGGGTTTCTCTGTGTAGCTTTGCGCCTTTCCTGGAACTCACTTGGTAGCCCAGGCTGGCCTCGAACTCACAGAGATCCACCTGGCTCTGCCTCCTGAGTGCTGGGATTAAAGGTGTGTGCCACTACCGCCCGGCCCTCAAAGAGTTTTTTAACATGGTTGTCTTCACCTTGCTGATTAATAAACCAAGGCCCTCCATCCGTATTTACACAGCAGTCAGGCCAGACTGGCAAACCCTGTTTCCGACCTCACTGGTGCCCAGCATTTTAACTTGGAAGACCTCCAACACACAGCTTGAGGTTGGCATGGATGACCTCTGCTGCAGTGGGACTAGCATCTATAGACACAGTGGCTTGTGAGTGGCCACTGAGATCCTGCCCTTTGTCTCACACAAGCTTCAGTGGAACAACGTGTCCTCACTCAGAAATCAACTCTACCTCCTCTTGTACTTGGGCACTGTCCTTGGCAATGCCAGATTCAGCAGGAAGTGGGGGAGGGAGAGGTCAAGAAACGAGGTGGCCATGATCACTGTCCAAAAGGAAAAGATCTTCAGACTTGGGAGAATCATAAAATGGTGAGGAGTCCAAAAGCCAGGACGCTACACAAGGCACTCCATAAACACAGTACCAAAGGTATCAAATCCTGGACCTGGAGATCCAATTAACTGAATAGAAAATACTTGACAAAAAATTCTGTGATGGACACTTAGAGGTTTTAGTCTTCCTTGTCATTATCCCCACACAGTACAACATGACCTCATAGCATTTATGCTGTATGTATTGGGCCCTATAAGGAATCTAAAGAGGATTTTAAAATAATCAGGAGGATATGCATGGGTAATGTGCAAATATGACATCATCCTCTGGAAGATATTTAAGCATCTAAGGATTTTGGTTTTTTGGGGGAGGAAAGAGGTTAAGAGGATCATGGAACCAGTCCCCTGTGGATCCAGAAGGGCAATTATTTAACAAGAATGACCTGAGGAATAAGGGGGCTGAAACTTATATGAGTCAGCAGCAGCAATACCTTGAACTTGTAAAAGTGCCTCATGGCTTCAGCTCTGGGGGACAAGCCCAGCACTGTTTCACTGAACACCATTACTAGTGAGACCATTTTGGTAGACTTTTATCTGCATTTTTGAAGTTTGATGATTAATATTTCCAAACATGTACAAAAAGTAGAGAGACTAGCATTAGGAATGCTTATGTTCCCTCACCCAATCTCAATAGGCACACTCTCTAATATCTGTTTGTCTTTTAAGACTTAATCTTCATCCTTTGCTATCATCTAATATCCAGTCTGTTTTCAAAGTTACACAATTGAATTAGAATTTTTAAACCTGAAGAGAGAACTGGGAATATTGCTCAGTTATAGAACCCTAGCTTATGCAAGACCCTGGGCTCAATTCCCAGCAGAGAAAAAAATTAAACAGAAGAGATTAGAACATTATAGAAAAAAAAACACCAGAGTGAGTTTCAGCATTAGTATGTCATATCTGATATTGTTTCTATCATATGCACATCACTCTCTGTTGCACAACCATGATGGCAAAGATCTTTCTATAGCCAGTTTAAGCCTCTTTGATGCCCAAGTGACCTCCCTCTTCTCCCTCCTTAGGTTTCCTTGAGCAAGGCTTAATGGTCAGGGATACCAAGAGGCTGTGGAAACATTACACAAGGACCTTGCACTTCAAGCTGGACATCCTGTCTCTCATCCCCACAGACCTGGCTTATTTAAAGTTGGGCATAAACTACCCGGAACTGAGGTTCAACCGTCTACTAAGGTTCTCTCGACTTTTTGAATTCTTTGACCGCACAGAGACAAGGACCAACTACCCCAATGTGTTCAGGATAGGGAACTTGGTTCTGTATATCCTCATCATCATCCACTGGAATGCCTGCATCTACTTTGCCATTTCCAAGTCCATTGGTTTTGGGACAGACTCTTGGGTCTATCCAAACATCTCCAAGCCAGAGTATGGGCGTCTCTCCAGGAAGTACATTTATAGTCTCTACTGGTCTACCTTGACCCTGACCACCATTGGTGAGACCCCACCCCCTGTGAAAGATGAGGAGTATCTCTTTGTGGTCATAGACTTCCTGGTGGGTGTTCTGATCTTTGCCACTATAGTAGGCAATGTGGGCTCCATGATTTCCAACATGAATGCTTCAAGAACAGAGTTCCAGGCTAAGATTGACTCCATCAAGCAGTACATGCAGTTCCGGAAGGTAACTAAGGACTTGGAGACTCGGGTTATCCGGTGGTTTGACTATCTGTGGGCTAACAGGAAGACAGTGGATGAAAAGGAAGTGCTCAAGAATCTCCCAGACAAGCTGAAGGCTGAGATCGCCATCAACGTGCACCTGGACACCCTGAAGAAAGTCCGAATCTTCCAGGACTGTGAGGCAGGGCTGTTGGTGGAGCTGGTGCTGAAGCTGCGTCCCACTGTGTTCAGCCCTGGCGATTACATATGCAAAAAGGGGGACATTGGACGGGAGATGTACATCATCAAGGAGGGCAAGCTGGCTGTGGTGGCCGATGATGGGGTCACCCAGTTTGTGGTCCTCAGTGATGGCAGCTACTTTGGGGAGATCAGCATCTTAAACATCAAGGGGAGCAAGTCAGGGAACCGCAGGACGGCCAACATCAGGAGCATTGGCTACTCAGACCTGTTCTGCCTCTCCAAGGACGATCTGATGGAGGCCCTCACTGAATACCCAGATGCTAAGAAGGCCCTGGAGGAAAAGGGTCGGCAGATTCTGATGAAGGACAACTTAATTGATGAGGACCTGGTCAAGGCCAGGGCAGATACCAGAGACATTGAGGAGAAGGTGGAATACCTGGAGTCATCCTTGGACACCCTGCAGACAAGGTTGGCACGACTCCTGGCTGAGTACAGTGCCTCGCAGATGAAGCTGAAACAGCGCCTCAGCCAGCTGGAGAGCCAGATGAATGTGAGGGGGCGTGGCTTCTCACCTGACGGGGAGACTTCCGGGGATGCTTCAAAGACAGAGTGAGAGATGCAGGTGGCTGTCAGCCTCCTGCCTCCCAGGGCCAGCTGTCAGTGAGACACTGTCTGCAGCTGCATGGGACAGGGCTTGGCTGGGGATTTACCTCAGTGCTAGTCATCCTTTGCAAGTGGTGTGACTGCAAGAGAGAGCCTTGATTTCCTCATCTAGGAAATGGGACTCATGGGTGTCGGCTCCAGCTCCAGATTATCATAAGGTCTACATGACACAAGGCAAGAGGTGGGGCTTTGGAAAGAGTGAAGTGTTCCCATTCATGTGTATGATAGTATGCGTACAGGATATGTGGGTATGTGCAGTTGCCTGTGGAGGCCAGACAAGGGTGTTGGATCCACTAGGCTGGAGTTATATACTGTTGTAAGCTGCCCAGTATGGGTGCTGGGATCCAGTCTTAGTTAAGGTTACTATTGCTATGACAAAAGACCTTAACCAAAAGCAAGTTGGGGAGGGAAAAGTTTATTTGGCTTACACTTCCACATCATAGTCCATCACTGAAGAAAGTCAGGGCAGGAACCCAAACAGGGCAGGAACCTGGAGGAAACTGATGCTGCCATGGGTGGATAACACTTACTGGCTTGCTCTTCATAGCTTGCTAATCCTGCTTTCTTATAGAACCCAGGACCAACAGCCTAGGAGTGAGTGGTTCCATCTACAATGGGCTGGGCCCTCCTACATCCATCACTAATTAAGAACATGTAATTAAGAAAATGCTTTACAGGCTTGCTGACAGCTGGATCTTATGGACAAATTTTCTCAATTGAGGCTCCCTTCTCAGATGACTCTAGCTTGTGTCAAGTTGAGATAAAAACAAAACAAAAACAAAAACAAACAAACAAACAAAAAACCCAACCAGCACAGATCCAAACTCGCAGCCCTTCCCATCTTTGTTGAAGTGAAGGTCTTGTTGTGTTGCTCTGTCTAACCTTCGACTCCTGTTTCCACAGCAGCCTCTCAAGAAGCAGGGACCAAAGGCACATTCCACTGTTTGAAGCCCAATTTTTTTTTTTTGGTGTGTGTGTGTGTGTGTGAGAGAGAGAGAGAGAGAGAGAGAAATCCATGAGGAGATGATTAAGCCTAAGCCTAGCCTTCTTATAAATAGATGTTTGTTTATTCTCCTCTCCCAATCTTACTCCGTCACTATCTAATTGTGAAAACACAAAAGGGTGGGGATCTAGGTCAATGATAGATAAAGCACTTCCCTAGTGTGTGCAACAGCTCTGGGCTCAAACCCTAGTTCCTCCAAACACAAACTAAACAAAACCAAGAACACAGCGGGAGACTATAAACACAAGCTTGTAACCTAAGTTCAACTTGACACAGGGCAGTTTGGGCTGTCTCTGAGCCTGGCATCTCCCCACAGGAGTGCTTACTGGGACCCTGGAAACCTTGGCTTTGTAGGATCACGGCATTGTGAGATGGAGAGGCCTTCAAGTCAGGGACACCAATCTAGGCTCCCTGCCATCCAGCTACTGTGACATCTGTCCATGCTGATGGGACAGCATGTCTTATTTCTTCTCACTTGCCAATCGATTGAAAGATATCTTCCTGTTATCCTAGAAGTCAGACCTTTGAGTGAGGGCCTCTCCTGGACCCCAGTGATAGAGTAACAATATAGAAATTGGCAAGCATAGAGGGTTGGGCAATATCTAAAAAGGGGCATTGCATAGTTAGACTAATCCTAGGCATCTAAAGTGGAGGTTAGAGCCGACTTTCACTACAAAAGTAGCCTGCTGCTGCTAGAGCCGCATAGCTCCCGGGAACCATCCATTCTAGCTCAAAGTGGAGAGCCATGTTTAAGTGAGACATTTAGGTGGAAAGGTGGGATAGCGGCCTAAGTTTTAAGAACAGATGATGAGGGCTGGAGAGATGGTTCAGTGGTTAAGAGCACTTGTTGCTCTTCCAGAGGACCCGGGTTTGATTCTTGGCACCCAAATGGTGGCTTACAATCCTCTATAACTCCAGTTCCTGGGTATCCAATACCCTCTTCTAGCTTCCATGGACACTAGGCACACGTGGTCCACAGGCATACATGTAGGCAAAACGCCCATACTTATAAAATACATATTTCTAAGCTGAAAAGTGAAACTGAAAAGCTGAGACCCATGGACAAGGCCCTCGTGACCTGTACCTTTACCCTGAAGAAGCTTCAAGGCGCTGGAATTACATACTCAGGCAAAAGCTCTTAGCTAGCTGGAAGCTCGCACAGTGCAAGAACTATGTTTTAACTAGCAACCAGAACTCCATTCATGGTTTTTGCCCTTGGGTTCTGTGACTGTGAGTCATGTCTTCAGTGGTCCACCCTTCAATGCATGTTGGAAGTTCTTTCTTCCCTTCCCATCTTTATTCCTTCGTTCTCTTTCCTTCCACCTGCTCCATCCTCCTCTTGCTCTCTCTCTTCTTCTTCCTCCTCCTTTCTTCTATCAGACAAAATTGTCCTGACCCTTGCTTTGAGACAATGTTGAAGTCTCAGAGGACAAATGTTATAATCTATAATTGAGTCCTAATGTGGGTCATACAAAAGATACTCTATGTTCAATTATGTATTTGGGTCTCTACTTGTGGCTCACATGGCCATTTCTTGTGGGTCATCTGCTGTTTAATGCTTTTAAATGGTCAGAAGATCTGTTAAAGAGCATAGATTTGACTTCATATCATCAGCAAAAATGTAATCAGCCACGTTATATATTTTATAACATTGAATATTTATAACAATGGATATATTTTAACAGCCTTAGCTATAAATTATGCATACATCCATATTTATACAGGAAAGATAAAGACCTGAATTAAAATCCGCTAACAACTCCTGCTTCAGCTCTTGTCATAAGGGGAGAGTCAGCACTAGGATGTGTTCCTAGGGCAAAGGCTTCTCTAGCAAGATCAGGCAATGATGAACAAGGGATGGTGTACACTCTAGAAGTGGAAGAGGCAATGCCCTGGGTACAGAGACACGTGCAGATGCTTACTGTAGCCTTGGTTCTAAAAGCAACCAAAAATAACCGAGTTATCAGAATGCAAGAACAAAGGGAAACTATATGACACACTAGGTAGTCTACCAAAGAGAATTTATCAGAGGGAACTGACTCTGTAGACAGACAGAAACAGCAGAGATGGGGGCTAAGGTTATTCAGGGGTGGTAAGTGCGCAGAGGAGCTGTCCACCCCCAGGTCTGGAGCTGAAGGAAGAAAGGTACCCAGAGGAGTTGCCCCAGTAACTGGAACTCACACCTTTGAGGGCAAGTTACTGTTGCCATGACTGATAGTCCAGAAACTTAGAGACATCTGTAAACAAAGGGATTTGTACAGTATTTAAGGAGTGGCATTGCTCTGTGGGAGAGGTTCTAGAGTCTCAAAATGAAGCTAGAAGCAGCTGCCTCTGCCAGATGAAGTGATACTGCCTCTGCACCTGGTGGTACTTGGGCTCTATAACCAGAGAATCATGCAGACAAGCAGATGAAAGCCCCCTCTCCCCTCTTTCTGCCCTCCAGTCTCCCCCAGTTGCCTCTTAGAGAAAGTTCTAGAAGAATGAGGACAATGAGAAGAACTTTGGATTTGATTGATAATATCTTCCACATATGGTCCTACCTTCCATGCACCTGGAACACGCCCAGGAAAGAGTCCTAAATAATTCAGCAGTCAAGCTGACTAGTCACATAAAGCATGTACACAAATGTTTATAGTAGCTTTATTTATACACACACACACACACACACACACATACACACACACAACCAAATTCAACCATGGTACCACTCAACAGGTGAAGAGCAGAAAATCATATCCATACAATCCAGTACAGCTCATCAATAAAAGTGAACAAGCTGTTGTACTGATTCATGCAAAAGCATTCTGTTGACATAGCATTCTAGAGAAAGTAAAACTTAAAGATGAAAAGGATCTCAGGGGTTGTCAGGAGCTGGGAGAGGCTGAGTAGATGGTTACAAAGGAGGTAATTTGTACTGTGACTTGCTTTTAATGGTACTCGTGTTGTAGATACATGACTTTGTGCATTTGCCTGAACTCACATTAGCTATACATCATAAAGAGTATATTACACTTAAGCCAGATGTAATGATACACACCTGTAATCCCAGCATGTGGGAGATGGAGGCAGGAAGATCAGATTTTCTAGACCAGCCTCAGCTACACATAGAATGTGACAGTAGCCTGAGCTACATGAGACCCTATCTCAAAGAAAAAAAGCAAACTTTAGTGAAAACAAACTTTTCAACATTAACAAGGATGTAGGGACATGCCAGAGAGGAGAGACGATTCTAATAAATGAGTCTATCTGTATTACAAACACAGGGCATACTTTTATTGAAGATACAGGGTGAAATGATGGCTAAGTACCTTTTAAAACTGTAAAATAAGGCCAAAGACAGAAGAGAGTGGCATAAAGACACAGTATAGTTGTAAATTATTTAACATGGTGGTATTGGTGAATAACTCTGAAATTACATGTGTACTATGTATGGGTGAGTGGGCAGATGAATGGATGGAGAGTGGTAAAAGTGGAAGACAAGCTTACCATGGAGAAAGAAGTTTCAAATAAGTAAAGGGATATTCTAGTTTCATTTCTGTTGCTGGGATAAAATGCCCTGACAGAAAAGCTATTTAAATGAGGGAGAGATTTATTTCAGCTTACCATTCCAGATTAGTCAAGGCAAGAACTTCAGATAATCAGATCCCATTCACAACCAAGAGCAGAGAGAAATGGATGCATACATGTTTCCTTGCTCACTTGCTTGTTTCCAATTTGACCTCTCCACTCGTATACAGTTTAGATAGCCTGCCTAGAGAATAATGCCACCCATGGTGGGCTGCATCTTCCCACATCATTCAACCAAGACAGCCTCCCACGGACCACAAGGCAACCCAATATAGACAGTCCCTTATTGAGCCTCTTCCTCAAGGTGATTCTACATTGCCTGAAGTTGACAATTAAAGCCAACCACCACAGGAGGCAAGAGCAAACCATCTGGTAATTATATATATATATATATATATATATATATATATATATATATATATATATAGTATGTGTGTGTATACAGATATAGAGATCATAATGTATGTATGCACATAGATATATTCCTAGCTCTGACTAATATCTATTGTAAACAATGCCCATTTTTATGTCTAAGTATCTTTCTCCAATAAAGGAACCAGGATGATTCTAGGGCTGGAGCAGAGAAAATAAACCATATGCCTGGTCCATCTTGTAGTGCTAGAAATTGCTGGAAAGAACCAAACGAGCATATCAAAGAGACACAAAAAACTATACCAAAAGATATTCCCAGTGACTGAAATGAAAACCATCTAGCAAAAAAATTTTAAAAAATATTAGATTCTAATCTAAACTATAACATGGATCAAAGTGGGCAACTTACCCAGCAATACTAACCAATAGCATCATTCTGTAAAAAGATGAGATAAACCAATCAGGTCACACCATCAGGGGTTTGAATGGAAAATCCAGCAATAACTCGACTCTCAGCTGATGACACGAACAGAAGTCATGGGCTGAGATAGGAACCTGATCTGGACAAGTTGAAGTTCAGAAACAGTGAGGAGCCGGTGGCTGTGGCCCAGAAACTCCTCTAGGTTCACCCGCCAGAGCCCTTGGGCCTCCTGTAGTGTGGATGTAGCTCATCATCACCAAAACTCGTGCTCAAATCCCTTCTTCAATTATTCATATTGTATATGAATAAACAGGACAGTCCAAAACAGTAGTGTTAACCAATAAATGAAATATTAACATTGCTCTGCATCTTGTAGCATCTTCATTTGGTAACACCTGATGATTTTTCTTACTCCACATAAGTATTTGCTTTGGTTCATGACTTTAAATGTGTAATCTAGTATATCAGAGTTAGTACCTCCAAATCCCAGGCCCTGCTTGAATCAATAATGTCACTTCTGAGGCTTCTAGCAGAGAGCTTGTAGTAATGAAGTTAAAACAGGAAAACTTCCTTTGGTGCCTTTAAATACTTAGATTAGGTTCTCAACATTAAAACCTGTGCTACTGTAGCCCCCTTGATATAGTAGCTTCAGATGCTAGTGAAGGTAAGAGGTTACTCTGCAGAACCTGAGCCACTCTGAGCATGACTATCCACTATGTCTAGTAATCTTCAGTTTGAGAGTTCAACACTGTGCCCTGGCTCACCAACAATCATGCTAAAACAGAAAAGACAAGCTGGAGGATTTCCTTACCCAGCAACAGACAAGGAGAACTCATGCTCTGAGCTCCAAGGACCCAGACAACTGAATGGAATGAGGTGCTTGGACCCTGTGGTAGTTAGAACGAGAAATGTCCCCCATAGTCTTGAGCATGTGAACACTTGGTCCCCAGTTGGTGGTGCTGTTTGGGGAGGTTCAGATGTTGCAGCCTTGATGGAGGAAGTATGCCACTAAGGGCCAGCATTGACATTAAAAGCCTCATGCCACTTCCGGTTTGCTCTCTCTGCTTTGTGGTTGGGGTTCAAGATGTGAGCTCTCAGCTTCCTGTTCCTGCCACCACCTGCTGCTTGCTGCCACAGTTCTCTGCCACAGTGGACACTTAATGCCTCTCCTAAACCCCAATAAACCCTTTCTTCCACAAATATACTTGGTCATGGTGTTTTATCACAGCAACAGAAAAGAAACTAATAGAGACTCCTTAATGTAATGATGTTGACCTGCAGGTGTATCCAGTCCCCCTTTAGATTCCAGTGTATGCCGTATACTTCTTCCCCATTGCCTCATCCCCTGAAATACCGTCCTCTGCAGGCATCAGACTCCAGCTTCTCTGGCTTTCCAATGTGAACTGAGCACAAGCAGCTCTCCAGGGAGCTCTCAGGGCTCCAGCGCCAGATGAGGACTGCTGAGGCATCTGGCTTCATGGGCTGAGATGCTAACGGGTTCTCAGCCTCTGTAGCATGCAGCATGTAGACAGTCACTGTTAGAGCAGCCAGCACCTACTGTGCAATGTGTGTGTGTGTGTGTGTGTGTGTGTGTGTGTGTGTGTGTGTGTGTGTTGGTATATTATATATTCTATCAGTTCAATTCCTCTAGAGAATCTTGCCTATTTTACTTTTCCTCCATAACGTTTGCTGAAGTCTCTGTGTGGTATCCCTAGTTGGCTGCCAGCAGTTGAAATGCGTTAACGAATAGAAAGCCGCATTCGTGAGGATGGTGCTGGCTGCCAGAATGAATGGATCCCAACGCTGGGTGATTGATGCAACCTGAGTTCTGCAATGAGGATGCTCGTAGCTGGCCCGGGCCCGGGCACTGCTTTTGGTTTTATTTTCCCCTTGATGTCAGAGCTCTGCAGCCTCTAGACAGAGTCCAGGAGTTGGGAAGGCACTTTTGCTGCATCATCATCTGGCCTAAAAGAGTATTCACTCTCCTATTGGTGAACATTTGACATGTCTAGTTTCAGGGTGGAGGCACAGGGGATGAATGGGAAAAGGGAAATGGAAACCATAGCCATCAGCTAAGCAGCTGCTTCCTGTACAAGTACCTTCAGAATAGACAGCTAGTTGTCCGTGAAAAAGTAAAATTAAACATACAGACCCTCAGGACTAATATTTAACACACCCTTTGGTGTTCATGCTTTCTCGTGGATTTGACACTACTTCACACAATGGAGTCAGTCACGTTTCTCTGCTTGCTAACCATACCGAGGAACAGTCATCTCCTATGAAAATTTTCTATCTAGGGAGAGTATTAGGTGCCATCAAGCTACCCCAAGGACTCTCTTGATTGTTCACTGCATACAGTCTAGAATGTCATTAGAAGCATGGACAGTGTCCCCTCCAATTTGGCAGACTCTTTGGCTGGGAGCCAAAGGAAAAGTTAACCACTCTGGTTCAGGGATACCTCGTATGGCTACTCTAGCTGGCACTTCCATCAAAGCCTGCCTTTGAAAGAGGCTCATATGTTCTTGCTTTCTCAGATTGTTGTGTTGTGTGGATTATGCTGATCCGATCCTCCGGCAGATGGCAGTAGAGGGTCCTCTTCTAATACGGTGATTCTAAGCAGTTTGACAATTTTCACCAAAAATTGTCACCAAAAATTTCCCTAAAAAGTCTTATCAGGACACATGGTGACTGTGTATTATTCCCTTTCCCACAGCAATGAAGGCAGGAGTTGGTCTTCAAAACACTTGTCTATTTTTATTGTATATGGGTGTTTTGCCTGCCTGAATTGTGTGCCTGATACCCATAGAGACCAGAAGAGGGTGCTGGATCCCCTGAAATTTGGAATTACAGATAACGGAGACCTACCATCTGAGTACTGGGAATTGAACCCAGGTCCCACGCAAGAGCAACAAATACCCTTAACCTCTAACCCATCTCTCCAGCCCCAAGACAGGGGTTCTTAATCAGATGTCACTGTTCAAACACCCCCCCCCAACTCTTTGCAATAATAAATTCCATTTCTGAGCTCTTCAGCTTATATTTAACTTTGACAGTACCAGTTGCTAGTAGATAACTTAATGTCTCAAAATTAGAATTAGTTTAAACTCCTTAAAATTTACAATATTGCAAGAAAAAAATAATCAAGCTACAATTTCCATAGACAAAGGAATGGTGAGACACACATGCCTCAAAGCTGTCAAAGAATTTCATTTTCAAAAAAAAATCAAAGTGTTTGTTTTTACACAAATTTACATATTTTAGTGACTTTACATTCCTAACTGTGACTAGGAAATTCAAAATATCACTTTCGTATTGGACAATTTGTTTTCCCTCATTTTAAAGAATGGCTTTGTTCTTTATCAATATTTGTACCTAGAAATAAATATTGCTGGGGTTGGGGGAGTAGAGAGGCAGGAGGATGGCAAGTTTGAGATCAGCCTGGGCTACTTAGTAAGACCTTGACTCAATGAGAAAAGAAAAAGAGCAAAGGGGAGGGAAAGGAAAGGGATAATACATTAATTAAAAAGTGACATTTGCCCTGTTGCTAGGGGCTAGCCACCAACATGATGAGCTGCTGAGATGGCCACTTCAGCACAGAGCAGTGCGAGGACTCTCCCATGCTGCCCCGAGAAATGGAGGCTCTATGTTCCTGGGCTCCTCCTCAGTGCATTCAGCCAACCTTAGACAGGAAATAGTAGCAGAACACTTTGTCTGTTCACACTTAGGAGGAATGAGCAAAGCTGCTGTTCCCAGAAGTTCCGTCAACAATGTATCCTGGGCTCGGGCTCTGGGGCTGTTGTGGGCTCCTGATGTTACAGCCAACAGGGGACCCCAGGACAATTGCATCTGGCGCTGGGCAAAGAATCTCAGGGCAAGGGAGTCAGTTCCCAAGGCTCCTGTAGTTCTGCCTGGGATCCTACCAGTAGAAAAGGGAGTGAAGGAGGGTGGGGTGGGGTGGGGCGGTGCCCAGGAGTGACTCACACCTGCACTTAGCACTGTCGAGTGACTCACACCTGTACTTAGCACTGTCGAGGCTGAAGCAGGAAGATCACTGAAAGTGAGAGGCCAGGTTAGGCTGCATGGAGGTTGATTTCTTAGAGCTCTGGGGGCTAAGTCCAAACTCCAGCTTATTGATTCTGGTGGCCAATGGTCCTAAGGTTGCGCTGACATTAAAAATATGTCCAGACTGGGAGGAAACAGGACCTGGGCTGGTTCTAAGGGTTCACTGCCAGCACGTTTGAGATTGTCATGTAGACAGAGAGTGTCACACCGAGGACACTGAGCACCCGAAATCCCTTCCCAGACACTTAAAAAAACAAATCAAACAAGCATAAAGCTCCAGCCCACCTTGACAACCCAGCCCGCCTTCTACACCGCTCCAGAGCTCCCTAGGTGCTGGTTGTCCTGCACTGAGACAGTCAATCTCCTGCTATTTTTGCCTAGCCTGGCCTCAAACTCACCGGAGTTGAAGTTGTTCCTTACATCCTCAGTAAGCTTCCTGTCTCCGCCTCTCGAGGGCTGAGACTACAGATGAGCCGTCATGCCGGACTCATTTATGCAGGGTTTTAACAACCAGTTGGGGGAGGGGCAGCTCATTGATTTCTGTAGTTCTAATTAGATGTGCCTTGCGTAGTAAAGAATTATGTCCTGGTAATTCATTGTTTGTTCCCACAAGCCATTCAATTATTCATAGTAAAATGTTCTGAAGGCTGGGTGTGGTGGTGCTTGCCTTTCATCCTCACCCTCAGGAGGTAGAAACGGGTGGGTCTCTGTGGGGTGGAAACCAGCCTGGTCTACAGACATAGAGAGTTCTGAGTCAGCCACGCCTTCTAAGTGAGAGTCTGTCTCAAAAAACAAACAAACAACAAAACGTTCTTAAAAAGATGGATACTATTTTCAACGAAAATTCTCACTGTTTGGAGCATTTATCCACAAGGCCCACTTATTTTGAATAAGAGGGAAATCCACAGGCATGGGGCTATGGGAGAAGGGTGGAGGAGGGATTGTAGGTGGAGCCCTCACTACCAGCTTCGGTAAACCCTAGGGAAGGGAGAAGGCCCTGACTTTGGACTTCTTAGCCTCCAGAACTGTAAGGTATGTGTCTGTGCAGCCTAGGCTGGCTTTGAACTTGCGATGCGCCTCCTTCCTCAGCCTACAGAGCACTTGGAAACGTAAGCATGAGTCACCTTGTCACCTCTGCCTCCTCCTCCCCTCCTTCCTTCATTTTTTTCTTTTCTGCCCTTCCATTCTGTTTGGTTTTTGTTCTGCTTTGAGATGGATTTTTGCTATACTGCCTAAGCTGGTTTTGTTGTTGTTTGGTTGTTTTTTTTGAGACAGGGTCTCTCTATACAGCTCTGACTGTCCTGGACCGCACTGTGTAGATCCGGAACTCTCAGGGATCCACCTTCCTCTGCCTCCCAAATGCTAGGACTAAAGGTCAATGCCACTATGCCAGGCCCAAGCTGTTCTTCAACTCCTGGGATCAAGTTTTCACCTGATCTTTCCACGTTCTTTACAAATTACCCAGTCTCCCGTATCTTCTTCAGCAACACAAATCAGATTAAGACAGTGACCTTGAAAAATACTCTTGTAGTCAGTCTCATTCTGTCTGTGCTCAGTCTATGTGCCTTTCATGCTAGGAGGCGTGGGTGTGGGAGAAGATGTACAGCAAACCTTCACACCATCATCTGACCTTTTAACTTTTGTCCTTCATCATTCATTGGTACCTTCCAGAGAATTTTAATCAGAAGCCCACATTCCTTTTGTGATTATTTATTTCTTCACTGTACCTGAGTGTGTGTATGTTTATGGAAGATATAAAAGAGGCAGAATCCTGGACCAGGGGCCCTCAGTACCTTTGGTGACCAGATCTGAGTCCTCCCCTTTCTGTCCTGGCCAGAGAGGGCCCTGTGGGTTTGTTATTCTTTATTTACTCAGTCTTCTGTTTTGCTGCTTTACCTTGAGACTGTACCCTGAGTTTTGCCTGTTTGGCTTTCTATGTGTGAAAACCACATCCAGGTTTGACACCGTTTAATTAGCAAGAACAGCTAAGGACAGGCAGAGCTATGGAGGCCAGGACAGCAAGATTAGCACATTTAGGGACTTTACTAGAACTGTGAACCAGGATGGATTAGGTGTTTGTTTTTGTTTGGCAGGGATTGGGGGCTGCATGATGGTTTCCTAGGTCAGCACTGTGCCTCTAACATGATGTCAGTTGTTTAAAGTCTGAGGGCCCTGTTACAGTCTACACTGGTTCAGTGGCCATGAGTCAAATCGGACTCTTCATGGGGCAGTGGGTTATTTCATCCCTTCAGCGTTAACAATTTAAAAGAATTTACACTGCCTTACCTAGTTAAGTAGGCAGTTGAGCAAGCAGGACCCTACAGTGAGAGCTTGGAGAGCTTAGAGCAAAAGGATTAGTAGCCCAGCCATGGCTGTGAGTAGAGCATTGGAAGGGCTTAGAGACACCCAGGCAGCTAGGGCCAGTGCAGAGACGTGGACCTTCTTCAAGGCCTCGAAAGCTCTTTTTCAGAGTCAGTCCACTGTAGGCTGGGTGGACTGTAGTATGTCTGACTGTAGTGGACTGCAGTCCACTGTAGGCTGGGTGGACTGTAGTATGTCTGACTGTAGTGGACTGCAGTCCACTGTAGGCTGGGTTGGCTGTAGTATGTCTGACTGTAGTGGACTGCAATCCACTGTAGGCTGGGTGACCTGTAGCATGTCTGACTGTTGTGGACTGCAGTCCACTGTAGGCTGGGTGGACTGTAGTCTGTCTGACTGTTGTGGACTACAGTCCACTGTAGGCTGTCAGTACTGGTGTACAATGGCTTAGCTAGCACCACAAACCTGGATGTCCACAAGCAATAATACCGACTGCTCCCAGAAATACCTGCTTGTCTTAGGCACAGGGATCCATCGGATCTCTGAGATTTGGCTCCGGTATATGGTTCCTTTTCCTCCTTTCAATTGTACCCCAAGTAGGTGACACACAGTTGGGCCCTTTGGACTGAGCCTGGTACCCTAGGCCTGTCGTGTCTTTAGTGGGACTCTTGTGGCCTTTTGCACTTTTTCTCTGTTTTTGAAGCTATGAGGAAGTCATCACATGCTGAAACCGGATGTTCTCCAGATACGTTTGTTGGAAAGTCAGGAGGTCAGCATTTAAAGCCTCATCAAAGAGTGTGTGTGTGTGTGTGTGTGGTGGGGGTGTTAAACCCTTGTGGCAACCTAGTCCAGGTCTGTTGGCCTGTAAATCCTCTCTCACAACCAGTCCATTCAAAGGCAAAAATGGGTCAGCTTCTAGGTGCCCACTGGAGGCAAAAAAAGATATCCTTTATGTCAAGAACTGTATATACTTGCTTTTCTGGAGGCAGGAGACTCAGGAGGGTGTGGGGGTTAGGAACCTTGGGGTGGGTGATCTCTATCCACTTGTTGACCTTTCTGAAATCCTGTACTGGTTGGTCGTTTTGGGTGCCCAGCTTTAGGACCAGGAGCCGGGGACGTTCCTAGGGAAATGACATGGGATGAAGATACTGTAGCCTGTTAATGTGTTCGGTAGTCCCCTGTTTGGCTTCCCAGCTCATAGGATTCTGTTTGATCCATAATGAGGCAGCAGTACTTAGCATTTGGGTGACAATTGGTGCTTGGCCAATCCTGGTGGGTTGTTTTCAACCCAGACTCTAGGGTACTGTTGATGCCAATTCTGAAGGTATCCCAAAGTTTGAACGCTCGTTTCAGGTGTTGGACTTGGTTGGAGGAGATATTCCTCTGACAGGAGGCAGGTAACAGGAAAATGAGTTGGGGGCTGAGTGGGACTCAGGGTAAGACGGGTAGTGATCTCTCCAAAGGATATGGTTGTCTGCAGTTTTGTAATAAACATCTCCCAATTAGGGGATAGGGCCAGTCTGACATGACTAAGGAGTCTGTCACGGTACCTTGTTCCAAGTCCACCATCCGGGAGGTTGGCCATGGAAAAAGAATGGTCTGTCCAGTCACCCACTGGAGGGCTGTCCCTTGAGACATTGTTGGTCAGAGTGGTTCTGTCTGGAATGAATAAGCTGTCGTCAACCAGAAATTTAATAGATTTGGCCCCCACCTTTAATGTTATCCTAGTGTGGTGGTCTGAATGAAAATGTCCCCCATAGGCTCATAGGGAGTGGCCCTATTAGGAGGTGTGGCCTTGTTGGAGGAAGTGTGTTACTGGGGGTGCACTTTGAGGTTTCAGGTGTTCAGGCCAGGCCTAGTCACTCTCTCTTCCTGCTGCCTGCCACTCCAAGTGTAGAATTCTTGGTTCCTTCTCCAGCAACATGTCTGTCTGTATGTTGCCATGCTTCCCACTGGGATGATAATGGACTAAACCTCTGAACCTGTCAGCCAGCTCCAATAAATGTTTTCCTTTATAAGAATTCCCATGGTCACGGTGTCTCATCAGAGCGATAGAAACCCTAGCTAAGTAAGACACCTGGGCCCTGGGGGTTCAGTGGAATGGAGCCCCAGCCATGTCAATTGTCACCCAAATGAAGGACAGGGCATCTTTCCCTCTTCTTATTTGGGCATTAATTTTTTAGTGTCCTTTTCGATTGTAATAAGCATATTTTTGTTGTTGTTTTGCCTCTTATTTATCTATCTATCATCTATCTATCTATCTATCTATCTATCTATCTATCTATCTATCTATCTATTTTCAGCAATTTTGGCTTCCTCTTCTGAGATCTTTCTTATCAGTCTTCCTGGGCACGGTCATGATTCCTGGTTCCACCTTATACATATCAACTTTACGTATCTGTGGCAACTTTCTGTAGTTGCCCCTGCCCTTGGCCAGAGGGCAGCTTTTCTACTCTCCAGCCAGATTCTGTGCCACTCCTTAGCAATGAGGAGGGTAGCTAGGAGCTGTTGGCAGTGCCCCCAGGTTGGCTGTTGGGCGTCAAACACAGCCTCTAGGAGCCTAACGAGAGCCTGAGGTTTTTCAGAGAATGGTGGGTTCTGAGTTTTCCACTAATATGGATCATTTTCCCTAGTATGGTTGAAAAGATAACACAAATCATGAAAGGGGACAGAGAAGGGGAGGGGAAGGAACTTCTCAGTCTTGAGCCCACTGTGAGAGCCTCCCTTAAAAGGAGATTGGGGGCTGCCTCTGCCCCAGGGAAATTCCTCCTGGAGCCTCCAGAGTCATAGCTGTGTGGAGGGAAGAGGGGATCTGAGGTAGAAGAAACCTGCCTCCCTGTAAGGCCAGGGGAAATATTTCCCCTCCCTGGGCACTGCACCTGGACATACAGTGAGGGAAAGTCAGCTTCCTCCTTCAGAACTGAGAAAACAGCAGAGGTTTGGGTTTCTCTGAGTGACCTAGCTGAACCAAGATGACTTGGGTCCCCAGCAAGAGGTCACAGGTCCTAAGTCCTAAGCCAGGGCGTGGGTTTTGCACCAGAGAAAGCCACTAGTCAATATAGGGAAACTGGTCAGGGTGACTGAGGTCTCCAGTCACCACATTCCAGGTGGCCTGAGCTGTCTGTGAGTCCAGGAAAACTTCACTGGGCCGCCTAACTCCAAAAGAGGGCCAATCAATTTCACAGAAAGCCCAGAGTTTCCCAGTCATGAAATGGACACTATACCCAGCCTGGTCTACAACATACCCCCTGGAGTGTTTTAACCTCCACTTCAGTGGTATCTTGGGACTGCTTGGGACTCCTACCCCATTATAGATATGTTCTCCAACCCACAGGATGTCCAGAGACACACAGACGACAATAAAGATGACCAGGGATAGTCACCACACAGACTTAAAACTGGGGGTCTGGTGAAGTCTCACATGGCTCCCAGACACTGGAATTAGGGATGCATCCGGCCTTTCCAAATATTCTATGCAGAAGACACCATAAATAGACACACTTCCAGAAGAAACAGATCCAGGTGACTTTCTGTAGTTTCCTATTTAGGGTGGAGGCATCAGAAACCTCTAGGTCAACAGGGGCAGAGGTGGAAAAAATTCCTGGGGCCATGGAATGTCTCAGGGTACACACCCTCTAAGAACTGTCCATCCCCATGCTATCAGGCCAGGGGATCCAAGGCCCCCCAGTGTCTCTTGGAATCTCACTGGGGCCTCCAGGATATTGCAGGGTATTTCTGCCAAAGAATATATGAACACATTTAAAGCCAAATAGAAAGTCTCTACTCTAACAGGCCAGTGGCTGTACAGGGAACTTGTCCAAATCATGCAGCCCCAAACCTTGCTGCCCATCACAGTTTGAGGGTGCAGTCCATTGTGGTGGGAAGGTGTGGTTAGCAGGAGCAGGAGGTGGCTAGTCACATCTGCAGCCAGGATGCAGCAGAGTGATGAATGTTCATGCCCAGATAGATTTCTCCATTTTATTCCATCCAGTGTCACCCAAACTGAAGTTGAATGTTCCCACTTTAGTCACCTAATCTAAGTAATCCCCCACAGCCAAGCTCAGAAGTTTGTTTCCATGGTGATTCTATATTCCACAGAAGTTTACAATCAAGATTAACTACTATTGCACTCATGTGTCTGGAAGCTCGAAGTCCACATTAGAGCCACCGGCAACTCGGGTGAGCCTCTTTCCTGGCTCGTGGCACCTGTGTGTATGATATCCATGAAGTATACTGGCTACTTGACCCCTGGCTATCATGGCTTTAGATGTGGATAAGTGTTTCCTTTAGAAACGAGACATCTGTGGTGATATGAAAACTTCAAATCTCCTTTGACAGCCCTTTGAAATAAACCTGAGTCCTCTTCAATAAGGCAGCGGTTGTTAGATGAAAATTGTCTTAGGAAAATCTTTTCACTGTTAAAAATAAAATTTACTCTATATGTTCACAGAACTCTTAAGTTCCCAGGAAGTTTTCTAAGACAGTGACAAATGACACGTTGTAAGCCATCTGTGACATTTTCCCAGGGCTTCTGGTACAGTCACTGAAAAAAGAAGATGCTGTTCGTCAGGTCTTCCTGAATAAAGGGGACAGCGGTGGACCCTAGATCTGGATGCCTGAGTCTACACTGATGAAGTGGTTCAATTCTTCTAGCAACTTCTTATGGTTATGCACAATTCACACTGCTCATACAACCCAGCCTTCACAGATTTGGGGGCAATGCGGGCCTCTCCAGTTGGTTGAAGCACAGCCCTAGACTTGTCAGAGAAGACAAACCAGTGTGTGTGTGTGTGTGTGTGTGTGTGTGTGTGTGTGTGTGTGTGTGAGAGAGAGAGAGAGAGAGAGAGAGAGAGAGAGAGAGAGAGAGAGAGAGAGAGAGAAGGAGGTGTGTAGAGAATGTCTGTCTGCCAATGCATTGAATGTAAGCAAGGGCAAGGGGGCTGGCTGTGCTGTGCATATGTTCCTACCTGAAGCCTCCCCCTGTGTAGGGAACGTGACTGAAAGGCAGATATGAAGAGGCAGAGTGGGAGAGCTGCTTTCCACACAAAAGCGCTGGAGGCTGGTAGCAAGGCATTGTTTGTTCTTTCCAGTAATTAAGTCAGGGTTGCAAAGTAAACATTCTGGCTGATGTTATTTATAAAGTTTAAGATGCGATGACTGAGAAGAAGTAAATACCTAAGTGTGTGTCCCTCTCTGCAGAGGGGATGACTTTTGGTGATGGTAGTAGTGGTCGCATCAGCTTCTCTTCTCCCTCCTATCTTTGTGAGGCTGGCCCTCTCTGCCCCCCAGCCAGCCTTGTGGTTAGGCACCTTGGGTCACCGTCCCTGACTAGTTGACTGGGGGTGGAAGTAGTGAAGGTGTTTGAGTTTGTGGATACCCGCAATTCTCCCTTTTGGTAGGTGAGCTTGTGGGTCTGGTACTGAAGAGCTGGGATCTCTGAGCCCTTGCTGTAGTCCTCAAAGATAAGTGTGATTTGGGGGCCGGCAAGATGGTTCAGTGGGTAAAGGCTCTTTCTACCAAGCCTTATGGCCTGAAGTCAATCCTCGGGACCCACATGGTGGTAGGAGAGAACCACCCCCCAAAAGTAGACCTCTAACCTCTACAGATGTTCCGTGACACTGGCACACACACACACACACACACACACACACGCACGCACGCACGCACGCGCGCACGCACGGAGGGACAGAGAAACACAACAAATAAGTAAATAAATGAACAAATATAATAAAAAAGAAAGTATGCAAAGTGGGCGGAAAAATAAACCTTCATTTGGGAAGTCAGTCATACTTGCTGTTTGTAACTTTTTTATTTATTTTAGGTGGTTATTATAAAAAAATGTTAAGAGTCATTGCAGGAGATAGGCAAGCGTATTGCCTTGAGGATGGTATTATCATTATAGGCATGTTTATATATGCAAATGCATCTAATTGTATCCATTAAACACATGCGCTTTTTGACTGTCAGTTTTACCTCAAAAAAGCTATTTTAAAAATCTGCCTTTTCACATGAAAAAAAAAAGCACATCCTGTGCCAATGAGTAAGGGATATATTTATAGTTAGACAGTGTCATTTTCAAACCCGCCCCCCATTTTGGGTATGGTGGCTCATACCCATGATCTCAGGACTTGGGAAGTTAAGGCTGGAACATTGGTTTAAGGCCATCCTTGACTACATAGCAAATTTGAGGCCAACCTGGGGTACATGAAACTCTATCTCATAAACAAAACAAAACCCAAACTTGCTTCCAGGATTCTAGTGCTCCTGAGGGCACTGTCCTTGTCCTTAGGCATCCATGGCACACTCTGCCTATTTCACGACATCTAGAGTCCAGGGGTCTCTGCCACTGTGATATTCGGGACAGCCAAGGGTGAACTTAAGTGGGGAGAGGGGTGTGGGGTGAGGAGGAGGGAGCTTTAATTGTGCTCGTTTTCAGGTGGAAAACAGTTCAGTTTGGTTGACAGCCTATGCCCTCAGAGTCAATTGAGGACTCTGGAGCCCGTATCTGTCACCACTGTGCTAAATGATGCTCGATGAAGCAGGATCCACTTCATAAATCTAAGCAGAATACATCCAAATGCTTTCCTTGCAGATTTACTATGATTCTACTGAAAACTTAAAAAAAAAATGTGGGTTGCAATTTCTTTTTTGAGTCATGGAATCAATCAAAATTACAAGCTTGGAGGGAATAAAATAGAAAATAACAGACTGCACTGACACTGCTCTAGAAGCCCCAGGGTGATTGTGTTTGTTATACACACATGCCCACATGTGTTTGATTAGTACACTAACTGCACTGTGGCTGGAAGGATGGTTCATTGGTTAAGGGCGCTTGCTGCTTTTACAGAGGACCTCAGTTCTGTTGCCAGCACTCACATCAAAGCTTACAACCATCTGTCACTCCAGTTCCAGAGGATCCTATGCCCTCTTCTCACCTCAGAGCGGACCAGGCATACACACGGTACATAGACGTACATGCAGGTAAACACTCACACATTAAAAAAAAAAGTTTTTAAAGGTGTCAATTGCAGCTTCTGCTCCATATTGTAGCAATAGAGTCTAAACACACCTCAAGAAGTATTAGTCTTTAAATGTTTGTGAAGTTAACAAGAATGAAAACAATGTGATGGAGCTGGGTTGTGGCTCAGTTAGTAGAGTGTTCTTTTCTGCGCAAACCCCTGGGTGTGATGGGTGGTGGCGGGGTATGCCTTTAATCCTGGCACTTGGGAGGCAGAGGCAGACAGATCTCAGTGAGTTCGAGGCCTGGTCTACAAAGCCAGTTCCAGGACTGTTATACAGAGAAACCCTGTCTCAAACAAGCAAACAAACAAACAAACAAACAAAAACAAAAAAACCTTGGTACAATTCCCAACATCCATAAATCATGCATGTAACCCCAACTCTCAGAAGTCAGAGGCAGGGGATCAGGAGTTCAAGGTCATCCTGGACTACAAAGCAAGTTCAAGGCCAGCTTGGAATGTAGGAGGCACTACCTAAGCAAACAAACAAAATTAAAAACAAAAACCTTACAATTGTAGGAAATTCAGAATGGTCACTGTTCTTTGATAGCAAAGCATGAGTTGAATGAAGCTGCTTTATTTTTAAAAGCACCAATGTCAGCATGCTCCCTGGTAACAGGATCTGCTTTGGTGTTCCAGCTCCCAGGGCTGTGGCATCTCTTCAGCACACCTGGACCATTCCAAAGGAACTGAGGATACCAGGAATGACATCTTCTTTTCTAAGCAACTCGCCAAAAGACTGCTGGGTACTGAGCCACAGAGACTAAGAAGTGTCCCACCAGAGCCCTCCTCCTCCATTCCCTCCATACTCCGGGACCCCCTCTCTGCCCATCTCATTCCACCCCCTACCTAACCTCAGCCTTTTTCAGACTGGAGGTTCCATTTTACTTTCGAAGAGAATGAACTGTGACACACCCTTTGAAAGGAAAGCAAAACAGAATGGACCGAAGAGGAAATAAAATTTGTACCGAGCAAGCAATTAAGCATCATGTGGCCCTTTCTGATTCTCAGGCGTTAGCGTGCATGGGACTCATCTGGGGATTGTATGAGCAAGACAGTGTGTCAGTAGGATCAGGTAGGGCCAGACATTCTACATTTCTAGCAGGTTTCCTGGTGACACTGACCTGCTGGTCCCATAGCACACCTGGAGTAGCTCTTTAGTACTGAGGTTGTTACATAGTTGGATCGTGAAACTTAACTCTAAAGGCATACACAAAGCTCGCTATAGTCATATTGTTTCTTACATACATTATGCCTTTTTACATAATTAATCCATCAGCATAGGCTTATACTTACAGTTTCATTTTGCTGTTTTATTTTTTTTAATTACAAATATTTGATTTTACATGTATGAGTGTTTGGCCTGCATGTATGTATGTGTACCAGGTGCCTGCCTGGTGCCCTAGGAAGTCAAAAGAGGGTGTCATATTCCCTGGAACTGGGGTTATGGATGCCTGTGAGCCATGTGGGTTTGGGAAACTAAACTGGATCCCCTGCAAGAGCAACAAGTTCTTTTAATCTCCTAACTGCTAGACCACCTCTCTAGCCTCTGTGGCATTTTGCAGAGAAGCAAAACATCATAAACTGAGGTTATGTGTGTGTGTGTGTGTGTATGCATGTGTGAGAGAGAGATTTAGTTTTTAGTGTCTTTTCATTTACATTTATTCATTTATTTGTGTGTGAGAGATTTAGTTCTTAGTGTCTTTTTATTTCAATCTATAAAGTTTCCATTAGTTTTTTTATTTTTAAATTACATTTATTCATTCATTTATTTATTTATTTTGTGTGTGTGTGTGTGTGTGTGTGTACATGTGTGTGTGATAATATTTGTGTGGAGGCCAGATGACAACTTGTCAGAGTCAGTTCTCTCTCTCTACCATGAGGGTTCTGGAACATTGGACTGCGGTCGTTAGACTTGGTGGCAAATGACTTGTCTTAGTTAGAGTTTCTATTGCTATGAAGAGACACCATGACCACGGCAACTCTTATAAAGGAAAACATTTAATTGGGGTGGCTTACATTTTTAGAGGTTCAGCCCATTATCGTCACAGTGTAAAATGGTGGTGTGCAAGCAGACTTGGTGCTGGAGAAGGAGCTCAGAGTCCTACATCTTGACTCCCAGGCAACAGGAAGTAGTCTGAGACACTGTGTGTGGCTTGAGCATATATATGAGACCTTAAAGCCTTCACAGTGACACACTTCCTCCAAGACCACACCTACTCCGACAAAGTCACACCTCCTAATAGTGTACGCCCTTTGGGGGCCGTTTTCTTTCAAATCACCACACCACTTATCTTACAGGCCCCTTTAAGTCCTTCCTTCCTTCCTCCCTTCCTTCCTTCCTTCCTTCCTTCCTTCCTTCCTTCCTTCCTTCCTTCCTTCCTTCCTCCCTCCCTCCCTCCCTTCCTCTTTCTTTCCTCCTTTTTTTGTTTTTTGTTTTTGAGACAGGTGTAGTTTTGGAGCCTTTCCTGGATCTTGCTCGGTAGCCCGGGCTGGCCTCAAACTCACAGAGATCTGCCTGGCTCTGCCTCCCGAGCGCTGGAATTAAAGGCATGCACCACCACTGCCTGGCAAATAGTTAAGTATTTCTTATAAGGTGGGTCTACTAGAAATAAATTCAAGTCTTAATCTCTGCCCCTTTTTTGAAGGCTAGTTTTTCTAAAGGTAAATTTCTAGGCTTGAGGCAGGCCTTTTCCTTTCACTTCTTGAACTATGCTTATGCTGGATAGTTTTATATCAACTCCATACATGCTAAAGTCATCTGAGAGGAGGGAACCTCAATTAAGAAAATGCCTCCACAAGAGCCAGCTGTAAGGCATTTTTTAAAGTAATGTTTGATGGGGGAAGGTCCAGCCCACTGTGGGTGGTGCTGTCCCTGGGCTGGTGGTCCTGAGTTCTATAAGAAAGCAGGGTGAGCAAGCCAATAAGCAGCACCTCTCCATGTCCTCTACATCAGCTCCTGCCTCCAGGTTCCTACTCTGTTTGAGTTCCTGCCCTGACTTCCTTCAGTGGCGGACTATAATGTGGAAGTGTAGGCCAGATAAAATCTTTCCTCCCCAGCTTGCTTTGGGTTATGGTGTTTCATCATAGCAACAGTGAACCTGACAATGTTGCTGTCTTCTTATTGTTTCCTCTGGGAAGAAAACAGCATCAGTTTTATTGAGAACCACTTATGTGTGATAAATTGTTTCTTTCTGCTTTCAAAGCTCTTGCTCCATCTTTGGCTTTTCACAGTTCATAATGCTGTGTCAAGGCATGAATCTCCTTGAAGTCATTCTAGTTGAAATCTACTGGACTTCTTGGACATTGGAGGTTAATCTTTTCTCACCAAATTTGTAAGATTTTAGTGGTTATTTCTCCAGAAATTCTTTCTCCATCTCTCTGTCTCCTCTCCCCCTAGAGCTCCCACTGTGTACAGCTAGAATGCTTAATGGTATCCTATCATTTTCAAGCTCTTTTGATTTGATTTTCCTCTATGGCTTTTCCTATGTGTTCCTCAGACTATGCAATATCAACAGGCCAACCCTCTCAGTTGCTAATTCTCTTTTTCTGGCTCAATCCATGCTTGTATTTTTGGAACAGAATTTTCATTTCAGTGATTACATCTTTAACTTACAGCATTAAAGTATAATTTCTACATCTTTATATTCTGTTTTTGACATGGTATTGCTCTTATATTTTTCCTTAGTTTTTGAAAAATGGTTTAGGTTAATTTTTTGGCTATATTTATAACAGCTCATTCAAGATATTTGTCTGGGGGATGGCTGGAGAGATGGCTCAGTGGCTAAGAGCACTGACTGCTCTTCCAGAGGACCCAGATTCAATTCCCAGCACCTACATGGCAGCTCACAATTGTCTGTAAATGCACGATCTGACACCCTCACATAGACATCCATGCAGGCAAAACAACAATGCACATAAAATAAATTGTTGTTTTGAAAACAGATATTTGTCTGGTAAGCCCAACATCCCTGTTATCTTTGGGTCAGTCTCAGCCACCTCTCGGCCTGTCCTTTCTTGACCTGTTATGTATCTTGCAACTTCTTGTCAACAATTAGATGTTTATAATAATATGATAGCTCTGGAAATACTACTTCCCTCTTTCCCAGGGTCCATTGTTGCGACTATTGATTGCTGTTGCCCGTTTGCTTGCTTAGTGGGTCTCTTGGGCTAATTCTATAGTCTATATATTTGTCACGTGACATCACCAACAGTCATCTATGTGTTGTATTACAGTCACTGTACTCATCCATGTAGTCACCTATGGTCTGTAATGATTACTTTTCTCGTCACTCCGATCAAATGCCTGACAAGAAGTCACTTGAGGGGAGGCAGGGTGTATTTGGCTCACAGTTTGAGAGGCGTACAGTCTATCCCGGTGGAGAAGGCATGGTGGGTGGCTGGAGCAGCTCATGGCTGTGGCAGCAGGGGCAGGCAGCACAGATTGCTCACGTCTAACCAGCAGACCAGGAAGCAGAGAGGGATCCGTGTCTAAACCTGAGGGTCTACGCCTCAACCTGTAAGATCTGCCCCCGTGACCCACTTCCTTCAGCAAGGGCACACCTTCTAAAGGGTCTGAAACTTTCTAAATCAGCACTACCAGCTGGAACTAAGTGCTCAAGCATGGAAGCCTTAGTGGGTATGGTGGCTTACACCTGTAATCCCAGGAGGCCAAGGCGGGAAGATTGGCAGGAGCTCCCAGTCAGGTTGGGTTACATAAAGCCTTTCAAGGCAGCCATAGCTGCTGTTGACAGCTGTGGAGATAGGAAAACTGAGGCATATAGTTGGTCATTCCACCCCACCCCCATTATTATTATTATTATTATTATTATTATTATTATTATTATAGACATGGTCTCACTGTGTAGCACTGACTGGCCTGCAATTCATTATATAAAACCAGACTGAACTCTAACTCAGCGAGATCTGCCTGCCTCTGCCATGCAAGTGCTGTGATTAAAGACATGTGCCACCACCATCCAGCCGGTGGCTGGTACTGCGATCAGGCCACGCCCCGAACTAAGTTATAGTGCAGAAGAGTGATTGTTCAGACTGCGCCTTACAAGGACAAGCAGCCTTTGACTCCATCTTGAGGATGGAGGATGACTGTGCACCTGGGTGAACACGTGAAGGGCACCATCTGTTGGCACAACCTATGCGGCACAGGCTGATAAAATTACCTATTTCTGGGAGCAGAAAGCATGTCACCCTATAAATTTACCAGGGTGAATTGGGACTGCAGGAACACATGAGAGTGTTAAAATTATCTCAGGGAAGCCAGCCTTGAGGACTATGGGACATACCCTGAGGAAAGAGTATAGACTCGCTCATCAGGGTTTCATAAGGAGGAAGTCACATAGCACTTTGAAGGCAATGTCCCCACCTGCTGCCCTCTGACCCCCTGACCTGTGCAGCAAGGGACTAATAGGTAGAGAACTCTGCCTATGCTGGGGGTCAGCCCAGCTTGGCTTCAGCTATTGACATCTCCTATTCCAGTTGTGCCTACTTGTCCTCCTGTTTGCCTGTCCCGACCTGTTCTCCATCTAGCTGCCAGTTAGTTCCTCTGGGCTGGGTCCCACCCTTTTGCCTATGCAGTTGGACTCTGTAGCCCTCCTGAAACCTATGACCCCCATCAGCCCGACTGGCAAACTGTTTTTTCAGAAGCTCTCCAAGTCTGTTGTCTGAATTCCTGTTATGATGGATATTTTGGTTGTCAACTTGGCTACATCTGGAATTAACCACCACCACCCCCAAAATGGCTGGGCACACCTGTGAGAGATTTTTGCTTAATTAAATCTTTTGAGGTGGGAAAACCCACCTCTAATCTGGGCCACACCTTCTGCGGGAAAGCCTGTATAAAAGGACATAGAAGAAGGAAGTCTCTCTCTTTGCCTGCTTGCTCTTTCTCTTGTTAGCAAGTCCACCCCCCAATCACTGGCATTAGAGCCTACATCATCAGCATTCCAGCAAATGCTGAAGACCAGCTGAGGCATCTAGCTGTGTGGACTGAACAACTTCTGGATTCTTGGGCCTCCTGTTCATAGGCAGCCATTGCTGGATTAGCTGGGCCACAACCTATAAGTTATTCTAATAAATATAGAGAGATTCATTTATAGAGTTCTGTTACTCTTGAGAACCCTGACTAATATACCTGTGTTCCTTACCTTTATGTCAACATGACACAATTAGAACCATCTGAGAACAGGGAACATCAACTGAGAAGATGCCTTCATCAGATTAGCACATAGGCACATCCATAAGGCATTTTTTTTTTTAATTAATGATTGATGTAGAAGGGTTCAGCCCATTGGCAGTTGTACCACCCCTGGGCAGGTGGTCTTTGGTTGCACAAGAAAAGAAATTGAGCAAGCACCATTCCTCCATGCCCTCTGCTTTAGTTCCTTCCTCAAGTTCCTGCCTTGAGTTCCTGCTCTGACTTCTCTCAGTGAAGAACCATGATCTGGCTATGTAAGCCAAATAAACCCTTTCCTCCTAAAGTTCCTTTGGTCACATGTTTATCACAGCAACAAAAGTCAACTAGGACAGACCCCTCCCTATGCCTCTGCATTCCTCTCCATTTTCCAGGTTTGACCTCTCAAGCCTCTTTAACCCTTTGTAGTCATTCTGTAACCTTTGTATGTACAATAGACACATTTATTGTTGTGTAATATGTGATCAAAGAGTTAATATCCCTTTAATCCCAGCACTCAGGAGGCAGAGGCAGGTGGATCTCTGTGAGTTCGAGGACAACCTGGTCTCCAAAGCGAGTTCCAGGAAAGGCGCAAAGCTACAAAGAGAAACATGGTCTCAAAAACAACAAAACAAAACAAAACAAACAAACAAACAAAAAAAAAAAAAAACGAGTTAATATCAGTAATTAAGACTGGAATATTTGAACAGGCATTTGCCTTTGCCAGGGCTAGGAAGGAAAATGGGACCATATGGCAAATTGCTGCCAATGAAAACACTGTACCTTGTGAATTTATTATTCAATAAATTATAACATTGTAGAAAGACGTATACACGTTTGTCTCCTTCTGACAAAGCACACTCATAACAGCTACACAGCAATACCCTCTTGAAATAAAAATAAAAGCAAAAACAATAACAAGCAAGCAAACAAGACCCCACAAAATCAAAACAAGAGGAAGTCTACGTGAGTGTCTGGGGGTATGCCACATCCAAACCATCACAGGTCCTTGCTTGGCTCCCCAGTGATTACAGACTTCCTCAAGTCCTTCCTGTGTTTAGAGTTAGGACAGTGTGTGCATGCTGGGCTTGTCTTCAACTTTCAGGCAGGCATTGGCAACGTCCTTAAGCATCACATCCTGCTTGCTCTAAGTCTAAAGATTTGCTTGAAGGTGGAAAACTGCGGGGCTGTTTCAAGCCTTTCCTGGGCATGAGCTTAGCTGTATTCATGGGAAAATCCTTTTAGAATTTCAGAAATATTTATCTTTTCAACTTCTTCCTCCATGGACATCTCATTCCCCATGTATTTTCTTTTAAGATTTTTATTACTTTTTTTTTTTTTATGTGTATGGATGTTTTGCCTGCATGTATGTCTGCATGCCACATGCATGCCTGATGACTGTGGAGGCCAGAAGAGGTCATTGATTCCCCTGGAATTTGAGTTACAAATGGTTGTGCCCTGTCACGTAGGAGTTGGGAATTGAACCTTGGTCCTCTGGAAGAGCAGCTCATGTTCTTAATTGCTGAGCCATCTCTCCACCCCCTTCCTTTAAAGTTTTAAAAATGACTATAAATTTTTTAGACTTTCATACATGCATATAATGTTTCGATCAACCCACCCTCAGTTTCCATCCTCTCCAGTTCCTTCATGGTCCCTTTCCACCACTACCATTTTCTATTCCTTTTAAATTTTCAGGTAAGCCTTTGTTTACTGCAACCAGCTCAGGCAGCTGCAATGTTAAACACTTGTGGCTGCTGTTTCGTTTTGTTTTTTAAACCTGGCAAATGGCTCTATTGCCTATAAGAAAGTTCTTAGTCACGTTATTTAAAGACCAGCCCAAGCAGGATGCTATCAGACAAGTCAAATAATGCTAAGTCTTGGGGAACAGGACTTTTTGAGGTGCTCAAGTCCTTTTGGTCCTTTCGGTGGACACTAGAGAGACTTTCCACAGCTCTCAGGGCTTCAGGACTATGGTGCTCCAGTTTATGTGTATTTCCTTACAAAACTACTCATACATGTAAACATCATATCTAATGATCTGAGAGAAAGTCTCATGTAGGATGGCTCTAGTCCCAATGATAATGCTGCCCAGCCCTTAGTTCTTATATTCGCTCTTTATCATACATAGATGGTTTAAGTTGGTATGCTCTTCAGCACCCCCATAGGGCTTGTTAAAAACCTGGTTTGAGGTGGGGCTTGGGAATTTACATTTCCAGCATTTTTGTTTGTTTGTTTTTTATTTTTAAAATAGTCTGTGTGTGCATGCCACAGTGCATCCATGTGCGGGTAGTGGAACTCAGAGGACAGTTTGTGGAAACTGGTTCTCTTTTCTCACCATGTGCAGCATGGGTTTGAACTCACGTCTTCAGGCTTGATGGTACGCTCCTTTATCTGCTAAGCTGTCTCATTGGGTCCTTAGTAAACTTTTGAGTGAAAAATTGAAGCTGTGTCTGGAGTTACAAGGATCAGAGCCTGAGTAGCCCTGGTAGGCTAGAATCAGTCGCAAGTCCTCAATAGGCCAGTTCAACAAACAATAGTGAAAAAAAAAAAAAAAAGAAAATGTACCTAGTGGAACAGCACTGGGAGAAGGACAGAAAGATCTAATGGTACCCTCTCCCACCCTTCCAACACCCCCCACCCCCCCACTCCCCCACCCCTACCCCCTACCCCCGACCCCCACTGCCATCCATCTTCTCAGGTCCTAACATGAGGATTCTGTTTAACTATAACAAGAGTTCTGTGTAGCCAAGCAGACCCACTCAAGTTCATGCATGCTCATCATCCTTTTCTAGTCTCTGTTGCAGAGGGCGCCGACAAGTTGTGAGTTACGTGTGAAATCTCTTTCCAGCTGACACCAGATTTCTCAACCTTTTCCTTCACCCAGCATGAGAGATTAGTCTGAGTCAATTCCAATTTCTTGGATTGTGTTATCTCAGTAGTTTGACAGTTAGGGGGAAGGGCACTCCTGTCTGCTTGGAATAATTCCATTCCTACCAAGATGTTTTCGTTGCTGGTGTTTGGGGCCCCAATGTCGAGAATGTTAGAAAACTGGTACGTTGTGCCCAGGCTAAATCTTCTATCATATTGTCATGTGTAGGGAACACACATTGCCATGTATGTCCACAAATTCAGCTTCCCCTTTCCTTGCTAATTTTCTTTGTACAATGGATTGGGGGGCACCCATCAACAAAGTGAAGACTTGACTGGTCTTTTAATATTACTCAGAAGCGTTTAAGAGTCAAGGGGCAAAAATGGAACTCTGATCAGATCTGTTACTGTCTTGAATGGCTTGAAATGAGACTGATATTTATTTTTAAACTTGGGAATTAAAAAATTCACAAGGCTATTGATCTGAAACTCTCCTTAGCTTGATTATAAATAGCCTGGCTATACTGGTTAGTACGTTGTTGTTGTTGACACCAGCTTGATTCATCTAGGAAGAGGAAATCTCGATTGAGAAAATACCTCCATCAGATAGCTCTTTAGGCACCTCTGTGGGGCATTTTCTAAGTGGATGATGTAAGAGGGCAAGACCTATTGTGGGCGGTGCCACCCCTGAGCAGGTGGTTCTGAGTTGTATAAGAAAGCATACTGAGCACCCCACCAAGGAGCTTCCACCTATGGCTTTTTGTTTCGGTTCCTGCCTCCAGGTTTTTGCCTTGAGTTCCTGCCTTGGTTTCCCCAATAATAGACTTGTAAACTGTAAGCCAAATAGCCCCTCCCCCCATATTGTTCTTTGTTAGTGGTTTACCACAGCAATAGAGAAGCAAACTGGGACTCTGGCCATAACAGTTATTGTCTAAATGGGGGTGCTTTTGGGAGTGAAAGGGGATTGCTATTAATAGGAGAGGGGTGTAAACTGGGACTTCCTTGAGAAGACCAGGTATACCACTCACTTGGATTTAGAAAACTTGGATTTAGAAAAAAAAAAAAAACCTTTAGGAAGGTATTTTTCATTTTTGCAAGCATGTTTGATTTACCCAGCTTTTGGTCTTAGGGTTAAGGTTCTGTCAATATTTTCTCCCATTCATCTGAAGAAATAACAAAAGATAAGCATTTTGTTAATAAGTGACTCTTCAGAAGATAAAAGTGGGTGTGGCGGTGCACACCTGCAATCTCAGCATTTGGGAGGCAGTGGCAGGAACACGACGCACTCAGAACTGCCTCAGCTACCTAGCGAGTTGGTGACCAACCTGGATTACATAAGACCCTGTTTAAAAAAAAAAAAAAACCAAAAAAAAAAAAACCAAGACAAACAACAACAACAACAAAAACCCAAAACGAAACAATGCAAGCAACAAAAAACGACCAGTGATGTTCAAAAAAACCTGAAAATAAATGTTTGTGTTTAGCCCAGTAGTTTTCCTTCTTCAGACGGAAACATTAACGCTATAGTAAAGTTAAAAAAATTATCCGGCGGGGAGCCCCTGTCTGTCCCTGTTAAGATAAATAATAATAAAATGAAATTAAAATATAACCATCTCCCGAAAGTTCTGACTGGTCTTCTTCCCCATGGAAGAATAGAATTTTGAGGAGGCCGTGTTAGGACTGTTGTCTCTTGGGAATCTATGTAAAGGCGTTATCTGTACACATAAACTAGAACGGGTCTGGAAGGACATTCAGCTGATAGCAGCCTGGTTGATAACCACGCCCACCGAGTGACTGATTAGTTACACCTGCTCCTCGGGCCTCCAGCGCTTTTCTCATCATTACCCTGTCCTCTTAGCAGAAGCCCCAGCATATGAAGGGGGTAAAACTGCCCACCCCTGATGACGTCACAGAAGAGGGTGGCACCTTATGGGCGGTGCGACCTCCTGGGGGCGGAGTCAGCGAAGGAGGGGGGGCAGGGCGCCCCTCGGGCCAGGAACGCGCATGCGCGGCGAGGGGGCGGAACCGGGGCGGGGCTGTGCGCTGTGTTCTGAGTGAAGGCGGC
Source organism: Peromyscus leucopus (assembly GCF_004664715.2). Taxonomy (NCBI): domain Eukaryota; kingdom Metazoa; phylum Chordata; class Mammalia; order Rodentia; family Cricetidae; genus Peromyscus; species Peromyscus leucopus. Next base: position 38,618,365 of record NC_051084.1, read on the forward strand.
GGCAGGGTTCGGGCTGCGCGGAGACAGCGGGTTCGGGTCTGGGGTGGACGCCACCGGCCGGAGCAAGGCGGCCAGAACCGAAGTCCCGGCCAGTCTTCAGGACCTGGCAGAGACCGTCAGGGCCAAGGCGGGGGCTCGCGTCCCAGAGGACAGAGGCTGGGGCTGAGCGGAGTGCCCGGGTCGGGGCGCGCCAGGTAGGTGGGCCGAGCTGGGCCAAGCTGGGTCCGGTGGTGCGGGGCTGAGCTGAGGGGCCCGGCAGCTGGGGAGCTGGAGACACTGGGGACCCGACCGGATGGCGCCCGCGGTTGTCATGGCAGTGGTACAGCCTAGCGGTTCGCTGGCTGCGTCTTTGGAGAGTGGTCCTAGACTTGCGATCCCCTTGCCTTGGGCCTCTTAGGGAGCTGTGGGATGCTATACACCGCGCCTGCCCGGTGCATCTCTGCTGGATCCCGGGGCATCCGACTCTGAAGGCCTCGCGGGTATCTTCGGTGTCAAAACACCGGATAAAAATAAACATGCATCTTGGTGGAGGACGCCGACTGCATCCTCGCAACTCTTCAAGCATTTTCTGTCCGCGCATCGTCCCGGACAGGCTCTCCCTCATCTTTGCTTTATATATTTCATATCCCTCTGCTTTGCTAGTTAGCTAATTGAGGCCTGGGAGGTTTGTAGGATCCGTGGTCGTCTTTTGCAAAGCCAGTCATCAATGTGTAGGCCACTGAAACACTCAAAATGTCAGACACAAATTTATATCTTTGTGGGCGAAGGAAGGGAGAATTGATGGGCCTTGGCTTCTCTTGCCCCTCGTCGCTTGCCCTCTGACATTACATAATGGTGGGTTCCTCCTGCCCGGAGTTGACAGCTCATGAAAATGTCCCTCTGGGTAAGAAGGAAGTATAGGCCGTTGTAAATCCCATCTTCTTGTCTTTCGCTTTGCCTCTGAATGTGTTTGGTGTTGAGAGGTTGCCTGAGAGTATAATGTGATTTGTCACCTGCCAGTTAGGGCATCTGAGCCAAGGGGATGGGGGGTGGGGTGGCACCGAGGTTGAGATGTTGCAGTGATAGTCTGCTTGGTTCACGCCTGTGCCCAGTAGGTTGTGTGGACAATGGGGACATCCCAAGGACCTGAGGACAGAGTGGGCTGATCTGGGTGTGAAGACTGAAGGTTCTGTCACTTGCTAACTGAGGCTCTCAATGTTCTCATCTCTAGAAGGTGAAAACTGAACCTCATTTGCTGAGTTTGTTTTGACATCTGAGTGCTAGTGTCTGGACAGTGAACAGCTATGGATTGTTCTACTTACTTAGCCTTGTTGTCTTTGGCTGAAGACAGGAAATTTTGTTTTTGGATCTGGGCTCAGGCCCTTGTTTTGGGGGGGGGGTTACTTTGACAAAAGGTCTCTGGAAAATTGAGTTCTTTGAATAGAGCTGGTGCTCACTGGAGGAGGTCCGAGTGTTGGTTCTGTACAAGTGTTGGTGTCAAGAGATCACAGTGCTGTTTCTCGGGTGGTGCTGAGCGTGAGCAGCGTTGCCAAGGCGGTGTTTCTCGTGTGTGTTGTCAACATGATGTGGAGATGAACCAAGTTCACTGGGAGGGTGGGTCGTCTTAAAGACTGGGCTTACGGGAATGGGTGTAGGACAAACAGAGAAAAGCGAGGGCTGTGTTTCTGCTGAGCTCTGTGAGAGCATTTCTCTCTCATTCTTCCTTAGCTGCTTTGCCTTTCATTTGCCATCACCCATCTTAGAATCTGCTTAGGTGATCCCAGGCTCTCAAGCAGACTCAGAGTTTAGGGCATACATTAGACTGTATTCCATTGCTTTGGAAACCAGGTACTTTGTAGTATTACTGTTAAAATGAGTATTAGTTGTTAAAAATCACTTTAAGGATAATAATAATAGATAATAATAATAATAAAACACTGGAGAAATGGGGTGTGCATGATAAAGAATTGTTGACCCTGCTCAGCTGCCTACCTAGGAGGATTCTCAGCTAGCCTCGATGAATGCACCAAAAGAAAGGACTAGAAGAGTACTGGGACCAGGTCACCTCCACCCCCACCCTACAGGTTAGCATCTCAAGAACTCTGTAGGGCAGAGTGGAGGGGGAAACTGTCCATCAGGGCTATTTTGTCTTGGTTTGACTTTTTAATGAAAAGCTCCTCCTTAACTTCCATAGTTTAGAGAAGTTCTCAGAATCATCAGGAGGCTTTGACTCTCACCGAAGAAGTAAACAGCACAATTCTGTGATGGAGAAAGCTGGATAATGCTCATGCTTCTTTTACACAACTTGATTGACGAGCAAGAGACTGGTCCTGAAGCAGAAGCTCTGAGCAGAGCATGCGTTAGGGAAACCAGTATTAACTAGACCCTTGCTGGCTTGCTTCACTTTGCCTGTCTCTCTGTGCTTGAAAGAAAAGGCCATCATGAACCCAGTCCTCAGAAACCCCTGGAGTGCTCCTAACTCTCTTAACTAATGTTTTTTTTGGGTTTTGATGTCCTCTCAGCAAAGTTGTAAGAATAGTACTAATATAAATAATTTTCGGAAAATCTTGGTCCAGCTTCTCCTAACGTTGGCATTTTCCTGCATCTCTGTTACTCTTCGCTCCTTTTCATGCTTCAAACAAACAAACAAACAAACAAACAAACAAACAAACAAATTAATTGTACCTTGATGCTAAGTACCCTGTACCTCTAAATCGGTTGAGGTGGATTTCTTAAAAACATTTTGTACATACAGTACTTAAAACCCAGGAAATGAACATTGACAGGATCCTGTTATTTATTCTTAGAAATTGCTCCAATAAAGTCCTTTATCCCAAAAGAAAACCCTAGCTTATTTGTTGCCTTCAGGTTTTTTTTTTTTGTTTTGTTTTTGTTTGTGGCTACAGTCTCTCTTAATTAGTGTTTCTTTGTATTTAATGTCATTGACATGTTTGAAGACTACTGACGGTTTCAGATAATGCCCCTCAGTTTGGGTTTCCCGATCATTTGGATTCAGGTTTGGTACTTCTTGCGGGAGCAGCAGAGGCTTGCCGGGCTCGGTGTGAGACAGATACTGCCCACTATCTCATAAGACTCGACACTAGCCTTGTTAGCTTTGATATCTTGATTAGGTTGGTGTAGGCCTCATTGAAAAGTTACATTTTTTCCCCTTTGAGATTAATATGTATCTCGTAAGGATGCAGGACATGTTACTCCTTAGTCTGTCCGGCCACAGCTCGAACCCATTGATGCCTCTTATCTGAATCATATAACGTTGACAGATGCGGTTTTCTAATTTCCTGTTTCCTTCTACACGTGTCAGTTAGAACTGTACTAAAGAGGACACCTTGTCTTTTCCCTAGAATGCCCTTACTTTTTGATTTACATCCCTGGAATGTGAAAATCTTGCCGTATTCATGAGACTTTAGTCTGTTGCTGTCAATATTTCTTTATTACTCAAAGTGTCCCAGATTTGGCCTTTGGGAGCCTCTTTCTTTGAACACGTTCCCATCATTCTTTAAGGACTTCTTTTCCATTCTGGTACAGAATCTTTGAGACTCACTTTGTATTTTCCTTGCCTCGGCCTCAGAACCAGCCGTTTCCAGAGCTCTGTTTCATTCATGGAGAGTGGCTTTAGACTCCAGAATGCCGGTAGTAGTTGGGCAAGTGGAGGTGGTATCGTCACATTTATTTATGTACGCATTGCAGTGTAGGAGATCAAGCTCAGGGAGTCGTGCATGCCAAAGAAGCCCTGCGCCACTGAGCTACCCCGACAGTCCCGTGTCATTGGCTTAGGCCTTTTCAGTGGACTGGTGTCTTGTTAGAGCTGGCAAGGTGGCTCAGCAGGTGGAGGCACCTGCCTCACAACCTGACACCCCGAGTTCCATCCTTGGTGACTCAAAATGAATGAAAATGTAATGCATGTTTAAATTGTTCACATAAATGCAAATAGAGTTGCGTTACATACCGTTTTCTCTGATTGGCTTTTTCAGTTCCGTGCTGTTTGTGTACTGACATGATGAGTTTACCCTTTTTTGGAAGTGGGAGCCATAATCCAGGGTAGGGGTGTGCTGTAATTTATTGAACCATCTTGTAATGGTGAGCATGTAGGTCTTTTCCAATTTTCTGTTGTAAAAATGGGCAATTATATATGGACTGACCCTTTAGTGCCTGCCCTTCAGTCTTTAGGGCCCCTGCAGTAGGACAAGGAGTAATTTTGAATCAACAGTTTTGCCAAATAACACCCCCAAGAAGGCCTCCTTAGCTCACACCTTTCCATTACTTGTTTCCCGGCAGCACTGACTTCTTAAGTTTGCCAGTCTAATGGCCCCAAAGACAGTCTTCTTTTAATTATGTTTTTCAAGTGGCCAAAATCATGGAATTCCTTTTATGTTGAACTCTTTAGTTTGTCTGAATTACCTGTTCATATCCTTTGTCTGTGATTTCTCATACTAGGTTGGCCTTACATTACTAGAGATGGTTTCTTGGCAGCTTGAAGTATAAATTGTTACCCCAAGGGAAAGGAACCCAACCTTTCATGACCACACTGCTTGCCAGACCTAGGCCATCTTTCCTCAGGCATCCTCTGAGGTCCTGTCAAGTGGTGTCGATCTTGAAGAGTCGATAAGGGCAGGCGTGGTCAGGCACCTGCAAGATGGTGTTGACAGAAACCAGATGGGGTCAGAGCCAGGTGTGTCCGTTAAGATTTGCTCCTAGGACTTAACGAGCTCTCTCGAGCTGGACTTCAGAAGCCTCCAGGTAGCTGTGTGACTTGGGGCAAGTAGCGTACGTACTCCCTATGCCTGCTTTTCTCATCTGCAAAGCTGGGCTGATGGTGTTCGCCCAAACCCTGACCTGCATTCGGTCTTTTGTTATGGTGTTGTTCAGTGAGGATCCCCTGGTGAAGGCCTCAGAAGTAGGAAGGTAAATTATATGTGTGGGGCTGGGTGGCAGAGGCTCATAATAAGAATGAGACGTCTGTTTTCTGAGCAGTCAGGAAGATAGAGAGGTGTCCTCTGATCTCTTGAAGGAGGGCTGAGGACTCTGTGGAGAAAGGGTTTGCCCCTTCAGTTCTCTTCCTTGGCCTCTCCTCCCCCTCTTTCACACACCTGGAACTCCTGACCTCAGTTTCCCACAACACCCCTCTTGTACTTGATTAGATAGGGTGCTGAGGTCCCCTGAAAATCCCCCGTGTACTTGCAGCTCTGGCCAGAGCCCATCACATCTGGGATGGGCTGTTGCAGAAGCTGTCTGAGTGAGTTAATTCGCTGCAGGGTGTGGGCCACTTTCTTTGCCTCTCCTGTGTCGCTTGCATTTCAAATGATTTGTTTTCTAACTCACTGACTCAGGTTTTTAAGACTGATGAGCCAGGCATGTAAATTCTGGACATCTGAAGGAAGTATGTTTAGGCAAGTGGACATTTCTGGGAAGAGTGTCCTTTTGAGAAAAGAGGGGAAGTCCTGGATTGGAGGGTATCTGGCTGGGATGCTTTCAGCTGCCAAGTAAACACAGGAGTGTTCCTGCGTCAGCAGCCTAGCAGTCTTGTCAGGGACCTGGATTCTTCTGTCTTCAGCCCTCACTGATGCTGTTGCCTCATGATTGCAGGATGGTTGCTAGGGTTGGTGGGACTAAGTGGTTCTTTGTTTTTGTCCATCAGGGACAGAGAAGGAAACAAACAAGCCAGCTCCTCAGTCATGGTGCCCTGCGGATCTTCTCTCAGCTCTGCGGGGGCCCAGGGTCTTGTGCCTTTCTTAGACCAGTAGCTGGAGAGTGCTGTGTGCTGATTGGCTTAGATCAGTATTCCCCTAGGTGTTCCCAGACCATCAGCATCAGCATCCCCCAAAACTTGTTGGAAATGCAGTGTCAGCCCCATCCAGCTCCTAACTCAGAAGCCCAGCATTGGGACCCAGAGAGCCTGCTTCCTTATTTTAGCCAAGACTACCCTGACTCTCCAGATGGAGATGAGACTAGCTGTTTGTGAAGGGACAGTAACCTTGGGTGGTCAGCTCATGATGGGAACTGGGAAGTGTTTAAGGACTACGGGAACTTAACCCTTCTGAATTTCCTCTGTTCTGTGCCTCAACTTACCCACCCAACTGAGTTTCCTCACTTCGAGCCTGTATACTTGCCAGCTCCTCTGAGTGTGGGCTAGGTCTTCTCTGTAGAAGAAGCGGTGTGGACTACATTCTAGCCCAGGTTCTGTCTTTGACCCAACAAGCATGGAGTCCACTGGGCTTGGTCCAGGCTGGCACTGAGATCTAGGCTCCCTTTTCTGACTCAGTGTTCCACATTTCTGAGTGTGTTCTAATATATAAGGCCCATTGAGCTCTGCTGCTGCTTGTGTGGTTAAAAAAAAACAAAAAACCAAAAACCAAGAGCAGTGTAGCTAGCAGGGGCTTGAGAAACATTTGGGGAACCTGCCTGGAGTCAGCCCAAGTGACGACTTTCGGTGGTGGCTGGTAGCACTCTGGTTTCGCCTGATGTGACCTGCTGTGTGTCCCCATTTCACCAGGACAGTTCCTGCTTCATGTTTGGGTGAAGGAGCAGCCACCACCAAGTCCAGCTGTGCTTAGAACGGCCCACCCTTTCACATTTTCCCTGGAGCTAGGGAGCTGACGGATGTCTAGTTTTCTTGACTTTCCAATTTAATGTCTCATCTCAGTTCATAAAAGCAATGGGAAGAGCAGACTTACAGCATACTCCAGGCCCTTTGCACTGATACTGAGGAAGGAGGTGGCCAGAGAGCCTGGAGAAGGAGCCACAAGTGTGTCTCAAAGGGTGGCCCTGTTGAAATCAGTTGAGGTTATGACCCATACTTCAAGCTTTTTGGAAATAAAATATCAAATATTCAAGTGTTTTTTCCTATAAGAAGGGTGAGCATTTTAAATAAAACATTTAGTTGCATGTAGTGTACTTTAAGTATTGTGATAATGCGAATGTCTCTTGCTGGGTTTGGTAAGGAGTTGTCAAACCTTAGGAGTGAGTGCAGGAGACTCTAATTTGCATCGAGGATGAGGCATGACCCCATGTGCATACACGGGCCTTTCTTAGGGAGAGGGTCTGTGGCTTTCATGAGAACCTGGGTGTCTGACCCTGGTGTCCAGTAGAGAACTGAGAGGGTACGCAGTGGGGCTGGTGAACTGGTGGCCGCCCAGAGAGCTCTGACACTTTTAGTCTTGCTTTGAGCTGTGGTCTGTGGGAGTTGACCGCCTAGGCCAGATCCTCCTGATGGCTCTGTGTCTTAGCCTGACACTCAGAGAGGCAGCAGAGTCTGGTTGTGAGCTTCTTCATTCAGCAGAAGTTTTCTAAAAATCTACTTATTTAGAGTGTGAGTGTGTGTGGACACACATGCTATGGCACACGCGTGGTATGGAAGCTCACTTTTATAGTCTTGGTAAGTATTTTCTCCACAATGTCCCATTTTAAAAGGTGCTCCAAGGGCTAGTTATGGTGGAGGCAGAGACAGGCAGATCTCTGGGAGGTGAGCCTCGTCTACTAGTGAGTTCCAGGTTAGCCAGGGCTATACACTGTCTAAAAAAAAGTGCTAACAGGGCTGGCATCTGTCCCATCTCTAGGTACCACTGGGGACATAAATGTTGAAAGAGGTTCGGAGAAGCGGAGACAGCCAGCAGAGGGAAATGTGGGTGATGGGGGAAGGAAGGGGGAGGAGCTAGGTCCACCAGCTTGTAGTTAAGTGGCTGCTGGCCCGGCTATTTTCCAGGAACTCTGTTTAAGGCATGTAAAAGTCTGTCATTGTGTGCCATCAAGTGCCAGGTGTTTTCACATTTCCCACGTATTACTTTGTGTTCTACATACAAAATGTCAGAGGAAATAGTCCCGTCACATGCCTGGGTGATAATGACACAGGGCAGGATGACTGACTGGCAGAGCTTAATTGGGATGAGGCTCGATGCCAAGAATTGTTGAGGTACCTTGTTTGGAAGAGAAGAGGAGGTGGGCGGATGGGTTGGTGTAGGGTAAGCACCCCACTAAGACAGTGCTCACGGTGGGGGACTGGCTTGCACTTTGTGGGTTTTGCCCTCAACTTGCCTGTGACTTGGAGCAGTTGTACCAGATGACCAGATGGGGTGTGGTGACTGAGGTCTGTGTGGGTGAAGTATTGCGTGTTTTTGATCTGGTTGACAGTGGGCCGACACACATGTGCACATGTACACACACTCATGCACACACACTCATGTTTGGGGAAGTTTCTCCTCTTCTCCTTTCACTTTGTCCAGCAGTCACTTTCTAGAGGAGAGGAAGCGCTCGAGTCTTCGAAGCTGGAGTGGCAAGGGTGAGTGGTGGAGAGGGGAGCTGCTGTGAATCACGGACTGCCCTCCCACCTGCTCCTCATCCCTGCACCCTTCCTTCAGAGGCCCTTTCTGACAGTTCCCCACTAGACATGGACCAGGGCTGCAGTCCAAATCCCTGGGATGGATAGAGACCACTCTGTCCCAGCCTGCATTTCCCTAATAATCTATGCACACTTGACTTCTGGCCAGGGTCTGTTTCCTTCCTGGTGGACGAATGACATTCCCCGACTTCTCCACCCGCCTCTCTCTTTGACCTTTTGCCCCTATTGTGGCCTAGTTTGCATCCCTTCTTTTTTTTTTTTTTTGGTTTTTCGAGACAGGGTTTCTCTGTGTAGCTTTGAGCCTTTCCTGAAGCTCACTTGGTAGCCCAGGCTGGCCTCGAACTCACAGAGATCCGCCTGGCTCTGCCTCCCGAGTGCTGGGATTAAAGGCGTGCGCCACCAACGCCCGGCTTGCATCCCTTCTTATTGTATTGTTTTTCATTGGCACCAAGTATACAGCTCCATGGGGTACGGACATTTCAGAAACAAATTCAGGTGATCAGATGAGGATACTGGCATGTCTGTCACCTTGGTGTTAGAACATTCAAAGTCTTGTCTACTAAGTATTTTGAAATATTCAGTTAATTGTTGTCAGTCACATTAGTGAATTGTGCTGTGTGTTAGAAGCCGTTGTTCTTGTCCAGCTGATTAACCTTCTACATTCTAACCATGCTCATTAACCTTCTACACAAACTCTTCCCAGGTTTTAGCCACCATTGGAGTATTGTCTACTTGAAACATTTTAAAATAGGTTTATTTTTTATTTTGTGTGTATGAGTGTTTGCCTACTTATATGTCTGTGCACCAAAAAATGCAGTGCCCATTGTGGCCCCAAGAGGGTGTCGCATCCCCTGGATCTGGAGTTACAGATGGTTGTGAGCTGCCATGTGGGTGCTGGGAACTGAACCCAAGTCCTCTGCAAGATAGGCAGTGCTCTTAACTTCTGAACTGTTTCCCCGGCTCCATGTTGTCTGCTTCTTGGCATCCGCTTTGAGGCTCCACATACATGTGAGAACGTACAAGATTGCCCTTCCTGTGCCTGATGTTTACTATAGTGTCTTCTAGTTACACTCACACTGTTGTGAATGACAGTGTGCGAGCACTTGTGTGTGCGTTCAGTCTTGAACTCCCAGGCTCAGCTGATCTTCTCACCTCAGCCCTCTGAATACTGGGACTTGAGGCACACTTTCTGTCGTTTCAATGACTAATTGGGGTGAGACGATATTTCATTGTGGTTTTGATTTGCATTTTCCTGATTAGTGATGTTGAACCTTGTACATATGCTTGTTGGTCATTCATACATCCTCTTTTGACAAATGTCTGTTCAGATCACTCTGTGTGTGTGTGTGTGTGTGTGTGTGTGTGTGTGTGTGTGTGTGTGGTGTCTATATAGCTCTGTGTGTGTGTCTGTGTGTGTGTATGTGGTGTCTATATACCTGTGTGTGTGTGTGTGTCTGTGTCTGTGTGTCTGTGTGTGTGTATGTGGTGTCTATATACCTGTGTGTGTGTGTGTGTGTGTGTGTGTGTGTATGTGTGGGGGGGGGGCAGAGGCCAAAGTCAGGTGTCTTCCTCTACTCCTCACTGTGTATTTTTTTTTGTTGTTGTTGTTTGTTTGTTTTTGTTTTTGAGACAAGGTTTCTGTGTAGTTTTGGTGCTGTCCTGAATCTCACTCTGTAGATCAGGCTGGCCTCGAACACACAGAAATCCGCCTGGCTCTGCCTCCCGTGTGCTGGGATTAAAGGCATGCACCACTGTCACCCAGCCTCACCTTGTATTTTAAGACAGAGTCTCTCACTGAACCTGAATCTTGCCAGTTTGGCTAGCCTAACTGGCCAGCAATTCCCAGGATCCTCCTGTCTCCCTCTCAGCACGGAGATTACAGGTTCAAGTTTCTGTACCTGGCAATTATGTGGGTGCAGGGGATCTGAACTCAGGTCCTCGTGCTTACATGAAAATTACTTTGCTTACTGAGCCATCAAACAGCCCCTCTTTTGTCCATCTTTAAATTGGGTTATTCGGGTTGTTAGTTTTATTTGAGTTCCTCTGGACAGTAGTTCCTGTTTAGTGTGAGCTTGCAATATTGTTGTCCACTGCCCAACACTTCCTTCACTCTGCTGAAATGAGGGAGTTTGATGAAATCCTTTTGGTCATTTTTGGCTTTTGACATCAAGTAAAAAAAAAAAAAAATTGCCTGGTCTGATGTCCTGTAGCATCTCATTGTTTTTTTTTTTTTTTTTTTTTTTTTTTTTTTTTTTGTAGTAAATTTTTAGTTTTAGACAATAAGCGAGTCTGGTTTCCTCTCTGTACGTGGGTGTTCGGTCTCCCAGCTCCTGATGTAGAAGATGCTTGGCCTCTCCTTTTAGGGTCTTGTTACCTTAGTAGAAAGCCTATCAGCTGCACATATGTGGGCCACTTCTCAGTTCTTTTCCATTTGCATGTGTTTTTATGCTAGTACCATATTGTTTTGATTACTCTAACTTTATGGTATGTTTTGAAGTCAGGTATTTAATGTCCCCTCTTTGTTCTTTTTGTTAAAGATCAAGATCACTTTGTACTTCCTTGGGTCTTTTGTGGTTGCATATGAATCTCACGGTGACTTTGCAATGTCTCTTAAGATTGCCACTGGTACTTTGATGAACTATTCCTGACTTGTTGCAGAAGGATAGTTAAAGCTGTCAGCTAAAGCACAAGTTGACTAAAGAGAGGCAAAGCACTTCAAATGGAGGCAACTGGATGGGTGCTAGCCCTTCCAGGAGGGTCGTTAAGTAGCTCAGAACACACTCAGAGATGCTGATATTGCTGAAAGTGTCGGCACTCTTTAGTCATGGATCTCTCTCCTGAAACGCTGCGGTGGACACAGGTCCAGGGGCCGTTCTTACTTGAAGTGCTAGTAATCTAGTTAGTGTTGACCTAGTTAGTGTTGACCTAGCCACCACCCAAGATGTGTTCTGAGGCTGTTGTTACAGGTGCCTTGGAAGTTTATGGTGTTTTGAAGAACTTTGCTGGGAGGAAGATGAGCTTTTGTTTTGAGCCAAATTACTGATTTAATCATTTTTAATGAGTCAAATACCAAGCTAGGTATTAGCTTTTTGGTCAAAGAGAGAAGTCAGAGAGTTTCCTGGCTCAGAGAAAAGCCATCAGTGTCAACAGAGCCTGCACCTGGCTCTGGTCCTGACTTGACTGGGGAGTACATCCAGCGTTTCCGGTTGGTCTCCCTTTCTCAGCAGCACCAGTAGTTGACCGTGGCGTCCTGATTCCGTCAGGGTGCTGGACCTGTCCTTCCAACAGCCGGCATAGACTCAGCCCCTTTGATACTAAAGAGAACTTTAAGCCATTGCGCGAAGGACTCATTTCAAACAGGATTTGCTAAGGTATGATCAAGGTCTTAAGGCAGCAATTGCTGCATCATTAATTCACATTGGGCATCCTGGGATTTGACCTATGTTACGTACACAGGGGCTGGCTGACTAAGAAACTGTTTGGGATTGTACTGGTGTTTCTCAGGGCAACTAGCAATCATGGCTTAGACCATAAATATAGCATAGTGGACTAAGAAGTATAATGACTAAAACCAGGGCCTCTTGGTACCCCTGAACCTTGGTTTGCATGCATTAAGTATGCAAGACAAGTAATCAAATGTTTGGGGTAGCAAATAAGAATTTGACATATGAAGCTTTTTGTACTTGCTATTCAGAGAGGCCAGAAATAGGGTTGGTAGCTTTTTAAAGGATTGTCAACTGTGGATTATATTAGGGAGAAACTGTTTTGTAAAGTGACTGCAACAAAATGAATCTGGCTATGCTTAAAAGGTCTTAGGGGCATGTTCTTACCCTAGCCCTGATCCCTGGGTAGTTCTGAAGACGCTTTATTTAAAGACCTCTTTGTGGAAGCACGAAACAGTCACCAAGCAGAAACCTAAAATAGTACCATTTCTCATCCCCAGTCTTCAGCAGTCTAGAGTGCTGGTATTTTGTTCATTGGATCTGCAACAGGAACTGTAAGGCTATGGCACTTGACATGTTGTCTCTAACAGGAAAAAGCAGAAGAGACTTAGAGTATTTGTGTTTCCCGTACTGAATGTAGAGTAGGCGGTTAGAGCTTTTGCCTTGCTGTCTTCAAGATGAGGCCGAGGACATTGAGTGTAGGAGGTGGTTTAAGGTGAGGTTAGCATTTAGGCATTCTAAGCACCAGGCTAGGGATGGAGGTGTAGTTCAGTGGTGGATATGGGCCACGCTTGTCTAGCACGCATGAAGTCATGAGTTTTGTTCACAGAATTGCAGAGACAGCAAATGAAAATACGAGGCTAAGGAGAGAGGCTTTATTAGAACTCTGCTTGATACATCAGCCCATATCTCTGTGACGAGCCGAACCTCTGCCCATTCCTAGCTACAAGGGAGGCATGGAACCCTGGGCCAGCTGCAAAGTCTAGATGTTATTAAGGAAGAAGGGAAGGGGAAGCTACTGCCCACAGTGCTCTGAAGTTAAGGAGCTTTCCGAGTGATTCCAGAGCTAATGATGAAAAGTAGCTAATCGGTAACTACTATTTTTCTTAGCTTTTAAGCTCTCTTTTTAACTTTACTTTTACAAAAGGCGGGAATGGTCAAATCGCCCTCTCCCCTTTTCTGCCCTGGGTGGGGTGGGTGCTGACTGGCGATGAGTAGATACATGGTCTCCAGTCTCCCAGTTCTTTGGTGCTGGAACGTGTCATCCCCCCGCCCCCCCCCCCATGGGTTGCTGCTCTGTGTGCACTCAGAGTTCACCTTTTTATTTGCCTAGTGTCCTGGGCAGGCATCCGTCTTCGATGAATGGGATGCTGTATGTGTGTGTAGAGGAGACACAGGCTCTTCAGACACCTTAGCATGCATCCTCTATGCAGAAAGTGAGGCCAAAGCCAGGAGGGAAGTGGATCTGATGCCCACGTTTCCTCTGGTACTCTCCAGTGAGGAAACTCTGTTGCTGGAATGTGGAGAGAGGAAAGTGCAGAGGAGGCTGAGGTCCTTGAAAGCTTGACCCACAAGGGAAGGTGACTCATGGATTCTTTGTGTGGCCACTGGTTGTGGTCAGTGCTTGTCAGAGATATACATAGTAGGCCCCTGAAAAGCATCTCAGTTTAAGATGGCAACCAGTACAAACCTCAAGACACCAGAGCTCTTAATTTTGAATAACTTCTGCTATGCTCGCCACACATGTGAGTTGAGCACCCATGGGGTCCTGGGTCAGGATCATAGAGTGCTTAGGCAGAGCTGTGTCATTTGGGAACCAGGCTTCCTGTGGGCAGGCGGAATGTTACAGATGTAGATTAGCCCAGCAAAGGAGTCCAGCTGACAAGGCTGACCCAGTCAGGTACTTCCCCCGAGGCCAGCAGTCCCTGCCACTGGCAAAGTCAGCACTCTGAAGGTCTGCCCAAGACTTCTGCCTACCCTTCCCCATCCCAGTGGAGAGGGTGTGCGGTACAGTTCTTCCTAATGGAGTTTAGTGAACTGTTACTTGGCAGAGGGTGTGGAGGAGGAGCTGGGGCGGGGCCAGTGTGGGGCAGCTACATGGGAAGCAGCCTAAATGTGAAATACTCTTGCCAGACCATGCTCAACAGTCAGTAGGTGATGTGGTGAGTGACTGACTCAGGCTTGGGAACCCTCTGACCTGCTCCTTCCTAGACAGTGACCCCTTCGGGGCTGGTGAAAGTCACTTGCAGGGTTAGACCCTGTCTTCCCGTGTGACAGGTGTCCCAGAGTGGTATTTACAGGAATGAGGATCACCAGAGTTGTTTGGGGACACACTCCACGAACATCGTGGATCTAGGGTACCTAAGACTTCAGTGACCCTCAGGGCGAAGACAATAGCTCAGTTTTCCTTGTGTCGTTCGTGTCTCACAGTGCCTGCCGTGGTATATAGTCAGTCAGTGTGAGTAGTCAGTGAACAAAGCCACAGTCATTGTCCTAAGTAGCGAGAAAAGCCCTGGCCTCCTCGAAGACAGCCTCTCTCCAGAGGTTATCTAAAGGTCTCATTCTACTGGAGGAGGGGGAGTTGAGACCAGAACCCGTGGTCTAGCTGTTGTCTCAGTGAGTTCTCAGGCTGAAACCAAACTGTTGCCTTGCTCTACGGTGCCTGCCACTGATAGAAGCCTGTTCTCAGCAGTGATCTTTTATGTCCTTGTCCCATGAGCCCTCTCACCAAGCTGGCCAGAGCCTGAGGGTGTTCCTGAACCCTTGGGTCAGAAAGTGTGCCCTGCCTTAGGGCCTGACCATCTTACTTTTTAAGTTTAATCAACTTAGACTACCAACCCTCACCCCCAGCACATAAGTATACAATTGAATATAAGTTCCAAGGCATTGGTTCTCAACCTGTGGGTCAAAACTCCTTAGGGTCCAATAAGACTGTTGGAAAACACAGATATTTACATTACAAGTCACAACAGTATCAAAATTACAGTTATGAAGTAGCAACGGAAGTTATTTTATGGTTGGGGGTCACCACAGCATGAGGGGTCACCACAGCATGAGGCACTGTATTAAAGGGTCACAACAGAAGAAGCCTGGATGGGCAAGGAAGCCAGGAAAGGCAGCTGCCTCCTTTAGTGGGCTTGGGGGAGGTTCTTCATGGTCCAGAAAATGATCTATGGTAACCATACTTTCAGTTCTGAATGAGTGCGAGTGGGTTTATTAAGTATGTAGCAAGCCAGAGTAAAAGAATAAATAGCAAGCGGGTGTGTGGGTGGATAGAGAGTAGATAATAACAAAACATCATCCAAGCAGGAGTTCCAAACACCTAGCAGAAATTGACTGGGGAGGTCACTTGAATCAGTCAGCTAGAGAGCCCTGAGTAGTGCCAAGTGTCCCCTCTGGTGAGACTTCCAAGTAAAAGGACAAATAGTAAAAGATAGAGATGCCATCATCAAGCTAGGTGTTCACAAGAGCTGTGGAGAAGCAGGGGACTCTGTCACCTGGGCTTAAGGTTTATTTACTGGTTTGCAAGGTTTGAGGCTTCATTAGTCCACACATTTGGAGTCTTTAGATTTTTTAAACATTTTTATTCTGTTTTGCTCATATCCTCATTACTTTTATTGGCAGAAACCATTCTAGCTGGGTGTGGTAGCCCTTTAATTCCAGCACTCTGGAGGCAGAGGCAGGCAGATCTCTGTAAGTTTGTACCTAGCCTAGTCTATAGAGCAAATTCCAGGCCAGCCATAGACTCTGTTGAAAGAAAGGAAGGGAGGAAGGGAGGGAGGGAGGGAGCCGTTCATTCTCACGGTTTGAGGAGACCCTTGCTCAGATTGTGGTATTTCTTAAAACTGTACAGGAACAGAACACAGTGACACCTGTCAGCCTGAGGTTATGAAGGGCGGCTTGGTAGTAAGAGACTATGGGGAGAGTGGTGGCCTTGTGTTTTGCTAAGCCACCCTCCAACCTAAGATCCCAGGATCTTGTGACACGGAGCCTGGACTTCACTATGCCATCTATTGTGTGACTTAGGAGTGAGTCACATTGGGAGTAGGGAGAGGACAGAGGGCAGCTGGTGCTGCCAGTGGTGAGACGGTGGTGGCTATTGCTAGCATTGGTGGCATGGCCCTTTCTTAGTCTCTTGCCTGTGGGGGTAGCATGGCCCCAGAGATGGGCCCCTTGAAATCCACTCTGCTCTCATTTAGTGGCTTTGTACCAATGTCACATCGTGGGGTTTCTTAAAACCTGCCCAGACTCATCCTTACTTGACTAATCTGATACCATCGTGTTTTATTTTATGTTTTTCAAGAGGAAGACACAGGACTGAGGAGAAAGTCCAGTCAGTAAGTACTGCCATGCAAGCATGAAGACCAAAGTTCGATCCCCAGGATCCCTCTAAAAATACCAGGCATGGTAGTTCATACTTAGGATCTTAGAGCCAGGGAAGGGACACGGGGGACTCCTGGGGCTTGCTGGCCAGCAAGTCTCACCTTTCTTTGAGCTCCTGTCTCAAAAATAAGGTGCATCTGCATACACGTGTGCACCCACACAAACACTTCTCCCATGCATTTGTGTATATACGTATATGTGTATCTACACATGCACGTTATACTATATAGCAGTACATATGGTAAAATCTGTCTCTTACCTCATGCCTTAGCCACCCAGATCCTGTCCCTGGAGACTCCCATGCCATGTGGTCTGGGAAACTCTGTAAAGCATGCATATGTATACATTGACCACTTTTTCACACCTGTGGTATCATAACACGCACTTGGACACACTTCATTTTCTTCATTACTCAGTATCACTGAAGCATAAGGAGTTTTGCATTCTTCTCTTTGGGTGTGTGCTAGGCTCTTTCCAGCCTGTGCTTGCCACCAGTATGTCAGCATTTTCAGAGAGGCTGGCCTGTGCCTTCTCACCCCTCCTCTGGGGCCAGAGCTCTGCAGGATTGAGTATCACCCCGGGTGCAAGGGGAATGTGGGCTTGGATGAAGCTCCTCTACATTTATTTCAGTGGTAAGACGGCCTATGACCGTTTGCTGTGTTATACAGGGCAGTTAATGGTTACGTGTCATTTATTGGTGCTAGCTATACATTTTCAAAATAGTGCCTTCTGCTTGCCACGTGGACCTTTGAAATTAAGCCCCGGTACCCTGAATGGACTTTGCCAGTGCTTTTTGACCAGCTCTAAGAAGGGATCGGAGGGAACCTGTTCTGCCTGGCCCCAGTGGAGTGAAGCCAAGTGTGGAAGGAAGGACCTTGGTGATGGCCAGGAGCCGAGAGTCCAGGCTCCCGCTGCAGTGTGGCCCGGCCGAGGCTGGTGCTGGCTGGCTCTGCACTCCTGGTGAGGCTGTGGCTTCAGCCAGTGTAGACTGTGTCTGGCGGAAGGGGGCCGCCTGGGCAGGGGTGTTTGTTATAAATCCACTTTCAGAGCAGCGTGAGGGCTTACCTTCAGTTCCTGCGTCTCCGAGACGGCATGGTAGTTTATGACAGGTGGGTGTGCGAGAGGAGTCACAGCAGTGTCATGCCAGCAGAAGAGTTCTGTGAGGTCACCTTCGGAGCTCTAAGGCGGAGGCACTCTTGGGTACATGCCTGCCCCTTGTCTGTTTGCTTAGCAGGGAGATCTAGGGCACAAGGTCTTGCAGTCCTGGAGATACACTAGGGAGCAGGATGGATAACCATTGGCCGAGCGCTCACAGGTGTGTACCTATGAGAAGAATGCTTCTGAGCCCCTGTGTGGGACTCAGGAGAGAGTGGAGCCATGTGCTTCTGTGGGCAAGTAGATGTCTGCACACTTTAGACATCAGCCCTTTGGGGCCTTCCGTGGACAGTGCCAGTGACTGGGGACACTAAGAACACTAAGCTGATTCTTGCTCACGGCCATGCCTCACTCTGTGCACCCAGCTTCCTCCCCTGATACTATCAGCTAGCTTCAAGCACCAAGTCTGCACGGAGAGAATTAGCCTTGACAGAGGCCAGAGAATGGGTGCAGAAGTGCCAGCAGAAGTGGCTTTCAAGAAAGGAACCCTTTTCTCTTGAGGTTTGGGGCTCCGCCCTGGTCTTCTCGTGGTGGAGGGCTGCGGGAGCTCTGGGAGAGAGATGGCCATCAAGTGCCAATCGCACTGCAGGTTAGGGAGGTGGGCTGCAGTTGGGGTGGCAGGATCCCGGGGACAGCATAGTCGTGATTCCAAAACCAGAAAGGCTGTCGGGATCACGAGACCTCATTCTTGAACACCCAGAGGGAGCCACAGCTGCAGTCTGCAGGGAGAGGGCAACCCAAGAACAGGGGAGGAAGTGGAATTTGCACAGAGTGGGTTTCAACATGTGAGGTCACCCCTCAAGGAGGGAAATGGAGCGTTAGGGTGCCTAGAGCAAAGGCTAAAGAAATCCGAAGAGGGCTTCAGAGGAGAAGGAAGCTCTTGCCAGGAAAAGAGATGAGCAATTTCAGGGTCAAAAGCTCGTCAGTGCTTGCCATCCCGCTGCCGCTGCCTTTCTCCCAGCGATGCCCTTGCCAGGGTGGCAGGTGCCAGCTTTCCCCTTGGTAGCTGCAGGACCTGAGTTCAAGAGGGTCTGCTCCATAAGACTGGAGCACAGTTCAGCTACCAATTGTTTGAATTAATCATAGTGGACATCAAGACATGTCTGTGCTAAAATCATGTTCCTATGAAATGAGCAGGGAGTCTTTGGGCCGCCTTGAGACACTCCTTTTAAAGACAGGATCAAGCTAGACAAGCCACAGGAAGCAGCTTTTGTTTGCAGAGCCCAGAGCCTGTTCCATAGCACAAGCCTTCTTTGGAGAGAAGCCGTTGGTCCAGGGAGTGTGGCAGGACTCTCCTTACTAGGTGGGATTTCTCGAGTTCCTACCATGAGTCAAGCAGCATATGGGTTGCTTCATAGGCGCTTCCTGTCTGGTTCCCTGCATTTGTTTCCTGGGGCTGCTCCAAAGCAAGTGTGGCTTAAACCAGCAGTAACGTTCGCTCGCATTGTCCTGGAGGCCAGATGTTCGGAATCTAAATCAGTAGGCAACTAAGGTGTGAGCATAGCCGTGTTCCCGCTTTAGCTCTAGAGGGATGGTGTCTGAATTCACACACACACACACACACACACACACACACACACACACACACACACAGAGTAATTTAACAGTGGGGTGGTTCACTTTTTCTGTAAAGGGCCAGATAATCTTTTCAGGCTTTGTGGACCATTTCGTTTATCACAGCTTTTCTATTGTGGCACTTACGTACTCATAGAAGGTGTGTGAACAACTGGGTGTGGCTATGTGCCCCTAAAACTTTATTTTACAAGTGGATGCTAGAATTTGACCCTTAAGCTGTACTTTGCCTGGCTCCTTTGCTCAATTATTATTTCCTTTTTAAAAGCGCTTATTTATTTATTTATTTATTTATTTATTTTTAAATTTTTATTTTTGGTGGCTGGAGAGACAGCCGTGGGTGCTGGGAACCGAACTCTTATATTTTTGGTTGTGAGCCTAGCCTTTAACGGCTGAGCCATCTCTCCAGCCCTAAAAGCGCTTATTTATTTTGTACATGGGTGTGTATGTCCTTGCTCAAGTACGTGTGTGTACACAGCATGTAAGTCTGGTGATCAAAATCAGGTCCTCAGGCTTGGTGACAAGCACCTTTACCCATGGAGCCATCTTGCTGGCCCTAAACTGTGATTTCTTGCTTTCTCCTCAAAGCCCTGACATTTCTGTCTGTACTCTAACCACACAGAGCCTTCCGTATTTTCCTTTCCAACTTGATGCTCCTCATCTAGCCTCAGGCCATTGGCCCTCACTAGTTCTCAGCTTGCGCCTGTCCCCCCAGAGGCCCACAGGCTTGCTCCCAGCTTCTTTAGGTCTAGGATGAGATGTCACCTTCCTAATGTAGCCTATCCTGACAACTCAGTAAACCTGGTGGAAAGATGGCCAGCTATGGTGGTCCACACTCGGAAGGCAGAGGCGATTGGATTTCTGTGAGTTCAAGGCCAGCCTGATCAACGTAGTAAGTTCCAGGCCAGGCATGGCTGCGTATCGAGACCTTGCCTCAAAAACCACAGTGGAGGCTGAAGAAATGGCTCCGCAGTTGAGAGCATTTGTTGCTCTTGCAGACCCACATGTGGGCCATGATCACCTGTAACTTCAGTTCCAAATGATCCAGCTCCCTCTCCTGGCCTCCGTGGTCACCACGCATACAGCCAGTGCACTTACCTACCGGTAAGCAAAACACTCATATACCTAAGATAAAATTAAAAATACTAACAGCAAACAAAGAAAGAGGTTTAACAAAAACATCCCCTACCCTCCCCAGCTTGTCCCGAGTAGTCTTAGCTGAGGTGGCTCAGCTGCCATGGCATGGGCACAGGATGGGAGCTGCACAAGGCCTGGTGCCCAGGCCTCTGCGTTCCGATCCCTCTTAACAGGGCAGTGACCATGTTTGCCACCAGCAGCCTGTGAGTGGCATACGAGAATGCCGTGCTCACTTTGGTTCAGTGGTGCGGCCATGACTGTGCAGTGAAGTGGAGCAGGTGAGGGACCCTGCGGAGCCTGGCTTCTTGATGACAAAGGCTGTTTGCTTTTTATTAGTAACTCCAAAGCCTCCTCCTCCTCCTCCTCCTCATTCTCTTCCTTTTTTTCTTTTGAGACAGGGTCTCTCTACATAGCCCCAGCTGCCTTGGAGCTCACTCTGTAGACCAAGCTGGCCCCCAGCTCACAGAGATCCACCCGCCTGTGCCTCCTGAGTGCTGGGATTAAAGGTGTGCGCCACCACACCTGGCTTCAAAGCCCTCTTGACACCGTTTATTAGTCCCTGTTTGTCTTAGATGTATGAAGGAGACAGCCAAGGCTGCCAGGGCATTACTGATTTAGGCTGGTCCGTGTTAGACTGCCTGCAGCACATAGGACTCTGGCTTCCACGAGGACTTTAGCCATCTCCGTTCTCCCGCGCCTCCTCCTGCACTTCCTGTGCGACTTTTCTTGAGGCGACATTGCTGTCTCTTCACCCCAGAGAGTGCACTGACCACAAACCAGAGGCTTCCACCCGAGTCCAACCCAGTGAAACAGTGTGTTGTGTCATTGGGGCTGCTTACAAGAGGGTGGGTAAAGTGTTATTTAGAGGAGCATTAGTGACTCCAAGGCAGGGCGACTCACTCCTCAAGGCCGCATCCCTGCAGCTCTCTTGGTACTGCTTTCGGGCACCTCTGGGATAGGCCAGGGAGTCTCCTCTCCCTGGTAAATTGCTAGTTCTTGTACAGCCTTGGGGACAGACTCCGTGAACCTTTGAAGTTCCAGCTTTCTGAAGTTTCTAACTGGTTTACTTCCCAGAGTAATTTTTCAGTTGCAAATAAATTGCCATACAGTATGTGCTTTTGATCCTCATGGAACTGGGCTCTGGCCCAGGTAGAGAGAGCTGGCTATGGAGGTTGCTGGAAGGGCACAGGAGCAGCTGCACCTGGTTCTTTCCTTACTAGGTGCGCCCCTTGCTCTGAGCCCTAAGAAGGTGGAGGACATAGGCTGTATCTCAGAGTGACCTTCCCTTCCCCTCTAGTAGGAGATGGGGCCCTACCCAGGGAGGCTTGGTGAGTCCTTTTCCTTTTGTGGCTAGGCACCAAAGGGGCAGGAACAGACCCAAAGTGGTGGTGAGAGGGTGACCACTCCCTTGGTGCTTCCTCTGGATACATGTGGTTCAGGGCCGCCATGCTTTTCATGGTTATTTCTCCACCGGTGTGCTTCTATTTTTGCTATAGCCTTGCTGACCTGTACTTTCAGAAACAGGGATGGTTTGGGCCAAGTTTTCCAGTCGAGGTTACACTAAAATAACTTTTACTGTGGATGTTAGAGTCACTACATCTTTGTGTGTGTGTGTGGGTGGGTGCGCGCACATGCTTGTAAATGTGTGTGCGTGTCAGTGGCTCCACTGTGGATGACCACCATGAGTGACATCTTTACCCAAATTCTTTGAGAAATACTGCTTAATCATTTACCTTCATTCCTTGTCAAGAAAGAGAAGGGTTGACTCTGTAGTGTTAAAAAAAAAAAAGTATAAGTTTTGAAAATCTTTTATTTAAATTTGGCAATCTTGATCAAATGAAAATGTAGAATTAAAATATATAACAGTTGGGGTGTGTTGTTTGTTTTCTTTAAGTTACACCTGTGGTTTCTATGCCTCCTCCTCCTATATCAGAGACATGGGAGAATTTAAAACTCTGGTGGATGAATGCAAGTTGCTGTTAAATGGAAGTTTGAGTTCTCACTGGTTGCCATTTCAGGCTAAATGGTCAGGAACAGGGCGCAGAAGCTTGATGTTTGTTTGCTAAGTGGCCTGAGCCAATTTGAAATGCTGAATCCAGTGCTTGGCAAGCCTCAGTCCCTTTCTTTATTATCCCTAACCTGTTGAAGACCTCCAGGATTTTGTTGACCTCGTTGGTGGATTTGCCCTAACCCTCCTGAACTCCAGCACTGTCCAAGAAGCCCTGACATGACTGGTGTCATAGAAAGCACCATGAGGTTCAGGACCATAGACCTGAGTTTCTATTCTATGCGAGGCAGCCTTCCAGGGCATCCAGGCCAGGGTGTGGGCTGACATAAGAAGGACTGGGCATGGACGACCTTTAAAGGCTCTGGAGAGGTCCTGTAGCTGTGGCATTAGTACTGCGACTGTGTCAGAGGACTGCCCCCCTTGCCCTTTGTCTAGTGCCCTGTAAGGAATGTGAGGGAACAGAGTTTTGTCTAGGCTGCAGGCCACTGACAGAGCCTTTTCCATCTCACTGTCTTTCCATTTCCTGGTCTGTCCTGCAGTGAGGCCTGTGTCTGTAATTCCAGGAGCAGCAGTGTTGTCCACTTGGGCAGAGACCTAGGGGGCTGTGGATGATGAGCATCCCTTGGTGACAGAGGAGGTTGGAGGCACACAGCTGGCCTTCCAGCATGCTCCAGCAGTCTCCATGAAGTGTGTCCAGAATGGAAGGGTCAGTGGTGTGAGCAACGAATGTAGACCTGACCCTATGTGCCTGGGTCTCTACCATCCCTGTGTCTGGCCCTTTCCTAGCAACCCTGAGTAACTGGTAGGAGAAAGAGATACAGTGAAACTTCTGGAGGTGTGCATGTGTGCTTGTAGAAAAACCAACTTACCATGGAGGGCTATACCCTGTGGTGAGTGTTCAAGAAGCCAGGCTGTGCTGGCTACTTCCGCTGAAGAAGTATCCTCTCCTGTGTATAGCTTTTTCTCCACAAAGGATGGTGGCTTCTTGAGAGAGATGCCACGCCCAAAATTTGCAGCACCTCCTGCAGCCTCAGCTAGGCGTCAGTCACGATGGTCTGTAGTGGGCCTTTCAATTGATGGGTGTTCAGCACAGACCATCTGCAGAAAGAGGGAAGTGATGAGAAGCACTCAGAGCTACTCCCATTTCAGAAGAGGGAACCAAGGCCTAGAAAGGCTGAGGGCCTTGCCCAAGTCTCCAGGGTTAGCTGGGGTCATAAGCTGGTTCGTAAGTGCAGGGTTTCCCTCTCGTTGAGGACCTCCTGTCTGTGTGCCACAGCAGTGTAGAAATGTGTCAGGGAGGTGGGTACATTGTAGGTACCCGCAGAGATGCCTCTGGAGTCACAGTGCACCAAGCCAGGGCTGCTCCCAGCCCTCTGAGGCCTGCGGCCCACTGATGGGTTTTGTTTTTTGTTTTTGTTTTTAATTTGAACTAATTGATTTATCTTGAAGCAGAATTCAGATATGAAAGTATGTCCTCCAAGTTGTTAGGCTTTGGAGCCTAAGTGTCTGTGTTTAACTGTATTACTTCATGGAGATGCCCAAGAGATCTACTCTTCTCCTGTTGTGAAGTATCTTCGGTGAGTGAGCCCTAGCTAGTACCACATGAACTTTCACTCCAAGCACATCACCAGGGTGAATGTCACACCTGCCCAGGTTGCCTTAGTGAGTGACAGACAAGACCCAAACAGGCATCTGATCCCATTCAGTGTACCACAGATGTCCTGGGATCTGTAGAGCCATTTCAGCCAAGCTGACATCATCCTGATGTCTTGATGCCTGGCCTGCCTGTTGCCATTAGCACCAGCCTGAGCAAGGCACAGGAAAATTGGTTTCAGTAATTTATAGTTACAGCTCTTAAGAAATACCAGTGGCTATAGTTTACTTTCTGTTGATGAAGAAAGGTAGATTCAATCTTACAGGCTACAGTGCATCTTCAGGGAAGCCAAGGCAGGAGCTTGAGGCAAAAACTATGGAGGACTGTGGCTTATTGTTTTGCCAAAGGCTCATCTTGAGTTACCTTTTTTGTAGAGGTCAGGCCCACTTACCTAGGGATGGTACCACCCACAGTGGCCTGGGCCCTCCTATGTCAATTAGCACCCTAAAAAAAAAAAAAAAAAAAAAAAGTCCCACAGACACACCCACAGGCTAAATGTAATGGAAACAGTTCTTTAATTGAAATTTTCTCTTCTCAGGTTCATCAAGTTGACAACTAAGACTAGCCACCACACTATTTCATTGTAAAATGATTAAAAGTTTTGTTTTGTTTTGTTTTTATGATACTTGAGATTGAACCAAGAGACTGAGCATGCTAGGCATGCACTCTACCCTACTGTTTTGATTTTTTGTTTTATTCTTAGTTTTTAAAGATTGACTTTATGTGTATGGGTGTTTTGTTGCATGTATGTGTGTGCACCATGTGCATGCCTGGTCCATTGGAGGCCAGATGAGTGTGTTGAATCCCCTGGAATTGGAGTTACTGATGGTGGTGGGTGACCATGTGGATGCTGGGAATTAAAGGGTTTCCTAGAAGAACAGCTAGTGTTCTTAACCACTGAACCATCTCTTTAGCTCCTGGTTGTTTTTTTTTTTTTTGTTTGTTTTTGTTTTTGTTTTTTGTTTGTTTTTTATTGTTGTTGTTGTTTTAATTTTTTTTTTTTAATTATTTTGAGGTAGTCTCACAAAGTTGCCTAGGCTGGACTTGAACTTAGCTTTTTCCTACTTTAGCCTTCTGAGTAGCTGGGATCATAGGTACATTTAAGATACATTTAAGATAATTTTGCCTATGCACCAAATCTGTCTGGGGCATTGGGGATATAAATGTAATAATTTTAAAAAAAGCTTGTCCAGGGTCCCTTTGTAGTTTAGCTTTGTGTTCAGTACTTAGATAGTGAGTGACTTATTAGAGATGAGGATTTATATAGGGCAATAGAGGGTTTGTCCTTATGGCTGAACAGAGGGCAGTGTCACAAAGAGCAGAGGGTGTTTATTACTTCCTGGAGAGAACTTGTTGTTTAAATTGGCTGTGAAACATGTGCAGTAGTCTAAGAGGTAAGAGCCAGCAGAACATTCCAGGCAGTGGGGACAACCTGAGCAAAGGCTGGGGAGAGCATGCACCTTCTAGAGCCTTTAAAAAGCAATCTGCGGGAGTGCACTTAGCGTCTAGGAAAGGTAGGTGGTGGGCTAGAAGGTCCATCCTGGGTGCACACTTTGTGCCACCTCCTCTTTGTGCTGAGAGCCATGGAGTTGACCTCAGCCTGAATGTTAGCCCTAGATTTATAAGTTAAGAGAACCCTCTAAACCCATGTACTGCATCTCGAGTGCCTATGTAACCATTCTTCCCAGGATGTCAGATGAGGAGAGCAGAGGTACCATATGCTGTAGGTAGACAGAAGGACCAGGCAAAAGGAGTTAGACTAAATCCGAGCTGGTTAAGTTACAGGTGAAATTTAGCATCAAGTTGCACTTTTACAAGTGCATGTTGCTTTTCTACTTCGGTTGTCAACAGGTGAAAAATGGTCCTAGTAGCCCTTGTAGGCTGTGGCTGCATGGGGCAGTGTGGACAGAGTTAGGGCAGCAGCCCACCCTCACTCCAGCTTCTTTCACCTGGGCATGGAGGGCAGGAGCAATACCCTCCTGAAGGGGGAGGACAGGGCTTCACGGGATGCTGAATGTCCCATTTAGCTGCCCCTAATTCTACATAACAGTGTAGTGGTTATAATGATTTAGTTTTAATCCCCTCCCCAAATGTTCTGTCTTTCCATTTGTTTACTAAGGCTGTCCACAGATGTTTAATCCTCCTATGGGTAACTCGGACATTCTGGCAGACTTAGTGTCTTAGATAGAGTTTTTATTGCTGTGAAGAGACACCATGACCACAGCAACTCTTATAAAGAAAATACTTAATTGGGGTGGCTCACTTACAGTTTCAAAGAGTCAGTCCATTATCATCATGATGGGGGTGTGGCATGCAGGCAGACATGGCGCTGGAGAAAACTGAGAATCCTACATCTTGTAGACAACAGAAAGGACTGTCACATTGAGGGAAGCTCGAGCAAAAGAGACCTCAAAGCCTGCCCCACAGTGACCACTTCCTCCAACAAGGCCACACCTCCTAATAGTGCCCCTCCCTTTGGGGGCCATTTTCTTTCAAACCATCATACCTACTAAATCAACTCCACATGGATTTGTTCTTACTGAGTCTTCTTTGTAACAAGAGTTTGCCCATATTTTTCTCCTGAGTAAGATGAATCAAACTTGCCACCTAAAAAAAAAAAGATAAATCTCAAATATTTAAAAAGAATTTAGTGTGTAGATAGCAAAGAACACACACACACACACACAGAGAGAGAGAGAGAGAGAGAGAGAGAGAGAGAGAGAGAGAAAGAGAGAGAGAACCAAACCCCCCCCCCCCATGAATTAAAAAAACTATGTAAGTCCAGTGTGATGGCTCAGCAGGGAAAGGACTTCACTGCCAAGCCTGAGGCCTCAACTTCTGTCCCTGGAACCCTCGGGGTGGAAAGATCAAACTGACTGCCTCAAGATGGCCTTTGACCTCTACACATGCACCATGGAATGTGCACAAGTACACACACACACACACACACACACACACACACACACACACACACTCACACATGAATTTGAAAACTGAACTTTAAAAAGATGCCAAAGAGCCGGGCAGTGGTGGCCCACGCCTTTAATCCCAGCACTCGGGAGGCAGAGCCAGGCGGATCTCTGTGAGTTCGAGGCCAGCCTGGGCTACCAAGTGAGTTCCAGGAAAGGCGCAAAGCTACACAGAGAAACCCTGTCTCGAAAAACCAAAAAAAAAAAAAAAAAAAAAAAGATGCCAAAGAGTCATACTGTAGAAACTTTAAGAGATGAGATTCAGTTGCCTCTAGAATTTTAATTTCACTAATTTTGTGTTAGGCAATTCCTAATTTTGGACTAGGTATACCAGAATGTCAGGAGCAAGAGAGGTGGCCACAGAGAGAAGAGGACTCCTCCTTGAGGGAGGCCTAGAATCCCCAAGTTTCCAATCAGGGCTCTTTGGTAACTTTCTGTTCCTCATGCTTGTCTGCTCATCTGGGACCAGGTCACTTGTCTGGGGCGTTGAAGGACTCCATGGCACAAGAAAGAGGCTGAGCCTGCTTTACACAGGTTCGGCATGTCTATCAAACTAATACCTGTTGGTTTTCCAGTAAAGCTAAAACACAGCCGCATATCTGAGTCATCAGTAGGTTAGTTTTCTCTGAAGCCTGATCCCAGGAGCTCCTTGGAGCAGGCACTCCTCTGCGAGGTTCTGGGAAGAGCCCTCCTCTTCTGTCCCCTCCCCTGCATAGAGGTAGAGTCAGGGAAGCCCTTGGCTATAAGCACTGTGACCTAGACCTGGGTGGTACGGAGGAGCCCCACTCAGGAAATGGGGGTTGGCTTCTGGAGACTTCCCCTTGATGGGTCATCATCCCATCACCTAGAAAGGGTCAAGATTGCTGTGTCTCCCAGAAATTCTCTGAGTCCCTAACCCACTCCCTTCCTGGCCTCTGAGGACAGTAGTACTTGGAGTAGGCCTTGTTTCCTGTAGTACGGTTTTCCTGTTCTCTGGCTGCTAAGGCCACATCTGTCTTTGGTACTTACTGCCTGCTTTCAGAGCCTTGTTTCTAATGGACAGAAAGCCCCAAGGGTCTGGGATTGTCAGGTGCAACATTAACAAGAGCAGCAAACATCTGTACAGACACCCCACATTTCCATGTGCCCAGAACATTTATAGGGATTAAACTGTCTAGTTCCTGCAACAGCCTACTTCATGATGTCGATGCTTCTAGATGCCCATTTCACCGAGTGGGAAACCAAGGAGCAGCAGGTTAAACGAGTTTGGCTAGATATCAGCAGCAGGCTTGATCCACAGGAAGCCAATCTCTGTACGCCTGACTCTGATATCAGGTGAGTCATTTGAGGAGGAGAGTACAGCATTTTACTCAGGGGACTTGTGACCAGGGCCTTAGTCTCAAGCCTGGGGCTGGGGCTGGGGCTGGAGTGGGAGTGGGACACATGTCGTCCATTGTCCCCATCCTCTGTGAGGACTTACCATATGCCCCCAATCTCCAAACCCCAGGCTGCTTAGTGGCTGGTTTCAGAGCTGTTTGGAGTTCCCTAAAACAGGAGGTGCTATTTTGAACACTTCATGGTAGAGGGATGTGTGTTTAAGACTAAAATAGAGTGTACTTTTTAATTTGCGGGCGTTTCCGTTCTCATTTTCTGTCTCAGCCAAACTGTGTTTAAGCTCCTTTCACCTCAGGAGGACAGCCCCAGGCAGGCCTTAGTGCTCATCCTGCACTTGGTGACAGGGTTGTCAGGAGCAAGAGAGGTGGCCACAGAGAGAAGAGGACTTCTCCTTGAGGGAGGCCTAGAATTCCCAAGTTTCCAATCAGGACTCTTTGGTAACTTTCTGTTCCTCATGCTTGTCTGCTCATCTGGGACCAGGTCACTCGTCTAGGATGTTGAGGGACTCCATGGCTCAAGAAAGAGGTTTTCATAAGAGCTGTGCTGCAGTTAGCATCTGGCCTGGGAGGGGCAGACCACACCCCACTTCCCAGTCCACTGAGGAACACAAGGGCAGAGGTCAGAACTCAGCTTTCTCCACTTTACAGCCAGCTGTGGCTCTTTGGCCCTTTTGATGGTTACTTGTGTAGCTAAGAATTGGTTATCGGCTTTGATTGGGGAAAGGGAGAGGAGGCGAGGGGATGGAGGAGGCGAGTGTAGATGGCTGAGGAATGTGGCTGCCTGTCCCAGTCTGTTCGAGTCTCCCCAAGTCAGCTTTATCATCATGGAGCATGAATGTCACCCACGTCTGTGACATCCTGCCGTGGTACTGTTTTCCGGTTTTTGACAAGAGAAATGTCTATTTTTAAAAAAGAGATCATCAAAAAATTATTCTAAACTTTATCATAAAAATTTCAAATAAGCAAACATCACACACTGAAATGAACGAGACCAAAGACTATACAAATCAATAAACCATATGCAGTTAGAGGAGCAGCCAGAACAGATGCTGTGGGACTCTACATTGGATTTATATTTTTTTCACTATGCAATATATTTTTATGTACTTATTCACCATCAAAATTAAAAATAAAATCTT
Organism: Peromyscus leucopus; assembly: GCF_004664715.2. Taxonomy (NCBI): domain Eukaryota; kingdom Metazoa; phylum Chordata; class Mammalia; order Rodentia; family Cricetidae; genus Peromyscus; species Peromyscus leucopus. The sequence continues at coordinate 38,647,530 of NC_051084.1, forward strand.
AACTGAGTTAGAATTAGAAAAGCAATTTACTTTCTATCCTCTCTCATAACTCATTGTCTACACCCAGTCCTGCCTCATCTCCTAATATTAGCCTTTATTGTTCTCTTTTCTAATGTAGCCACGTGTATATCTCTTTACATAATATTGGCTAGATTCCACACAAGAGGGAAAACATTTTTATTTCTAATATTGTGTGGTCTATCTTAATATTATGCATTCATTTTCCGATTACATCTTCTTTAGAGTTGAGCAGTATTGCATTTTGTGTGTATATACACCACATTTTCATTATCTATTCATCTGCTGATGGGTACCTGGGCCGATTCCAGTTGGTTCGTTCGTTTGTTGTTGTTTGTTTTGTTTTGTTTTTTACTATAGTGAATAAAGCAGCAATAAACATGGCGGTACAAGTACCTCTGTGAGAGTAGGGAGCTCTCTGGGTATATTCCCAGCAGTGAAATATCGGAGTTATAGATAGTGCTATTTTTAGTTTTTGAGAAATCTCCAAACTGGTTTCCATAATGGCTATTAATTTGCATCCCCACCAACAGCAAATGAAGATTCCTGTCTCTCCACATCTTCAATATTTATTACCAGGTTTCTTGATCATAGTCATTCTGATTGCAGTGAGGTAGTATCTCAAAGTAGTTTTGTGTTCCCTGGTGGCTAGTGATAGTGTGATAGTGAACATTTTAAAATTGTTATTGGCCGTTTATGAATATTTTCTTTTGAAAACTATCCAGTTTATATTTGCTCATTTATTGATTGGCAGTTTTATTTCCATGGTACTTAATTTCTGCAGTTTGTTAATTCTGCATACTAGCACCTTGTGTGGAGTGTAGTTGGTAAGGGTTTCTCCATTCTGTAGATTGTCTGTTTTCCACTGATGATTTCCTTTACTGTACAGCAATATTTTCTTTTTCTTTTTTTCTTTTTTTGGTGCAAATTTAATTTTATTAAAAATATTTTCTTTTCATGCAGTACCACCTCTTGACAGTCAGAGTCAGTTATGGTGCTGTTGGTGTTCTCCTGAAAATGGCCTTGCCTGTCTTGATATCCTGAAGGGTATCCCCTATATTTTCTTCTACAAGTGTCAGTTTCGGGTTTTCAGTTAAGCTCTTTCTCTGATCCATCTTAAATGATTTTTGTACAAGGTAAATGGTAACCTCACTCCACCTTCTGTGGGTGGAAACCAAGTTTTACCAACATCATTTGTTGAATAGGTTTTCTTCCAATGCATGTTTTTGCCTCCTTTGTCAAAATTTAAGTGGGCACAGTTTGCTGTTTTATTTCTAGTTCCTCTATATGATTCCTTTGGCTTTCCCATCTGGTTTTAGGCCAGTGCCAGGCTGACCTTATGACTATAGCTCTATAGTATAGTTTGAGGTTAGGTATTGTAATACTTCCAACAGTGTTTTTACTCCTTAGGGTCGCTTTGTCTGTCTGTGGGCTTTGTGGGTCCATATGAATTCTTGTATTTTTTCTAAGCCTGTGAAATATAACATAGGAATTTTGATAGGAATTGCATTAATTCTGTATATTAATTTTGGTAGTATAGAATTTTTCACAATATTAGTTCTGCCAATTCAGGGGCATGGAATGTTTTCAGTGGGTTGTTAAAATTTAGTAGGAAATAATTGTGTCAAGCTTCAGGCATCTGTAAGACAGTGGGCCACAGACAGCTTTTCCTACATCAGTGGCTAGCAGTCACCAGAGGGCTTATTCATGGAGTTGCCTGGCTGAACCCAGGGAGTGCTTTCTTTTCCAAGTCTAGCCCTTGAAGGGGATAAAAGGATCTATCTTAGTAAGAAGATCAGGTTATAGAAATCAGTAGACTTGGGCTTGAGAGATGGCACAGTGGGTAGAGATATGTGCTGCCACGCCCAATGACCTGAGTGTGACCCGACACTCACACAGTGGAAGGAGAGAACTGATTCTCACAAGCTGTCTTCCACATGTGGTTGGTGTGTGCGTGCGCGCACGCGCGCGCGCGCGCGCGCGCGCACACACACACACACACACACACACACAAATAAAATGTAGTAAATTCTTTTAAAAAGCAATTGAATGGTCTAAAGTTTCCTCTGGACAAAAGGAGTCCTTTGAAGTCAGAAGGTGAGGTCTATGGAGTGTGTGCATTTGCACTGGAGACTGAGGAGTCCTCAAGGCCTTTGCTGAGGCTCCTGTAGGCGGGGCACTGCTCCTCTTCTAGGACCCCGAGCTGCTTCCTTCCTGTGCCATGCCACCAAGTATCTGCATACTTTATCACAGCCCAGCAGCTGGGCTGGTACTTGGGCTGGAAGCAGTGCTGCTGCTGGGAGTCGGCCTTGCTTGTGCAGGGGCTTCTCTGTGACTCCTGAGACACACCAAGGGACCTTCGCTTTGTTAACGAGATGTCCCCAACGCCAGGAGCTGGGTCGCTCTGTCGTGACTGTTCTATGCCAGCTGTCATTACGGGGCCTCTGAGTTAGGCACGTAGTCTGGTCAACAGCATCCGTGCATGAGGACTGCTGATTTAAACCAGCTTGTCTCAGCTCTAGGACCAGAAGTGTGACCCAGCTGCTCAGGAGTCAGCAGTGTGAGCTGCATCAGAGTCTCCCCAGGCTTGCCAGGAGGCACAGACCCACTGCTAGACCAAGGTGTCTGCCGCACAGATGGGTTAGCTAGTTGGTACAAAACATGTGGGAAGAGTGTTTGTGGTGGTATTGTGTTCCCCAAAATATTGTGTACCTTAATAAACTTATCTGGGCTCAGAGAACAGAAAAGCCACTAGTTAGGCAGTGCTAGCACACGCCTTTAATCCTAGCATTCCAGAGGCAGAAATCCATCTGGAATCTCTGTGAGTTCAAGGCCACATTGGAAACAGCCAGATATGGTGACTCACGCCTTTAATCCCAGAAAGCAAGCCTTTAATCCTAGGGAGTGGTGGTAGAAAGCAGAAAGGTAAATAAGGCGTGAGGACCAGAAACTAGAAGCATTTGGCTGGTTAAGCATTTGGCTGGTTAAGCATTCGGCTGGTTAAGCTTTCAGGCTTTGAAGCAGCACAGTTCAGCTGGGATTCATTCTGGATGAGGACTCAGAGGCTTCCAACCTGAGGAAACAAGACCAGCTGAGGATCCGGCAAGTGAGGTAGCTGTGGCTTGTTCTGTCTCTCTGACCTTCCAGTATTCACCCCAATAACTGGCCTCGGGTTTGATTTTATTAATAAGAACTTTTAAGATTCCTGCTACAAGTGTTGGCTGTCATAAGGAAGAGTTCCTAGTTGATTATATGACATTCATCAGCATCTCTGGAGCAATAACATTTGCAAATGGCATTTGGGACACCAGGGATAGTGACCAGTCTGTTCCCCTCTAGGATCAGGCAGCCACTTAGGAGGAAAGCCAAGCCACCCATTTCTGTTGTTTCTGGTTGGCTAACACAGAGTGAGTGAGTTCTCACGTGGTGATCTCTGAGCCTCTGTGCCCCAGCACCAGCTCCTTCCTCAGCATCCCTTGGGCTTTGCCCACACCTAAAGCTGTCCTCTATACACTTGTATGTGACTCCCCACAAAGCCGTTCCTAGGATGCTGTGGTCACAAGCCAGAGAAGCTATCCTAGGGGCGGGAGGAAGGAAGCTGCCTTTAGGAGGTGCTGCACAATGTCCCTTTTTAGCACTTGAAGCTGTGGAGCTTCCTCATTGGGCAGTTCCACCTCTACTGACCTCTCTCCTGTCCCCCTTGAGACTTGAAGCCTTCCTTTCCTTCTGTTTCTGAATGACCCCTGGTGAAGCCCGTCTGAGTGTCCTGGTCCTCTGACTGTCTTAGACACATGCATGGTCTTATATGTCTCCTTCATATCAGAGTTGGCTCACCGTGCCTGTAGCAGGTGCTGGACTTGGTACCTGGCATTTGTCAAGGAGTTTATTCCTCCTGGGCTGGATGAGGTCAGTACTATCAGTACGAGCCACCGGTCAGAAGACTGGGGCCACAGCCGGGGCGATGGCGATGACGCAGTAGCAGAGTGCTTGCCCAGTGTGTGTGAGGCCTTGGCTCACTCCTCAGGAGGATCAATACTATGTATATTTGAAATGGAAACTAGTGAGTTTATAGCAACTTGACGAGTGAAGAATGATGAGGTCATCACTATCCATTTGTGTTTTACAGAGTAGGGAAGGCACATTCAGAGTTGCTTTGATTTTTATCTGATGCTGTTAAGTGTGCTGTAGAAAGCACTGTGGTGATTTTATCCTCTTAGCATCATCACGAATGCTGGCCCTGAATTCAGTGCTAGGGACTTTAGGCAGGGCCTGACTTTTGCTCTCCTTTGCGTTTCTACCCTGCTATGTAGTCCCAGGCATTGGTGGGCCATCTGTGCATAAAGGACCATATAACTGGAGTGACCAACCAGCTCCTGTCCATTTACTGCCTTGGTCCTTCTTTCCTGGCAGCAGCCTCTGCTAGGCACAGGGTCCCCATCTCCAGTCCCTTGCATCTCCAGAATGTTTGCCTTGTTGGTGTCTGCCATTCTTGTATGCTTGAATCTGATTCGCTGCCAATTTCTACTTCCCCTGTCCTGGCCTAGAGAAGAACAAGCATGGGTAGGGATCACATTACCCCTTAGGCTTGTAAAAGTCTGGAAAGGAGATGACCAGCACTCTATGCTTACATGCTGACCAAGCTGCTGTGTGGGGAGCCAGCCACAGAACAGCTGTGCTTTCACATAGAAGCTGAGACCCAGAGAGTAAAGTAGTGTCTGGGAATTGCCTTGTGGGTCACACAGGTGTGCTGCAAGTTCAGGACTCTTTGAAGATGGCACCCAAACGAAACAGTTGACTAGAGCATCTGTAGAGGCGTACGTACTTCTTCACTTGTCAAGTTGCTATAAACTCACTAGTTTCCATTTCAAATATACATAGTATTGATCCTACTGAGGAGTGAGCCAAGGCCTCACACACACTGGACAAGCACTCTACTACTGTGTCATCGCCATCGCCCCGGCTGTGGCCCCAGTCTTCTGACCAGTGTGGCTCGTCTCTCACTGTGATGGCCTCTTACAGCAGACCCAGCATAGCCTATCATGTGTTGTATCAGTGCTCCATCCCCCTTCCTGCGGTAGACTCTAGCTGCCTCACATCTGCTCTGTGCATGTTTGCAGTCTAAAGTGTGCTCTCGTCCCACTAAGAAGGCCATCTTTTGTGTCAGTGGAGACTGTCCTGTCAAACAGGGCCCTTGTTTTCCTTGACTGTGGCTGCTAAAGAAATGCTACCTTGATGTAAGGAATATTGTAGATTAAAATTTTTGAATGAGGTCACCATGTGGCCTGGTTGGACCATGAGTGTGCTTACAACCTTAGTTTCCTGTGAAAAGCTAGGCACTGCATCTTTGTGCCCACTGATCTTAGCCATGTAGGGTTTGTGTAAAGGAACTGGCTTCACCTAAGGAGTGATCTGCTCTGTATTTTTCAAATGTTGAATAAGGAACTGTGTTATGTTTAAAACACTTCTCCTATTGTCCTTGCTTGACTATGTAGGCTTGTCCTCTGAAAGCCCAAGTGTTGGACTAGAGTATGTCTAATGTACCTCTAGACACTTGGGACCAACTCTTATTTAGGATTCTACTGACTGGCTTCTGGTGGTAGGAACCCAGTTTTAGGTTTCTTTATTTTATTGACTTTCATGGTAAGAGTTTTATAATTTGTAAGTATTTTGATTTTTAAATGCTTCGTGTTGGGGCTGGAGAGAGAGCTCAGCAGTTAAGAGCACTAGCTGCTCTTCCGGGGGACCCAGACTGACTCCTAGCACCCACATGGCAAGGCAGCTCACAGCCATCTGTTATTTTAATCCCAGATCCTCTTCTGGCCTCTGTGGGCTCGAGACACACAAGAGGTACACAGATACACATGCTGATAGAACACCCACACACATAGAAATAAATAAAATAAGTTTTTTAAAAAGCTTCATGTTCCTTTGAATGGTCAGCCCAGGGGTCCTTTGACAGAACACTCCAGCTGACTTGCAGCTCAGAAATAGATTCAGCAGGAACACCCCAAGGCCCCAAGACCCGCTGCTTACCGACCACCCAAACTAAAGATTTTCATAAATAGTACCTTACTGAAAAAGTTATTGTCATCTCTAGGTTCTCTTCTTTGATGCTTAGTAGAGTACAGGGAGGGGCCTCCGGATGAGAAGGCTAACTTAGAAGCAGGACTGTGTCACCTTCCTGAAACCCAGCCTCCAGTGGGGATTTGCTCCAGTGTCACAGTAGAGGAAGTGAGCTGCTTGCAGGAGGCTTCTCTTTCCTGATTGCTCCCAACAGGAAGACTGATGACTAACTCCCCCACCCCCACTGGGGTATCTTCATGGCCTGTTGAAATAGCATCCACCGACTGAGGTTCTTTCCTGATCTCATTCATAAATCGGGTCAACTGTTAGGGAAATGCATTAGCATTGTAAACAGTCTTAAAATACAACCTAAGAATTATGTGTATCCCAGTGATAGCTTGTGAAGTACTGTAAGCTCTCTGGGGTTCTCTCATACCCAGACAGTTTAGAACAGTCTTCCTCCTTCTCCAGGCTGGCATGTGTCTGTTCTCTACATTCCTTTCTCTCTATTTTTTAAAGAATTATTTTATTATTTATTCATTATGTGAACAAGTATGTGTGTTATATGTGTGTGGGGGTGGGGGTGGTATGTGTGGATGTGGATGCAGTGTCCAGAGTCCCTGGAGCTGGAGTTCCAGGCAGTTGTGAGTCGCTCTGTGTGGGTGCTGGGAACCATGCGTGGGTCTTCTAGGAGGAGCAGTGCACGCCTGTAACTGCTGAACCCTCTAGACCCCCTCTCTTCTCTTCTTCCTCTGTCACTTGCTCTCTCTGCTTTTAGTGGTATTCTGGAAGATACTTCTCTGCCTCTCATTAGTCTATGAATAGGTTGACCACTCCTTGACTGAAATCCTTGGAACCTGAGGAATTTCACATCTTCTTGGACTCCATCATCTTTGAAGTAGTTGCATAGGTTGACCTGACTGGTCGAGCTGAGTTTGGAGTTTGAAGCATTTCAAATTTCAGGTTTCCTGATTGGGGTTACTCAGTCTGTATACCTATCTTCCCAGGCAGTGGTAAAGGTGTGGGAGGAAGCCACTGACTTCCAGATGTCACTGTACCAAAGCACCTTGGAGTTGCCCAGAAGGCCTGTAGCCTGAAGTAGAGAAGCAGGTTCAGATCAAAGGGCTCTTCGGCATGTGTAGGATTTCTGTGGCAAGCTGTGTTAGGATGTGTCTGGAATTCCTAGAAGGCTGGTTGCATAAGGCAGGGCGGAGAGGACTCGCAGGCAGCAGCTCTTCTCAGATGTCTGACCGACCGCCTCGCTTCTGTTAGCATCCTCTAAAAGGATGACCGACGGGAATTTGCCTGCCGGGACGGCTCTATTGACAGAGCATTGCAACACTGACATGAGCCAATGGCGTGAGGCCAGCCAGAGCAAGTCTGAAGGCAAATGCTGGCCACAGGTGTGCAGGACAGCAGTGACTGCAGTGGGAGATCAGCAGGGGCTACCACCCTCACCCAAAGAAGAAGAGAAGGGGCTGGGTGATTTAGAGCTGGGGTTATTTTACAATAAATGTAAGAGACACTGGGTGGTTGAGAGTACTCGCTGCTTTTCCACAGGACCTGTTAGGTCCCTAGCACCCATGTCAGGTGCCTCAGAGCTGTCTGTGACTCCAGCTCGAGGGGACTCAACACCCTCCTCTGACCTCTGCAGGCAGCTGCATACGTGTACACACACACACACACACACACACACACACACACACACACACACACATCTTAATAAAAGGGAAGCCTAATTTAAAATACTTTTAGATTACAGAAGAGTCACAAAGGCAGCTCCAAGTCCCCTCCACCCTGCCCCATTCCCACATTTCCCTTTTAGCCTCTTAACTAATTACCATGCTACATTTGTCATAAACCAAATTAATATTAATTAAAGTAAATATTTTATTTAGATTTAGCTTTCATTAGCTTTTCATATAATGGGCCTTTTCCACTCCAGGGTCCAATCCAAGTCATTTCGTTTCATCCAAGTCGCCTTCTTAGGCACCTCTTGGTTGTGGCTGTTTCTCAGAGCATCCCTGTTATAATGACCTTGGAGGTTTTGAGGACACATTCAGGAATTGGCACAGTGCCTTCAGATCTAACATTATTAGATGGAGACTATGAGCTTAGGGAGGAAGACATCATTGCATTACTTCAAGAGAATGCTGTCAGGCGGAGGGACAGCTCACCAGTTAGAAGCACTGGCTGGTTTCCCATGGTGGCTCACAGCCATCTCTAACTCCAGGTCCAGGTATCTGATGCTCTCTTCTGGCCTCTGTGGGCACCTGGCACACACTTGGGGCACAAATATGTATGCAGGCAAAGTACCCATACACATTAAATAAAAAAAAAAAATAGTCAGTTCATCTTGGTCACCCGACAGGGTAGTGCTTGTCAGGGGTCTCCCCTGTAAAATCTCCCTCACAGCATGGTCATTTGGAGGGAAGTCACTGCACATGAGGAGTTATGCTCCACACATTTGAGGGAAGAGTATTTCCATCGGCTATTTGGAATGCTTATACACTGTGTCTCCTTTCCTCCATTTACCTATTTACCTGGTGGTTTGTTTCACAGTAGATGCATGGCTGTTCTATTCTTGGGTCTAATCCAGCACTAGGTTATTGTCTCACTGTTCATGTCCCAGCCTTGGCCCCTGAGGGCTTGTTCAGTGGCCCTTATATGTACCACCATTATTGTATGTATGGCTTTTTCTTTTCTTTTCTCTTTTAAAGGGTCTTCCTTACTTTTTGACATTATAAGAGGCTCCAGGCTCAGCTGGTGTATTTCTTGTCTCAGCCTTAGTCTCAGTCACTTCTCCCAAGAATTCTGACCACTGGCATTACAGTTTAGTGGGTGTCCGACAGCCCAAGCTAGAACACTGTCGTCTCGACTTTCGTGTACTCAGCTGAGCGACAGTAGGAGTAGCGACAGCAGCTGAAACCCTCGCCACTTCGACTCTCTTCGGCTTGGACACACACTCATAGCAGCAAACCCTGTGTGTGCTTCTCCTTACAGCCTCTACCTGCAGCTCTCTCTGGAGCGCTGAGTTTCCTTCTCCCTGGGTCCAGGTGGGGCTGCATTACCTGGACCTCGGATGAAGGAGTCCTGCTCATTGCGCTCTCTGCCCTGGGTGGCTCTGGGTGGTCAGCCTCAGTAGGAGGGCAGTTTAGAGTTGTTGCTTTATGTAGGGTACTGATGTAACGAGTACAGTGGTACCACAAGCGGAGAGTATCAAAAGAAAGGACACTCATGAGTGTGGCTGGAAAGAGGAGTTAGCTGTGTCCAGCCCTCCATGAGAGAAACTGCAGGAACATTTCCATGTCATAGTTGTCCAGGGAGGCAGCTAGATGGACAGGCAGCTCTGGGCCTCAGGAGAGTCCTTACGATGACTGATGACTGGAAGGGCCTCAGATGTGCATGGCAGTGACCTTAGAAGTAGCATTGGCAAGGGTGGAGAGTAGAAGTATGCATTAAGGACCAGGCCTGGCCCAAGTGGGTTTCCATCTTCCTTGTTTGGAAGGAAGATGTCTCAAAGTGGTGACTGCCTCGTGTACAACTCGGACCCTTAAGGCACTGCATGGGCGCTGTCTTTCCTATACCATCTGTAGACACTATTGCTGATAGTGGTTTAGAATCCTCAACTCTGGAGCTTCCAGCCACTGAGCTACAGACCCAGGTGCTCTTCTCCTCTTGCAGCCAGATTCTGAGGGGAAGTTTGTCTCATATTGCTTTTTAGTGTAGCAGACTCTTGCCACCTCCTCCTTCCTGATTTGTATGCTGCTGGGTATGGTGGCACACATCTGTGATCCCAGGAATTAAGGACAACCTCAGCTACCAGCAAATTCCAGGTCAGCCTGGGCTGTATGAGACCTGTCTCAAAAGTTACAAATGGAAAACAAGGAAATATGTTTGCTACCATATAATTATGGAGGTATAGTTTTTAACTAGTTTATTAATTCTTTGAGAATTAATACATTACATTATGTTTTGAACATATTCACACACCCCAGCTCCTTCTATAACCACCCTCTCCACCCTTCTATACCTTCCCATAGAACTTTGCGATTTCTTTTTAAAAAAATACTACCTCAAGTTCAGTGTTATCCACCGAGTCTTGGCAGTGGGGCCTGCCCTGGGGTCACAAACCGACTCTCTTCTCCCAGAAGCTGTCAACAGCAGTAGCTCCTCAGCTAGGGGTGACATCTAGTGTCCACCTCCTGCCCTCTGCTGGGATGTTGTCTGGGTGGAGCTTGTGCAGGCCCTGTACACACTCTCCCCATCACTGAGTCTCTGTGTGCAATTGTGCTGTTGTGTCTGGAAACATCCTTTCCTTGATGTTATCCACCTCTGACCCTTCAGATTTCTGCCCTTTCCCATGAAGATGGAAGCCTTGAACCTTGGGGGAAGGGTGTGATGTGTCTGTCTACTTAGGGCAGAACACACCACAGTCTCTTACTCTCTGTGTTAATTGCCATCCACCGCAAGGAGGAACTCCTTTAATGAAGGTGAAGAGATGCTTTGTTCTGTGGGTACAGTGATGAGTGGGAGTTGTTTTAGTGCTGTGCTCACAAGCAAAATAATAGTATTTGGTTCTCCCCCTAGGGCCTCTGACCGATTTAGCCTCAGATTCTTGGCCCCTTTAGCAATTCCAGGTCATGGAGTAGGCCTCAGATCTAGTCAGAAAGTGGTTGGTTACAGACACTGTATTTGTGCCACAATTGTACCAGTGGGTGGAGGTGTACTTTACTACTAAGAGGGAGAGTGAGTGGTGGCATCTTAAAGTATTAACTTTTGTCCTTGCATGACATGGCATTTCATGTAGGATTATCCATACTGCCTTACACAGCCACAGAATTGATTGTCCTTTCCTCTCTTATATATGCAATTAATGTCTTTGTACATCCTCTGGTTGTGGAGTATTGGGGGACAGTCTATAAAGATGCAGTGTGATGGAGCTTATCCAGAACTCCTTGTAACCTCTTCAGACATGATGGTTGGGACCAAGGTGGGAGCCATGGCCAGGTGAGAAGAACTCTCTGGTCCTGAATGGATTGCCAGGTTGTTGGGGGTAGGGAAAGCTGTATAGGAAGAGAGGTCTCCACATTTTTGGCTTGTTCTCCTGGAAAGCTGTGGTATCATTCACTGAGCTGGAGATTAGATATGGAGCAGGCTGGACACAGGAGCATTGTGCACACTCCAGGAAGCAGGAATCTACCTGAAGGGCTGGATTTCTCTACTGATTTCCTTTTTTTTGACCTTGCTGCTTATCAGAAAGGAATCTAGAGAAGAGAAGGTGGCTTCACAAATACATGATTCTGGTAAAGGAAGCTAGATGAAGATGTCAGTTAGTGTTGGGACCCCAAACCCTGTGTGTGTGGTTCTGTGCTTACACAGAGGTTAGGTTTACAATTAATACATGAGGTACCACAGAGGTATCTGTAGCCTGTCAGTCCTGATGTTTTCTTATCTTCATGGGTTCCTTTTTCCCTCTCTTGTCCTAGATGAAACTAGGACTCAGCATCATCTCCTTGCCCTAGAATTGCCACTCACTTGTGACCGAAGGGCCTTTGAGCACCCGGAATCTAGAATCTAGAACAGCTGCGCCTTCCTTGTCAGTGGCCACAGGGAGAGGCTGTGCCCGAGTCTGCCCCAATAACAGTTAGAGCTCAGCACATCCTGAGTTTCAAGAGATGGTTTTGTTTGTTTTCAAAAATCACTATTTTACAATGTGCTTACAAAACAAAACATGTTCCAAAGGAAATAGGCGTTCTAATGATAGCTTCTTAAATTAAAGTGTCACACTGGGATACAAAATGAGGTTATATTCCTTTCTTTGATGGAAAAAATGATGAAAACTCAAACTGGGTCAGAAACGTTGATTGTAGGAATACTAGGTCCCATCAGTAACCAGTTGCAGCCCAGACCCAATTAATGAAAACTAAGCTATCCAAAAGGGAAATGGGGCTGGGGGCTGGGGCATGAGCTCTGTGCCCGTTGGAGGGTTTTGCTATTATGAGTTGTAGCATAGTCAGGCAGCACATGCTTCTGAGTTTGGGATAAGGTTTCTGTCTTCAGCGTCTGCTTCTGGTACATGGCTGCCCACTGACATGGTAGCAAGGTGATGCCCACATCAGGAGAGCCTCAAGAACACCCAACTAGGACCTAGTGCTGGGCAGGCTGGAGACAGACGTAAACCCTTATGGCTTGGTCTGTCCATATCCCTATTCTCATTAAAGTGTTCACACAACCTAGGGCCTCGCTAATGAGCAGTGTTGAAAATGGAAAAGAACAGGTGCATTTAATACAAAGATGAGCATACCTACACATTGTAAGAGATACACCCTTTGTGAAGGGTCATGTTCCTGAGCCACAGGCATTTTAGGCAGCAGTTCCCCCAGGAAGAGACTTTGAGGGACACACTAGTCATGGGCAGGATGGGATCTGGACTCTTACTTAACTGTTAGGCGTCGTTTTTCAGAAGAGTCCTTAAGATAAGACAAGAGGTGACTTAGTTTGTATTCTTTCCAGTATTTTGTTTGATGCCTTGGATATGGTCTATTAACATTTCTACAGATATGCTTGGTGTATTAGTCTAATATTTAACACTTAAAATAGTCTTTGTTGAACTTAAGGCAAGACAAGTTCAAGGCTTAGTTAGGGAAAATTAAAAAAAAAAAAAAAAGAAAGAAAAGGCTAACATATTGTTTCCTAGCATGGTATACTGGTTGATTTTTATTATTAGCTTGACACGAACTAAAGTCATCTGGAAAGAAGACACCCCAATTAAAGAATTTCCTCCATCTCTTTGGCCTCTGGGCATGTCTGTAAGGAATTGTCCTGAGGATTGCTGGGGGACCCAGCCTACTGTAGGCAGCAGCACCCCTAGACACATGGGCCTAGCCTGTATAAAGACGCAAGCTGAGCAAGCTAGTAAGCAGCGTTCAAAACTCCATGGTTTCTGCTTCAGTTATTGCCTCAAAACCCTGTCCTGACTTCCCTCAATGGTAGAGTGTGACCTGGAAGTGTAAGCCAAATAAACCTTTCCCTCTCCAAGTTACTTTGGCCATGATGTTTATCATGGTAACAGGAAAAGCAAATTAGGATATGTGGCTTGCATATCTATCTATCTATCTATCTATCTATCTATCTATCTATCTATCTATCTATCATCTATCTGTCGTGTGTGTGTGTGTGTGTGTGTGTGTGTGTGTGTACTTGCATATGTGTGCCTAGATAGTGTGCATGGGATCAAGTTGATGTTAGATATATACCTCAATCACTCTCCACCTTACTGTTTTTAAAAATTATTTTGTGTGTATGCGAGTATGCCTGAGTGTATATATATGTAACGTGTTTGTGAGGAGCCTGTGGGAGACAGAAGAGGCATGGATCCTCTGGAACTGGAGTTACAGATGCTTGTGAGCCACCACGTGGGTGCTAGAAAGTGAATCTGGGTCGTCTGTAAGGGCAGTAAGTGTTCTTAACTGCTACACCATCTCTTCAGCCCTCCACCTTATGGTTTGAGAGAGGGACTCCTATTGAAGCTAGTGTCTGCAAATTCAGTTAGACTGGCTAGCCAGTGAATCCAGGGAGCCTCCTGTCTGCCTCCCAGTCACTGGAATTACAGGCGTGGGCCAAAGACCTCATGCTTACGCAGCAGCAAGTCATTTCTTGACTGGTCCAGCTCCCCAGCCCCAAGAGTGCCAACTATATTGGATCAAGCTGGCTGGAAGCAGCTGCCAGATGTTTCCCTGTGAAACCATCTTTCATATCTGAAGGCGTTATCTCTACTGCTGTTCCTTGGAGGGCCAGAATATCAGACGTTTGTCACTTATTTCTGTTTCACTCATGCAGTCTGTCCTGTCAGCTGGCTGGAAGGAGACCTCACAGGGTTACAAAGGCAGGAGTCTGGAGACTCTGGGGCTTTTCAAAGATGGCTTGGTTTTTGTCTCATGAAAGTGGATGCAGTCAGGTCCCAGGGGAAATACAGGCAACAGCTGACCCCGAAATGGGTGTCCAGGGGGCTTGTACAAGGAACATAGACCAAGTGTGAGCTTGGACCTTCCAGCATTAGTCAATCACATCTGGAGGCACTCTTATGGAAACTAGAGCCTGCCAGAACCTCTGTGTAGAGTAATAGCAGCTATATTTGCTAAGTTATCAACTTTGGAAGATATTGATGATTCCTGTTTTATAGACGAACCTTTTGGAGCTGGAGAGGTCCAGTCCAGCTCTGCACTTCCTGCATGTCAGGGCAGAGTTGGCATCAGAGCAGTTCCTGATGCATCTGTCCCAGTGTTGTGGACAGTGGCTTTACCCTAGAGTTTCAGCCTCAGGGACCCGCCCCCCTCACCTGCCCATCAACTGCCTGTCGTGCAGATGTGCTTGGCTGATAGGGTCACATTCCCACTCTTTCTTTAATGTGAATATGGGACACTGCCCTTGGGCACCAGACAATACTTAGTAGCTTCTAAGAAAATGCTGGCGACTCACGTCTCTCAGGCCTGTCTACCTAAACCACTTTAAAAAATGTAGATTAGAACTTTTCTGACCTTCTCATGGAGTAATCTCAATTGAAATGAGCCCCCTATGAGAAGGAGCTCCTTGAGGGATTTGCTTGTGAGGGATGTGCAGAGTTGTCTGCTTATCCAGCTGCCTGATGACCTGTGAGCAGACATTTCACACAAGAACAGTTTTTCATCATACTTTACAAATTACTTGCAAAGTAGAATTTGTGTCTGAGTGGCCATTAAAAAACAAAAACAAAAACAAAAACCATGGCCTTTTAAGTGCATGGATTAGTTCCTGCCAGGGGAGAAAGTCTCCTCAGGGCATGCAGATATTCTGTTACTCAACAGGACCTTCTTTTGCATGGAGTGTTAGGATGAATGGAATTTTTCAGGTTGACAATTAAAAAAATTAGAGTAAGTAAATTTAAATTGGGATCTGCTCTGGAATGGTAGTATTAGGAGGGCTATGGACCCACTCCTCAGTGAATAATTAAAATTATTAAAATTGTCACCAGCTGCAGGAGATGACAGGCTGCTTCTAACTCTCTTCGGCCTGAGGAGTTCTCCCCAGATAGCAACTCAGCTGAAGCCAAGATCTTGACTGGTATTTATTTCTCTTTTTGAAGGAATTTTCTTTTGTAAATGAAACTGTGATGTGGTTATTTGTGAGGTAGTTGGACAGGTTTATAGCTGAGAAAGGAGTGCTAATAAGAGTAACAATCAAAGATTTCTTACTATGCATTGATGGTAAGGGGTGGGGATCTCATTAAACCTCAGCTGGCTGGAACTTGTTATGTAGCTGCGGTTGGCCCTGGACGGGACCCTTGTCATCTCTCCTTCATCTCCCAGAGTGCCCATCACAGGCATGAGCCACCACACCTGACCAGGATGTGCGTTTTGATCTCGTCATGGTTCCTTAGCTGCTGTAATAGTCTCGCTTGAGATACCTCTCAGAAGAGGGAATGTAGTCTATGCTGAGGTCTTGCAGTGATTTGGTCAGCTGTATCAGAACTCATGACTGTCAGTCAGTGAGAGATCCAAGGGAATAAGGAGTCTTTTCCTTGTCTTGTCCTTTAATTGTCCCTACCTTTCTACCTTGCTTCAAAAATTATTTTAAGAAAGCACCCAGTTAAATGTTCTGGCAAGTGACCTAAAGGCATCCAGCCATGGAAATGTCTTGTGTCGGTAAGCAGAGCGCCATGACTTCAGCACCGGGCTGTGGCTCAGTCCTTCCTCTTGCTGAGCTCCAGGTGGCAAAGACTGAGTTCCAGGAGAGCGTGTCTAAACCCCACTTGTTGAATGGAAGCTCTACTCCAGGCTGGGGTCCTGGCTACTTGTCACTTGTTACCATAGTGGCTTGAAAGACAAAGATTTCATCTCAAAGGGAAACCAAGAAGGCAGCCTAACCCAGCATCATGTGTCTGACATTGAGGAGTCATTCTGGAAGAAGTAGCCACTGCCCCTGTCTTTACCTCCAGAGGAGTGACTCAAGGGTTTTGCCGGGTAGTCACAGGGGGGTGTAAGGACTGAAAGCTCCAGAGCTCTCCCCAAGCCAGTGACCTGAAGACAGTACTGGCAAGGCCAAGCCTCACTATTGTGTGTACACACACACACACACACACACACACACACACACACACACACACGGCAGAGATCTAGAGCAAGTGCATACTAGTTCAGATAAAACTGTTGTTGGGCAGTTTTGTGCACTCAAGGCTATCCTCCTGAGGAGCAACATTAGAGTTGATTGTGGTGTGGAGATGCAGAGTGTAGAATTCACTAACCACCCCCCCCCCACACACACAACACCACTGAAGAATAAACAAAAGGAGCCCTAGAAGAGAAGGGATCCCTAGAAGAAAAGGGATCTAGGGTCCATGTCCATACTTGCTGCAACACAAAATTGTAAGACATTCAAAGAAGTAGGTCACAGAAGCTGCCAGAGAGAGAGCCCAGATGTTGGACTTAAAGTCTTTAAACCCTTAAAGAAAGGTATGGCAGCAGTGTCTTTCCAGATAGCACCATTAAGAAGATGGAATTAGTTAAACAAAACTGGAACAAAACAAAACAAAACCCTAAATGGAAACTCTAGAGTTCCAAAGCACAATATCTGAAGTGAAAATCCACCAGAGGGCTACAATAGTAGATATTACTTGGCCAAAGAAAAAGAATCAGTGAACTTTGTATAAACTGATGACATGATCATTCCATAGTGTGGTTAAGGGGACAGGTTTTTTGCTTGTTTGTTTGCAAATATGAGAAAACAGCCAAAGACATCTGAGAGTCCAGAGCAGAGGGAGGAATTAATAGACCAAAAATGGGCAGCAGACTGGACCTGGCCATGAGAGAGACAGGAGTAGAGTAGAGAGAGATGGAGGGAGGGAGACGGAGAGTGGGGTAGGGAGAGCAGGGGGTGAGTGGGAAGCAAACAGAGGGAGCATGACTGAAATAGCAGGGTTATAAGGAAAATGGTAGCTCAGGGAGGGAGGCCTGTGAGCCGGAGGGAGTTTAGAATGGAGAAGGAGGTGAGAAGGGCCAGGATGCTAGCATGGACTTTGAAATGTGTAACAGGAATTAGTGATACTGAGGGATCCTGGAGGCCAGCATGTGCTTTGATATGCTAATAGGTACCACAGGCAGCCATTTCCCTTTTGGAGAAATGGAGTTTCCTTTGGACCTGACAAACTTAAAGATAGAATTATGAAATTACATGATCCAGATGTCTGAGAAAAGAAAGCGAACAGAACCTCAGAAAAGTATAAGGAGAGGAGAGAGATAAAGGACCGAGCACAAATTCAAGAAGAAAATGCTAGAAACTCCCCAATTTCAGTGAAAAACATTTATCTATACATCCGAGAAATACAGTTAACTACAAGTAGGTCAGACTCTAAAGATCCATGCCAAGACTCATGGTAAAAATGTTGAAAGACAGAGAAAGGGGGCCTGTTGTGTAGGAGGGAATCCCAGGAGAATTAACAGCTGACTTCTTAAAGGTGGTGGTGGTGGTGGTGGTGGTGGTGGTGGTGGTGGTGGGACGTATTCAGAGTTCTGAAAGAACAGAAGTCAGCCCAGAATCTCACTCAGCAAAGCTTACCTTCAGACATGGAGGTGACACAGAGACCAGCCCAGACCAACCAACAGAACCCCAAGGGTCTGCTGTTAGCACACTGCCCTGTGGGACGTCCTGAAGGAAGTTCTGCAGGCTTTTAAAGCAAGTGACCAGACAGTAATTCCTGGTTAGATGAGAGTGAGAAAACAGACGGCCTGCAAAGGTAATTATACAGTTGTAAAAGCCTTTACAATGCATAATTCCTTCCTTCTTTCTAATGATCTTCCAAAGCAGTGTTACAAATAATATGCACATAATTCTGCTGTTGGGCCTACATTTAGACATGCAGCATATCTGGCAGTAGCAGTGTGGAGGAGGCAGATGGAGCGAAGCTGTACTAGAGTGTGGAGATGATGCCACATGGAGATTCACAGCCTTAGAAAGAAAACAAAGAGACCCTCATGGTACAGAAGGCTAACAGAACAGACTGCAACTTGATGCTTGCTCTCTTCTCTTGGAGTCAGTCAAGACATAAAAATGCAAGATAGTGTGATTATGAGCATGTGAGATGGAGTTTGTAACATGTTTGGGTGTAACATAAAGCAATAGCAGAAAGGATAGGTGGCGCAGGACTAGCAGGAGTCTTGTTTCTTTATCTCACAGGGAACCTGTCCAGGAATAAACGGAGGTGACACTGTAAAGTGCCCTCTTAACGCAAAGGAATGATTGGACAGAGGGACCAGAGAGGCAGAGCACTTGTGTCCTTGAGGCCTTAAGATGTTTTGCTGGCTTTTAAAGATTTGCTTAATTTTATTTGTAAGGGTGTTGGATCCCCTGGGACTGGAGTTAAAGGTATTTGTTAGCTGCTATATGGGTACTGGGAATTGAACTCAGGTCCTCTGAAAAGAACAGCCATTTCTCCTGACATCGTAGCCCTTTCTCCAGCCCCTCTGTTTATTTATTTAATAAGGCTTTAAACTAAGTGTTGAAATGTTACTGTATTTTGAGAATTCTACTAGGAAAGAAATTTTGTCAGCCTCTGGCTGGAGCCCCTTTCCACCTCTGGCTTATTCTGGGTGTGGTGGTTTTCCAAAGGTGTGATTTTAATGCTCTAGTCAGAACACCTTGTACAGCTGGCCTGGGGGCTGTGAAGATAAAGAGCTGCAATGTGGGAGAGGCTTGAAGTTTACTGTCTGGGATGGACATTTTGGTTGACTTTGCTCTGTGCCCTGGATCTGGAAC
Source organism: Peromyscus leucopus (assembly GCF_004664715.2). NCBI lineage: Eukaryota > Metazoa > Chordata > Mammalia > Rodentia > Cricetidae > Peromyscus > Peromyscus leucopus. The sequence continues at coordinate 38,666,400 of NC_051084.1, forward strand.
TGTGGTTGTAGCCTTTCCCTCTCATGGCACTGGGATTTTTTTTATTTTTATTTTTATTATTAATAAATTTTCTATTCATTTTACATACCAACCACAGATCCCCCTCTCTTCCCTCCTCCTGCCCCCCCCCCAGCCTTTCCCCTCAACCCACCCCCCCAGATCCCACTGCCTGGGGGCCCCCTAAACAGTTCAAGCTAATCAACTGTCTCACCTATTCAGAGAGCCTAGTCCAGTACCATGGAGGCTCCACAGCTATTGGTCTACAGTTCATGTGTTTCCACTAGTTTGGCTGGTGGTCTCTCTATGTTTTCCCGTCAGGATCTTGATGTCCCTTACTCATAGACTCTTACCTTAGACTACTAGCAATAGAGGGTGCCTGAACTGGCCTACTCCAGTAATCAGATTAGTGAATACCCTAATTGCCATCATAAAGACATCATCCAGTAACTGATGGAAGCAGATGCAGAGATCCATGGTCAGGCACCAGGCCCAGCTCCAGGAGTCCAATCGATGAGAGAGAGGAGGGATTCTATGAGCAAGGGACATTGAGATGATGATGGGAAAACATACAGAGATAGCCGGCACTGGGATTTAAGTGTCCTGAATTAGAAAGGGACTGCAGTTTCCTTTCCCCCTTCCACGTCTCTCTGTAGTCAGGTGTGCGAGGGGAGAGAAGGAACTGGTTCTGTGCCTCACTGTAGGAGCTGCTGCACTCTGCATCTTCCCACTGGCAGCATACACTGTGTCAGAGGCTGGACTTACAGAGTGGTGCACACGTGAGTGGTACAAGGTACAGCATGGAAGGCATGTGGTTAGGATGGATGGTCTTTCCCAGATTTACAGATTGAAGTCCTAACCCCATGAGACAACACTTAGTGGTGGAGTCCAATAAGTAAGTTAATTAAGAGTCTATGAGATCATAAAGGTAGAACCCTAGTCCCATAGGATCAGTGTCCTTATAAGAAGAGGTACACACAAAGAAATGCACAGAGAACAATAAGAACGTGGGTACCTGCTAACTACAGGGGGCTCCCACTAGGAGCTGAGTCAGGATGGCACCTTAATCTTGGCCTGAAGAACTGAGAAAATGTCTGTTGTTTAAGGCACTGGTCTGACTCTTCATTTTGGCAGCCTAGGCCTACTAATTCTTGTCTAACGTGGAGTATCTCGGTGCCCAGCTGAATTACTGCAACAGTCTACTCTCTGGGGAACCGGGCAAGCAGTCCCCTTCAGAGTTATGAAGGAACATGAATGGAAGGTAACTGCCAGTCCAAAGGCTGTTTGGGAGGTTGTCTGCTCCTTGCTCTCCTCATGTCTGCTTACTGACCAGCCCCATGACAGGAGCCATCTGTCGATCTGCTTTGGGGTCTGCTGGTGTGCACTGTGACACGTGGGCACAGGATTACATGTCAGCAGCTATCCTGGGGATGCTGGTTTGCAGTGAGTTCTCATCTGTTTTCCCAGCTGGGGTGGTGGAGCATCTAAGGCTATTTTTAGAACAGCCTAACAGTTGCTCTGTGCCATTCTCTTGGGTACAGGGTTTGAGCCTCTTGGGCTGCCTTGTTCTGTATCTACAAAGGGCCTTATTTGTTTGACTTTATTTGAAAATTTAAGGCTTTCCTGAACATTGTTCCAAGTAATCTAATGAATCAAAACTCTAGGATTTATACCTTAAAAGGCTGATGGTTGGAGGCTTTCTTAGGACTTATTAATCCCTTCTCTAGACCATGTAGGGTAGAGTCACTATGACCCCCCTGCCCCAGACTTAATGTTAGAAACTCTTTTTTAGTTAATAAGCCTTATTTTTAAAGCAGTTTTAGATTGTACCAAAATTGATTGGAAAGTAAAGCTCCCTTGATCTACTCCATGCATAGACTTTTGGTCTGCCATTGTGGCCTAAAGAGGAGACTGCAGAGGAACAGCATGCTTCTCAGTTTGGTTGACAACCTTAAGTGTTTAGAGGGTGCAAGTGTCAGGCATTCTTAGCTGCTCTGTAAGCCCAGCCCACAGCCTGATGGAACTGCATGTGCCTGTGGGCCTGTTTGTAGCTGGAGTTTTCTCCAGTGTTTACCCAGCTCCTGCAGCTGTTCAGACCCAAGTAAACACACAGAGACTTATATTACTTATAAACTGTATGACCACAGCAGGCTTCTTGTTATCTAATTCTTAAATCTTAAATTAACCTATTTCTATTAATCTATAAATAGTTGCCAAGTGGCTTGTGGCTTAACCAGTATCTTTACATCTTGCTTCTCATGGCGGCCGCTGGCAGTGTCTCCTCGCTCAGCCTTCCACTTCCCAGAATTCTCTTCTCTGCTCATCCCGCCTATACTATACTTCCTGCCTGGCTTCTGGCCAATCAGCATTTTATTTATCAGTCAATCATAGCAACACATTCACAGCATACAGAAAGACATCCCTAGCACTTCCCTTTTTCTTTTTTCTTTTTTTTTTAAGGAAGGTTTTAACTTTAACATAGTAAAACTACATATAGCAAAACAATTATCAAGCAAGAATTATAGTTACAATATCTAGTCTATTTATATTTAGCAAAATCAAAGAAAATATCCTAGCTAGCCTATTTGTGACTCTAAAGTTTTATATCTATCTTATCTTTTATCATAACCAAAGAAATGGTCTGGTTTGACCCTTATTCAGCCCTAGGATCATTCAGTGTAAATTAATGACATGTGATTTGTATAGCTCTCACAGAAATTCTCACACATACTTTATATTTTTCTGTTTTTAAATTTTATGTGTATGACTCTGTGTGTGTGTGTGTGTGTGTGTGTGTGTGTGTGTGTGTGTGTGTGTATCATATACATGCCTGGTACCTGTAGAGGTCAGATATCCTGATCCTGGAGCTACCATGTAGTTAGTTGCTGGGAACTAAACTCAAGTCTCTCTCTCTCTCTCTCTCTCTCTCTCTCTCTCTCTCTCTCTCAAAAAAAGTGCTTTTAACTCTGAGTCATCTTTCAGTCCCCACATATTTTTTTTTTTATCTGAGATTCTGTAAACATTCAAGAAGGGAATATCTTCTCCACTGTGGGCCATGGACATGGCTTCAGGGTCAAACTTTTCCGTAGCACAACAGTTGTTTGGGAGAAAGAGAGCAAGCTGTACTCCGTGTGACTGCTGCAAGGCCAGTGTCTTCTAAGAGGCACACCTGCTGTTAGGAAAGGGCATTCACGGACATTTGTGGAGGCATGGCAAGGAAGACTTGACTTAGGGCCTTCTCAATAGGTTCAGGGACCACTGAGAAAGGGTCTTTGGGGCAGAGGAAAGAATGAGACTCTGTTTGGACAAGTATGAACAAATGGGGATTTATAGATAGAGAACAAAGTGGGGATGAAAAGTTACCAAGAAGGGACACCAGAAGTGTGGTAGTTTGAATTAAAATGACCCCATAACCTCATGGTGAGTGGCACCATTAGGAGGTGTGGCCTTGTTGGAGTAGGTGTGGTCTTATCAGAGGAAGTGTGTCATTGGGGGTCGGCTTTGAGGTTTTAGAGGCTCAAGCCAGGCTTAGTGGCTCACTTTCTCTTCCTGCTGCCTGCTGATCCAGATGTAGAACTCTCGGCTCCTTCTCCAGCACCATGTCTGCCTGCACACGTCCATGCCACTATGCTCCCCACCATGACTAAACCTCTGAACCTGTAAGCCAGCCCCAATTAAATGTTTTCTTTGTAAGAGTTGCCATGGTCATGGTGTCTCTTCACAGCAGTAGAAACCCTAACTAAGACAAGTGGTCAGGGATTCTGACTAAACTAACCTGAAAGGGTTCTTGCTGAGGATAGGCAGGTATGGAATGACCAGATGTACCCTGGGTGGAGAGGGATGGGATAGTTAAGGACTCTGATCAGATATGGATGGTGGCCAGCTGTTTCTAAACTCACTTAGCAGCACCCTTCAATAAAACTGGATTTTAAAAGGAAGTCCACATAGGGTGTAGGAGAAGGTGCAGGATCTAAGCTTGGCCAAGGAGAGAAGTCACTGCTCCTGGTAGTATGGCTGCATATGTGAGTAGTTAAATCTGTGTGTTCATATACTTAAATATTTAGTTCATAATATTTCATGTAGTAAGTGTAAGTTTAAAAATAAAGAAGAACCAGGCATAGTTGGGCATGCCTTTAAATACAGCACTGAGAAGGCAGAGACGGGTTTGTATATATGTGAGTTCAAGGCCACTCAGGGTCACACAGCTCAAATAATAAATAACACAAATGGTCAGCCCTGGAAACATATGCATAGAAATAACATTTTACAAACTGAGCAGGTTGTGTGTGTGTGTGTGTGTGTGTGTGTGTGTGTGTGTGTGTGTGTGAGAGAGAGAGAGAGAGAGAGAGAGAGAGAGAGAGAGAGAGAGAGTAATAAAGGAAAAGAACAAGGTGAGGGTTACATGGGAGAGTTTGGGGAGAGGAAAGGGAAGGAGAAAGGATGTAATTATAATCTCAAAAAAATTGAAGAAACATAGTTCAAGGTCATGGAAGTGATTTCCCTGAGTGTCTGCAATTCAGGAAGTACAGTGGCATCCATATCACCCGGGTGAGATGACGGCAGGGACATCAGAGTCCCTCTGCCTTAGCCTTGCTGATTGTACACAGAATGACTGGGGCAAGACACCTCTTTTCTCTGAATGTTGAGTCCTCACAGAAACAGGAATTGATGTGTGTGTGTGTGTGTGTGTGTGTGTGTGTGTCGCTGTGGGCATCTTTGTTGTCGACTAGGGACAAAACCCAGCAGACGTGGCTGCTGTCCTTTGGGCCACCTCCACTCGTGCAGCGCACTGTGCTGGGGAAAGGAGGTGAGGTCTGGAGAGGAGGGCCGCATCTGGCAGTGGAGCCCTCAACCATGTGGCTTGTTCGAGAAAGAGCCCAGGCTGGTTATGCATTTGTTTCCAAAAGGACTGCCAACTGGCCAGTAAGAAGAAAGGCATCAGGAGGTATCACACCATCATCTCTTTCTCCGCAATCTGCAGCTGAGTTCTGAAATGGAGCCAGCGCAAAGAGAAGAAAAGCTCTCACAAAGTAATGGAAATTTGTCATCACCAAAGGCAGTGACAGTGAAAGCTAATTAAAGTTAAAATATCTGTGTTTGCCTCTAGGTTTCAAAAATGGATAGCAATTGGGTGGTAAAGGGATCGGAGGAAATATACCATCAAGATTTACTTTTAACAACTATGTTCCATGTCCAGCTGGAAGTAAATGAAAACTTGGGAACCAGCATATAGCAGGTGTATCCTCCGAGCCCTTCCAGCCTCCCCTCTCACCAGCTAGCCTGAGCCTGACTCCCTGGTAGAACACTGGCAGTATAGCAGGATGCGCAGGCCTTCAGCAGGTGAAATAGTCTCTGATCCGGAGACCGCAGGCAGCCTGGAAGAGGACAGGTGTTGACTACCACCCTAGAACTATCTTCTGTCCCCATGGCTAGGATTTAGAGAGGACTGGGCTCTTAGAAGCAAAATGCACACCCAGTGGACATCTGTGAAGACATCTGGGGAGAGAGGTCTAAGAATGCCAGGACTGCAGATTTGTTTAAAGGATTGAGATTCTAAGAGATTCCTCATTCCTGAGCTGACCCCTTTCTGGCTTCCCAGCCCTGCCTTCTCTGTCCCTTAGAATGCTGGACTTGGCTGTTCCTTCATTAGCGCCTCTCCCTAATATGCCCATCTGTTTAAAAGTCACCTCTATCCACTCCACACTGCAGCATCATTTTCACAAGGTTCAGGCTTCTTCCTCATTTCCCTCATAACACAGAATTCGCTGTCTCTAGGACTCACTGAAATGACTTACTCCTTTCTTACATTATTGACTCAGTCATCCATCCTCCATATGTACCTGGTGTGGAGTGTGTTAAATAAATGTATAGCTGTGGTTCCAGATTTTGAATTCCTGTGGATGTAGAGTGTATTCCAGGCAGCTGAGCCAGGTGGACTAGGGGAGAACAGAAAGACCACCACAGAGCCCACCAGAACCACTGTCTGTCCTCTGCCTTCTGGACCCTCTTTCGTCGATATGATCTTCAATAGTGTAAAAAGAATTGTCACTTGTGGGGAAGATGTTACTGTTGAGCATGAGAGTGACAAGGGCCAGCTGCTACCTCTCCCCACCTACTTGAGATTGGTCAGCATCAGCATTGGAAGGTCAGCCCTACAAGTTTCCTCAAAGAAGTCCATCGACCTGAGTCATGGCTCCAAAGCTGTGTTTATAATGGTTTCTTTTCTTCTTGGGTTTCCATCATTTCTTTCACTGTTAGCTTTGCAATAGCAGCTGTCGCCTGCTGCCTTGGATGGACCTTGGGAAGGGCCTTGTACTAGCTGCTGTTCTTGTGATAAAGTAACCAACAACATTTAAGGGAAGGGGGACTTACCTGAGCTCTTGTTTCAAATGGATGTAGTCCACTGTGGTCAGAAGGTATGGCGGCAGGAACATGTGGCTGGCCTTCATCTCATCACATCTGGGACGGTCAGGAAACAGAGAGAGGGGCATGCTGGTAATCACTTGGCTTCATTCAGTCTAGGACCCTTGGCCATGAGATGGTACCACCCACATTGAGTGTGAGTCTTCTTGCCTTAGTTAAATCTCTCTAGCAACACCCACAAAGACATACCCAGAGTTGTGTCACGTTGGTGATCCCAAATCCAACCATATTAACTATCACAGGCCCCAGTTCACCAAACACAGAACAATATTAACAACTGATTAGCTGAAGCTCTAGACCAACTCTCCAGAGATGTCCTATATAAAAATCCAGACCACTGCCTCCATCTCCTGCTTGCCATCCCCATCCCCCTCACTCTCCCTTTAATGAGAACATGAAAAGAAGTCCTGTCAGTGTCTGCCAAGTGTCCTATACAGTAGTGAATTACTCAGTGTTCCATTATTATAGCAGAAGCAAGTAAATAACATGGCACTTTGCTAGAGATCTATGTACATTAACACATGTAAGCTATGTGGCTCCCTTTATAGCTCCAAGCTACTTAGGAGGCCAACACATCTCTCCTCAGTTTCGATTTGTTGCAGAGGAATCTAGAAATTGGATGGCGTTGCCCATTTGAAGGCCTTGGGCAGACCATCCCTGGTCTCCTGGCTTGCTGCCTTGTTTCAAAAATAACTTTGTCTTCCTGGCACTTCATTGATCCGTGGTTGTTGCTTCGCATTTAGAGCCCTTTATGGAATTCTCTTGCTACTCAGGAAATGTCATGTTTCCTCATGAAACCAGCTTTGACACTTGTGAATTAGAAAATAAGTTTTCCTAGTGATTATAAAAATAAACCTGGGGCTGGCACGATGGTTCATCAGGGAAAGGTACTTGCTGCCAAGCTTGATGACCTGAGTTCAATCCCTAGTTTCCATATGGTAGAAAGAAAGAATCAACTGCAGATTCTCAAAGCTGGCCTTACACACACACACACACACACACACACACACACACACACACACACACACGCTAAAATTTTAAAGATTTTGGGATGGAGAAATGGCTCAGTGGTTAAGAGCATTGACTGCCCTTTAAGACAACACAGGTTTGACTCAGCACTCATATGATGGTTAACAGCTATAACTTCAGGTCCAGGAAAACTGACACCTTCTTCTGGCCTCCTCAGGCACTGCATGCATGTGGTGCACATACATACATGTAGGTGTCCACCCATACATATAAAAAAAAATCTCAAATAAATTTCAAGAGTTTAAAAATGAACAAGTCTTACCAAATCTCCACACCTGTCTTAGTTAGGGTTTCTCTTGCTGTGATAATACACCATTGACCAAAATCAGCTTTAGAAGAAAGGATTTATTTCATCTTATACTTCTGGGTAATAGTTCATCACTGAGGGAAGGAAGTCTGGGCAGGAACTCGAGCAGTGCATGAGCCTGAAGGCAGGAGTTGAGGCAGAGGCCATGGAGGAATACTGCACTGTGGCTTGCTCAGCCTGCTTTCGTTCTTTCCCTTCCTTCCTTCCCTCCCTCTCTCCCTCCCTCCCTCCTTCCTTCCTTCCTTCCTTTTTTGTTTCTTTTTCGAGACAAGCTTTCTCTGTGTTGTTTTGGTGCCTGTCCTGGATCTCGCTCTGTAGACCAGGCTGGCCTTGAACTCACTGAGATCCGCCTGTCTCTGCCTCCCAAGTGCTGGGATTAAAGGCGTGCACCACCACCGCCCGGCTCAGCCTGCTTTCTTAAAGCACCTGGGACCTACCAGCCAGGATTGGCACCCACAGTGAGCTGGACCCTCCCACATCAATCATCAGTTGTGAAAATGCACTGCAGACTTGCCCACAGGCCAATCTGATGGGGAGTTTTCTCAGTTGAGGTTCTCTCTTTCTAAATGACTCTGGTGTGTGTCAAATTGGTGTAAACATAGCCAGCACAGCATCTAAAATGCAAGGAACTTTGGAATTACTAGTTTGGCCCTTTTGTGGTAGCCTAGAAAGAGTGAATATATTTAGGGTGAATGTGCAGGTGCCCCTTTAGGCTCATGCAGTATCCTGCCACGTGTGTGGAGGAGAGAACGGGTTGGGCTGGGCTGCCTGTGGGTCTGTCTGGTGTAATGCGTTGGACAGATGCTAGAACTTGCATTGAGTTTGAACCCACCTAAGTGGGTATTTGTTTTCCTGGAGTTCTGTTAGTCTGGAGTTTTGAAAGTTGCCTGGATGTGAAAGTATTGCACTAACAAAGCCTGGCATCATGGTTTCAGAGATCTAGTATAAATAAGCCCTGAAGCTTCCCATTCAGAAACATCTGGAATGACGTTGAGCTTGCATCCCCCACCCCTGCTGCTGTCAAGAGTGCGCTTTGCTTTTGTGTTTGACGACCCTGGGGTGGTGTCTCACTAGTGAGCTGAACTTGACCGAGGCCAGGGCTTCCCCACAGGGGCCAGCCGCTGTTCCAGTGGTAAGCCCTTTCCCTGTGGGGCTTCCCTTCATAAACATGAGGGGGTTGGAAGGAGGCAGGACACATGCTTTGTGTTGGAACTGTGGCGTGTGTGGCACTGTCTGAAACACAGCAAAGTGACTTTCCTTAAGATGCTTTGGCAGATTCTCCACTTTCCAGACCAAGATGTTCTCCAGCGAATGAATAAAACCAGTTGGAAACAGTAAAGGGAAGGAAATTGCAAAGGCCCGAACAGAAAGAACAAAGGGGCCCTGTGCATAGAGCGAGCCTGTCAGCACAGGCACCCAGCCTGGAGTTAGGTGGAGGGCCATCACCCACTCGAGCTCCTCCTGACACATGCCAGCCACTTCCACGGAATACTTAGGTCAGTGCTGTCTCCACCCTGAGAAACACAGGGCCTTTTTGTCCGGTTTGTTGGGATTGTTGACTAGGTGTGTCTGTTTATCCTGTTAATTCACTTTTGTTCTTTTGAGAAGTACACCTTGAAATATTTTTAATAAAAAATTGACAAGCTGGGTGTGGTAGTAGGGCATGCATATAATCTCAGTACTTGGGAGACTGAGGCAGGAGGATCCCATGTTTAGGACCAACCTGGGCTATATTAGGATGCTTTGTCTCAGTGTCCCAGAAAAAAAAAACAAAAAAACAAAAAGAAAAAAGAAAACCACCCACATTGACAGGAAATCAAGCATAAATGTACAGATGCATTCTCTCAGTCTCCTGCCTCCATTTTTACTTTTTCTTGAAACCATTTCTTCTTGATAATCTATGTTGCAGGCTTTCTTGGATTGCCAGCCCCCAAATCATAACACAGAGACCTATTATTAATTATGAATGCTAGGGCTTAGTTTAGGCTTGTTTCTAGCTAGCTTGTTTTTTAACTTAAATTAACCCATTTCTATTAATCTATGTGCTGCCCCGAGGCTTGTTTACCTTATCTATGTACTGTCCATCCTGCTTTCCTGCTTCCTCCGTGTCTCTCTCTCTGTCCCTCGACGGGCTGGCTGCAGGCTAGCTGGCCCCTGTTTTCTGTCTGCCTGCCAGCCCTGCATATCCCTTCTCTGTGTAGCTATTGGCCTTTCAGTTTTTTTTATTATTATCAGGTGTTTTAGGCAGGCAAGATAAAACAGCAACACATCTTTACATAGTCAAACAAATGCAGCATTTCTTTAAATAGTTAAGCAATTATTCTGCAACATAAACAAATGCAGCATATCTCATATAGAGATAGAGAGTTAAACAAACACTCTATTCCACAACATATCTGTACCCTGATGTGAAAACTATAGATCTGGTCAGAGCTTGTCAAGATGATGGGTGGGGACAAGGAGGTCCAATCTGTTTTGATGTTTTGAATCTGAAATATTGGTCTAGAGGGGATAGAAGAAAATACTATTCCAGTAAACAGTATAAGATGAAAATGACGTATGTGAATGTACTAAAAATGAGGACCACTAGAAGTGAAGACGTGTCTTTGTTAGAGTGTGGTTGCAGCTTGAGTTCGTGAGCTCAGTGCTCAGTTTTGCGTTTGAGAAGGAGCACTGGGTTAGGAAGGCCTGTGCTTAGGTTCTGGCTTCCCTCTTCTAGCCATGGCCTTGAGGAGGGCTCCCTCCCATCTCCTGTCACTCAGGGATCACAACCCTGGATTAGGGATGTAGTTCAGAGGCAGAGTGGTTCCTAGGTTCCATCCCCAACATAGCAAAACAGAAACAAAGCACCACACCCCTCTCTGCAGCCAAGGGGTCATGGGCCAGGGAAGGCGTTTGCAAGCTGTCTTTCCCTGTCGTCTACACCTGCACTTCCTTCCTGGTGAGGATTTCCACCTGAAGAGATTTCTAGAGAACCTGTGTCTCTCTGGAGACTAGAGGAGCACCAGAAGGGGCCACAGGCACGTCTTGGTGTCCAGCTGTGTAACCCATTCCTTTGGTCGTTTACGTGCATCGGCAGGGAGTACTCATTAATCCTGGAGCAGCGTAAGGCTATAAACAGACAGAGAGAGGAGTCATGACCACTCTTCACACCAGGAAGGAGTCATAGGCGACATCTTAAGTTTGTCACTTCCAGTGGCTACAGCTTAGAGCTCCGCTGAAGTAGAAGAGTGTGGAGGAGGGAGGTGACCAGCATTTTCAGGGCTGCATTTTTATATAGCAACTCAGTTTTGTTTTGTTCTGTGACCATACTGATTGTTACATGAACGCTAAAAACAAACAAATACAACGACTATGCTCAGGTGCAGGCTGTTTGGGATTCTTTGACTGGCAGTTCATAGTTGAGGGAGGTGTAGCCATAGCCTGTGTGGCTGCCCTGCTCACTCAGCAGCTTGCCCTTTGGAAAACCTTAGCTGCTGGTTCCTGTTTTCTTGCTCCACTTGCTGCTGGATGATCTCGAAGTGGCTAGTTGTTTAAGACCTTTCTCCAAAAAATAACTTATACTTAATTCTAGGTTGGTGTTATATATTTAAATTTTTATATTATATATTTTGAGCAGTATAAAAACAAAAACTCGAGTCTTAGAGTTATTTGGCCTTAATTAAAGTCACATAGTAAGGAGACTCTTCTTGACTATTAAAAGTCACAGTGGATTCAAGCGAGTCTCTCTAGCTGTCTTCCAACCCAGGCGAAAACTTGCCTCAACCTAAGCTCATGGGCACTACAGGAGTCCCATGGGTTACCATTTGACCCCAGCCTTCCAGCCGGGAGTCATCTGGCTCTAGCTGAGCCCAGAGTTTCCCTTCCCTAGAGAGTGCTGGGAGAGAATGCATACGGCCAGCGTCTTGGGGGCCAGCACTGGGGAGTTTAAAGTTGGGGCATGCCTTGTGTCCTGCTATGCAGGTCGTTCATCTGCAGAGAGGGTGACTGGCTGGAGTAAGCAGGGGGAGCTGAGGAAGTCATCCGAGCTGCTGGCACTAGAGTCCATGGGCCACATTAGCCATGCTCCAGTGTTCTCAGTCGGCCTGCTAGCTTTATGACAGACGTGCCCTTCTGCTTAAGCTCATCCAAATTGGCTCTCCATACTGCAGTGCAGCATTCTGTCTGTTAACTAGTAGTTTTCTCTTATCTTTAGGAACATACTCTTACTATGATAGACCCCTGTGGGTACTTGAAACTATGAATAATAACCAAACCTTATATACCATGGTTTTTCCTAGACACACATATCAGTGATAAAATTTAACTTTTATAAATCAGGCAAAGTAAGAAACAACAGTAGCCAATAACAAGACAGAACAATTGCTGTGTTGTAGTAAACAATTACTATATTAAGTAGGATAAGAATTGCATGACCACAATGCTGTCATACCATGCAGTGGGTCTCACCATTGACATGGCTACTAATTGACTAACAAGAAGGTAGCATTATATATCTGGGTGGCAGGGAGATGAGACAAGGAGATGATTCATATCATGAGTGGGACAGAGTAGGACAGTGTGAGATTTTATCATGCTTATCACAGTGGCATATGATTTCAAACTTACTAATTATTTTTAGAATTTACTATTTTCAAACCATAATTGGGCGTGGGCACCTCAAACCCCAGCAACTGAATTGCAGATAAAGGGGCCCAGTGAATGTGGTGAGAGGCCAAGAGTCCTCGTCCTGCCTTCATCATGACACCTTCATTGTTGCATCTCTTCAGAGTGAGTGATATGGGCTGCATGGGACAAGGCAAGAGACACTGATGTGACTGGGGGCAGGCTACTGCCCAGGAATATGCCCCCTCTTGCACTGCTGGCTTAGGAAGCAGGAGAGAGACAGAGCTTGGGATAGAGGCTACCCTGGACCATCTTTCAGTGGTCAGCTCTGGGTGGGGAGAGGTTGAAGCAATCACCAAGACAGGACAGGACCAAGACAGCTAGGGATAGCTTGAGGTTTGCTGAAAGAAGAAAAGGAGGGGGAAGATCTGGCAGAGAACGGCCGTACTCATTTGGCTACTGGAGTTCAGAGCCCCTGGCTGGCCACAGAGGAACCAGGCAGGTTCATGCTGTACAGGCCGCTAGCAGTGTCTCGGAACCCAGCTTGAGAAGATGCTTGGATGGGTGTGTGCTACCTTTTTCGTTGGCTGGTGGCCTCCCACTCAGAGATAATTGATCATGGATCACAGAGAAGCCGTTGTCCTTTTCACTTTGGCTCTTAGCTGTCTGGAAACCGCATGTCTCAACTAGTGTGGGAGAGTTCATAAAAATTAATATTGGATGGTTTCCACGGTGTTTTTGTATGCGTATCTGGAAAGTTCTGTGGCATTAAAGTTTTACCAGCCAAAGCACAGGGAACCCTTCAGTTAATTGTGTGAGTTTCAAGTGGCTGAGCTAACAATAGTGAAAGAAGTGAGACTTTTCAAAGTTGTTGACATTGGGAGAGAGAACAGCACTCACAGAGGTGGGCATTGTCTCGAGGCAGTCCTGACAATGCACATTAGGTTCTACACAGTGTGTTCATTATCTTTCGAGTACTGGAAAACGTATGTGGTAATAAATAACAAGTGGAGCTTAGTGAGTGGGAATGAATGGACAGTGTGAAAGAACACTGCTGATTGGACCCCAGGAAGCAGCCTCCATAATCCCTGGTGCTGGCACCCAAAAGATGGGGTGCTCTGCCTGGAAAGGAACAGACAAGCCCTTCATACAGGGGAAGGTTCAGAAGATGTTGTCCAATACCATTCTGGCCTCAAGTTATACCCTTCTTTCATGAAGTGGTTTTGTTGTTGTTGTTGTTTGTTTGTTTCTTACATCTCTTGTGACATAGCTCCTGGTGAAGCCTCTTGATTCATCTTTGTATTCCCAAAACCTGTTTCATGTGGGCTCTCAACTCTTCATTGCAGCAACTGCCAATTTGTAGAAAACAAATAGCATGAGACGCAGAAGCAAGAAAATGTAGGTGTTTAAAAAGGTGGCTGAAGTGTGAGGTTTAAGAGTTGCTTATAGCGGGGGCAGTTAGAGGACTCTGCACCGACCACATTTGCCCCTGGCACTCCCCCAGCATGATATCAGTCAGTATTAACACACCTTTCATCACCCAGACTGCAAGCACCCACATTGGGAGCCTGGCACCCATGTTGCTCACATCCTTTTGTTATTTCCATTCAAGGTTTGAACTCAGAGCCTTGCACATGCTGCCAAGTGCTCTTAACTTCAGACTATATCCCTAGCCCTTTATGTCTTTTAATTTTGAAATAGGGTCTTGTTAAGTTGTCTAAACTGGCCACAAACTCTCTCTATAGACCCAGCTGGTTCTCAACTCTCCATCCTCCTGCTGTTTCTTCCAGAGTAGCTGGGATTCCAGGCTCATGCACAACACTAGCTCAGCATGAATGATTTAAAGCACTTGCCCCGAGGCATCTTATTTTGAAGCTACTTCCCATGGAACATCTCCTGAAGTTTCATGACTTGAAGATGACACAGGGATCTGGGTGGCAGTTCCTGAGTTGTCCCTGAAGGCCTTCCTGTGGAGGTCTGTTGTCACCTGAAGAAGAGAGGGTGCCGAGGCCAGAAGCTGTACCAGGTGAAGTGCTTGTAGAGGAAGCTGTTAGAAGGTGTGCAGCAGTCACTGTGCTTTTGTGGATAGACTGGGAGTGCTGTGAGAATCCAAGTCCTGGGGCTTCAGGAGCTGAGCAGGTTGAAGTTGTGATGGATTGAACGAGGGGGAGAGAGGAAAAGGCTCACACAGAACTGTTCTATGCTGAGAGGAAGAGGAAGGAGGGGAGTGCCATTGACTGAGATGGGAAAACTTGAGGGGTTGGAATGTAGAAAGAAAGTTGAAACAATCAAGACTAGTCTTACTCCATGATAACTGTTCTGCACTGTTGTTTAAAGGAATAGCCAGGCTGTTCTGAGGCAAGTCAGGCAGATAGATGGGTTAGCATAGTCAAGTACTTGAGACTAGGACATTTATAAACAACATTATTTCTTACCTTCGGAATTCCAAGATCAGGGTGCCAGCACTTGGTATCTGGTGAGGGCCTTCTTGTGCCACCACACACTGGAATACAGAAAGGTGAAAGGTTAATTACATTCAGCCCCTTTCTAAGGCACCAGTCCTATTTATGAGGATGGAGCCTTTGGGACCTGTCTTCTAAAGGGCCACCTGGTAGTACCATTCCATTGACCTTGGGTTTTAATACATGAATTTTGTTACTGACCTTCTGAATAGGGCCTTGGGGTATACATTTGTATTTGGGTTCAGACACTCCATATTATCATATTCATTACACTTATGAGGCATGTTACTTAAATGGTGTTAAGCCATTTACCATCGTTATTTATTTATTGTCATTAGCAGAAAACAAGAAATGGGAAGCAGGAGGTAAATAATTGAATGACTTCATGAGAACAAGTGTGTGTGGATGTCTTTGGGTGAAGCTGTTTGTACCTGTGAATGAGAAGAGATGCACATTGCTAGTACTGTTTTCTTTGCTGTGCTTGATTTTCTAAAGCTTTCTTTTTCTGCTTTTTAAGCACTGGCCATGCTGAGCCGTTCTGTAGCATGGCTGCACTGAGTCAGAGCTTTATACCTTGTATTGTAGAAATCGATCCTCTACACAAAACAGTGCCATTTTTATGAGGGTGGTAGTTCCTCCTGTGAGGTCCGTCATCACAGTACAGTTGGCTGTTCCATCACTGCATAGGAGGAGGAGTTGATGAGGGTCACTGGACCCTCAGCTGAGATTGCAGTCACCCCTTCTAGACATTTGAGTGCACTTCTGCCTTGATTGTGTAGAGGAGTCGGGAGGGTTGCTGTGGGGGTTCCTGGAGGTTCTAGAGTATCTAGGCCAGAGGCAGTTGAGGGTAGCCCCTCCCTCCGTCTGTAGCTGTGGGAAGCCATCACCCGTGCTGGGTTGGGACTATCTAGTGCTGCTGCTCTGGCTCACCTATGCTCTTGCCCACAGCCTCTCACTCATGCTCTGAGAGTGAGCCCAATAAACTTCTTGCTTCCAAAGGGAACTCTGGCAGCTTAGCCTTTGGTTGGGACCTTGTAAGAGAGGGGGTACATGTTGTTTGCCTCTCTCCCAAGAGAAGTGTTTTTCTGACACCCCACAACTGTCTCTCTGGTGCTGGACTATTATCCAGACTGCCGTCCCCTTGAAAGGTGGTATTTGGAAGTTGAGAATTGACAGGAAGAAATAATTTCATTCAAGAGTCACCATCAAGGCTTCAGGATCCTGGTCTCCTTTGGTTATTTATTACTCATAGTCATTTTTGGTGCCAGTGAATGGTGATGGCATAGTGATCTATGATTTTAGTTACCTTGGATTTGGGGTTTTAAGAGGAAAGTCCTCTTTTTCCATCTTCTAAAGTAGGCTCTCCCTCAGGGACTGCTGACTCATTCTGACTCACGTCTTTCATACTTTCTCTCCCACTGCTTGTGTGTGGAGAGAGTGACATGGTAAAGGCTCGGAGCCCATTTGCAGAGTAGGGTCAGCAACAGGGCTGGGCAGGGCAAAAGAGCCTCACTTATATTTGGGCTTTTTGTTGGTTGGTTGGTTGGTTGGTTTTTTTCTTTAGATACCTTTCACATGCATGAGATTTTTGAGAAGATGCACCCTGTCTGCAGTACTCCCATCCCCTTTTGTTCAGCCTTTTTTATGAGCCTATGTTTGGAAAAGTGCTAGTCTTAAGATGGACCAGAACAGTTCTGGTGCCTCCCCTTCCTTCAGCTCCAGCCCACAGCCTCCAAGAGCTCACTAAGATGTAAGGGGCCCCTGAGTCTCTTCTCAGCTTGAGGCTCCTTCTTTCCAGCAAGGAGAAGGGAAGGCAGGCGTTTCCCAAGACTCTCTTTAGAAACTCCCGAGCCGCCGCCTGCCATCTCTCAGATTCCATTCACTCCCTCTGAGAGTCTGAGGTGTCCCTTGTCCACCTGCTGTCACCGCCCCTGCCCTCCTGGGTGTCAGATGTCTGTGGTGTAGATCTCTCTTCCAGGACCTTTGCTGGCCTGTCCAAAGGGGTCTGTGCACTATGGAGTGGGGAAGGAGGCAGACTCATCAGCTGTTGCTTTCTTTCTTCCAGCTCCTCAAGCCCCTCCCCCTTTCTTAGTCCTCCTGGATTGAAGTGCGTTTCCCTCCTCTAGTGAACTCCAGTCTTCAAATAGAACTGGGAGCAGCATTGGGGGCATCGGGAATTTAGGAATCCTTGGTGAATTGTCTGAAATTAATGAGACCAAGAAGGGAAATCAAGTTCAGCTATACAAATTGCCTTGCGTTCTGGGCCTTGATGATTTAAATTGTAGATTATAATTAAATGCCTGCAAATAGAATGAGAAGTAGCTGCTAAAGTCTTTTGACCTGGAAGTCCCTCTGACCAATGAACTAGTATAAAATTAGGATGTAAATCCTCCTTTCGGAGGATTGCGATCTTCAGAGCACTTACAGTGCATGTGACACAAACCACCTTCCTCAGAGTCAGGCGGACAGGTGGAGTGGGCAGGACACAGGTAAGAGACGGTGGCTTGTCCGCTGCCCTGGAGCACGATGTCAGGGCTTAGGCGGGCTCTTTGTGAGGTGACACATCTCTCTGTCCCGAGGGAAGGGCTCACTGGCCCCTTCACTGTAGGCAGAGAGAAAGGCAGCAAGCAAGGCATGGGATAGATACTGAGCGTACACTCAGTCAAGAGACAACAGCGCACCCCGCGTGGGAAGTCATAGCCAGGAGTTAACGCAGCCTTCTAAACACGTGAAGGCGGCAGTGTGGAGCAGGGGACACAGTTCCCTGTAAGCACTCCTACCTGCTGGCCATCTTGTTACAGCCTTCACAGGCTGTGACTGGTCTCTGTAAGTTGTAACCAGAGAGCAGCTGGTACAAAGCTGATAGCCTTTGCTCTGCTGTCCCTGTTACCACCATTCAAAGAATTAAGTATACGTCTTACCGAGGCACAGAACCTGCTCACATACTGCTCAGTGGGTTGTCACTCAGAACCTGCACCGCGGCCAAGAAACAGAACCTCCTCAGAGCCCAGGAGTCGCTCCCATCTCTGTAGCTGACACCCACGCCTGCACCACACCGTCCTTTTGACATCACTGCACAGACTCTGGCCCCTGCCTGCACTTGTCCAGAGGCTGCCCGTGTTGGGTCTGTATGCTTGGCCTTCCCTGTGAGTCACCTGTTTTGCTCTGTCCATTTTACAGATGACGAACATTTCTATTGTCTCTAGAATCCCACTGTTAATGACTGTCGCTGCTCTCAATGTTCTCCATGGGGTGTGTGTCTGTGTGTCTGTGTGCACGCGCACACACACACACACACACACACAAACTTCCATACATGCATTGCTGTTAGCAGTTGCACCCTGAATTGTATCCGGGCAGTGTATGGATCACCAGTTAGTCCTATATGCAGCTTGGGTAGGTAGGGACAGCCAGCTGTCTAGAGTAGTTACATTGTTTCTACTCCACCACAACACTGGTTCCAATTTCCCTACATCCTTGCCAGCTCTTGGCTTTGCCTGTCTATCATTGTAGCTATTTAAATGATTGTTCTAGGCCTCATAGCTTCAGTTTATATTATGTGCGACTTCTGGATTTATTAGAATAATTTTAGTATCTCATGATGTTCCAGAACATATTGTAGCTGGGCACTAAGATTACTTCTAGTCTTCATTACTTACAGTAAGCAGCTTTGTGAATGAGTCTTTTCCATCTTTCAGATGCTTGGCAGGATTTTTTTTTGTTTACAAAATTTAATAAATTCTAAAATTATAGTATCACTCTAAAATGTTACCCACAATATAGAAGGGCTCCAGGCCTTCCAGCAGTATCAGATGTGGTGTAGACCTCATCTGGACCAGGGTAGCCTCTATCCCAAGCTCTGTCTCTCTCCTTCTTCCCCTAGAGTGAGGCCTGGCCACAGCCACTCCTGCTTCCTAGGCCAGTAGTGCAAGAGGGGACATCTTCCTGGGCAGCAGCCTGCCCCCAGCCACATATTCTGCTATATTTTGGAAGAATAGAGGGGCATCTCTTGGAGAACTAATTTAGGTGGAATAGGCAAATTTAGTGTTACTTTGCTGGAATTTGACAGTTTTTCCAAATATTTACCATGCATATTCCTCTTTCACGGTTTCCTCCCCTTTATGCCTACATCACTAATGACTTTTGTTTATTCCTGCCAGCAATTATTATAGAATTTTAGTAGTTGGTCTAGTTTGATTTCTGTTTTTATGAACACACATCGACAACTTAGAGAAGAAAAGGTTCATTTGGTTTACAGGTCAAAGGTCATCACATTAGAGGGTGGGGTGTGGAGAGTCAAGTCAGGAGCTCAAGCAGTCTGTTGACTACATCACACCAGCAGGCAAGAGCAGAGAGAAACAAATGAGTTCATGGTCAAGGATTGCTTTCTCAGCTAGCTTTCTTCAGTCTTGTACAGTTCAGGCAGGGCCCAGCCAGTGGGAGGTGGCAGAGATGGGACTGCCCACAGTGGGCTGGGTCAATTAGCCATCAGGACAGTCTCCCAACCTGATCTAGATAATTCCTCAACTGAGACTCTCTTCCCAGGTGATTCTAGGTTGTGACAAGTTAAGACCAGCCATTGAGGTAGTCTCGTGCTTTCTAAGTTTCAGTATTTGCCTTGCAAATATTTTGATTTGTGTGTCATTTGATGAGAACAGACCAGTGAGTAACTTCTCCCTTTGAGCAATGTCTAGAGTGGCTCTCCAGCCAGGCCATAGCCCCGTTGGCTGAGGCTCATAGGCCAGAGGTCTTTGGGTATTCCAGTGGGGAAGTTAGGAGCCCAGCCTGCCAAAGAACATGCGTCAGTCCAAGGCGTGAATACACTGCCCAACTGTCCTCTGATTCTCTCACTCTTAGGAGACTGTGAACTGGGCCCTGAGACCTGCTATAACAGCTCATAGCAGGTCTGGCCTGAGTGTTCTATTCTGCAGGAAGGTACCTGCTCACCATGCAGTGGGGGCAATGTGGGAGCCCAGTAGAGTGCACTGAGGCCTCTCCTACTAATATGTATTTGGCTCTCTCTGTTCTGAGAGACACCAGAGAGCAGAGCCTCAGAACCACACTGCAGCTCCTGGAGTCTGTCTGAGCTTTGTGAGTGGGCAAGCCAGGACCCAACTTCCTGCATTTCTCTAAACCACACTTCCCTCTTGGATTTTCAGGGCAGATCCACACTCCATTGAGGGATAACCCTTGGAGTGGAAGGAAATGTGCATTTTTCTTTCTCATCCTTCTGAGTGAAAAGTTAGATAAGAATAACTGTTGATGTCTCACCTTTCTGGGTGTCATACTCTCAGGGATTTCATCTTTGGTGTGCTCATCAAGTTATACTTTTCTATCCTAGATGATGGATTTGGATGTCCTTCTATGAAGCAATGCCACGTGGTCCAAAAGCAAACATGTCTGGTAAGTCACGTGTTGAGTTGACTGAGCAGTAGCCCAAGTCTTTGAGTATGTAGATGTAGACAGAAGATTGTGTGTTTGGGCATATGGACACCTTTGAGAGGGTGTTCTTCACAAGGCTCATAGCTCTGTTGGTTATCCTAACTTGTGAAGGCTAGTTCCTTCTAGAACCAGCAGGGATTGGAATGCATGGGGTTGGACAGACCTGAAGTTCCCTTCTTGCTGTTTAACCTACTTCTGAGAGCATAGTAGAAGCTCTGTGCTGAACCAGGGCGGCCTCATTCTGACTCGGCTACAGTGGCATTCTGTCTCGGCCTCTTCCATCCCCAGCACCTTACCCTTTGGTTAAAGGTAGGCTTGACACTGTGGAGAATTTCTGAGACCAAGACACACCAGAACTTGGATAGCTGAAGGAAGGGAAAGTCAGGCTAGAGCTTCAAGCTTTGTCTTCCCATGTTCTGCCTCTAAAATGGGCAGTGCCTGTGGGCAGCAGAGATCTTCACATAGTCTTTGTCGTAGCAGAGGTTGTGCTGTGGGAGTTGATAGAAGATTGTAGAGATTCTATGAGACTTGCCAGTAGGATGCTAGAGAGCATCAAGAAAGATATAAAAGCCTTATTTTATGATTACAGTTAGGCCATCATGTAATGTGGCCTATTTTGGTCGAAGGGGATCCTGTGGGTCCACAGTACCAGAGGGGTGGGGAGGAGGAAGAGAGTAGAAAGTAAGAGACATCCCGGCGCAGTTCCACACATGTCACGAGAACTGGGTTCAGCCTCTTGCCATAGGTCCTGTTCTCTTGGCATAGGAACACAATTTCTCCATCATCACGCTCCTGACGCCTTTCTGTGTTTGCCCCCATGTCTCAGGGCTGCGGCCGTCTTAGGAATCCAGGGCCTGGAGACAGCTCTTCCCTGAGGAATCAGGAGAGGTGTGACCCAGGAACAAGAAGCATATCCTCCCCAATGACATCATGACAGCAAGAGAGCACAGCCCTCGCCATGGTGCCAGGGCCCGTGCGATGCAGCGGGCTTCCACCATCGACGTGGCAGCCGACATGGTGGGCCTCTCTCTGGCAGGTGAGCCTCAAGCCTATACTAGGCATCTGGTTAGGAACTTGAAGGACTCGGCCTCCATGCTGTAACACTGTTGGAAGGGCCAGGGACGGCTGCTGACTAAGCCATTGGGAGAGGGTGTCCTGGTGTGGTAGCCTTCTTGTTGGAGTAGGACTCAGAAGAGGGGGACAGCTAGAGCCCTGGGCACTGGTCTTGTGAGACTGATCATCAGTCCTTGGCTAGCTTGGGTGAGCACCCTGGGCTTGCCTCCCAGTGGGCAAAATGGAAAGGGGTCTGAGATTTCTTCAGAATCTCTAAAGTAAACTGTTTCAAAGTATAGAAATCATCTACTGTAATATTTTGGGATGGGCTAGAGGAGTTAGTGTTTCTTGTTTCTATTTTTGTGCAGAACAAATGCAAGCTAAATTCTGGGGAAGGTTTGTTTTGGGTAACTTTGTCATTTCTCTTCTACCAGGAAACATCCAAGACCCAGACGAGCCCATTTTAGAATTCAGCTTAGGTAGGTACCTCTCTCTTGGTTTTTGTTACTGTTAGTCTGTCTCTGAGAACCACTGAGTGCTTCTGAGTGCCGTCACCACTGCTGAGATGTTTCTGAGGAGACAGAGCATCTCAGAGGCTGCTTCTCATAACTGACCATCCTCCTGTAGCTAAGCCACCTGCTGATGGAGATTTGAGTTGTGTCTAGTGGAGACTATTATGAATAAAGTTGCAGTCAATGCTTGGGTGCCAGTACTTTTGGGGGGTAAATGTTCATGCTTTAATGAAGTGTTTTGAAGGCTGTGTGGTGCTGAATTTGTGTACAGAGCAGGCTAAGTGAGCTCCAGTGCAGTGACCGCAGGGCTGGGCACACTGTTTCACATCTGGTACAGGAGTCACTTGTCTCTTTGGAGGGAGTGGATGGTTACTTTCTACAGGGGAAGTGTCACCTGAGTGGAGGTGTATACCTGGCAGAGTGAAGATGAGGGCCAGGGCAGAGGATGGAAGAAGCTTGCAAGAGTTTGGGCTTGGGTTCCCTTTACCTATAGTGGTGGTGGGGTGAAAATGTTCTCAACGGTGGGAGTGGCTACGTGGACATAGGAACTTCTAAAACTCATTGAGCTGTACACTTCAAATGGGTGTGTGCTGTAAGAAATGCATACCTCAGAAATGCTTTAGAGGAAAACAGAAGTCAGACTACCAGCCCCATGTGGTAGGCCTACAGCATGAACCAAAACCAGAACTTGGATAAAACAGGTATTGCAGAAGTAGAAGAAAACACCAAAGAAATTGTAATACACCTTCTAGAAAGGAGGGAGCGCCTCTCTGTGCTCAGTGACGGGCTACTATTTATAACAGGCAGCGGAGGAACAAGTTTAAAACCTAACAGATGAAATTTACAAACCCAGGAAAGCCAGGAAGGTAGCCTAGAAACTGTCTCAGCAAGCAACATAGGAAACAGGAGAGCGCTGGGCAGTCCAGGATGCCCATCATTTAAAAGAGAAAACAGAAAAACTAACAAAAGAAGTTTAGAAATAATGCAAGAAATCCTTCAGAACTGAAGAATATGAGTTTAGTTTAAAAATACTTGTCAAGGCATCTTGTTTTCCACGAAGTCTGGAAAGTACCTGGCTGTCATTTTGTCAAACGTTCTTTCTCCTTGTCCCACTTTTCCCTCTCTTCCGGAACTCTGATTAAACCTGTGTTGGTGAACTTGGTGATCTTCCAGGACTCTCTGAAACTGTTTTTTTTTTCTTTTTCCTTTTATTTCTTTCTGTTCTTCAGACTAAATAATTGTAGCTGACATCTCCAAAGATGCTGACTCTTTCTTTGTCTGCCCACAGTTGAGCTGCTCTTAATGATTTTTCATTTCCGTTATTGTACTTTGAATATTATCTACATGACTAGTTTTATGGTTTCAGTTCCTTCACCGATACTCTGTATAACGAGACCTTTTCCTCAGACTTTACCTAGTTTCTTAGTAAGTCAAACATCTGTGTCCCCCTCAGACAGGTACTGTTGACTGTTTTTTAGTTTTTAAATTCATCTAGATATGAGCAGTATTTCTCTTGTGGGGTTTTTTTTTTCATGTTTCATAAATTGTGGCTGAAGGTTAGACATTTTGAACAATGTGATGTAGCAACTTTGGAAATCAAATTCTCCCTTTCCCCAAGGTTTTTTGTTCCCACTCTTGTTACTGCTGTTGCTGGCTGCTCATTAGTAGCCTCTCGTCATGTGTGGATCCTGGAGTGACTGCTAGGTCACTTAGTGGTCAAGTTCAATTTGAATGGATATACCATATATATTGGAGACAGAGTGTCACTGTGTAACCCTAGATGGCCTGGAACTCACAGAGATCTCACACCTGGCTGGATAGAAAACTCTTTAAAGCTCAAATAACTAAAGACTTTTGGTGTGAGTTTTGCTAAGTGTGTGTGCGCATATTGTTCCCCATCTTCAGGGTTCACTTCCTGCTTCTGCTGACCACCAAGGGTGGGTAGTCTAAGGTGATCACTCATCATCCCCTCAGTTCTTTTCTGAGCATACAGATGTCCTTGGACATCTGCATAACCCCCTACATGTGCGGCTTCCATGAATGTCGGAGCTTTGCAGAGGGCCTGGTCCTGGTCCTGTCCTTCACTGCCTAGCTTTTCTTTGAAGTGTTCATTGTCTGCTAAGCTTCTCTGATCACCTGCTTGTTTGCCTCACGTGTCAGTATTGTCCTCTCCAGCTGCAGTATTTAAAGAAATAGTGACTGATTTTGGTTGCTGCTGCCATCATCATGGTAAAGATGCAATCAGGACTTCAGCCCAGCCCCAGCTTCAGCCTGGTGGCTTCTGATGGACAGTTTCAGGAAAAAAGAAAAAAAGCTGTTTCTTTCTACTATGTAAACTCTGGCTTAGGTCAAATAAAGACAAGTTTGTTTGTTTGTTTTCTTCCAGAAATGGTCAAATAGTTATTGTTATTTTAAGAATGGGGCTATAGAAGGTCTCCAATCATATCCTGTCCATTATGGTGACTTCTGACTACTGGTTTTCACCATGATTTCAGGTGACCAAAGACTGGCCACCAGAAGACTGGTTAAAATAAACAGCATGGGCCTGCAGTGTCCTCTGTAGCATCTGAAATAATAAGGCAGGGCCCATATCTGTTAACATTAAAGGATGCCAGCGACTTTGGTACATGAGAAAAGCCTATCAGGAATATTGGCATGACGTATTTCTAAGTAAATCCACTTCTACCACCAATTCACTCCAACTCTGCAGGTCTCACTCTGCTAATGAACGACCAAACAAAACACTGGAAGGCCATAAACCCAAATCCCGCAGATGGTTCTCTCTAACAGTTTTCTCTGAATGAAAGATTTTACAACAATCTGTTGTTGTTTAAAAATGTCCAGCTTCTTTGATTTTTTTCTTTTACAGTTCAGAATATTTGCCTATTTAGCTGTCTTGCTTCTGACATCTGAGAAGCAGTGAGGGTGGGGTGGAGGTGAGATCCACTTCCTGAAATCCCTCCTCGCCCGCCGCCGGCTTCTTAGGCTGTCCTTCCTCCTGGGCAAGTCTCACTGCAGGACTCCATCACTGCTTCTGATTTGCTGGCTTGAGAAATGTTGTGGATGTCTCTTCATCCATCTTCTATATTCCGTCACTTCAGTTGCCGCTCTTTGCTTAAAGTCACGTTCTACATACTGACACTTAAGCAAACACTGCTTATCAAAAGCCACATGGGATTTCTTTACCCTCTGCCCAGTGTGAACGGTTTCTTGGGAACAGTGTCATTTCCCCCTCAGGTTACCCCATTTTGGGTCACGCACACTCTTCATCCGGGAGATGGCTATGGGGGAAGAGAAGCTGTTTGAGAAGCTGTCTGAGACCCCACGGAGCCAACACTCGCTGCCTTCGGCTCTTAGGTCCCACTGAGTTTGCATGGCCAGAAAATCCCAGTGAAAAGACAGTTAAACGTGCTTTCTCATTCTTCTGGACTATTTTTTTAATTGGTAGTAGTAGTGGTGTGGGGTGGTGTGTGTGTGTGTGTGTGTGTGTGTGTGTGTGTGTGTGTGTGTATGCCCGCCCAGATCTCTTGGAGCTGGAGTTCCTGGCATTTGAGAGCAGCTAGGCATGGGTGCTAGGATCTGAATTCCAGCAGTCATGCTAGAGCCTCATTAGAGCAGCGAGCTCTCCTGACTGCTGAGCCATCTCTCCAGCCCCGGCTGGAGATTTTAAGATCTTAGTTCTATTTCCCATGTTCTGAAATTTCATCAAGATAAAACCTGCTAAATGTCCTTTTCAGTCAGAACTGAGATAAACCCCAAAGAGATCTACACCTGGATTCATCCTAACTAAACTGTTGAAAACCAAGGACAGAATTTAAAAAGCAGCAACCAACTGTGAGCTACACAGTTAGTCCCTGCTTAAGAATACTGGAGGAGGAGGGTGTGGGAGGAGGAGGAAGAAAAGAAGAAAGAAGGATAAGGTTCAGAAGCATTGTAAATTCTTAAAAAGGCAGCCAAACTAGGATTACATATTCAACAGAGAAAATCAAAACAGATGAAGACATATGTTCAACAAAACTAGTTCACAAGTGTTTACAACATTGTGTGTAGTAACCAAGAGGTAGAACTATCAAAGCGTCCACCAATGGAATAGTATGTGGTGTGTTCATTCAGGACTTACACATTAATAGAAAGGAACAAAGTACTGATAGATGCTGTAGCATTAGGGGGGCTCAAAAAGCTGTGAGTGGAAGAAGACAGCCACAAAAGGGCACACCCCACATACTCCTACTATATTCCGATGTCCAGAGGAGACAGAGCTGCACAGGAAGAGATCAGTGGTTTCTGGGGGCTGGAGAAGAGGGATGATGAGCGGTTGCTGGTGGGTATAGATTTTTTTTCTTTTGAAATGTGGCTATATTAAGGAAGTAGACGGTTGTGATGGTTATACAGTTCTGTGAGGACTTTGGGGTGATGAATTATCTTCATAAAAACACTGAAAAGCCAAAGGTACTCCATTGAAGACTGAGTTCATAAATAACCCCAATTCAAAAAGTATCAAGAGGCATAGATTATAGATTTTTGAGTGAGAGACAAGACACAATCTGGCCTTGTAACCTTTGGTGGCTAACAAATCAGAGACTGTCTTTCCCTAGTAGATTGGCTGACTGAAGACCAGTATGTCCACCAGCAAGTGTCTCCTGAAACCTCCAAATTCCCAGGAAAAGAGAAAAATCTTACATGCTTCTAGATGAAAAATAACATTGCAAATTCTTAAAAAGGCAGCTCACCTAGGATTATGTATTCAACAAAACCAGAGACCTTACATAGCCCCCATTCTTAAGATTATCTGACCATTTTCTGAAGGAAAAGAAAAAAAAATCACTTGTAGGGCTTGGCTATATTTGGCTTAAGCCAGAGTTTACTCAGCAGGAAAAAAAAAACCTGAGAATGTACATCAGAAGATGGACTGGGCATGGTGAACATACCTTTAATCCTAGCACTTGGGAAGCAGAGGGAGGCCAGTCTCTGTGAGTTTGGGGCCTTCTAAGTCTCCATAGTCAGTTCCAGCCATCCAGGGCTACATAGTAAGATCGTGTCTCAAAAACAAGCTAACAATTTCCACAAAAGCCATGAGAGTGCTTAATCTATTTGTATTCAAGAGAAAACAAGGGTTTAAAACTTAGAGTTAAGCATTTCTCCCAAGCTAATAAAGTAAGAAAGAAGATTTCTTGGTGCATGATAGTAGAACTATTGGAAGTCAAACTCAGGGAAAGTATAAATACTGCCAACACACACACACACACACACACACACACACACACACACACACACACACAAACACAGAGAGAGAGAGAGAGAGAGAGAGAGACAGAGAGACGACAGAGAGACAGAGAGAGAGACAGAGACAGACAGAGAGCTCATCATAGCAATAATTAGACTGGCTTCTGGTTTTGTAGCAGGAAAAAATAGAAACCCTGAGACAATCTATTTAAAGGTCTTAGGGAAAATAACTACCTAGAGAAAATATCCTTCAATCACTCAGGTGCAGTAAGAATTTTCAAACCTTAAAAACTGAAAGGATGTGTCCGCCCCTAGCCTCGCAGTCTCAACAGTGCTATGGGATGCTACTCGGGAGCAGGCGGATGATTCCAGATAGAAATTCACAGTAGAGAGGATTGAGACTCCGAAAGCGGGAGGGCGTCTCTTTAGCTAAGTGAGCAGGGACTGTAAGACGGCACGTGAATATGTGTGTGTGTGTGTGTGTGTGTGTGTGTGTGTGTGTGTGTGTGTGTGTGTGTGTGTGTGGTGGGGACAGATAACTGGTGCGGCAAGGTTAATTTAATGGTAGGAACTGAATAATTAGAGCCCAAAAGTGATTTGGGCAGTATATTAGTTATTTTTCTGTTGCTGTGATAATCACTATGACCAAGGCAACTTACAGAAGGAAGAGTTTATTTGGGACCCAGAGGGAAAGTCCATGATGTAGGGGAGGCACGGCAGCGAGCTGCCGCCATGTTGGCTGGAGCAGAAGCCGAGGGCTCCCACCGTGAACCTCAAACACAGAGAACAGCTACTAGCGGGGAGAGACCTTCCGCTCTGCACGCCCTCCCTGATGATGCGCTGCCTCCAGGAAAGCCTCGTTTCCAAACCTCCCAGAGAGTGTCACCAACTAGGATCCCAGGGCTCAAATGTCTGAGACTGTGGTGGGTACTTCAGGGGACAGTGGTCATGAAGAATTCACTGCCTCGGCTACAGTTACAGCAAGGCATTGGTCTTCTCTAATCTACAAATGTGCATCTCCTCCTCCCTTATTTTCCTAATTCTCTCAGGTTTTTCTTTGTCTCATTCTTGTCTTCCTGCCATCTTGTTCTTGGCATGGGTCTTACCAATGGTGGCTGTGAGGATTCGTGTAGAGTTAGAGTTGGTGGTGTGTGTTTAGTAGGGATGAAAACTCAGATCGCATGGTAACTACCACTTTCCCTGTTGTAGGTAGGTGTACATGGTGGCATTAGGTGTACAGCTGTCACCACCTCTAGCCCAGGACTTTTGTTGTCTTGAAAAGCTGGAAGACTTAGTAAATTTTAATGCCCTTCTTAGTTTTTAAAGGCATTTTATGCGCATCTGTAAGACACTGACAGGTGTCTGGGGGGTGCAGGGTGACTCTAGTGGAAGAGAGGAGTGGAGACCAGCTGTGGGGAGAGGCCCCGGAGGGAGACCTCGGAGGAGGGGTTTGTGGTCTCCAGCCAAACCGGCTCAGCAGATGAGTACACACGAGCACGCACGCACGCATGCACTTACTCACTCTACCTGGTCCCCATGAGAGAGGTCATAGAATTCCTTGGAACTGGAGTTCCAGTCAGTTGTGAACTACCATGTGGATGCTGAGAATTGAACCTGGGTCCTCTGGAAGAGCAGCTGAATATCTAGCCCCTTAATATCTTTCAAGTAAGGAAATGTTGAATTCTTATCGATGGCACATTAAAGTTCAAGGACTGAGCATTTTCTCCCCCTTCCACAGTTATTTTTATATCAGGGAGCATGTGGGAGTCAGTGCGGTGTGATAATTCTTCCTGGGGTCATTTTTGTGATAGACTTGCTTCAGACTTAGGATGTAGTTTTGAGGTCATAGTATGACAGATTTATCTAACTGAAATGGTCCAAATTCTGTTTAGTTTTAAAAAGAAACATTTAAGAAATCTTACACTTGATATGGGTTATAAGTATTGACTTTTCCTTTTGGAAAGAGCTTTATTTTGTTACTGAATTTTAATTTTGTTATAGCATCATCTATATGTTGGGATTCATGGGTTATCGTACTTAGCCACAGCAGTCATAATCTGCAGGCATGTGTTGCCCGGGAGCTCATTTGTTGACTCTGAATTCCACTCTCTGGGAACCTGGAAGGCCCCCTCAGCACAGGATCCACTCCACTCATGCCTTACTGTATTGTGAGGAGGGAGAAGGGAAGCAGAATGAGAAAACAGGCTTTCCCAATCCCCTCTCTTGCTGGCAGTGGGACCATGGTGTCCCTGGGGTATTATTTTAAGCTTTCTGTGGGTTTGTTTAGAGCAATGAACTAACTAAAACTTGGTGCAAAGGGTTCTTTTTCCCCATCTTGATTCTGTAGCTTGCAGTGAGCTGCACACTCCATCGCTAGATCGGAAACCAAATAGTTTTGTGGCTGTGAGTGTCACCACCCCTCCGCAGGCGTTCTGGACGAAGCATGCGCAGACGGAGATCATTGAGGTGGGTGCTGCTGGTCCCTCTCCTTCCTTCGAGGAGCCCTCATGCTCACAGATGTCGGTGGCCCTGGCAGAAGGGCTCTTCAGTTCTTGGGCATCTGAGGCTTTAGTTCTGTTTTTTGTGAGTTATTTCCCATGATTTTCTGTTCATTTATACTTTCTGTCATGCTCCCCCAGGTTTTCCTTAGTCTGCCACATCCTTCATGAGTTCTGATGAACTATTGGTTGCTTTTCTAAAGAAGTGATCCTATGGTTGGTTTGCTTTTAAGAGATGAGACCCAACTCTCCTGTCACTTCCAGTTGGCTGCTATTATTATTGCTCATTAATCAGTGCCTGGGAGAGTGTTTCCTGTTAGGCTGGGACATGGCTGTGTTTTTATTAACTTTACTTTTGCATTCTTTTGTGTTTTGTGTTGTGCGCTTTTTAAAATAATTTATATAGCTTTACTTAGGAAAGTTTACAAAGTATTTTTAGATGAGTTATATATGTATATATGTATGTATATATATCATTTATGTATATAAGTTATGGCATGAATTGTAGGAGTTTCTGATACGGAATTCCATAGGGCTTTATTTGTAATATGAATAATTACCAATTTATTACCAATTATTACCACATTAAGCTCCATTTTAATTTTTATATTCCTGCATTTTTATATAAGAACATAATAATACATAATTTGATCTCAAGTTTTCCGTTTAGAAACCAGGCCCTTCTGAGAGTCTCTCAGAAGCTTATTTCCAAGTCAGGCCGTATATGGTCTAAGCACTTGTTGAGCTCTGGCCTCATGCCAAGCACTGTACTAACTGTTGGTACCAAACCCACAAGGGCACAGTCCTTGCCCTCAAGAGTTTCCCGTGGGGGAGGGCCTGAAATTTACCTGGCCACTTCCATGCACAGGAAAGCATGGGGAGCACTGGGGTATCAGGGTGAGGACATAGGAGCAGCATCCCTTCCAGCAGGCTTCCTAGGTAGGACTTCAGGGAATTCTGCCACAGCAAGCCCAGGGTCCTGCAGATCTTGCAGGTAAGTCTGTGCTTCCAGGCTAGGACTGTACGTAGTTATGTGAAGGCAGGGTGATAGCAGAGCATCACGGGAGTTTAAGAAATATATCTTTCTTGGTGTGTACAAGAAGCAAGCTCTGTAGGCTGAGTATTCCAGGGCACTTGGGGTCCGCAAAGGCGCCAGCTCTGCGGGACTTGTGCAGGGATGTCTCATGACCTGACAGGTGTCGGGGGGGGGGGTGCAGGGTGACTCTAGTGGAAGGAAGGAGTGGGAGAACAGCCGTGGGGAAGAGGCACCGGAGGGAGACCTTGGAGGAGGGGTTTGTGGTCTCCAGCCAAACTGCTCCACAGACAGGGAGTACCAAGGCTGAGGCCCAGATCTTCAGCCTGCTTACCCAGGGCACATGGGGGGAAGATGGGGAGGCCTCAGCAGAACCCCTAGGAGGGGCTGCCCAGCAGGCACTGAGAGACTAGACGGCTGCTGAGGGCGGGGACGGGGGGCGGGGCATCACTCAGGTACAAAGAGGGCCCAGTAACTGTTTGGCTGAGGTACTTAGCATTGCTGAAAGAGCGAGAAGGGTATGATGGATCGCTGAGGCAGAGCTGCCAGAAAATAGACACCTGTGATCTAGAAACTAGAACCTGTCCTAAAAGAGGACTGCTCTTAAAAGGTCAGCTTTAATTATTCCAAACACAGGATTCTAGAAATAATCACTGAAACTGGCCATTTCCTCTTTGTCGGCCTGTGCACACAGGTGACAGGAACAGCCCTAAGTAACAGTCTGAATATATAGCACCCCGAAAACCGTACTGCCAAGAATACATGTGACTGGCAAACCCAAACTCATTTCAGGTTAGAAAAGCCTCCCCTGAGGAGCGGGAAACCTCTAGGAATGAGGAGGCCTCTGCACAGCATCCGCAGGGGCCGTTTGTCATGTCATGTCATGTCATGTCATGACAAGACAGCTTGTCAGGCTGCACTCCCTTTGGAAAGCAGGGCTTTGGGGCTGGTGTCTTGTGCTGCCATTAATGTTTGTGTTGAACAGATCAGTAAAAACGTTGATTTCCTCATTCAGAAAACGTTAGGACAGTTTAAAAACAATTCCTTAAGATGGAATCCGCCTCTGCTTTCTCTTCTAGGGAACCAACAATCCTATCTTTCTAAGCAGCATCGCCTTCTTTCAAGACTCCCTCATCAACCAGATGACACAAATCAAGCTGTCTGTGTACGATGTCAAAGACAGATCTCAGGGAACAGTTAAGTAACTCGTGGTTTGCGGAACAGCCTCCCTTCACTAATCGTTATGTAACAGTCCGGACAAGGTGTGAGCACAAGATTGAGTTCACTGCTGGCTTATGAATTAACTACATCAGAGCATGCTTGTGTCGTGGAATTCACTTGTGAGCATTGTGATGCGTTCATGAGGTGACGGTGGGAGGGGTGTTATAGGAACCACCCAGTTTCCCTGTGTTGCGGTATGTGGATCAGAGGGACACCGAGTATCCTTAAACTGCATCTCCCTGTCTCCCTCAGATGTATTTATTGGGCTCTGGAACCTTCGTTGTCAAAGATCTGCTCCAGGACAGGCATCACAGATTGCATCTGACACTGAGGTTGGTGTTTGCTTTATACCCCTTGGGAAGGGTCTGAAGTTTTGCCCCTCCATCCTCCTAGAGACTGTCTAGGGGGAGGCAGTGGTGTCTGCCGAGGAGAGGTGAGATGAACCGCTCAGTCTGTCAGGATGGTGCCTTGCTGCTCCCAGGGTCCTGATGACCCGGGATGGCCGAGCTTCGCCTTCAGACCATCAAGGCACGGTGCTTGTTGCAGGTCTGCAGAGAGTGACCGAGTAGGCAACATAACTGTGATCGGCTGGCAGATGGAGGAGAAGTCGGACCAGCGGCCCCCTGTGACCCGGTCTCTGGACACCGTCAACGGGAGGGTGAGTGGGCACCTTTCTCGTCTCCCTCCTCCCTCCTCCGTACAGGAGGGTTGGATATCTTTGTGCCTATCTGTGCTCAGTCAAGGGCAGGGCCTGCTGTTTGACACTGCCTTCCATGGCTCTCGGCTCTTTCTCGGGTATGACGCCGCATGGAACGGAAGGGCTCCTGTCTAACAGACAGAGCCCTGCTGACCTGGAACTGACCTGTGCTCTCTGTACCACACTGGCCACTTCTGTGACACAGGATTGAGAGCAGAATATCTTGGCTAGAGGCATATATGTGGGAAGGTGTGAGTGAGGAGGTGATGGAGACCTGTGCCCCCCATTATATTCTGGTAGTAACTGTCTTTCCTAGACACAGCCACCTCCCTTCACACCCACTTCCTCTCCGGACTATCCCTTCCTATCCTCTGTCTCCTTATGGCCCACACAGTCTCTCACCCAGACACTATTACCAAATGAGAATTCCAGTTTAAGAGTGCTGCCCTATCAAGGAAGCATTATAAAATACAAAGCTACCTTATTTTGCCTGAAGTATGCTCAGAACACTAGCACTGAGGATATTCTTGATACCAGAACACTGAGACCCAAGGTGAAATGACTTGGAAGACAAGTATGTGATGAAAAGTAGGCATGCGTGGAGTATGGGGAGGGGCGTCAGTGTGTGTGGCTGGGCAGCTTGTACACTGCACATTCAGCTGTCAGGTCTTGTGTGATGCACGAGGCCTCATTTCTGCAGCCGCTCTGGAGTCCTCGGTCTCCGTGTTCTTATGCTTTTCTGTACCTGTCATCAGATGGTTCTGCCCGTTGACGAGAGCTTGACTGAGGCATTGGGAATCCGGTCCAAATATGCTTCTTTGCGAAAAGACACCTTGCTGAAATCAGGTAAGCAGCTTCTCTGTTGATGCTCTTGCCTTTCTTGTGACTGTCCCTGCGCCACGTTGTCTCAGACATGCCCCCAATACGATGTCTGCTGCTGTTTTTCAGTGCAGCATTTCCCGCAGTATGTAGAGTCATGACCCCTTAAGGAAGGGGCTCCTTCATTTCACTCTTACCTGACATTGCCCTTAGTGACTGACAGTGTTCCCGCCCAGCTCCTCACACTGTAGTTACTTCCATGTTCTGACTTAGGGAGGAGTGTGGTACAGCCATTTGTCGGGGCTTGGGTTAAGTGGTTTTTGGTGTTTGTTGTTGCTGTTTGCTTGCTGGTTAGCTTTCTTGGGAAAAACAGGGCCTGAGGAAGGGGAACCATGCAGGCAGGTCTGCAGCCATTTCACTCACAGCCCATCTTCTTGTGTTCCACCAAAGTGTTCGGTGGCGCCATCTGCCGCATGTACCGGTTCCCCACCACTGATGGCAACCACCTACGGATCCTGGAGCAGATGGCAGAGAGTGTCCTCTCCCTGCACGTGCCTCGGCAGTTTGTGAAGCTGCTGCTGGAAGAAGATGCAGCCAGGTGATCCACATGGAGAGGATGAGCACGCACCACCCCATCTCCTGTGCACATGCCTTAGGCTCTGCAGACCCAGGCTCCATCGCATGCTGCCTTTGTGGCTCTAGCCTTCCAAAGCCTTAGTTTGCTCCTCTGACTCACAGATTGCTGGGCGAGGATTTCCCAAGGCTGTGTTCTTGAAGCCCCCAAGGCTTGGCTAACATCAGTGTGTCTTCCTTTTGCCCGTCTCTTTTTCCTCCCATTCATCCTGTTTGGGGCCACAGAGATAAGGGCTCGGAAGACGTCCTCCAGGGCGCTCTCCTTCCACAGAGCAAAGCTCTCATCCTGGGCATATTTTGTTTCAGTTCCAAGTAAGGGTGAGGCCATTTCCTGTCTGTCTCAGACTATGACTTCCACACCTTTTTCTAAATCAGTGTTTAAGTGATTAACATCATGTAAGCAGAGTCCCAGTATCCTAAAACATGTTTTCATTTTCACCCTGAAAAAAATCAAAATTTGAGAAAAATAACAAGAATACAGTGAGTACCACATACCTTTCATCTAAATTTTATAAACTAGTATTTTGCTGTTTTATTCTGTTTATGTACATATTTGTATCCTGATTTTAATGTATAGTTGTTACTTATCCACATGTATATAGCTATTGTCAGTTTCTCTGGGCACCTTCCGTTTTCATGGTTTAATTGTCACCACACTGGGGTTGGGGTGTGTGTGCCGTGGTGTCATGTGGAGGTCAGAGGACAGCTTTGTGGACTTGGGGATCTAACCCAGGCCGTCAGGCTTAGCAGCAGGCGCCCTTACCCACTGAGCCCTCTCCCTTCACTCTCATGTGATCTTTCACTGTTGCCTGCCTTCCGTTTCCCTGTGCATTGCCGCTGGAAAGAGCCCCTTCATTAGGCAGGGGCTTTAGAGCCAAGTGGTTGGCAGCAAGTCAGTGTGGGCAGCAAGGATGCTCCTCAGGAAGGGAGATGGGGGCCCCTCCCAGAAGTGTGAGACTGTCGCTGTGTGCTTGACATGGGAAGGGAGTTGTTAGAGTGAGGGTGGGGAGGTGAGTGGTTTCCCACATCCCCTGTCCCTTCTGTTCTGGAATGTCATCCTCCTGCAGAGAACTGTGCCAGTGCCTGAGAGGTACCTTCAAGGTCAGCAGGCAGAGCTACTCCTTAACTGCTCTTTCCTCTCCTCATACCCACTGTTGGCCTTGAGCATGGACCCGAGTTCCTATAAAGTTTCTCCATGTGCTTCCCACGTGCTCAGTGATCACTCACATCACCCTGTGATGGCCACTTGATTGCCCCTTAGACTGGCGGTGTACCTGCCGGCCAGGCCCCCAGAGCAGCACAGCTGCTTCTCCTGTACTCTGTGGGTTCTCGGCTTAGTTCCAGGGGAGGGGAGTCAGCCCTGTGGCCTGCTGTGTGTGTCTTGTTTACAGAGTGTGTGAGCTGGAAGAGTTGGGGGAGCTGTCTCCTTGCTGGGAGAGCCTCCGGAGGCAGATTGTCACCCAGTATCAGACCATCATCCTCACCTACCAGGAAAACCTGACGGACCTCCACCAGTACAAAGGTGGGTGTGGTGCTGTCCTCCCAAGGCGCATGCATAGCCCACATGCCCAACCAGCTATCTGAAGGCCCGCCCGGGCTCCTCAGACTCTCACTGAGTATCTTGAGTGGGTTTTTAAAAATAGATTCTCAGGTAGGTGTGAATTATTTCAACTCTGGGGTTTTCAGATCTTAATTAAAATGATAAATTGGTGAATTGCAAGAAGTCTTTCTATGGTGTTATTTTCCTAAAACAGCCACTGTAGGATAAGGTTGAAGCAAGGCGGGTTCTCAGGTTATCTTGGTTCATGCGGGTTCTTCTTAGTCTCACACCACTGAGGACCGAAAGGCTAGGAGCTGTTTGCCTGAAGGAAAGTGGTGTTCTAGTTGAAATACTCAGTGTCATGTTCTAGTTGAAATACTCAGTGTCATGTTCTAGTTGAAATACTCAGTGTCGTTTTTACTGAACATGTAAGTTGTCAGGGTGCAGCTCTCCATTTTAAGGCTTAAAAGAGAAAGTAAAGTTTAGGCACCTCAACTTTTTTTCTTACTTGCTTTTTCTTCTCCCCAGGCTGGAGGCTGGGGGTCAAGTCCAGGGCTCCCTGCGTGCCAGGAAAGCACCCCGCCACTGTTTATTCTTGAAAATGATTTTGATTTTCAAACTGTGTGAATTTTTAAAATCTATTTTCTTTTTATTCCAAATGGAATGAATTTTTTGTTTCTTAATTGTTTAGTCTTTCAAAGTACTTTTTTTCTTATGATTTTTTTATAAAGATGCACTTTTATTTTATTTTTGAGATTATTATATAATTACAGCATTTCTCCCTTCCCTTTCCTCCTTTCTTTCAAAGTATTCTTTATCTTTGGTGTCTTTCCTTCTATATAATGCTTTGTCAATTTAAGGAAAATCTTAAACCCTTAATGTGACTTTCATACAGAATATAAGAACTTGTCCATAAACTTAGCTGAGAGGAAATCAGGGCTCAGACAAGATGGTGGTGCGCGGGACTGGTCCAAGCTCAGACAAGTCCAAGGGCATCGTTTAGAGAGATGGCAGCATTTGCTTGAAGGGTTGAGGCAGCTGCCCATGCTGGATAAGAGCTCTTGAGGAAGCGTGAAATCCGTGCAAACCTGAGTTTACTAGGCTAGGGCTTCTCAATGTCAAAGCACCCAGCTGTTCTGAATCTCGGTTCAGCACAGGCCTTGGTTGTATTTCCTGCAGTGTCACAAGACACACGGACACGGAAGTCTGAGAGTCACCGAGTGGCTGTCAGACTCGTGTGACAAAAGGCAGGGCACGCGGCTGCTGTCTGCCCAAGAGCCGTAGATGCATCGTTTCTTACTAGTTGGAATGTTGATTTCTTCACTTTTCTGTTGTCATTTGCATCTGCAATCCCTTTGGGTGGTGGATATGTGATGCCTCATGTCGTTATGGATTCTGGATTCTGATTCTAGAAATAAGATGGTGGCAGCTGGTTACATCGTCTGAGCTCTCTAGGGACAAGCACGTGTGAGGAAGGACTTACTGAGATGTACTGGAGAGGGCAGGGCAGGCTTCAGGGCCGTGTAGCCTGGTTTATCTTGATGGACCTAAGGTGAGGAGCAAACCTCTCATCACTTCGGATTGACATGTGCTGTTTCACGAAGACCAATTTCTAGGCTCTTGGATGGCAGCAATCTGTAGAGTTGGCAGGTAGTCTCTGACATGGTCCACTGGCTTTTGTAGTGGTGTTGGCATCACACTGCCTAAGGTCATATCTATGTGTCATGTCTGTGAGTTGAACTGAGTCCCAGGAGGGATGGCCTCATCACTACTGTAACCTAAAGGTCCTTATCCCTGGCTCTGCTCACCAGATAGCATTTAGAGCCAGCCCCTTACCGTCTTGAGAGGCCACTCGGAATTTTCTAGGCCTCTGTTGAGATACACCTGCTTCCATGCATCAGCAGGTCTAGGTTACTGCTTTCCTACTGGTGCATGATCATGTTGATGGCTCTGTTTTCTTGTGTTCCATTTCTTAGGTCCTTCATTTAAAGCAAGCAGTTTGAAAGCAGATAAAAAGTTAGAATTTGTTCCCACAAACCTGCACATACAAAGGATGAGAGTTCAAGACGATGGAGGCTCAGGTACTTATTTTTCTTACCCTGCTGTTGAATTGCGTTCTACTCTTTCCTTCCTGTATACTTGGTCCCTGAGTTGCCCTATATCTGGCCCATTTTTCCTGTATGCTCCACTGCTGGGCAGCAAGAGAAAATAACACACACACACACACACACACACACACACACACACACACACCTTTGAAGAATTTCAGTTACAGAATCCAAACCTGTTCCTTATATATCTTCAACTTCCTTTGGTTTTTATGGCAGCAAGTTGCCCATCAACGAGCCTTTCCCAGAAGGGGTAGATGGCATTACCTCCAGACGACAACTTCCTTACTGAATAGTTAGAATTGGGTCCAGCAAGCTCTTTATCAGCCTTGGCATGTAGGACCAGGGAGCCATAGACTGTTTGCATGTGGGCTGTAGGGTCCCAGAGTGCTGTGCATATTGCTGTTGCTGGCCTGTCTGCAGACCCGATCCCAGAGTAATGGAGGAAAGCTTTCTGTCACTCAGATCAGAACTACGACGTGGTCACTATCGGAGCCCCAGCAGCACACTGCCAAGGTTTTAAGTCAGGAGGTCTTCGAAAAAAGCTGCACAAGTTTGAAGAGTCCAAGAAACAGTAAGTGAAGGAGGGTATTTGTGGTCCTTGTACAGCTGTGTTTGATGTTTGTGAGTTAAAATAAAGAATCAAAACAAAACCGCAAAAAACATGCAGCCATCTGATCTGCTTCTGCGTGGCTGGAGGAGCTGCCTTAGGGACCCCGTGCTACTGTGTATGTGCATGTGGTTGAGTGAGTAAGTAGTGAGGGCACCTAATCAGTAGTCCACACTTTCCAGGTGAGCCACTCCTGAGTCTGGCCTTCGGCAGCCACCTGTATGTAGTTCCTGCTAGCTCAGCTTCCTTTAGAATCTCTGGTCAGCCTCTGACAAGTCTATACTCCTAGGGGTCATTTTTATAATCCCTAAAGCCCCTGGCACTCTGTGTCCTTTCCTAAAGGATAGCGTGGCACGTATTCCAACTGTTGAAAGGATCCAGAGGGTTGTACAGTTCTGTCCTGAGAAGGATATTACCAGATAGGCAGGGTGTGGAGAGGCCTCTCAGATGAAGCATTCCTTGGATATCTTTCAAAAGGTCACCTGGCAAAATTAAATGGATCCAAGGGGTGTGAGGGGGTGTGAGTGTAACACATGAGATGAGTGATGATCCTGTGAAGTCCTTTGGTAGAATGGGATTGGAGAAAGTAGCAAAAGGTCTCAGTTTCAGGAGACTAATTATGGGCTGAGTGAGTTTGCGCCACTGTGGAGCATGCATGTGTGTAAGGTGAGGTAGAGAGGAGAACAGAGAGGCAGGGCCAGTCCAGTTATCCCGGAAGGGATAAG
This sequence comes from Peromyscus leucopus, assembly GCF_004664715.2. NCBI lineage: Eukaryota > Metazoa > Chordata > Mammalia > Rodentia > Cricetidae > Peromyscus > Peromyscus leucopus. The sequence continues at coordinate 38,705,337 of NC_051084.1, forward strand.
GTGGTGGCAGGTGGGTTAGCAGAAAGGTCTCAAGGTGGGAGGGAGCAAGACAAAGGGTTACTGGAGCCTGTGATCTTGAGTTGAGAGTAAAGTGTTTGAGAGACATGAAGCAAAGGTCCAGGGACCCTCCAGAGACCCCCACGTGGTGGCGTGCAGAGGCAGGAGGAGGCAGGTGCTAGCACAAATGGGGGCGGATTGGTCATTGCCCAGTTCTGCTGCTGTGGCCAGAGTAGGGTATTGTATGACTGGATCAGGATGCTGGACAGGTTAGGACAGTGGCCCATCGGGAAGACAGGTCAGCGTGCGTGCCACTGATGTGGGTGATGACTGAGCAGGGAGTAAGAGAGGACATTCTCGGAGAGGTTGCCCTTCCAGTGTGTCGACCAGCCCTGGATGTGGGAGGAGAAGCCTGGCAAGGCTGGGCTCAGCAAAGCCTTTTCAGCGTTCTAGTGAGGCCTTCAGACAGCCTTGATCACTTCTTACCGAGCAGACAAATTGCGTGGCCACACTGTCCCAGGGAGTAGGAGGACGTGCAGAGCTTCCACTGGCCATCCCAGGTCTGTGGAGTCAGCCGGAAGTGTGTGTGGGTGTCCCGCCATTGCCTGATGCTGTGTGGAAAGAGTGAATATATGAGCTGAGGTGGTGTGGTTTCCTGAGAGAGAAAGTCCATTCATTCTAGGTGACAGTCAGGAGGGGACTCCTGGATATCCCTGGTCCCTGAAAGGTTGTAGTTTTGATACCAGGTGACTTTATATTTTAGCTTCAGAACTTATTTTCCCAATGCCTCTTGTGTTTTTTTCAAATATCTAGTACAGATTTTATGTAACTTTGTACTAATGTCATAAACCCACTTTCCGACAGAGTTTTCTCTCGGAGCTTTCCTTTAAATGTGCATGTCCTGTGCCCTAGTGGGATATCCCTGGGGCTTGAGGACAGGCCACAAACTTGCTCCAGAGAATAAGGATTGAACTCATAAGTTTGTTTATTCCCATAATCATAGCCTCAACAAATTATCTCTAAGTATTTTGAGAAAAAGAAAATCAGTCAGAGTTTAAATTTTGTTTTGCCTGTAGTATTTTGCTAACAATCGCTAATGCTTCGTTTTTGGTTTTTTTTTCTTTAGCAGTTTTGAGGAGTGTTGGTGAGTTCTCTGTCTGTGGAGAGAGTGTATGTTGATTCTTGCTCTTATGCAGAGAAAGCCTGTGCTGTCCTTCATCTGGGTGGCTCCATCCCATTTGGCGCGTGGCTCCGAGTTTCATGTCCTGTAGGCAGAGAGCTCTTCCTTCCAACTGCAATGTTCTTTGATAATGAATAGCCAGTCTGCAGCTTGCAGCCTTCCTTCCAAACCTGACAGCGGTTTCTTCATGTGCTCAGTAGAGACAGGGTCCAGTGTGCCTCCTCCCAGGATGCAGAAGAGCCCCTTTGGGGCCCTGGATGCTGGAATATTACATCAGCCTACTGGTACATTTGGTAACATATACCTTTACCCAGTGACCCATTGGGAGCCCCCCCCCTTTTTAATTTCAACACATGGTAGGCAAAGCTTCATCACTGTGCTCCACTCCAACCATTTAAATTTTTTTTTGTTTTGAGACAGGGCTCGCTAAGTTTACCCAAGCTGGCCTTGAACTTGCCCTGCAGCCAAGGTTTTTTCTCAAATTTATAACCCTCCTGCCTCAGCCTTCAGTATCTGGGATTACAGATCTGTGACATTAGGCCCAGTTAGTCTTCATTTACAAGAGTTATGAAGCCTTTGAGTTTTCACTTTCCCTGTCTGATAGAGCCAGTTAATTTTCATAATACGTCTTAATTTGTGCTGACTTTAATGATGGTCTTGTTAAGGGCAATTTACCCATTGGATAGCAGAAGAAGAGCTGAGAGACCCTTTCCTCCAGAGAATTAGATGGGAGCCAGAAGCTACTATGTCTACCTAAGCTCTATTCCTTAGTCCCAGACTGAGAAACCAGCAGCTCACCAAGAAGAGACCTCACAGCCCTTGATCTAATAACCCATGAGGCTTTGGGGTTTGGGCTAGATCCTAGCTGAGATGCCAGGGCTCTGCTGGGAACACACAATGGCCTGAAGTCCTGAGAACCCACAACCACCTAAGGTGAGGCATCACCAGTTTTCCCTTAAGGGGCCCCTTCCCTGGAGTCCTGAGGGATGAAAGAAGGCATCTGGGAGGGGTGCTGCCCTGCCCCCCTTCCTCCATAGCTGTTTTATAGAAGTACCCCTTTTCCCTCCTGGGCTTCTCTGGAGGGAGGCTCAATCTTTTCCACAGCAGGATGAGTCAAATCCCTAATGCCCTGAGGGATAACCGTGAAAGTATGACCTGGAGAGCCAAGGGCCCCACTGCCCCTTGGTAAGTTCCAGCCCAGGTATTTATGTGAACCCTATCTGGAAAGTTCTTCAGATTCCATCTTAACTGAAAACTCTAGACTTTGCACGTCTCAGAAAGGGCTTGGTTACTCCCATCCTTTCACTCTCTTCTCCCAGGATACCAAACATTCCTAAGAGGTGGGGAACCTTCCCATCTGTGGCAAAGAGACACCCAAATCTGGGGTGGGGAACCCAGTTCCACAGGACCTGTCAGCTGTGCATTGACAGCCTTACTCAGGCTGTGCTGTTATGCAGAGTACCTCTGCATGTCAGGTACTCTACTTACGCTTACATGGCTCTGTGTTTAGCCCGTGGCCTCCACTGTGAGGAGGTAGGAGTCAGCAGCCCTGGGCTAGGGGTTTAACCTAAAGCCCAAGGACCGCACATAGGCCATTGCCTCCTGGGCCTGTTGCGGAAGATCTGGGAGCCCAGATAATGAGTAGAACAGAGATGCCCTCCCCTGGAGGACTGTGTACTACAAGGCAGTAGAGCCTCTGCACCCCACCCCATTGCCTTGGTGTGGCTCCTGATTTTGGAGTTAACTAAATACATGCACTTACCTACTCCTGATGTCCCCAAGAGTAGTTCTTTGAACTTGCCCATTTGTACCTTCACCACGTGCTTCCATGCGTCAATCCTAGAGAGGTGCTATAACATGCCTTCTTAGAGCACAGGGTGAATGGGGGCGATGGGCACCTGTCAGAGTGTGTGCAGCCGTGGGCATACACCACAGTAGACCTACACACACAGCACATAGTACATTTGGACTCTAAAGGTTGAGGACCAGTGAGAACAGATTCTTTTTTTTTTTTTAATTCTTTTTTAAAATGTATTTCCAAGCCCCAATTGTCCCAAGGGGGAGCTATTCATTTGGGCAAGAGGTTGCAGATTGGAGAGCAGCTCCTGCACGCAGTGCTGTGCGCGTGGAATGACTGTAGCGCTGCACAGGCTCATCGCCGTCTGCTGCATGGGCTTCTGGCAGATCCGTCATCGTCCGCTGTGGTGTGTGGCCTTGTGGTGGTGGGGTTTCCTTCCGGGGCAGTTTGCTTTGTGGTGTTTGCATGTTTGCCCTGTAGTCCAGAAAGAGAAAGGGCAGTGGCGGTTACTTTCTGACTTGCTTCTGGGGCTCCCTGGAAAGGTCTCAGGTGATTCTCATCTCCAACAAGTGGGGGAGGATGTGGTAAGGGTCACACTCTACTCTCCATATCGCCCCCCATCCCTGGAACTCAAGGCCATCCCTTTATTCCAGAAGGAAGGGGACAACGTTCTGTCCAGAGCTCAGTATCCTCAAATCCTAGGAGACCTCTGCATTGGTGACTTTTATATCTCCTCATTTTTTCAGGCATCCTCAGATGGTCTCAAAAACAAATTAATAATGTTTGATTGATTGAGACCTGAGCTAAGAGACATAAGTTTATTATTGCCATCTTGGAGAACCACACATGCTGACCTCACCCGTGAAGCTAGGGCATATGGAGTTGGCCCCTCAGAGGCTCCTGATTCTGCTGGGCAGCAGCTGGCCTGGCACTTTGACATCTCGTTCCCATATACATATGCTGCTCGGTGGTGAGGAGGTGGGAAGGAGGAAGGACTGGGGTTTCAGAGGCACTGAGGTGTTGGGCCTGCCTCTGTTGGCACGGTCTCTTCTCTCTCTTATGAAATGCTCTTGTCAACGTAAGGATGTCCTGACAGGCGAGAGAAAGGAATCCCAGTGGTGGGAACTTGGCTGTGGTTAATATGTAAGAGAAAGATGGAGGTTTGCTCACAGGAAGTCGAAAGGCCCTGGTGGCCAAATGAAGAAGCAAACGTTAGGGTGTGGTTTTTGGTTCTTTGGTTGTCTGTTTTGTTTTAATATATAGTCCAACATCTATTGCAGTGTAGTAATTTGATCCTTTCTGGTGTAAGCAGACTCCACATCTCTATTGAAGGACTGCTTATAAGTTAATAGATGAAATTCCTAGGTAAGACCCCAGCATTGGGTAATTATTACAGTGACATTCCAATGCATTTATAGACATGTTCATGCTTGTGGTAAATATACAGACACAGGTACAAGTACACATAAAAGCCTTAGTCTTCTATATATATTTTATGCTTCTCACTAGATAAAAAAATAAATATCTTCCAAGATTGACCTTTACCCATCAGTGACTAAGCCTCTTTATTTTAGGGTTAGATACCTCTGTATTTTAGGATTAGTTATGGGTGGGGTGGATGGTCTTGGAGAGCCCCTTAGGACCTGTTGTTCCTTTTAGTACATCATCTAGCTGCCAGTCCATAATCTACATACCACAGGACATCATCCGAGCCAAGGAGATCATTGCCCAGATCAACACCCTGAAAACCCAAGTTAGCTACTACGCAGAACGGCTCTCAAGGGCAGCCAAGGACAGGTCTGCCACTGGCCTTGAGAGGACACTCGCCATCTTGGCAGACAAGGTAGGAGGGGCTGCCCGAATGCATGTGGGGTGGAGAGGTCCCTTGGGTTTCTGGAAGCTCCTGGACCACCAAGGGCCACCCAGGCATGTCTAGAGCTGGCCTTAAGAAAGTGGCATTGTGACGACCTTGAAGCTTTCTCTCTTATTAAAGTCCACATCCCAGAAATTCACAGGGAAGTCTGGGGATCTGCCCATGGTCAGAGCCCAGGTTGTGACTCTCAGGTGTGGCTTGAGGCCAGTATGTTGATTTGTCTTCTAGCAAGTAAATCCTTGCATTTATTTTCTTGGGACTCGTTGCCCACATCAGCTTCCTTAGTGACTTCCTAGTCAGCACCTATGTAGTAGCAATTATTCAGACATAAGAAATGAACAGTATAATCTTATTGGCTTATATATAATAATTTTAAAAGTTCTGTCTAACATCACGCAGTCCCGATTAAAAAAATCTCCACACAGAGAGTGGCTATATCAGCTTCTGATGGATGGTGTTCTTTCCAACTACTCAGTCTCTTTCCCTTCGCACACAGATTCTGATTACACCTCTCCACCCACACCTGATTTGCTGGGTAGGAGCTGTTGTTCGTGCGCAGAATGTGTTATATTCTTCACATGAGTTTGCACAGTATAAAGACAGACCAGGACCACTAAGAAAGGAAGCCATAGTCGTCAGCAGTAGGACTAGAAATGGCAGGACTCCTGTTGCAGTCTCCAAGACTAGGAGTCCAATAGTTCAGAGCCTGGAACATTCAAAAACGCTTTAGTGGTTGAACAAAAGTAATGTGTGGCTTCTGGGGACTAGCCTCTGCCAGGCTGGGGCACATTCCACCATGCTGTCAAGGCTGGAGTATGAGCCCTTTTCTCCAGTGAGCTGGAGCCAAAGGCAAGCAGAGCTAAAAATGTTAGATTCTTCAGCCCCTTACTTCTTCCTTGACCACTTCCGGGATAAACAGATCTCAAGCACACCCGTGTCCTCTAGTCTACCAGGAGATTCTTGCTGATATTATCCCTGTGGAGCAGGGTGGGTGGCAGAAGCCCTGGCCGTAGCCTGTCTCCTTCTTCAAGAGAAAGCATGCTTAGCATCCCTGGTTTGTGTGTACCTACAGACCCGGCAGTTGGTCACTGTCTGTGACTGTAAGCTGCTGGCCAACTCCATCCACGGGTTGAATGCCGCACGGCCTGACTACATTGCTTCCAAGGCCTCCCCTACCTCGACTGAGGAGGAGCAGGTGATGCTTCGGAATGACCAGGACACCCTCATGGCCAGGTGGGCAGGGAGGAGCAGCCGGTCTTCCCTGCAGGTGGACTGGCATGAGGAAGAGTGGGTGAGTCTGCTGCCCCTGCCCGTTGGCCTGCTGCTGAACTTGGAAACGATAGAACTCCTGCCTGTGTCCTCCCTCACGGAGTGCCCAAAAGGCCGGCCCCTTTGTTAGCAAGCTCCAGCTCTGCTTCCCCGATGGCCCTAGGCCACTTGATGCTGAGAAGTAGACTGTTTTCAGACCACGGTGGGTGTGAATTGTACATGATTGTGCCGGGAGCCAGGCCTCTCCTCTTCCTCAGTCCTTGGCTCATCCTTTGCCCTTGAGTGCTCTTTGTGTTCCAATGCAGGAGCTCAGGTGCTCAGGCTACTGCTACCCCTGACATGTCACTTTGGTGTTCCAGAGTTGGCCGGAGAGCTGGATCCTTGTCTCTTTAGGAAGGGAACAGTCCACAACTTGTTGCCATTAGCTGGGGCTACTGCTCAGAGGCATTCTGTGAAACATTGAATTATTAATTGGCAGCAAAGTGTTCCTCCAGCCCTGGCAGCCTGTGGTCTGTGTGGGTTTCTGCAGCTCACTTCCAGCCTGCCCTCTCCTCCTCCCAACTCCCTCACCCCTGCCACCAGCTGTTTCCATTCGTGTCCATCAGGAGGAGACCTCCGTGTGTGATGACTGTAGATGGTCCACAGTGGAAGGGGAAAAGAGATAATGAGCTCTTAGTGCCCTGTGGCCTGTTGGGTGAGGCTGGAAGGCTGGCTGTCTTCCACAGAGTTGGCAGCGAATGTCTGCTAAGCTTTCAAGTCACTGACCACAGGCTGCAGATGGTCTTTGCAGAGCCAATCTGACTTGAACGGCAATGTAGACATGATCAGGCCGGGACTAAGGGAGAGATGGGGGAGGCTGCGTTCTGTCTGTTCTTGTTCTTCTGTTGCACAAATTGACCCAAACAGTCTTCTTGGTTTGAAGGAGAAAGTGTGGCTGAATGTGGACAAGAGCCTGGAGTGTATCATCCAACGGGTAGACAAGCTGCTGCAGAAGGAGCGTCTGCATGAGGAGGGTTGTGAGGACGTTTTCCCCTGTTCAAGCACCTGCTCCAGCAAGAAAGGTAACCGGGGCAGCCAAGCCTACTGGATCAGACCGGAGGACCCCTTCTGTGACGCCCCCTCCTCGACATGTCCCTCCTCCATGCCCACTGCTGCATGCCATCCTCACCCAAGCACACGTGCGTATGCATCCACGCTTCCCACGCTGCCTCGACTCGTGCCTCATCACTTGTGTGTCTGTGTCTCTGACTCCGTGCCTGCCTCCCCCAAGCAGGCTGCAGGGAGGGCTGTCAGGCCGCGCAGGATGTCAGCGGGAGTCCGCATGCGTAGAGCAGCAGATAGGCAGGGTGGAGACTCCTGTCATCTTTCCATGCAGCTGGAGCCCACCACATCTGCATCACCACCATGGGCGGACTGGGCCCTCCTGGGCCACAGTGTCATGGCGGGAAAGTCTTTTCAGGTTTGTAAGCTAACCTGAGAACCTGAAGGGGACTGGATGCAGATGTCTCTGTGGTGTTATTTTTGTTCTGTTGGGAATGGATAGACTGATTGAAAAAACATTAGTGAGCTTTGTAGGGACGACGCTAGATGAGGGGTGCTTGCAGCCTCACAGGCTCTTCTCATTGGCTGGGCACACTCTTATCCAGCAGAAGCATGTTGTCTAGGGTCTTGTAACTCAGTCAGATGGCAGGTTAGTTAGAGTGACCTGTTTGACACCACTCTTAGAGGGGATCCTTGAGTGTAGAACAGTGCCATGCGGTGGCACACTTCAGAAAGGGAATACGCTGAATACTGCCCTCGAGATAGCTTGAAGCCTGAGGACTGATGTGTCTAAAAACAAGATGGTCCTTGGTCCCCCCTCTCACCTTTCCTGTAAGAGCTGGAGAAATCTTGGGTCCAGTCATCTGAGCCCTGGCTGCACACCGAGCTTCTGCTCCTCTTCACTCTCCTTGAGAAGCTTGAAGGTGGAGTAAGGACAGTCAAGATGGGCAGGGTTAGGGTCCGTGTGATGAGGACTCCAAGATTCTTACTTGACAGTGGCCTTTGAAGGCAGAATCCTGAGCCTTTACCAGAGTCTCCGATAAATCCTTCGTGTGTTGTGTGTCCTTTGCCTCTCATCTGTCTGCAGTGTTTCTGGGGCGCTGTCCTTCTTGAGCCTCTGTTTAAGCAGTGTCTACATCATCTACTTTTCTGTCCCGGGGGATTACAGCTGTCACCTTTCCAAGCCTGTCATCCATTCATCAAACTAATTTGTGTCTGATTTGTTCTCATTTTCCTGTTTAATTTTGTTCTCAAAGTTCATTACCTACTTCTCTTTAATACTAACTTGTTTGTAGGACTAGGGATGTAGTTAAATGGTAGATCACCTGCCTACTTTGTATGAATGAGGCCACTTCAGAACTAAAGAAGAAATATATATAATTTTGTTTGTAACTTTAAATATTTTCTGCAGATACAGAGAAAAAAATGGTTAGATATTTTAAAATTTAGGAGCTAGTGTGTTGTGTGATCAGGCTGTTTGTCTTTGTGACTCATTTGTCTGTGGTGCTTGTCCTAGTTAGGGTTTCTAATGCTATGATAAAACACCATGATGAAAAGCAACTTGGGGAGGAAAGGGTTTATTATAATCCGTCATCCAGGGAAGTTATGGCAGGAACTCAAGACAGGAACCTGGAGACAGGAAATGACACAGAGGCCGTGGAGGAACACTCCTTACTGGCTTGCTCAGCCTGCTTTCTTATACAGAGATGGCACCACCCAGAGTGGACTGAGCCTCCCACATCAACCCCTAAATAAGAAAACGCCCCTACGGACTTGCTGGAAGGCCAGTCAAAGGCTGAATTGTTAACCCAGGACCTGTGCACACGCCAGCATCATGTAAGCCCAAGATCACATGCTGCAATTTGCAAGTGACCAGGGAGAAAGTCCATAGTGGTCATCAAATCTCAAAGGACTCCATGACCTAAGACCAGTTAGGAATCTCTAATCTGAGAGTACCAGAGGAGTCTCCTTTCTCCCCTTGGGTTGAAAGGTATGTTTACCAAACTGAGTTTTCCCCTAAGTAAACTCTCACAGGAGTAGTCCCACCCTGAGATCACCACAGTCATTCATAAAGCAGGCTCCTAAACTCTCCTCCTCATTCGTGACTCAGAGTCCTGGAAGAGAGGTTATGGAGTGGCAAAAATAAACAAACATGTAGCTTTTCAAGGCTTGGGATAATTCTCCTTAGCCAGATAGAGGTTAAATCTCTGGTTGCATCAGGTTTCACACCCATGAGGGTTCCCGTCTGTTAGCTAGCTGGTCTCAGGGTTTGAGTGCTGACCAAAGAGGCTGAGCTCTTCAACTTACAGAAAGCTTTGTATTTCCTTTCCTCTTGTCAGTTTAAGAAGTCATGTCCAAACACAACAGAGGAAGGACCCCTGCTCATCCCCCCCGACAAACCCCTAAAACTCCTTCTGGCTAGTCTTGGGGATCTGAAGCCTTCTTATTTCAGTTCCCTATGGACATCCTTTGAACTGAAGTTCAAACACAAAATGAAATTCAGTTTTACTCCTTTGATGCCTTTTCAAACTGTATTTTTTTCAGGTGGCACATCCATTTAACTAGAAATTTTAGCATTTTTTAAGGGCAATGTGAAATTGAAATGAGTACATCCCAGTAAGACTCAGCAAAAGTAGACTAGAATCAAAATTGGTGTGCTTTGAAGACCTGAGGGACAGCTTAGCTGGAGGACAGCCTAGCTGGAGGATAGTCTAACTGGAGGACAGTCTAACTGGAGGACAGCCTAACTGGAGGACAGTCTAACTGGAGGACAGCCTAGCTGGAGGACAGTCTAACTGGAGGACAGCCTAACTGGAGGACAGTCTAACTGGAGGACAGCCTAGCTGGAGGACAGCCTAACTGGAGGACAGCCTAACTGGAGGACAGCCTAGCTGGAGGACAGTCTAACTGGAGGACAGTCTAACTGGAGGACAGCCTAGCTGGAGGACAGTCTAACTGGAGGACAGTCTAACTGGAGGACAGCCTAGCTGGAGGACAGTCTAGCTGGAGGACAGCCTAGCTGGAGGACAGTCTAACTGGAGGACAGTCTAACTGGAGGACAGCCTAACTGGAGGACAGTCTAACTGGAGGACAGCCTAGCTGGAGGACAGCCTAGCTGGAGGACAGTCTAACTGGAGGACAGTCTAGCTGGAGGACAGCCTAGCTGGAGGACAGTCTAACTGGAGGACAGTCTAACTGGAGGACAGCCTAACTGGAGGACAGTCTAACTGGAGGACAGCCTAGCTGGAGGACAGCCTAGCTGGAGGACAGTCTAGCTGGAGGACAGTCTAGCTGGAGGACAGCCTAGCTGGAGGACAGTCTAGCTGGAGGACAGTCTAACTGGAGGACAGCCTAGCTGGAGGACAGTCTAGCTGGAGGACAGTCTAACTGGAGGACAGCCTAACTGGAGGACAGTCTAACTGGAGGACAGCCTAGCTGGAGGACAGTCTAGCTGGAGGACAGTCTAACTGGAGGACAGCCTAGCTGGAGGACAGTCTAGCTGGAGGACAGTCTAACTGGAGGACAGCCTAGCTGGAGGACAGTCTAGCTGGAGGACAGTCTAACTGGAGGACAGTCTAGCTGGAGGACAGTCTAACTGGAGGACAGTCTAACTGGAGGACAGTCTAACTGGAGGACAGTCTAGCTGGAGGACAGTCTAACTGGAGGACAGTCTAACTGGAGGACAGCCTAGCTGGAGGACAGCCTAGCTGGAGGACAGTCTAGCTGGAGGACAGTCTAGCTGGAGGACAGTCTAACTGGAGGACAGCCTAGCTGGAGGACAGTCTAGCTGGAGGACAGCCTAACTGGAGGACAGCCTAGCTGGAGGACAGCCTAGCTGGAGGACAGTCTAGCTGGAGGACAGTCTAACTGGAGGACAGCCTAGCTGGAGGACAGTCTAACTGGAGGACAGTCTAACTGGAGGACAGTCTAGCTGGAGGACAGTCTAACTGGAGGACAGCCTAGCTGGAGGACAGCCTAGCTGGAGGACAGTCTAGCTGGAGGACAGCCTAGCTGGAGGACAGTCTAACTGGAGGACAGTCTAGCTGGAGGACAGTCTAACTGGAGGACAGCCTAACTGGAGGACAGTCTAGCTGGAGGACAGTCTAACTGGAGGACAGTCTAACTGGAGGACAGTCTAGCTGGAGGACAGTCTAGCTGGAGGACAGTCTAACTGGAGGACAGTCTAACTGGAGGACAGCCTAGCTGGAGGACAGTCTAACTGGAGGACAGTCTAACTGGAGGACAGTCTAGCTGGAGGACAGTCTAGCTGGAGGACAGTCTAACTGGAGGACAGTCTAGCTGGAGGACAGTCTAACTGGAGGACAGCCTAACTGGAGGACAGTCTAGCTGGAGGACAGCCTAACTGGAGGACAGTCTAGCTGGAGGATAGTCTAACTGGAGGACAGCCTAGCTGGAGGACAGTCTAGCTGGAGGACAGTCTAACTGGAGGACAGTCTAACTGGAGGACAGCCTAGCTGGAGGACAGTCTAGCTGGAGGACAGTCTAACTGGAGGACAGCCTAGCTGGAGGACAGCCTAGCTGGAGGACAGCCTAGCTGGAGGACAGCCTAGCTGGAGGACAGCCTAGCTGGAGGACAGTCTAACTGGAGGACAGTCTAACTGGAGGACAGTCTAACTGGAGGACAGCCTAGCTGGAGGACAGTCTAACTGGAGGACAGCCTAACTGGAGGACAGTCTAACTGGAGGACAGTCTAGCTGGAGGACAGTCTAACTGGAGGACAGTCTAGCTGGAGGACAGTCTAGCTGGAGGACAGTCTAACTGGAGGACAGTCTAGCTGGAGGACAGTCTAACTGGAGGACAGTCTAGCTGGAGGACAGTCTAGCTGGAGGACAGTCTAGCTGGAGGACAGTCTAACTGGAGGACAGCCTAGCTGGAGGACAGTCTAACTGGAGGACAGTCTAACTGGAGGACAGCCTAGCTGGAGGACAGCCTAACTGGAGGACAGCCTAGCTGGAGGACAGTCTAGCTGGAGGACAGCCTAGCTGGAGGACAGTCTAACTAGAGGAGTTTCCTAATTGGAGCCATCTTCCAAATCACGCAGCTTTTACATTTAGTTTAATTGGGTTTTAAAGACTGGCATATGGTTCCTTTGGCGTCTTGGTTTTATCATTGGGCCTTACCAGTTTGAAGGTCAGCAGTAGATCCTGAACCCTGGATTCTCCAGTAAACAGGGACAGTGGGCTCCACAGTTGACATGCAGACTTGATTGATCAGTCTGTCTCATTCGATGTTGTAAGCTAACATGGGCTCCATCATTGCACCATCATCAGTGTGGCATCTGTGGCGTTGTGTGCGTTGGTTCACTCATCTAGAAGAACATTGTATGTTGATGTGTTAGCAACATGGATGTTGGCTCTGGTGAATCACTGTTGTTCACCACCGAGAGGGCTCAGCTGCTCACAGCAGCAAGTATGCTGCCCTTGGGAAACTGAGTAAGAGGTGCCTGGGCCCCAGGCCTCTTCTCCATCTGTTTAACCACCTTGTTGCAAGCTGCTGATGCAGCAGCTCTGAGACTGAGTTGCTCATGTTTGAACTGTGTGCTGCTCCTTAATCATCCCTGTTGCCCTCCATTTCTGTGCAGATTGCAGCCCCCCTCCTGAAGAGTCCAGCCCAGGTACGTGGTCTCCGTTCAAGGTTCCTGCTGGTGTCTTTTAAATATTCAGGGAGTACTTGTAGTTCAATTATCTAAGATTGGTTTGTGTTCCCATAATTGGGAAAATACCTTAGGACTTCCATTGTTTTGAGGTTTGGTGAGGGACCTGTGGGACTGAGGGAATTATGGCCTAAAGCAGGCTGCTAGACACATTATGGTTTTCCTTCTGTATCCTAAAGCCTTTTCACAAGATTTACTTCTGAGTCCATTGGGTCCAGTGGTGGGTGATCTGATTTAGAAAGCTACATGTTTGTGAATATTCCTTGTCCGTTCACTTGAACTCTTGCACATAGCTCTAAAGGCACAGTTGGATGATTTGTATCCACTGGGGATGTGGTGGTGTAGCAGCCTCTCGTCAGCTTCTGGATGCAGCTTTAGGACTCTTACCAGACATCGATCTGGGCCTCAGTTGGGATTACTGCTAAAAATGAAATCTTTCTGCTACATTTTCATGGAGAACCCAATGTCCCTGGTTCTAGCTCAGGGGTTGGTGAACTATGGTCTTGAACTAAATCCTGGCCACAGCCTGCATTTGTAACATTTTGTCTATCACCTATTATCTTGAGTTGTGCAGCAGAGACTCTGTTGCTCTCCTAGTCTGTAAAGACTCTGTTATAGGTTGTGACAACCCCTGATCTCGTTCCTAATGAGCTTCCTTTATATGGCTTGTGGTTTTCTCAGTGTGCATGAGCCTTTCTTCCCCCAAAACAATGTTTTACTAAAAAAAAAAAAATAGCTATATGATCAGTCCAATGATTGCATATTTCTGAGTAGATGTAAGATGGAAAGACACCTGCTTAATATCTAGAGTACAGCAAACAGTGGGCACAGGATTTGTGGGGCCATTTCTGCCCACTGACACAGTGCTGAGTCCACTGACGGTGACCACCTGGCAGCAGTCCCAGAACCGCACTGAGGTAGTGTCTAACTAGGCTCATCATGTCTTCCCAGTTTGCTTTAGGTCCCTTTATGGTTCTCTTTCCCCAGACATGAGTGGAGCAGCCGTGAGTAGATCTTAGGTCCCAGTGTCATGGATGAGCCCTCGGGGCCATGGAGCCTTAGTAGATGCACAGTTAACCTTGCTCTCTACTTGCCTGCAACTCTGGGACCATGGCCAGCAGTGAGGACCAGAAGGGGTGACCTGTTAGCCTGCGGCAGGAGCTCAGGGGCTGTTCTCCACTCTGGTTTCTTTCTGGCTTGTAGAACTCTTCCTCCACTCGGGAAGCACTGGTGGCTTTTCCACAGTTGATGTTAAATGGAGAAAAATGGTTCCCTGCCAGGAGTCCTGTACTGCATATTTAGTCTGTATTAAACACACACAATCCAGAGGCTGGAGAGATGGGTAAAGTGGTAAAGTGTTTGCTGCGTGATCATGAGGATCTGATTTCAAAGTCCCCAGCACCCAAGAGAAAAGCCAGGTGTGGCAGAGCATGCCTGTAATCCCAACACTGGGAGCCAGGTGGAGACAGGCTGGTCCTGAGGTTGCTGGCTGGCCAGGAGGTCGGCCAGTTGGTGAGCATCAGGTGTATCAAGAGACCCTATCTCAAAAAGTAAGATGGGAGTGGTAGGAGAGGACACTAGACATCAACTTCTAGTCTTCACGCATGTTGTACATATGGATACACACACCTCCATATGTAGTATACATGCATATACTACATATACATAAAAGATCAACAAATATACAGACACAACACTTTGTCTCTCATTCCCTGTTTGTACTGATGGGTTAATGAAAAAACAAACAAAGCAAAAGCAGGCTGTGGATTAGAGGAGCACTTGAGGTTCCCTGAAGTAGGAACCATGGACCATGGGTTCCAGGCAGCTGGCGTCACAAGTAGCAGGTGGCTGAGAGTTTACCCCTTAGAAGCAGAACAGCTGCAGCATCTGGAACATTGATTGCTTAGTTGACCTGTTTTTTAAAAAATAATAGTAACAGTAACAAGTAGCAGTTACAGTAGTCGTCTTTCATTTGAGGTAGCACATTGAAAACCCTTTACCAACTTCAGCATCCCAGCCATTTTTATTTGCCAGGACTAGGTAGATTCCATGTGCTGCCATTGTAATCAGTTTGGCTTTTTTTTTTTTTTTAAATTGTGAGTTTCTGTTCATACTCAAGACACCTACTGCCACCTTACTCCTGCTCTCTCCTCAGCAGAAGCAGGCTCACTACTAAAGATAATGGCTTGAGAGTCAGTCAGACATTTGCAGGGGCCCGTTCTGTTTGTGTCTTAGAAGGGCTCTTAGCCGCGGAGCCCATTTCCGCCCCACGTGGATAAGATGGGAATGCTGTTAGAAATGCTGGGAATGGCGGTTGGTGCCCTCCCTGAACTCTGGCCGCCCAGACTTGTCTGGTGCCATCTGGGAAGATGGCACACTCACCCTCTTGCAGCTTCATGTCACCAGTTTCCAAGACAAGTGTTGCAGTGCCTTTAAGCAGTTTCTTCTGTGCTCTTTTTTCTTTCTAGTTTAGCAAATAAGTCTTTCTTATATGAATTTCACTTCTGAAAAAAGTGGCTAAAGTGAAAACGTCATCTTGGGGAAGCTTGCTGGGTTAAACAGCTTGATGCTCTGATTATTTTCAGGTTAAAATGGCCATGGTTATCCTATGAATTGTATATGTGTAGTAATTGGAAAAGCAAAGTAAAAATGATCTAAGCATTTCAATTCTTACTCAAGAGCAGTATTTAGGGGACAGAGGGAACTTGGTTGTTTTTATTTTTTGAGGTTGGATATTAGTATGTAGTCTAGGCTAGCCTTGAACTTGTTACCCCCCTACCTCAGCCTCCCAGGCCCTGGGATTATAGGCATGCACTACCATACCTGGCTTATGAAGAAGATTTTTATTGACTGCACCATTCCTAAATGATGTGCTATACTCCATAGTTTTCGTTGGCCATTTTTGATCGACTCTGTTGACAGAGTTCTTCAAAGAAACAGGAAACTTGTCTGAGAAGAACAGAGGGAGAGTTAGGTCTGTGAGTCTATCTAGTGCTTCTCTCTGATTTTCCCAAGAAATACCACGTGGCTGAGGGGTCCAGGACCTTGCCTGTGTTCGCCACTGCTCAGCAGCCAGGCCTGGAACTCATATTTTCCACTTCTCAGTCCAGTGTTCTTTGTCACTGTGTCATATTTGCTAAGACCTTTCTGCTTTAGATTCTAAATATAAGCTGCTTTTCCATTACAGACATAGCCCTTGTCCACAGGCAGTGTGTCTGCATATCTAGTTAGATCATTTCCAACCCTGGACTGTTTCGTGTACTTAGGCCTGTTGTTGAGTATGGGCAAGTTCCTCTACACATTCTTGGAGCTAGAGTGCTAGCCAGATGGTGAACAAGCAGGGCCAGCCTCCTCCTCTTAGTGTCTCCGGCTGTGTGTGTGAGAGGCCGAGGTCCCCCAGCAGTGCGGTGGCTGGTCTGAGGGCGCTGTCTCCTGCGTGCCCTCTCTCTCTCAGGGTTGCACTGCCTTAAGCTGGTTTGGAGAGCTGGCTTCACCCAGTAGGGTGTGCTGATGCCTCTTTTTGGACATGGCATGTCTTTTTGATGTCTTCCAAGAAGGAAGCAAACGAAGGCCGAGCCCGAGCTGCCCCAACCCTGCTCTTCCCTCCAGGGCTCTATTTTTAAAGGGTTGTTTTGGTATCGGGTCAAAGTTCCATCACATTTCTGAAAGCAAACTGAGCTGGAAATAGTTGCATCAAGCGGGGAAGTGGGGACTGAGCACAGAGGAGGGGACAGGAGCAGAGTTGGCACCGTGCTGGGAGAAGGGCCATGGCGTACACCCTGTCTGTGGGCATTCCTTGTGGGGTAGAGGACCGCCAGGCTGTGGTGCACACACAGTCTGTTTGTGGCCTTGTCACGACCTACAAAGGCTTCTGTGGGTGTTCTCTTCAACAGCCTTAGTCTTGCCTGTGGAGGAAGGAGTCCCTAGTAGTTTTAGGGTGGCTGGTGTATGTGGATGCCACCAGAGTCGAACTCCTTTAGTTTACTGCAACAAGCGAGGCAGAGGGATGGAGCAGAGTCGGCTCTGGGCAGAACTTAGTGCTACTTCTTCAGGGGCAAGCAAGGTGAGACGGTCCAGAGAGGCGGAGGGTGTGAGAGGCAGGGTGGAACAATGGTTAGGGCAGTGGCTTGCTGCTTTACAGGACCTTCTTGAAGCCTTCCTTTCAGTTCTGACAACTCTTCACTCTGTGCAGGTGAATGGAGCGAGGCCCTTTACCCTCTGCTGACCACCCTCACAGACTGTGTGGCCATGATGAGCGACAAAGCCAAGAAGGCCATGGTCTTCCTGCTCATGCAGGACAGTGCCCCCACCATTGCCTCATACCTGAGCCTGCAGTACCGCCGTGACGTCGTCTTCTGCCAAACCGTAAGCCTCCAGAGGACATCAGGGTGCTCTTGGGCACCTCCTACCTCCGGGAAAGAGACTCAGCAGCTCTGTCCTTTCTCTGTACTTGCGCAAAGCACAGGGGCCTTGTTTCCCCAACCTGTTGCTTTAAAGTTTCCTTAATAGAGAGGCACAGGAAGGAGATACCTCATTGGTGGGCATTTGTTCCTCCTGAAGAGCCAGCTCCGACAGGAGAGCCAGCACCAAGCAGGACAGTGGCAAAGGCCGATGTCACCTCCTTTTTCTGCACAAGGGATGTGACCAAGGGTCGCATGGGTGCTTGTCAGTGCAGTTGGAACAGCAGGCACTCAGGTTCTGTGGCTTATCACAGGGCTCCATTTAAAGACTTCAGTTACCATTCAGTGAGAATTGTGATGAATCTCCCAAGTTAAAAGACACCAGTAATAGAACTCATGATGTGAGTAGCTTGGAGGGGCCTGGTGCTCTGTAGCTACCCCACCGATGCTGGGAAGCCTGTTTCTTCACACAGAAAACCTCCCTAAGGAAGCTGGGCAGCTACGCTCACTCTTGTGCAGTGAACACAAGCAGGCACATATGCAGGCAGAACAGTGGATACATAATAAATAAATATTTTTTAAAAGGCCTGTTTACACACCACTCCCTGTGCCTCCCCACAGCTGACGGCCCTCATCTGCGGCTTCATCATCAAGCTGAGGAACTGCCTGCACGATGACGGCTTCCTGCGGCAGCTCTATACCATCGGGCTTCTGGCCCAGTTTGAGAGCCTGCTGAGCACCTATGGTGAGACCCCATCCTGGGTGTGACCACTGGCCCAGGGATTCTGTGGACTGTGTTCTGCCTCTACCTCCTTCCTTCCTTATTGATGAGTTCGAACATCAAACAGGATATGTACAAAGAAGCAGGCGATACTCCTGCATAGGTTCGCAGGAGTCATGTCATGTATCTTGACGGTCTTTCTAGTGAGCATGGAGGATGATTTGGGTTTCTTCTGAATGACTCCCACTAAATCTTTGATGCAGGGATACCTGTCCATGAAGACATTTGTAATTGTGTGGGCTCCTTTTCTAGCTGAGAAGGAGAGTTGCTGGGTCAAGGGGAAGAAGGGGTAGTTAGAAACTTAAAAGCTGATTCCAAATTGCAGTTTAGGGAGACTCTCTTCCCCCTAGACTTGTTTTCTATTATTTCTTCCAAGAAGGTGAAAATGGACTGCTTTGAAAAAGTATGTTTTCACCGTGGGATTATAGTTTGTTTGTTTGTTTGTTTATTTATTTATTTATTTATTTATTTATTCTTTTATATACTATGTCCCAACCCCAACATTTCCCCTCCCTCCTCTCCCCCTGCTCCTTCCCCACTCCTTCCCCTCTCCTCCCAATCCATTCCTCCATTAGGAGGTTGATACAGGAGTATCAACCAAACATGGCAAATGAGGTTGCAGTAAGGTGGCACCTCCCCACATATTTAGGCTGGATGGGCAACCCAGTAGGAGGAAGAGTTCCAAAAACAGGCAAAAGTGTAGGGACAGCCCCTGCTCCCACTGCTAGGAGTTCCACAAGAAGACCAAACTAGGCAACCATAACATATACGCAGAGGACCTAGGTCAGACCCATACAAGGCTCCCTGGTTGTCAGTTCAGGCTCTATGGCCCCTGTGAGCCCTGGCTAGTTGATTCTGTGGACTGTGTTATTGTGGTGTCCTTGACCCCTCTGGCTCCTATTTTCTGAAGGATTCCCTGAGCTTGACCTAATGTTTGGCTATGGGTCTCTGCATCTGTTTCCATCAGTTGCTGGATGGAGCCTCTCTGATGGAAATTGGGCTAGGCACCAATCTATGAGTATAGCAGAATATCATCAAGAATCGTTCCATTGTGGTTGGTCATGGTGTTTTTGTTTTTGTTGTTGTTTGTTTTTCCAGTCATGTTTGGTTCTACCCTAGCTCTCTGGGCTATCCAGCCTCTGGGTCCTGGCCATCCAGGCAGTGTCAAGTGTAGGCTTCCTCTTGTGGTAAAGATCTCAAGCTGGACCAGTCATTGGTTGACCACTCCCACAATTTTGGCACCACCCCGTACATCTTGTAGACAGGACAAATTGTAGGTCAAAGGTTTTGTGGTTGGGTTGGTTCCTCAACTGGAAATCTTGCCTGGCTATAGTAGATGACCAGTTCAGGCTCCGTATCCCCCATTTCTAGGTGTCTTAGCTAAGGTCACACTCATAGATTCCATGGAGTTTCCACTACACTAAGTTTCTGCCTTGTCCTCCAAATGCCCCCCAATTCCAGTTGTCTCTCCCAGAACTCTCTCCCTCCATTTGCCCCTACCTGATCCTTCCTGTTCCCATCCCTATCTGCTCCCAGACCACCTGAGATATCTCTTCTATTTCCCCTTCCCAGCATGCATTCCCCTCCCCTTGAGCCCTCCTTGTTACCTAGCCTCTCCGTGTCTGTGGATTGTAGCATGATTATCCTTTACGGCTAATAGCCACTTAAAAGTGAGTACATACAATGTTTATCTTTCCAGGTCTGGGTTACCTCACTCAGGATGATTTTTTCTAGTTCCATCCATTTGCCTGCAAATTTCATGGTGTTATGTTTTTTTTTAACAGACGAGTAATACTCCATTGTGGAAATGTGCCACTTTTTTTTTTTTTTTTTTTTTTTTTTTTTTTTTTTTTTTTTTTACCCATTCTTTGATTGAGAGGCATCCAGGTTGTTTCCAGTTTCTGGTTATTATGAAAAAGTTGCTATGACTGAATATAGCTGAGCAAATATCCTGGTGGTATGGTAGAGCACCTTTGGATATATGCCCAGGAGTGGTATTGTTGGGTTTTGAGGTAGATTGATTCCCAGTTTTCTGAAAAACCACTATATTGATTTCCAAAGTGGCTATACAAGTTTATACTCCCACCAGCAATGGAGGAGTGTTCCCCTTGTTCCACATCCTCTTCAGCATAAATTGTCACTTGTGTTACTGATCTTAGCCATTCTGACAAGTGTGAAATCTCAAAAGTAAGTTTTGATTTGCATTTCCCTGATAGCTAAGGATGTTGAGCATCTCCTTAAGTGTTTCTCTGCCATTTGAGAGTCCTCTGTTTAGATCTTTACCCCATTTTTAATTGGATTATTTGAGCGTTTTTTTTTTATTTTTTTATTTATTTATTTATTTTTTTTGATGTCTAGTTTCTTGAGTTCTTTAAATATTTTAGAAATGAGTCCTCCGTCAGATGTGGAGTTGGTGAAAATCTTTTCCCATTCTGTGGGCTGCCATTTTGTCCTGTTGACAGTGTCCTCTGCCTTACAGAAGCTTTTCAGATTCATGAGTTCACAGTTGTTAATTGTTGATCTTAGGGCCTATGTTCTGTTTGGGAAATTGTCTCCTGTGCCAATGCATTCAAGGCTATTCCCCACTTTCTCTCCTATCAGGGTCAGTGAATCTGGTTTTATGTTGGGGTCTTTGATCCACTTGGACTCCAGTTTTATTGAGAGTTTTGTGGTAAATATGGATCTATCTGCATTCTCCTTCTAAGGCCATACCACCCTGAACACACCCAATCTCTTCAGGTTATGGGTTTTTGATGAGGTATCCAGCCATGGGTGGTGGACGAACTGGCCACAGCAAAGCAGTTTTACTGTTTCTCTTCCCATCCTTGAAGAGCTGTTGAGGTTCCATGCACAAAAGCTTGAGAAGGGTGGTCCCCAGTTCCACCAGCCTACATTTGCAGTGTTATTATGTGGTCAGCAGTGAATTCGCTCCCAGGGTGCTATGTTGAGGGGAAGGCCTCAGAGAATGCCCACCCATCCATGCCTTAGCCCTTTGTTCACAACTGACCTGGGGAGAGGAGCAGGCCTCGACACCACCCTTCTCTCTTTGTCTTCTCCTCCCAGGAGAGGAGCTGGCCATGTTGGAGGACATGAGCCTTGGCATCATGGACTTGAGGAACGTGACCTTTAAAGTCACCCAGGCCACTTCGAATACATCAACTGACATGCTGCCAGTCATCACAGGAAACCGGTAAAAATAGCCATCTCTTGGGTGCGCCAGGCAACAGCGTTTAACTGTCTGTGTTTGTCTCCTTGCACACGGGACACGCTCTGTTATGCACTTTGCTTTTATTTGATTTTGTTTTACTCTTTTAAAACATGGCATGCAGCCTTCCCTCTACCCACATCAATTTCATAATTTCTCCTTCAGGGTCTGAGTGGGCACTTGAACCACAGTAGCCAGAGTGCCACAAATGCTCTGAAGTATGCTTTGGATATGTCCCCTACTCTCAGTGTCCTGATCTTATCCCTGCTTTCCCTCTCTTCGATAGTGATGGCTTTAATGTGCGGATCCCTCTGCCAGGACCGCTGTTCGACTCCCTGCCCCGAGAGATCCAGAGTGGCATGCTGCTGCGGGTGCAGCCAGTCCTCTTCAATGTGGGCATCAATGAGCAACAGACACTGGCTGAGAGGTGGGTGCCGCTCTCCGGGTGCCTGTGCGGCTGGGGGGTTCAAGTGTCCGTGGAGCTGTGGGTGTGGGCTCCCCTCAACTGGGGATGCACTGTGGCTGCTGAGAGATGTCGTACAACTTTTAGTAGAACGGGGCCTGATCAGATCTCCACGTTAAGTAGGTCACATTGCTGGCCATGGGTAGAAAGGATTCAAGAGAAACGTGAGGATGTTGCTGAAGAGGCCGGGCCACAGGGCAGTGCTATGGATCTGGATAGGTGGAGCTTGCTGTAAGTGTTCTGAGAAGGGACCAACTGGAGACCCATGTAAGCAGCATAGAGGATAAGTCGACTGAGGCCCTAGGCTTCTGGATTGGACAAGTGGGTTGGTGCCTTCTCTGAGCTCAGGACCATGGGGAAGGTAGTGTTTAGAGCAGATAAGGCTGAGGCACCAGCCTAGAAAACTGAGCCCTCTCAAGGCAAGATCTAGAAGAATCTAGTGTGAGGAGAATGGGCCTCTTGTGGGAGGACATTCCCTGCCTGAGACAAGTCCAGATGAGAGAGCAGAGGAGGATAGAGGAGGATGTATGAAGAGTCTGAGGAGGAGAGAGTGGAGTTGAAGAGTGAGCAGTGTTGCTCACTTGCTTGCTCCAGCGGCACATGCGTAAGTTTGTTTTGCTTCTGAGATGAAGGGAGACTGCCCAGAATGGAAAGTCCCCACCCCCGTCTCCCCGAGGGGGCAGGTGCCTGCTAGACACGAAGCTGTTGTGGTACCAGGGTGAATTGTCTATGTTGAGTACTGCCTTTGAGGCTAATGTTGGTAGGGCATAGAGCAGGGGAGTGGTGGGCTGGGCTGAGGGCCCAGGTCTCAGACTGCACAAGGATGCCCTCCTTCCCCCTTTTTACTGTTTAGCACCTTCCTTGAAGGTAGCATCTATTACTTACCTCATGTATTTGGTATAGTCATTCTTGCAACATGTAGTGGGCATAGGTCACACCCACCTGATGAGGAAAGAGCCAAGGCCCCAGCGCAGCCCAGAGGGACAGTTAGTGTTCACACAGCAGAGGGTGACTTCAGATCCCAGCATAGTCTCCTTATTCCTGGCTCCCCCTACTGCTGTCCCCTTTCCTGGGTGCCTTTGAGAGCCTGTGACACACAATGGACTTTTAGTCTCTGAGCCTGGTGCTGTTGGTCATTTTTATGTTGCTGTGACAAACCACCTTTAAAAAGATCAAGACTTAAGAAGTAAAGGTTTACTCTGACGTATGATTTCAGAAGTTTCAGGCCGTGGTTGCTGGCTCCACTGCTCCACAGCCTGTGCATGGCAGGCAGAGAACCACAGTGTAGAGCTCAGATGGTGGGACAAAGTCACTCACCCCATGGTGTACATGAGACAGGAAGGCTCAGAAGACAAGGTCCACCCTTAAAAGATGTGCCTCCAGTGCCTGCTTCCTCCAGCGAGGCCCCAGCTCCTAATAGAGCATTTAGCTGGACACTTAGCAGTGAGCCATCAGGATCCAATCACTGTCACTGGTGCCCAGAGCCCAAGCCTTCCACATGTGGACTTGCACGGAGAGACTTCTTACCAAGCTGTAGCAAGCACGGACCCTGCACCAGTGCACTCGTAGACATACCTGTAGTGAGTTCCAGTGGCCTCTGCTTGTGAAATCCGTGCCCAGTGCTGTAGGGATGGCTTCATCCTCAGGAAGGAGGAGGGACCTGGGGTTTGGGCTGGCAGCTTATCTCCTTGGGAGAATCGATCCCTGTAGATTTCTTGTAGCTTTCAGCTTGTTAAAAGAAGATGGCATGGCCCGTCTACTGATGTCTTGATTCTCCCCAAGGTTTGGAGACACATCCTTACAAGAAGTCATCAACATAGAGAGCTTGGTGCGGTTGAATTCCTACTTTGAGCAGTTTAAGGAGGTTTTGCCAGAGGACTGTGAGTATTCCTTTCACTCATGTGTTCCACACTGCTTGTGCAGTCTTCATTTTGGATGCCTGAGCTCTAGCCCTCTGCTGTCTGGAGCCTAGCTCATCCTACTGCAGTGGTGTGCACATCCATCTGTGTGTACAAACCCTACATGGATGTATTTGAGCTGTTCCTTCTCTGCTCCTCACATATGCAGTGGTGTGTACATCCATTTGTGTGCACAAACCTGACATGGATGTATTTGAGCTGTTCCTTCTCCGCTCCTCACATATGCAGTAGTGTGCACATCCATCTGTGTGCACAACCCAACACAGATGTATTTGAGCTCTTCCTTCTCCGCCCCTCACATATGTGCATGGCATCCCATTTGCCTGGCTTGAGTCCCCCCCAGGAAAGCTTCCCTGGTGCTGCAGCCCCTGCTTCCCTCTTCTGCAGTGGATTCTCTTCTGCTGTATATGACATAGCACTTTCTGCCCTAGTGTTCTGCCTCTCATTGGTACATTCCACGGCAGACTATGTGCCCCTGCTGGGAGCACTGGGGGTTCTGGGAGGCAGTCCAAGACTGCATGAGCTGTCTGTGTTTTTCTGTCCCTGGCATGTAGAGTAAGATGCAGAAAAGGTGCTTCATACTGAGTGTTTGTGGGCAAGATGACCCTGCCACAGTCTCCCTGAGACAGTGGAATTCCATGTTGTGCTCACTCACATATAGGTCTCTGTTCTCCATGTGAGGACACTTCAGAGAGGGTTTGGGCAGCCACAGCACTCAGGGGAAAGCCCAGAGCTGCTCAGCAGAACTTGTCACTGTACACCTCTTCTGGCTTCATCCCAGCAAACGCACTAAGCCTCTGCCATGTTTATACCCAGTGAGACAGCTCCGCCTCTTTGGGTACCACACAGGGCATACAGACACCTGCCCTCGACGGGAGATAAGTTTCATTTCTCTTGCGTGCTGGCTGGAAACAGTATCTTGCCTGGGGATACAAGCGGGCTTCCTTTGCATTCTGTTAGAAGATGATATGGATCCTAGAGTTGGGACCTGACGATAAAACAATGCAGAGAACACTTACAGGTCACTGATGAGCCAGGCACCAGGCTAAGTGCCCTGCACACTGTCCCATGGCCACTGTTGGGAATCCTCAGAGGACAGTACTGCTATGTATGTGTCCAAGGAGAGAAAGGGTGGCCTGGCTGTGAGACCTGTATTCGTAGACAGTTACGAAAGACCCAGGAGAAGGCACTGGCATTCATTTGGCAGTGCTCATGTAGGAAACGGGGAAAAGCTGTCTCTGCTTGGGCTCCCCAGTGTGCTGGTTAGACTGGAGGAGGGGACACAGGCTACAGGCAGCCCTGGAAAGGCAAGAGTGTCCCCTGACACATTGTTTCCTCTGTGCCCCTCACCTGCTGCTGCTGTGGCATGGTCAGGGGCAGAGGCACACTGCAAGGTTCTGACTGAAGTTACTGAAGCCCTGAAGCCAACACTTGGAGAACTTGAAGCATATTGGCCGTAAGCATATCGGTCCTTTCCCAGTGTCTTAGTCAGGGTTTCTATGGCCGTGATAAAACACCACAGCCATAACAACTTAGGAGAGGACAGTTTGTTTCAGCTTACACTTCCACATCATAGTCTACCATCAAAGGGAGTGAGGGCAGGAGCTCCAGGCAGGAGCCCGGAGGCAGGAGCTGATGCAGAGGCCACGGAGGAGTAGCTTATAGGCTTGTTCCCCAGGACTTGCTCAGCATGCTTTTTTATAGAGTCAGGACCACCAGCCCTGGGGTAACGTCACCCACAGTGGGGTGGGCCTCCTGCATCCACATCAATGATCAGTAAGACAGTGCCCCACAGACTTGTCCACAGCCAGGCTGGTGGAGGCATCTTCTCAATTGTAGTTCCCTCTTCCAAAACAGCTCTAGCTGGTGTCAAGTTGACATAAAACTCGCCAGCACACACATGTTCCAGGAGTGACTCTAGCCTCTCGTCCCTCCCAGGACTCAACTGTAGGTCATCAGTGAGGTGTCCTCCAATTCTTCCTTAGTGCTCATTATTGAAAACAGGTCTGTCAAGGGCTTGCCCTGGGCCAGGGGCTCTGGCTCCTTTCCATGAAGATTAGCTGACTTGACCCCATAGCACCTGCGTGGGTGCTGCTGGTCTCTCACACACTTGACAGATGAGAACAGTGAGGAGTGGAGGGTGTGTCTCCTCAGGAGCTACACCGATCCCAGTAGCATCTTATTTTACTGCTATAAGAGGAGAGACAGGCTGTGGACTTGTAGGGAACAAGAGCATCCACCAGAGAACAAGATGAACATTGATGGAGGGGCCAGTGCTACTCCAAGGATGGAGGGAGGGTGGGGGAGTGAACATTACCAAGGGCAGTCCTGTGACCAGCATGTTGGAAGATGGGCAGTTTCTGGTGTTTCTAATACCCCACTTCGCCCCCTAAGGTACAAAAGCAGATTGAGGATAAAGTTCAGGGAATGAGGAAGCCCATAGAAACAGAAGCTAGGTGCCAGAGAGAGGTAGTCCGTGTGCCCATAAGCCCCCAGAGGGAGTCAGGGAACTGTGATCCCCAGAATCATAGGCTCCCTCCACCTGAATGCACCATGTCCGTATGCCCCATAGGCAGTCACTAAAATGCAGGCTGCAGGTTAGGCCAGGGAGAGGCTGCCGCTGATGGGCAGTTGGGAGGAAGAGTCATCTTGTCTCCTCTGGAGAGTGAATGCCCTGACCAAGCTGAAGCTCCCCTCCTCTGGGCTCGCACAGCCTCCATTACAGCCTGCGGGCCTCACAGGCGGGAGGCCTCTCCCTTCTGTTTTCTGCTTCATCTTCCGAGTGAGGACGCAGCGGCAGGAGTCGTTTGCACAGGAGCCTGTGTACACCAAAGGAAGGTTGTCTCATAGAAGCTGCACTTGACTGGAGGACTCAGACGAGGGTTTCCTCAGCCGTGACCTTGAGGCTCTTCTCTTTAATAATATCAGTGTGTGAAAACCCACAATACCTTCACAAGAGGTTGCCTTGTCTTTGATTTTTTTGTCCCAGGTGTCTTCGGTGAAGCAATATGGCAGGGGGGCTCAGGAGGTCCTGCAAGGGCCTGGAGCCTTCCACAGTGGAAGAGGGGCGCTGTTAGAATTAGTGGGGTTAGGGATCCCTGGGCCCTTCAGAAATTCTTCCTTCAAGTGTGAGCTGAGGTCTCTCATGGGAGGCTGCACTTCTAGACTCTCCCAAGGTTTCCATGCACTCACTGCTCAAGGCCCATTGCTCCCAGCAGTCTGCATTCCTGATGCTGGTCTGGAAACTAGGCAGCTCACCCTCACTTCTTGCTCACTGCCCCTTGGAGACGCAGGAGGCCTGGGTAATTCCGGTTCCTTTAGCAACCCTTTCTCCTGCCTCTTAGAAAAGCCAACAAAAGATAAAAGTTGCTGCCCTTTGATGGTGGCACTAATAAAGTGAAAGGAATTCAGGGCTCAGCATCCTGGTAGCCATGTTCAAATCTGCAAACACCTCCCTCCCGTACATGCTGGGAAGCAGGAAAATACTTCCTCAGCAGCAGTATGTTTGAGTGGGCCCCTCTTCCATGGACTCCTCTTCTCTTCCAGGTCTACCTCGATCTCGGAGTCAGACTTGCCTGCCAGAGCTGCTGCGGTTCCTAGGACAGAACGTCCATGCACGCAAGAATAAGAATGTGGACATCCTCTGGCAAGCTGCTGAGGTACTCATCGTGGTTAGAAGAGTTATAATGCTCCTTCCGTGGCAGCAAATGCCTGGCCTGGTGCTTGCTAGGCCACTCCCAGTTACTGGTAGATCCTGCTTTTGGTGTCTGTGTGGTGGCCCTTTTCTTGATGAGCTTTATGTTATGAGTTGCTTATGTCTGTGGCTGCTGATCTGCTGGTGGAATGGAGCTTTAAAGAGCAGACCTTCTCCTCTGCATTCCACAGCAGCCCAGCTGTAAGACCTCCTCCCTGGGGGGGTGTGATGGCTTCACTGTGGATCTTTGTCTCACTAGGCCACTCTTTAAGCTTGTAATTACAGTGAGACGTATTTTGAAACACCAAGCGACAAAAGTCTTAGCAAGATTCAGAGACTGTGTTTTCTCTTAGTTTGAGGCCTAGTTTGGCATTGTCAGGCTGGGTCCAGCAAATGGGATGGAAACACAGAGGGAGAACATGCCTTTTGGGGGGTCTGTGCAGCATGGTGGGTTATGCCTCTTGCTTTTAGTTTAAGAGAACTGCTGTAAAGTGACAGCCGTTTCATAGGTGCCGTTGTGAATTTCTGAGAGCCAGTCCGCGGGTGACACTGACAGACCCTGAACAGTGGACTAGGCCTTTCCTCACTGGTCCATTCTTGCACTACACAGTGGAAGCTTTGCAGATGCCCACACCCATACACGCCTTGTTTAGAGACCGTGGCTCTGTCTGTTGCAGCCACAGAAGGAGCATGAGTTAGATGTGGGGCAGCTGACCCTCCCTGTCAAGTCAGAAAGCAGGACTTCCAGCCCCAGAGTTCTTGTCCCCAGTAGAGTCCCAGCCGTAGAGGCATACATTCAGGGGTGCAGAGTTTTCAAGCACCCTTGTATATCCTGTTTCATGTTGCCCGTACGGTCATCTGTGGGAGCAATGGGGATGGGGCAGCAGAGCCATGCCGCTTAGACATTGCGTCCCCCAGAGCTGTTCTTTTTCTGAATCTTCATTTCTGTATATGAACAGAGTCCCAGCTAGTCTGCAGAAAACCTTCAGTCAGGTCTAGCTGATCATTTCACAGGTGAGGAGGCCCAGCCAGAGCCCCAGAGCTGGCTGTAGTGCGGCAGGGTTGGGAACCTGTCACTATGGATCTCTTCTAGTGCCAGGGGCTGCTATGTTTAGGAGCCGTAAACCTAAGCCGTATCTAGAAATGAAAGGCCATGCCCGCACTGTTCTTGCTGTGGGAGAGGTTTTGTACTAGCAGGTCCAGGGACAAGGGGACCCTGTGAGTGGCCATGTTTCCCCTGGCTGGGTTCTCCTCTGTGTCCTCATTCCTTGGCTGGATGTGCCGAGAAGGCCCAAGCATGGCTTATAAGGGTTAGTGCAAAACAGTGATGCCCAAAAGTCTCTAGAACACACAATGTTCTAGAAGTCCCTTGAGAGAACACACAAGGGACAAGTTCTCCTGGGGAATGGTGGCGTGGGGCAGAGATGCTCAGGCTCCTCAGGTGGTGGGGCCCTCTAAGAACTTGTTTGGAGTTACCTTGGGTTCTGATACCAACTCAGCAAGACAGCGTTGGGGAGCCAGGCAGTCAGGCTAGGACTGGGCTTGGAGTTACTGCTGGTGCTCCTGCCAGACCTGTGGGGTGCCCCCTCCCCTTGAGGGTGCTGCCTTTCTGCTGGCTCTTCTCTTCTAAGAAGAGCCCATTTCCTGTTGGCAGGTCTGCCGCCGCCTTAATGGGGTTCGATTCACCAGCTGCAAGAGTGCCAAGGACCGCACAGCCATGTCGGTGACGCTGGAGCAGTGCCTGATCCTGCAGCATGAACACGGCATGGCCCCGCAGGTCTTCACACAAGCCCTGGAGTGCATGCGCAGGTGAGTGAGGGCTCCTGTCGGGCTGCACCTGCCCAGCCACCTGCTTCCCTTTGCTGTGTAAACTGCAGATGAGCCCACCCCCCTGAACACTTGAGTTTGACCACTACTCAAACGACTGGCCCTGGCAAACTCAGGTAGTAGTCTCGTAGAAGGCCAAGAGGACAAGCCAGCACTCATTTTGAGCAGAGCTGCCCTGGCCCCATAGAGTGGTGGGCAGACTGGGGACAGACAGTTCAACGAGGACGGGGAGCCATCTGACTGTGGTTTGGGGCCCATGCTTTCTCAGCAGGCAGCTGCTCTTACATAGTGTATATGTGTGCGGTGTAGACTTCCAAACTCCAGTGAAGGAACCGAGTCTGCAGGTTGCACTGGTTTGCTCTGCTGCCTCTCTAGTAGTGGACAGAGTTTGCTCTCGTGAATGTTTGATGGTGATAGCTGTCTGTGTGCCCTGGCCACCTCCCCCTAATGATGTCCTGGTTCTGAGGCAGCGGATGTGTTTGCAGAATGAAACCCAGAATTCAGATTGTCCTCTGTTGATGGATGCCTTGTTTCAAGCACTGCTGGGAAGCTCCCTACCTCGCATACCAAAAGAAAGGATAAGAAACCTGGTTTTCCTGTCTCCTTTGATGTAGTCACCAATGCTGTTAAAGTCTCGTTTTTCAACAGTCACTTCTACTGAATGTTCTGTATCATTTGTCCTCACCAAATTCTTTAAAGCGTTCAATTCTCTTATCCTTTCTATATGTTTCTGCCATTTGACCTTCTCACAATGCACAAAGTGATGCCTGAGCTCATGCCTCTTGATAGTAGTGTAAATGGCATCATCCCATTCTTGTTTTGTCTCCAAGTTCATTTAAACCTCTCTGTTAAAGGTCCTCAGCACTCCATGCCTTCGCCCTAGCGATGGAAAAGCAGCGGAGTCTTGGAGGCACTCTGGGTCTGTGTCCAGAACCTCTGCACCCTTTGGCCTCTGCACCTCTGTGTATGTGCTCCCCGTTCTGAGGGTGGCAGCTGTCCGGGCTCATCAGTTGTCCAGTAGGCGGAAAGGCTGATCTAGTGACCACAGATGTCTACCACTGAGGACGTGAGGGCAACCCAGACAGGGCTCCCTGCGCTCATACAGCAGAGGCTGGGACCAGTGTCCTTCAGAGGTACACCCCTGGGACCACTACCTCCAACCGTGCCCCCCCTCCATATCCCAGTAATAATGCAGTAAACCACGACCCTTTCAATAGATAAGAGCAGAGTCCTCAGCCCCAGTTAGCTCTCAGTGGGGCCCACTAGTGGGGGCCGTGTCTTCAACAGGTGAATTCTACTCTGTTCAGCAGCCACAACTTCCTTGGTGTGCTTTCCCTGTGCTCATTCTGGGCACATCTGAACATTTTCACACCTTTTAGCTCTGCCCTTTGGTCCCCATTCTTACCATTAGTCCGGCTAAAAGCAGCCAGCAACACCTGTGCAACAGCTTCAGTAGTGGCCTCTCTGACCCCCGACCGATGATACCATCCACAGGCAAGGACAGAATACAGGGAAGTCCTTCTCCAGAAGGTAATGCAGACGGCCTCGAGTCTGGCTTCCAGTTGAGTCTGCTCCCATTTGAAAGAAGCCTCCTGAACAAAGGCTTTACTTTACTTGCCCATTTTATTTGACAGAGTGGACATCTGAACCTCTGGATTACCCATTAAACTGCTTATGGCATCCGGTGGGTTTTTAGGCTGTCTCCAGACTCTTCTGAATGCCTCCTGCAAGCCACTTCCAAAGGCTTCTGAGTCAGATGACCCACTTCTCCAGTCACAAATGTGTCCTTGCCAGTTTCCCGATGCAGTGACAGGATACCTGAGAAAGGAGGGGAAGGAAAGAGGACTTGGCTCGCAGTCGGAGAGGTTTCAGCAAGTCTCTTTCTCGACTGTGCTAAGGCAGAGTATCTTAGCAGAAGGGCATGACAGCACACAGTTGCTCACCTCCCAATAAGCAGGACACAGAGTGACAGAGGCTGAGACAAGATGTACCTTTTAAA
This sequence comes from Peromyscus leucopus, assembly GCF_004664715.2. NCBI lineage: Eukaryota > Metazoa > Chordata > Mammalia > Rodentia > Cricetidae > Peromyscus > Peromyscus leucopus. Next base: position 38,736,457 of record NC_051084.1, read on the forward strand.
GACCCATTCCTTTGCCCTTGCTCTGGTAAATAGGTTCCCATCCACACTCTGGCAAGAAGCTCTGACTAAATTCAGTGGGCCACACACAAAAAGAAGGCATGGAAGGAGGAGGGAGACTTGTTGAAAAGGGTTCCTACCGGAAGAGGGAGGGTTGGGTGAAAATGACTAGAATTCATTATCTAAATGTAGGGAACTATCTAAACAAACTTGAGGGCTGTTGAGGTGACTCGGTGGGTAAAGGAGCTTGTCCCCAAGCATGATGACCTGAGTTTGATCCCTGGGAGCCACATGGTGAGGAACAACTCTTGCAGGTCACACATGCCCCCCACCTCGTGTGCCATGGCACATGCGCACAGTGAATGTAATTTAATAGATTTTATGGACACACACTCTACTGACCTAATTTAAAAGATTTTATAGACATGTACTCTACTGACCTACACCCTCCAACCAGGCCCCATCTTAAGGTTACCACCTCCTAGTCTATTAATTTATTGATGAAGGCAGAGCCCTTGCCAGCGACTGCACAGATTCCCATCTTTGAGTACTGCTTGCACTGGGGCCCAAGCCTTTAACATATGACCCTTTGCTGGAGGAACACTTCAGAGCCAGACTGTAACGTCACATTCTTTAGGTCAATAGTCCTACATCTTTGTAGACATTGTTCTTTAAGTTAATAGTCCCACATCTTTGTAGATCTCTAGCAGTTTGAATACAGGTTAGTAAGTTGCACTTGTTCAGCATCCTGGAGCATCATTCCAGTCGCCATTGTCAGCTCAGAGGCTGTTAAGTTAGGGTTGTTTTGCCATACTGTTTATGAACCCCAATATCGTGAGCGAGGAATAACCTTCCTAGGAAATGAACATATTTCATGCTCTCTTTCTCTGTCTCATTCAATCCACTCCCTGTTTCTAGCCACAGAATTTCTAGGATCTAAACTCTCTACAGTGGGCATACTTCAGTTGGATGATTATTTTCAGTGGCCATTAAATACAAAATATAGCCTCTGCCTGTCCCACTAGCCTCAGCACAGTGGCAGTGCTCGACACGGCCCTCTGCTGACCCTCGCTGCAGGCCTTTGTGTTTGGGTGATAATCACACTCAACTTGTGTTTTCTGGATTAGCCCATGTGGCGAAGACACATTCTGTTAGTTACCTGCAAGCTCTGTGGCCACAGTGGAGCGACCAGCGCTGCAGCTCACTGAGAGCCCTAAAAGGCATCAGTGGATCCCAGCAAGATCACTGAGTAGAGGGTGCATTGGGTTCTCTTGCTCTCTCACTTGTGTCTTATCAGAGGAGAGAGTAGAATGTACAGGTGGGAGCAGAGCTGACACTGTGCTGACTCCTGGAGGTGTGCGTGCACACACACACACACACACACACACACACACACACGCATACCCATGTAATAGTAACAATAATAATTGATCTGTAGTGGTTGCCCGCATGTGCAACATTAATTCTTGTATTTCCATTTCAAGTCCCCAGTGTTTATGAATGTGAGGTTCGGTCTAGTTCACCTACCCAATTCCTGTAAGCATGTGGGCTGAGCCCAGCACCCCTCTGGCCGGCGCTGAGGATAATGGCACAGGCAGAGGTGGCCCTCTATCCCGTGTTAGGAACTGAAACCTTCAAATAGTAGGCCCTCCTGGGCAGACGCAGTGACTTCCCAGGCAGCCCTGGCCGACAGTAAGCATCAGTGAGTGCTGCCAGCTTGCACAGTGCCCCCTGTCAGAAAAGCACATTCCAGCAAGGCCAGTCCCAGCTTAAGGTTTCCACTCAGAAAGCCAGGCAGGATGGAGCTGCAGGAGGCAGCTTGAGCCCCGCCTACTCATCTGCAAGCTGTTTTTTCAGAGTGCCTGCCAGACCCTGAGAACAGTGTTAGTGTTGCCCTTTGCTAGGTAGGAGGGATGCTGGTCCTCAGTCACGTGGTTCCAGAGCCCATCCAGCCTCAGAGCCTAGTGCCATCTAGCATAGTTTACCACTGAGCTACACTCAGCCTCCAGAACATTTCTTCTATAGGACTTAAATAAGGGAAAATCCCAAATTTCCAGTGTGAACTTGGTTGACTCCATTTTGAGGGATCATCTTCTGAAACAGTATCTCACAAAGATGGAGTCAGGATTGCTATGCCCTCCACCACCAGGACTGAGACTTGAGGCAGGTAGGGGAGGATGCTGCCCTGGATCGACACCCAGGTAAACGATTTTCGTTTGTGTGGCTAATCAAGAGTCAGCTTTGTACCCACCCTCACTCGGCATCTGTGAGAAGGTCAAACCCCCATGGTTCTTCATGTTCAGCTTGCTTCTCGGAAATGCCCATCTGCAGCATGTGGGGCGTGGCGGGCGGCATGAAGCTGTGCTTGGCCAGTCGAGAGAGGGTGAACATGGAAAACCATCCTTTCAACCTACATGTGTTTAATTTTGGTAGACTGCAGTATTTCTTCCTTATTTTTCACTTCTCTCTCTCTCCTTTTTTTCCTATAATTGTGCTGGTTTTGTTTTGGTCTTTTGTTCATGCCCTTCTCTGCATCTTATTTTTCTTTCTGTTGTGGTTCATTCCATTTTTTTTTAAATCTTATCTTTTGGTTCTCCTTTCTCCCCATAATTTTGGGTAAAACCCATCGCATGTGTCTGTCTTTTTTTCTTTCTTTCTTTTCCCCTTTTCTTTTCCTTTCTCCCAACTTTTTCCTTTTCACAGCATTGGAACACGGGAGGTAGTCACCCAGAAGAACTTGAGCGGCCTGGTGCCCATCCGAGACTTAAGGCTAGACCCCAGCCTCCTTTGTTCCATTCCTTTATTAGCTCTGAGCCCCAATTTACTGATTGTGTGGCTCTTTCTGAGCATAGCATACCTGGTGACCAAATTGCGTTGCAAGTAAATATCATTATGAAAAATTAAATTAGTCACAGGACAGACAAAAGTGCCCGAATATGTCCAGCCACCGTGTACCAAACTGGACAGAAGGAATGTGTCCAAGCGAGGTCTGCCGAGAACTATCTCATGCCTTACAGTTTGATGTTTTGTTCTTCTGAACTGTAAATACCTGCTAAATTCTTTCATCGAGAGGACTCGTTCATTTTGATGGCGTAGCGTCTTCAGTGCTTGTAACATGTTTTTCTGGTGCCCTGTGACTGCATTCTTTAGCTGGCCTGGAATTACTTGTACCAAATATCTTACCTTCTGATGTGTAACTATTTATTCCATGTACATCTTGTGTGCCCTGTTCCAAGAGAAAGGGCTGCTGTCTGAAAAGAGTTTGTATATTTGATACTATTCCTTCAGTGTGTTGCTGACCTTCCTAGCCTTTTTAAAGAAATCAACAAGAAAAAGATGCTTTATTCGTTTATCTAGATACCCCTGCTTGACAGGACTGGACTTCCTACTTTCCTTTCAAAGCGTAGTCCTGGGATTGCAATAGCAAGCAGATTGTAGAGTCACACTCCCCTGCTCCCAGCTGTCTCCACGTGGTGACGACACAGCTGTGGATCCAGGAGCACATGCCACCAAGTCCAGCACACAAAGATTACATGTTGCATGTGACTTCAGGGTTACTCTTAACACACATAGTAGCAAGAGTTATATACTTTTTTTGAAATAACTTTTTTTTTAATTTAAAAATTGTAATGTTTTATTCCAGATGAAGTCTAGATATCTTTTTTCTTTTACTAATACAATAAGGTTATATATAATGAACAAAAAATCAGAGAAAAATGATTTTTAAAAATGAGGCTTAAGTTTTAGCAGTTGTGAGAGAGAGCGAGCTGTGAGAAGGGGAGATGGCTGTGGGTGTTGCCATGATTGCTCTTCATTTTAACATGGCACTGCCCCTAAAATAGGATGACTACTCACCCGGACATTCATGTGGCAGAGAGTGATTGTCCTCCATAAAAGTAACCAAGTAGCCTAGGAAAGACTCCCCTTGCCTTGTGTAAGAAATAATGAATGCCTTCCTCCTCCACCTCCCAGTTCATAGTAGGTTGTATTTCTGCTTTTGACCTCCAGTTCGATGAAGGAGATTTCTTTTCATGAGTCTTGTAGGAAACCTGGAGTGACTTAGAGAATCTGGAGTTTCGAGTATCTTGACATTCTCATGCCCACAAACCCATCCACCAGAGCTCTAGCCTCTCTAGTCTATGAGATTTCCTGACAGTACTTGGAGGACTGCCTCTGATCTGGCTTCATCTCGGAGAGTGACATGGAGGAGCTGCAGAGCAGTTAGTAGCGAATACCAGACGCCAGACCGAATCTGTCAGTTGGGCTGAGGAAGGCTGTCCTTACCACACCTGAGGAGTTTTTGCAGATCTGAGCACCACAGATTCCCCCGGGCGGGCTCAGCTCAGTGTTCCCACATAAACAGGTCTACTTGTCTCTCCTAGTAGAAACGTGGTGACAGCTCTGTGGCATCTTTCAGTTTAGTGTTTCAGCCACTGCCCATCTGACATTAGTCACCAGACAGACTTGTCCAGTCAGCGATTCTTTGAAAGGAATATTTGATAGATGCCCTTTCCCTTCAAAGCATGTGCTTCAAGCCCAACAGACCATTTTGTTTGCTTCATTTGAACAGGGGAGAGAGAGTCCATAGTCTCCTTCCATCCCCATCCCATGGCCCCCATTCCTTGCTCTCGGTTGGTACCCTCCAGGTAACATGGAGGTGACTCAGGAATGCATCATTTCCAGGGTTGTGCTGTGGCCAAGCAAAGACCATAGACAGACGAGGGAAGTCTCTAGAAGTAACTGCAGAGACAGCACCCTCTGTCCCCTGTGGCCTAGGATTTCACAGCTCTTTGCAGGGACTCTTCTCAGGACTATTATACAGCAAAGGGAAGCAGTGCTGGTTAGAGAAATCTCCGTCCACACCTCAGGCAGGGAGAATTCCTGTCGGGGACACTATGGTCTGTTGTGGTGCTGAGCCCCCCCTCCTGGCCTATACAGCCCTGGCTGTTGGGTCAGAAGGGCAAGCAATGAGATTCCTTGTCTGTCTCTTCCAGGGGTGAGTAGAAAGCCGTACCTGTGCCTCCAGGTACAAGAGGCTGGCTGGCTCTGGGAGTCCACCCCAGCAGGGGGGATTGGGGATTTGAATCTGCTTTTTTCCTCTAACATACTGGGGAGGTGGGGAGACCAACCTTCAGTCTGTTTATCCTTTATACTGGGTTTTAATGTCATTAAGGTCTTTTGCTCATGAAACCAAGCCAAATATGTATTCAAAATCTTGTCTACATCAAGAAATGAGGAGAAACAGGATAAGGAGATGATTCAAGCTAGGCACTGTCGGTGTTGGCTGATGGCATCGGGGCTGCTTCTGAGTAATCCTGAGCTGTGGTGCGGTGCCTGGTCAGAGCTGCATCCTCTGCAGCAGCAGCTTTTGAAGGAGAGAGCCATGCTCAGGAGTTCTTGTTCTCCGAGCCATGCTGACGCCACTGCCTTCTCCTGTACTCACTCAGATGGAGATACTGAAACAGGGACGTGGTCCTTCTACAGAGTCACTCATGTTGCTGTGGCATGGCCTAGACATGGAGGCCTTCAGATGAACGCTAAAGTGGAAGCCCCCCCCTCAAAAGAAGGAAAAGCAGAGGTCTTAGGATTGTCCTTTAGAGTTTCCATTCAAATTTCCAAAGTTGATGTCCTTGAAATGAAGTAATTCTTGAGATAATAAATCAGGAATTGTCCAATAGCTAAATCTCTCTCGTTAAAATCTGCCTAAAGCCTTGCCATGTACTATTGCCTCCTAATGACACTGGAACAGTGTGGTCAGTGAAAGTGTGCTGCTTCAGGCCATCATGCAGGACTCTGCCACAGGGCACCCTTTACCACCTCTGCAGACCTTGTCCCAAACCTTCAAGCCAGTTCACGGACACCTGCAGATCATGCCAATAGTGTCAGCATGCAGACAGGGCATATCAGCCTGGCTAGAAACATGTAGAAGAAACAGTTTGATTTAAAAGTCAAATTAAAGGCACAATTTGAATTGCAAGCTCATGTACAATGTATGCAGTCAGCTAAACCTAGTTTTAGTTCTTTTCACAGGTAAATACAGAGACTGTCAGTTTTTAAGTTATCATTTGGCATCTACTGGGTAGCTGGAGAAGCCATATGTGAAGTAGTCTGTCAGGCCAGGAGCTTCCAAAGACATGGCAGGTTCACTGTGCACGGGAACTCATAGCTTCTGCTTTACATAGAGTTGTATTTGTATCTGATTACTGAGTGTTCAGCAGATGCTGTCGTTTGCTCTGGGTGGCCCAGGTTTTTAGCTCGGGTGACACATCCAGCCTATGGCTTGAGGCTCTGGAACAAGGACATGCAGTGGCTGTATCTGTCAACAGCAAGCAGGCGGATGCTTCTCTAAACTGCCTGGTCTTATCTCTTTTGAATAAGCACTACTGTCCCACCAAAACCTCCTTGACATGTTCTTAATCAGGGGACTGTCATTCTCATTTTGAAAGGCTTTGGCTGCTATTTTTTAATGTATGTCATGTGATCTTCATAAAATTTGAAATACTTTTTTAAAATCACTGTTTTCTTGGTAACTGCAAATTTTACATCTCAGAAGGGGGATTTATTACTGAACTTGACAACTACTTGATTTCATTGCTACTCTTTAAACATTATAAAAATAGCAAGTTTTACTGTGTTGTGGAAAGGAATTTATATTAAGAATCATTTTTGGCTATTAATTTTAAGCCACTCCAGAGCATTGCCCAGAGAACTCCCTTGAGGTTCACTCTGAGGCCTCCCTGGCTCTTCATCCTCTTGCTGGGTACCATTTGTTTTTGCCCCTGGGTTGCTATGACATCCCTCCATTGAGTACTGCTGGGATTCACGCTGGTAGTGAGTTCTCCAGGGAAGAGCACCCGTGGGCTCACGTTGGGCTCAGTGGCGCTTATACAAGAAGTAGTTGTACTGAAAGCAGCCCACTTGGAGAAGGTGCCTCGTGGCCACCAGGAGATCAGTGGAGCCTCCACAGCACATCAGCCTGGTAGCCATGAGCATGTGGACCTGCTCTGCAGACAGCGCCTGGGCCTATCTGGGCACTTTGCTCTTGAACAGTCGCCCCTAGGTGGAGACAGATACCAAAGCAGCCTCCTCGGCCAGATGGCTTTTGCTACCTGCTGAATTCTGCAAGAAAAATCGGCATCTGGGTTTTGATGTGGTCACAGATTTTGCTAACATACAAAAGGTACAGTGTTTGAGAAGCTATGGTAAGAGTAAAATATCCCCGTTCGTTCAGTTTGCTGTCTAAAAATCTTTGAACCACAAGTTGATAGTACCCCAGATAACCAAAACCAAGATACACACAAAATCATGTATTTTTAAAATAATTGTGTCTGCTTAGATACAACATCGCTCTGGAACTGCCAGCCCACAGCACATCCAGCATGTATCCATCTGTGTGCTTTTTACCTGCTTTGTTCAGAAACCCTCCATCTTATGTGTGTTTGTTATAAATGAGTCCAGCACCCATCTTATTAACCTTTGTTTAATGCTATGGGAATAATCAGTTCATTTCCTTTAAGTCTTTTCTTTTTCCTTTTTCACTGCTGTCATTTCTTGTGCTTGTTTTTTCCCCAGTGAGGGTTGTCGGAGAGAAAATACAATGAAGAATGTTGGAAGTCGCAAATATGCGTTTAACTCCCTGCAGCTGAAGGCCTTCCCCAAGCATTACAGGCCTCCAGAAGGGACTTACGGAAAAGTTGAGACATGAACACACGGTGTCCTCTAATTAGCTGTTATGTAACCAATGTGGGTACCCTCTAGTGTCACATATGATTCTTCAAGAAGACCTGAAGGATTCGTTTTTATTTTTGTGTTTTTAAAAAGACTTCACTAAAGAGTCTATGGAGCATGATTTTGTGTTGGAATCTGTAGGGGTCCTGTGTGGCTCAATAGCGTGGATAGTAATGGCTGCCCTTACCAATAGCTTTCAGCTGTAACTATACAGTTAATGTCCTAGTTCCTAGAAGAAGCCAGCTTGGTGTGTCTGAAACTCCAGGAGACTTTTTCAAATGCCCACTTAGGCACTGCTCACCCAACTTATTTTTCTATTCAGTAACTCACACGTGAGCATTGACTTCAAGTCTACTTTCACAAAGTCTGAATGTAAAACAGGAAGTACTCACCCCATTAAACTCCAGGTCCCAGGCAGAGTAGGAGGTGTTAGCTCAGCTTGGGGAAAAGAAGTCAGCACCTTCCGTGCTGTGAGAGAAGCCAGTTCTAGTGGCCCCCAAAGGCCACTGCTCTCTGTGAAACCCAAAGGGAAGCTTGATCAGTCACACCAGGAGCTCATGCACCCGGGGCCACACCGCTTCCTGCCCCTTCAAGTCCTAGAAGAGTGTCTGCTTGAGATCTAAAACCAACCATGAGGTCCCTGGACTCAGCCTCCTCATAAGCTCCATGTTTAGGTCCACACCCACAGGGCATATCTCCCTTGTTGGCAATCGAGACCTTCACTGTGGCTTGTCAGGTGTCTGGGAGACAACTCTTTAGTCGGTGATTTAGGGCCATAGAGACAGTAGACGCAAATATTTTCAGAATAAATGTTCTTCTGGGATGTTTCTAATCATCTTCTAGAAGGCCACACACAAATCATGTGTGAATGTCTAAAGAAACCATCTTAGTTTTTGGTTTATAATAATTGTTACTATTCTTCTGTTATATGACTATTGAGAAACAGTTCAAACTATCCCCTACAGTGAGAGCCCAAGAGGGGTTTGTGAGACAGGAAAGTTAGGGATTTCATAGACAATTTAGTCTGTCATCTTTTACAAGGTGATGATGAGTCTTATCTGCACATAGCAGATTTTTTTTCCTTACAATTTATATGTTTTATAAATTCTGTTAATCATAGTTCTGTTTACATGTTATTTAAAAGGCTGTAAAAGAAGTGTATATGGAGTATACCCATGATGCTGATACCAATTGTGAGCACCATGGGAATTCTTAGAGAGGTCTAGCTAGTTTTCTTTTGGCTCCTTTAGATACATGTAACAGACTTGAACCTGGGACATGGAGGCATAGATAGCCCAGTCCTTGGACAAGAGTGAGGGAGGGTGCAGGCATCCCTTTCTACCGGTGCGTAGCATGGCCTGCTGCCTCGGGAAGAGGTCCTCTGCTGAGGTGGCGGCTCACTGCCCACTTCAGAGTGCACTGTGGGAGTGAGTGACGGGGCGCTCAGCACCCAGCCCCCCCACAGGGGGCCGTTCTGCTGGTATCCGATCCTCCCACAGCCCCAAAGGCTGCTGGGGCTCAGTGGGGCTGGCTGAGCCCTTTCCCTCTTCTGTGGTCCATTTACTCTTACGTTTCTAGTTTCTTTTTTTTTTTCTCATTTTGACATCACTGCCTTTTTAAATATTGCTTTGGACTTTGAAATGAAATGTTCCCGTGTTCTCCAGCTCTCCTTCCTGTCTGAAGGGCATTACCAATCCACACTTAGAAAGGGAATAGAGCAAGAGCTGACTCACCTGTCGGCCGCTCTGCATGTGAATTACTTTCTCAGTCTTTGTTTTATACCATGAATCACTGTAAACCTCTCAGACTTGGTTAATCACGGAAGGGACTGTGGATTCAGTGTTTTCTCTGAAGGCATTGTGACTGGCTCCCAGCGCAGAACATGTTCCCGGCTTGCCAGGAAGGCACACCTGGCACTGTATGGGCGCAGGCAGCTCCCGCCGCCCCAGGAGGCTGAGCTGTTCACTGTAGGTGGGACACAGTTTTCCTGGTGGCCATAGAGAGGACATGCCGTCCACCGTCTGCCCCCACTTCAGAAGGAATGTGCGGTGTCTGGACAGCTGGGAGTGCCGTGTGGATCCCGTCGGCTCCTGCAGCAGAGCTGCCTGTACTCTCCTTTAAAGATGTAAAAATAGTGTATAATACTGTTTTATCCCCCCACACACACACACACTTGTACTTGCCAAGCTTAGTGCATTTAAATACTTGTATTTATTTGTTTGGGACAGTATTAATATATATGAACATATAGTTACTGTTTTATATATTCTTAGCTCACTTAAAGCCATGTATGCTGTAAATGTGCTTGTCTTTAGAATGGGAAATAATAAAAACTGACAAGAACATTACACTTGGTCTCCCTTGATTCATTCTCCTGTACTGGAAGGAAGTGGGTAGCCAGCACCAGACTGGCACATTGTACCACCGGGCTTAGGTGCCAGGATTCATAGGCTTGTAAATGGGGGGAGACTAAGGTCTTTTTAACCACGTTTTTAGTTCATTCAAACTAGGGTGTGGTTAACAATGGAGACCAATCCAGGTTCTGCCTCTCACTGGTCAGTGACTTGGGACAGGCTGTTTTTGTGTATGCCAACTGTTCTCAACAGTGGTAGGTTCCTCAGAAGGTGGCTGTGAGGACCTTGGTCCCATGTGTTCCTAAATGTGTGTTGTGTCCTTTCCCTGAACAACCCCCCCATCTGTGGGCACCACCGTGGGGTGACTTGCTGAGAAGCTGTACAAAGCTGCTGCCGCGTCATCAGCACCATGCGCTGAGTCTCTGCATCTCCTTCAAGGAACATGTACCTGGTCATTTCTCTTGGAGATTCCTGGCAATGGAAAGGAGTGAAAAACAAGGTAAGTATGCTTGGCTGTCTGAAAGTCTACCATTGCTGTAGCCAGGGCTTCCCCTCTCTCTTCTCACAGACTCGGGAATGGAGTCTGGCTTCAGTTTCCATTTCATGGAGTCTCTGCACATATCAAAAGTCTGCTCTGCTGATACATGGGATTTGGTGACATCTTTAATAATCTTTAGTAAACATTCTAGTAACTCCTCTATCATAGGTTGAGGTTTATGAAGCTGTTGGTTAGCTGGGTTTGGCTTCCTCTCTGTTAGGGCTACAGAAGTCTTAAATGTCTTGCTCCATTTGATGTTTGTTCTGAGATCAAGGTTTGGCTTTCCCATGGATGACCATGTCCTGGTGTCTGACGTGGTCGGTGTGCCTGTGTTGGAAGGCTGGACTCTGGTGCGCAGTAGCTCCTTCTCGGCTTACAGTGTGCTGTTTCACAGTTGGTGCCTTCTGCCTTGGCTCTCCTGGGAGTGGGTGTGGAGGCCAGGGCTCTGTCTGTCGTCTTCCTCTGTCAATCCTCACTTTAGTTACTGAAGCAGGGTCTTGCTGAATCCAGAGCTTGCCAGTTCCAATCAGTCTCAGCCTGTCGCACTGTCATTCAACTGCCTCTTGTGCTGGGATTACAGGTGACCGAAGTCCACTCCTCACACGTACACGCAGGTGCTTTACCCACTAAGCTGTCCACCGCCCTTTACTTTGTTTTGACATCTAGGCCAGCTCCTCTGGAGTTACTCTGGGATTCATGCGCATGCTGTATCAAGAGTTGACTTGGCTCTGAGTGACCCCCTTCTCTCAACCGACCCTAATTTTGCTTCTTTAATCACATGATGCTGGATGGCTCAGTTAGTACAGTTCTTGTCATGAGAGCGCATTTTTCCTGGAGACCTACAGTCGAATTCAAGTCTCATGAGGTATACAGTGTGTCTCATGAGGAGATGACTACTCCTAAAGAACTTCCTGAGTTTATTAACTCATAAAGCAAAGTCTGGGCAAATATGTACAGGGATGGAATTTAACGGCATGGAATAAAGGCAGAAAGAACAAAGCTAAGTCAGATTAAATTGATAAATATGGATCCATTAAACAGACATTCTGGGTTTGATGTTCTAACACAGGGAGTGAAAAAAAATGATACTGCTTATCTGATTGGTTAACCAAAATATGGATCAAATGTAGCCTACTTACTGTGGGGCTGGCAGTACCTGCTACCCTTGGTTTACTGTTGGTGGAAGGAGTCCAAGGCTCAGAGAGTTAGAGTCCTGAAGTGAATCACTGTTTGGAAGAAAGGTAATCCAGGATAAAAGTGGAGTCATTCCTTAGACTAGCTTGAAGAATGGCTGTACACAAATTAGTCAGCAGGCTGGGTGTGGGCACTCAAGCAGAACAGTACGATCTAGCTAGATGTCCAGAGGGATCTATACTCTCAGCAAGTCTGGGATGGATCTAAAAATGGAGGAGTCGTTAGCACGCAAATCTTTATTCCACAGGATTGTCACATTTCTTTCTCGGGAGCGTCCTCAGGGAGGCCGTTACTATTTCTACACATAATACAGATTAGATCCCTCAGGCAGAGGGGAAGAGTACTGCTCTAAGAGAGGGGAAGAGACTTCCTCTGTAAAACCCACTGCAGTTGGAGAGTTCAGCATCCTCAACCCATCAGCTCCTCTCTACCAAGTTATAGGGTCCCATTCTCTGCCCACCTACACCCTCACTTTAAATGATAGCCTTTGAGGAGGAAAGTGTGTGTTGTCAGTCAGTGCATGATGAGGACTGGACTTTGGCAGGACCACAGAAAGAAGGGTGAGAATTGATCCCTGATGGAAAAATCCATTAATAAGGGTGTGTGTGTGTGTGTGTGTGTGTGTGTCCGTGTAGCCATAAAAGGATGTATTGGCTTATACAACTGGAAGCTTGTGGCTGCCTGCATGCTGGAGAAGCTGATAACCTGGTAGCAAGAGCATTGGGAAGCCTCAGAACAAGAGAACCAGTGATACAGTGTGAGGCTGAAGACCTGGGCGCTCCCTGGCCCACTGGTCTGAGTCCGTGCTGAAAGGCTGCAGTACCCAAGTCTGAACTCTTCAGGCAACGGCAGCAGCGGTGGAGACTTGCTCAGAGCCTGCAGCACCGCCCGGCTTTCCCTTTCTCTGCTTCCATCCCACCTGGGGCCCCAGCCTACTGCATGGTGCTGCCCACATTCCTGACCTGTCTTTGCAGTTCCTCTCCTGGGTCAATCATGTCCAAAAGTGTCCTTCCAACACATTCAGGAGTGGTGCTTTACTAATATTACCCCGGGGGGCCTCTCAATCAGGTTAACTTGGCAACTAAGAGCAACTGTCGGAACATCCCATCAAGTCACTGAGGTCTTTCTTCCATCCGTCCCTTGACTTTCCATCACACGCACCCTGGTCATTGTGACCTGTAAAACTACTCACACTTTCTTTTCCCTTCAAAGCCCTGTATGGTGACTTCACTTCAGAAAAAAGTCCTCTAAATATTTTCACCATTTAATTTTTTAATAGTTGATAATTCATTAGTTTTATAATTTATTAAATTTGTGAATATATTTTATTCATTTTTATTTATAAAAGGCTTATTTCAGGCTGGAGAGATCTCAGTGGTTAAGAGCACTGGCTGCTCTTCCAGAGGATCCAGGTTCAATTCCCAGCACCCACATGGCAGCTCACAACTGTTTGTATCTCCAGTTCCATGGAATCTGCATTGGTGAAATTATCAAGGCCACTCCACGTAGTTAAAAGGGAGGTTTATTTTGTGAAGTAACTTACAAGTGAAGGGATAGTTTACAGAGTCTGGGAAAGGTGTGCACAGTCCGGCGGTGTTCTCTGGAGAACTCTGCTCGGTCTACCTCCAGTGTCCAGGGTCCAGGAACCAAGAGAGCAGGCGCATCCGGATCTCAGGTCTTCAGGGTCCTCTCCTGGCCCCACCTTGTAGGCGTGACAGTTACCAAAGTCTCAATGGGGGTTGGAACTTCCAGATCAAAGCTGGAATGGCTACCCACTACATCTCCCCCTTTTGTCTAAATAAGAAAGTTCTAACCTAATACAAGACTATATACAAAGGAATGGTTATCAAATATTGTCCAGGAGTAATAAGGGATGATGACCTAGATAAGATGGAACTACAATCAATGGGAACAATATCAAGCAAGAAATACATACTAAAATCCAGAGAAGTCTAGAACATTGGTAAATGGCATGTTACAAAGATCATTCCAAAAGGTGTCCTATCCTAAAGAACTTGAATCTAATACTTAAAATGTTCTATCTAAGATTTTATATATATATAATATCTCCAATCCCATCAAAGACCTGAGAAGGAATATAATGGTACCTGAGAAATGCAAGATGAATGCAAGCAACTTTCGGGAATCTTGCAAGAGTAGACAGAGAGAGCTGGCAGCCTGGACAGTCACCTAATATTTCTCAGCATGTTGGTGCATTCAAATTGGCTACAGGCCTAGAGTATCTGACAGACCATTTTCAGAAGCAGGAATTCTGAAAGACCATCTTACCCTGTCTTGGCAGAGTTCAGAAGTCACTTTTCCTTGTGTCCCGCTTGTCCAGAAGGACAGCACTTGTATTGTCAGCAGTTGAGGCAAGGGCAGTTCTTTGCCCAATAGGCCATTTTGTGCCAAGAAGACAAACTTCCAAATGGAAATGTCTTAGAAGCCCAACGGTCTCTCGGGATCAAATTGGTGCTGCCAGGAGCAATTGTGTCTCATGTCAACAGAATTCTAAGTTATTTAAATGCCATATTCTCTAGGTCCATGAAGTGTTTGAAGATTACCTGTTCATCCAACCTATATATCTGTAAATCTGGATAACACAACTAACATAACTATGGAGATGACAAGCATAGGTGACTATAAATCTATAAGTCTTATCTACCTAAATAACCTAAGGACTAAGGCTTCATGTAAACAAGGTAAACAGTTTATACGCAAATGTATAGTAAAGGACAATGACTTCAAAATTGTGATAATACACAAGAGATTTATAACAGAGGTAGGAATGTATAGTGCAATATGCAATATAACAATAATCTTAAATATATATCAATATACAGAATATCCTAAACAGAAGTAGAACATACATACAGTATGATATAAATTTACATTTGTATCAATATACAAATATTTCAAATAAGAGTAGAAATATATGTACATTATAAGAAACATAGTTCTGTATTTGTATCAATATACAAATTATCTTAAACAGGAATATGAAAATAGTTTACATTTGTATCAACATATAAGAATCCATAACAGTGTAAATTATCTAAGGCTGCTATTTTACTAAATTTGTTTACTAGTATATACAATAATCTACCATAATATCTTATAACTATCCATTCCACTTCTTCTTTCCCCCCCTTTTTTTAGACACTTTTTCTTTTCTTAAGAAGAATACTGAGTTTAATATTTTCTTCCACCCCCAACCCTATAACCATCATCCATAACCCTGAGAAATATGAAACCTTAGGGAGAAAGGGCGTCATTTTCTTAGAATTGCTTCCTGCTGTTCAGGAGGTGATGGTATCTCTGTTGGGTACTGTAAGAAAGCTCAGATAGTGAAATCTCAGTTAGACTAACTGTAGATTCCACAGCAAGTCTCAGAGTAATGGGTAAGATTGTCTGAAATTCTGGCAAGTGTAGTATGATGATGATTACCATGGCATCATTCTGGATTGGGCAGAGTTGTTGGGGCCCCATCTTCCTTCTGGAGACTTCAGAGATTGCTATTGGAAATACTTATTTTGTATCAAAATGGAAAGTTTGGATTTAAAGATGACATGACATGTTAGAAAGGATTCCGAGAAATCAAGAGTAAGCATGGAGAGAATTAGAATCTTTAAGACAATGGTCCCTTTTATTGGTTTCCTTCTGTCCCACACCAGAGGGCTCTTCTGATATGGGAACTGAAGAATCTCTCAACCTTTTCTTTTAGCAATATGCTTGGGTTTAGAGAAGGAGTGAGCCAATTCCATTTCCAAAGCCAGCTTGGTTTATAATTGAATTGGAACCACAACTTTTCTAGATTGAAAGAGATAGATGTTAGGCAGTGAGATTTTACCCTGTGTAGATTGGTACCAATAGATTCTTTCTTTCTGCTGTAGACATCTGGATATCCAAAGCCTTATGATTTCTGGAAGATGGGTATTTATTTCCAGTATCCTGGAAAGACAAAAACAGAACCCTACCCCACCCTTTGATTGTTAAATTTTTCTAACAACTTGTAGAGATGTCACAATGGTGGATGAGCTTCTTTTACCTCTGAGATTTGTCTCTCCTATCCAAGCCTCATTACTGTAGTTAAGAGACTGAACACCATTAGTATACTGAATCCATTCTTCCAAAGGAGCTGATCTGATCTTTAATGGTGTAAGTATTCTTCTGCATTCTACATTAGCATTGTCGAACGCCAAGGACTCAGTTAATACTTTTCTTAATTCTTTGTCTGACACAGCTCTTGTTATAGCTGTGTTCAGCCTTTGTAAAAAATCAGTGAAGGGTTCGTGCGGTCCCTGAAATATCTTTGTGTATACCTCAGCTGGCTTTCCTGGTTCTGGAATTTTTTCCCAAGCATTTAGAGCTGCTGTACGGCATAGGGATATTGTATGCTCATCATAAGTGGCTTGTACATTCCTGTCAGCGAAACGTCCCTCACCCAGTATTTGATCTTGGGAGATCACAAAACCTCTGAGTTTACCTTGTTGTTCTAAATTTCTTGCCTCTTTTCTCAACCAGCTTTTCCACTGTAACTGTTGGCTATATTCTAGAACAGCTGAAATTAACTGATGCCAGTCATCTGGACTGATTCTATGTGAGGTAGACCATGAATTTAACATCTGTTTTACGTATGTGGAGTGGATCCCATACGTAACTATCGCTTCCTTTATATTTTTAAAGTCCCTTGTTGAAATTGGTTGTAATGTATATGTCATATATGGCTTGGGGTGTGCATCATCTGTTGGCTTCTCATGGATGATGACAGGATAAGGCATTGTATGAGAGCCATTTGGAGATGTTACAACCTGTATGGTCTTGCCCTTCTGCTTATTAGGTCCATTGTCATGTTTACTGAGAGTTTCTTCCAGGGTTTGCAGACGAGCACCTAGGGTCTGTTCTAGGGAGTGAACCTCCTCTCTTGCAAGGGACTCCAGATTTCTCATGGAATCATGGAACTTTTTATGTTCTTTTGAAACACATGATTCCATAGACCTTATCTTATCAGTTAATGATAATCTTTCTTCCTTATATAGTGTCTGAGTAGCCACAACTTTACTCTGGAGAGTTAGTATTCTATCCATTAAAAATTCATATTTGTTATCAATAAAATCAATTTTGGGTACAAGCCTGTTTTGTAAATCCTGGTTAGCAGATTCCAGAGAGAGAATCTTTTTCTGTAAGCCTTCATTGCTATCTTTTAAAGCAGATTCCAGAGAGAGAATCTTTTTCTGTAAGCCTTCATTGCTATCTTTTAAAGCCTGTAAATCCTGGTTAGCAGATTCCAGAATCTTTTTCTGTAAGCCTTCATTGCTATCTTTTAAAGCCTGTATCAGTCCCAATAATGACTCATCTTTGTTCTCATTATTAAACCAATATTTGAACACTGTGTGAAATATTATGATGAATGCCAAAATGGTACAGGCCAGATATGCCTTAGGAAGGTCATATATTTCCAGGAAAATGTCATTCATCATACAGGCAAAAAGGTTTTTAAATTCTTGTGAGGTAATGTTGTCAGCCATATTACAAGAATTACTCAAAATTTGTTAGTCAATTTTAAAGTGTAAAATTATCAAGTGCTTTTACTTGATAAGACACTGGTTTGCCTATCTTACCTTTCCGTGGTTTTGGGGGTGTAGTAGTGCTTTTCAGCCAGCAGGAGGCGTTGGTAGAGCTCCAAAGCAGGTCTTGTTGAATGCCTTGGCTGGCCGCAGAGTCAGCACAGGCAGGAGGCGGTGGTAGGCAGTTGTTTTGGTGACTCCCTGGAGCTTCAGGGAGTAGAGAGTTCCAGGCCGCTCTAAGCCCCTCTCTGCCTCTGCCAGCAGGCTGGACTCCAAGCCCTCTCTGTGCCTCCGTAGGATGCCGCCGCCGCCGCCGCCGCCGCCACCGGGGACAGTGCCTTGTCTATTTTAACTAGGTGAAAATGGAAACCTCGGGCTGGGGGGGCGGGGAGCCGGTGTTCACGGAGGAGGAGGAACGCCTCGCTCACAGTGGTTTGGCGGGTCTGGGGGATAAACTTGCGGAACTGAGACGGGATTAGCTCCTTTTCAGGAATGGAACCGTGTAGGTTTTTCCTGGTTTTACGGAGCTCTGCAGGCGGTACCCTGCAGCTTCAGTGCCCGCCAGCCAGCCGGGGAGGAAGCTGAGGGTGGGAGCCACCCAGGCCTTTGGAATTTGCCCCACGTGAGCGCCAGATATTGGTGAAATTATTAAGGCCACTCCACGTAGTTAAAAGGGAGGTTTATTTTGTGGGGTAACTCACAAGTGAAGGGATAGGTAACCGTCTGGGAAAGGTGTAGCGCAGTCCAGCGGTGTTCTCTGGAGAACTCTGCTCGGTCTACCTCCAGCGTCCAGGGTCCAGGAACCAAGAGAGCCTGCCCATCCGTATCTCGGGTCTTCAGGGTCCTCCCTTGGCCCCGCCTTGTGGGCGTGACCGTTACTGAAGCCTCAATGGGG
Organism: Peromyscus leucopus; assembly: GCF_004664715.2. Taxonomy (NCBI): domain Eukaryota; kingdom Metazoa; phylum Chordata; class Mammalia; order Rodentia; family Cricetidae; genus Peromyscus; species Peromyscus leucopus. The sequence goes on from NC_051084.1 coordinate 38,754,730, forward strand.
GTTGGAACTTCCAGGTCAAAGCTGGGATGGCTACCCACTACAAATCCAGCACCCTCACCCAGACATACATGCAGCCAAAACACCAATGCACATAAAATAAAGACAAATCATTTGGGGCTGGGAATTTAGCTCAGTGGTAGAGCGCTTGCCTAGCAAGAGCAAGGCCCTGGGTTCGGTCCTCAGCTCTGAATTAAAAAAAAAAACAAAAAAAACCTTACTTTTTTAAGACTATATCATGTGTATTCAGTCAGTCTTGCCATTTACCTTTGCATTTGTAAGGGCAAGTATCATTCTTGCAGTCAAGGAGCTACTGAGAAGTTTACTGGATGACGGGCCAAGATGGCTCAACAGTAAAAGCACTTCTCACGAAGCCTGGCACTCTGAGTTTGATCCCTGGAATCCACAAGGTAAAGGCGAATTCCCTCTGGTCTCTACATGTGAACATGCACTCACCTGGGAACACACGTGTGTGTGCGCGCGCACACACTTAATAAATGGTGAATCTATAGTGTTGAATTCTTCTTGCCTGCAATACGTTCCCTTTCTTTCCTTGCAACTGTCGGTTATTTTAGATGCAACAGCAGAGGCCAGATTCACCAAGTCAGAGGGCAAACCTGGGAGCACAGTGTGGCGACAGGAGCACAGTGAGTTTCTCCTGGGGGTGGTGATGAAACACCATGACCAAAAGCAAGTGGGAGAGGAAACAGTTTATTTCGCTTACATTTCCGTAGCCAGGGCAGGAACCTGGAGGCAGGAGCTGATGCAGAGGCCATGGCGGAGTGCTGCTTACTGGCTTGCTCCTCATAGCTTGCTCAGCTGCTTTCTTATAAGAACCCAGGACCACCAGTCCAGGGATGGCTCCACCCACAATGGGCTGGGCCCTCCTCCATTAATCACTAATTAAGAAAATGTCCTATAGCTGAATCTTATGGGGGCTTTTCCTCAGTTGAGGCTCCCTCCTTTCAGATGACTCTACCTTGTGTCAAGTTGACACCAGCCACCATGATATCTGATCAACATGATAGGGGTCAGGATGAGGGGTACACGATGACTTTATAGTCATCTGATGACAAAAACATCTCACCTCCTCTCCTCTGTACTGGCTATATTTAATAATGAAAAGTAACTGTTTAAAGCTCAACACCCAGTGAAACATCTGTAAAGGAAATTTAGAAAACTGGACCAAGGAGATGGCTCAATGAGTGTATGTACTTGTCACCAAGCACAATGGCCTGAATTTGCCTCGGGGACCCATGTGGTGAAAGGAGATCTGACTCCCACGGCTTGCCCTCTGACCTCTACATGTGTGCTATTATTGCATGCACACACACACACACACACACACACACACACACACACACACACACACACACCCCACTGCCCAATAAATGTTAAAGAAAAAAACTGACAAAACTCTAACATCAAAGAACAAAATGCTTAAGAATAAACAATCAAAAAGGAGAAAATGTAATACACTGAAAACTTTACATTTTTGCTGAGATTAGACACCAATAAATGAAAAGTATCTTGTGGACTGGAGGAGTTCATCATGCTCAGATGTCAGTGCATCCACGTGTCCCGGAAGTTAAATGCATTTCCTATTCAAATGCCAATAGCATTTTTTTTAAGAGATGGGGGGAAAATCCATCCTGAAATATAGACTCTCAAAGGATTCCATATACCCAAAATAATAATCTTGAAAAAGAACAAAGATGGACTCATCTTCTGATTTCAAATTTTATTATAATATTCCAGTAGTCAAGAGTGGCACTGGCGTGAAGACAGACAGAAGCCAAGAGAGAGACTGGGGCTTAGAAACAGCCCTACCCTATATGTTTTCCCACCAAGGGCAATGGGAAAGCTAAATTATCTACATTCAAAGAATGGAAAGTCAAACCCTTAATTTACATCACACACAAAGATGAACTCAAAGTCAATCAAAAGGCAAAGCTAAAAGCTACAACTAAAACCCCCAAAGCAAGCTCTATATAATTAGCTCCACTGGGTCGGGTGGTACTTTTGTGAATATGACTACCAAAAACTCAACCAGGGTCAACAACCCACTGTTAATAGGCAAAGGATCTAAAAAGATTTCTTCAAGCAATATATAAAGGCCGACAAGCATATAAAACAGGTAACTTCACTAGTCAGGGAAATGCCAAACAGAGCCAGCCACTGATAGACTTCACACACATCAATGGCCACTAAAAAAGAATAGGAACTAAACTGACAAGGCCATGGGACAGTTATAATAATCCTCATGTGCTACTGAGAGGAATATAAAATAGTGTGGCTGCTACAGAAAGTATAGCAGTGCCTCAAAATCAAAATAGAATTACTGTACTTCACAGACTACTGGGTATACACTAAAACTGAAAGCGGGGTCCCAGGGATATCTATATACATGTTCACAGCAATAGTCAGGAGCTCAAAGGTGGAAACCACCGAGGTATCCACGGCTGAGTAAATAGATAACAAGGTAAAGGACACACAAGTACTAGAATACTATTTGGCTTTACAAAGGAAATACATGATACATAATAGCTAAACCTTGACAGTATTTTGCTACATGAAATAAGTCAGTCCCCATCCCATCCCTGAAAAAAAAACCCCACATGTTGAGACTGCATCCGTACCAGGCACTTAGGGTACTCACATTCAGAACAGGAAACAATGGTGATTACTACAGAGCGAGAATGCCGAGGGTAGGGTAGGGAGGAATACCTGACAGTGGCTGGAGTTACTTGATGTACACTTTACATCTTGTGAGGTGAATGAAGGTGAATTCTGCTGCAGACTAACGGCACTGCAGTGTGAATGCACTAAACACTACTGACCTATATATACACTTTAAGATGCTAAGTTTGTTATTTATAATAATAATTTGAAATATGGCTCAAATAAAAGTGTTTAAAATTATTTTGAAAGCAAGCACAGGCCTACAGGTAAGAGGTAAAATTATAAAACTCTTCAAAGAAGATAAAGGACTAAGTTTCTGTAAGTCTGAGTTAGGAATGGTTTCTTAGAGCACACTGAAAGAAAAAAAAATGTAATTTACCCCAATTAAAACTATTCTTCAAACCAAGCATGGTAGCTTGTGCCTGTCAACTCAGCATTTGGGAAGTGAAGCAGTCAATCTGCTTGCTCCAAGTTCAAGGTTTCATTCAACTTCATAAGTTCCAGGCAAGCCTGGGCTAAGACCCAGTCTCAAAAACACATAAAGGCAACACATAAAAATAAAAAGTGTGCTTCAAAGAGTATCAAGAGATTGAAAAAGAGAAACCACAAGTTGAGAAAAAAATAATGCCAATTATCTTTAAAGGACTTGTATCTACAATAAAAAAAAATCTTACAGGGAAATGAAAAGATAACCCAATTGAAAACCAAACTGAAGACTGAAATAAACATTTCTGCAAAGGCAACATACAGATGGCCAATGAACACATGAAACATGCGCAGATTAGACATTAGAGAAATGCAAACCAAGATCCCAATGAATGCCTCCTCATAACAGGCTGTCAGCAGTGTGAACAGTTGATGGCATGGATACTGGAACCCAGTTACTTTGAGAGTATGAGATGGTGGTAAAGCCACTGTAGAAAATGGTAAGTTGAGGCTGTCATACACCTGCAATTCCACTCCAAGTCAAGTATTAACTGAAACGTGTTGAACTTTCTCACGGATGGTCATAGCATGAGTCCAAAGCCCTAAAGCAGAAACAGCTCAGAGCTCATTAGCTGATGCATGGATAAAGCAGCATGGCCTATGTCAACTATGGAATACTCTTTTAGCAGTGTTGAATTACAGATTGACACTACATGAACAAACCTGTTAAACTTGGCAACAGAAGTCAGAAAGGACCACACCTAACAACTCCACTTAATCTAACATGAAATAGACAGTCCCATAGACACACACACTACTGGTGGTTGAGGGCAGAAAGAAAAGAGGGAATGAGGACAGACTGAGAGTGTGAGTTTCTAGAAGTGATGGAAATTCTGGAATTATCATGGTGACTGCTGAATTCTCTATGAATACATTAATAACTGAAGGTTCAATTTTGTATCATGTGAATTTCTCCAAATAAAGCTATCTCTAAACAAAAAGGCTTTTGTACAAATGTATTTCACAGTTTCTAATCAGAATTACTTTCAATTAAAATTGAAGCACTTGTGGAAGTGTAGCTCAGTTGTAGAGCACTTGCCTAGCATGTAGAAGGCATGATCTCCACACTGCAGACAGACACACACCAAGTTTGGTACATAGACAGCAGGACTAAAGGGAGCATCATTTCCCACTCCTATGGAGGGCAGTACATGGGGCAGACCTCAGCGGTATCCTGGGGCATCCTCACAGCTTCAGAACTTTTAAAACAGCAAGTGAACTACACAGTCCCTGACTGCGTTAGCCCCAGTGAACTACGCGATGCTAGAGAAACTACAACTGTTGAATGCCCAAACTCCAACGGAAATGTAGTTTCCTGGTGGCTTTCTACTGTGTTAAGTGATCACAATTAATAATCATAACTCTACACGGTCCAGCCACTTCCTGTCTTTGATACTTGCTATCTGGCGTGAACAGCTGTGTTTCATTTGCTACAAACCCAGTGTTTAGGGATGAGGCCCACGACTCATCCAAGGAGACTGTGAATGGAGTAGGTACAGCACATGAGACCAGTATCTAGCCATGATCACCAAGGTCGGAGCAGGAGCATGACCCAGAGGAAAACCACAGTGCTTTAGTAGGGTGTATCTGTGGGCCCACACTGTTTTGGGCCACACAGATCTTGAGGATGTGGACTTTGGCTGACATTATTATCCCATTATGAGGAGAGGGCTAAATTAAATTGAAACCAAGAAACAACAGGTTCTGTGTTACTAATTGTGTTAGTCGCATTATGGCCTCCTGGATGCACACACTGTGTAATCTGATTGAAGAGTCATCCTTGAACATAACCTTTCCATTAGGCAACTCCCGTAACATTAAATTCTTAGCCCATACTTGTTCAATCAAATGTATCTTCTATAAATGACTTCACATGACAGAATCATTCAGAAACAGCATTTGTCCATTTTCTTTAGTGTTCTCTGGAGGGAAAACCTGGTCCAGATGTCAAGCAGATGCAGCAGCTACTCTACTTCCTTTTGGCTCTTTTCCATCAAGGACCAGAGAAAATCCAGGGTGATTTTCATCTTGCTTTTAACATGTTATCAATATCCTTTTCTTCCTCTGAATCTTGATCTGGTATCCAACTGAAAACAAGCATACATACATTCAATCACATCTGGAATAATAATTTAATCAAACAATTCTGGTAAGAGATGTGAGTAACTTTATAAAAGAAGCGAACTAGCTTCCAGAAAAATCAAAAATTTGACTGAGCATGCGGTTGATGCCTAGAGCCAGCATTCGGGTGGCCAAGGCAGAAAACGTGAGAGCACAAGGCTAGCTGGGGCTACCTAGTAAGACCTGTACTAACAAAAGAAAAAGTGCAAAGGCAGGAAGAAAATTAATGAAAGGGGCATTACAAACAAAAGAAACCACAGTTCTTCCTATGGGCCAACAAAGACTTGCTCCTGTAAGATTGAAATTTCATTTACCTTTTTGTTTTAACTATACTCAATGAATGTTCTACCAAGCCTACCAAGTACATCTGTAAATTCAAATGTACTTGAAATTTTTAAATAGCAACTAGAAACATTAATGACACAGGATCATGGTATTAAAAATCCTTGAGTTCCTTCCTCCTAGACTAGCCCCAAGTTCTTTGACTTAAGCCTATCAATGGAGCCACTTCCTGAAGTCACAGATGGAGAAAAGGGTCTGAAGTCAGTGTAAGGCAGAATTTCCAAGTCAATATAGCTGTTCAAAACTCCACAGGAAGGAATTATTTTGGAGATAGGCCCTATCAGTGAGTCCAACAGTAGAACAGACAGCTGTTTATTTGAGCACAGCCTGAAACAGCTGAGAGCCTTTTTTAAATATATAAATTATATATTTCTCTGTACTATGCATTGAAGTCAAGGCCTCACACAGGCCAGGCCAGCACTCTACTACTGAGCTACATCTCCAGCCCTCTTTTATACACTTTTTCAGACAGGCTCTCACTAAGGTCTCCAGGCTGGCCCTGAATTCACTCTATAGCCCATCAAGGCCTTAAACTTACTGTCCTCCTGCCTCACAGTTCTGCACCACTCAGCCTGATTGAGAGTCCTATTTTCCAAAAACAAATCAAACATGGGAATAACACTGGAATGGTTCAACCAACCCATCTTACTGCCTCTCTAGACTCATGCTCTGAAACAGTAAGAATTAACCACATGACTTAAATGCATGTTCCCAGCCCAAACACTCCATCAGCTAAGTGTGACATGATGCACTTGGGAAGACTCATAGTCATAATCTTAGAGGAACAATATGGGAACCACTGTCTGCTCCAGGTACAAATATGAGGGAAGGTCTGCCTTTTACTGTTATTCATCAAGTCACTGACATTTTAAATTCAAAATTATAGCTAGGTGTGGTGGTGCACACCTTTAATCCCAGCACTTGGAGACAGAGGCAGGCAGATCTCTGTGAGGCCAGTCTGGTCTACAAAATGAGTTTCAGGACAACCAGAACTGTGACACAGAGAAACCTTGTCTCGCAAAACAACAAACAAAAAAATTCAAAACTATTAAAATTACTCAGAAGTGGCCATGCCTGTCAGAAATCCAGTAGGCTGCCCACAGACCTCCTCAGCTCTTTCTGTTCCCCCAGACATAACTCCTCAACCTCATCCCTAGTGCTGCACCTGCCCCCACGTCTGTGGATCCCACAGACCATCCCCTCCTAACCTCCCACACCTCACAGGTTGCTGCATCCCAGGCTCCAACACCAACAGGCCTTCCCTGTGAACACACCAGCTGTGCAGAGCAGTAAAACAGGCAACATACAGCCATCACACTCTCCGAAAATCCAGAGAATCCAAGGAACAAAACACCCACCTGACAAAGGCAAACCCAGAACTCAGCACCTAGACCTATAATCATCCCAAACCCAGATGGCTAGACACCAGCATAAGAACACAAAACAGCCAGGGCAATATGTCTCCACTGGAGCCCAGCTATCCGAGCACAGCAGGCCCTGAATATTCCAGCATAGCTGAAGCACAGGGAAAAGACCTTCACACCAACTCTAAGAAGACGACAGAGTCTGGAGAGCTGGCTCAGCAGTTAAGAGCACTGTCTGCTCTTCCAGAGGTCCTGAGTTCAATTCCCAGCAACCATGTGTAATGGGATCTGATGCCCTCTTCTGTCATATAGACACACATGCAGACGGAGTACTAATAACAAAAAAAAAGGAAGATGACAGAGGCCCTTGAAGAGGAAATGAATAAATCCCTTAAAGAAATCCAGGAAAGGGCTGGAGAGATGGCTCAGAGGTTAAGAGCACTGGCTGCTCTTCCAGAGGTCCTGAGTTCAATTCCCAGCAACCACATGGTGGCTCACAACCATCCATAATAAGATCTGGTGCCCTCTTCTGGTGTGCAGACAGAACACTGTATATGTAATAAATAAATTAAAAAAAAGAAATCCAGGAAAACACAAACAAATAATTAGAGGAAATGAATATTCTTTAAAGAAAACTAAACAGTTGAAGGAAATGAATAAAACTGTTCAAGACCTGAAAATGCAAATAGAAACAATAAAGAAAACACAAACTGAGGCAATTCTGGAAATGAAAAATTTAGGAATTTGAAAAGAACTACAGAGGCAAGCTTCACCAACAGAATATCAAAGATGAAAGAGAGAATCTCCGGCATTGAAGCTACAAAAAAAAAAAAAAAAAAAGAAAGAAAGAAAGAAATGGATACATCAGTCAAAGAAAATGTTAAATCTAAAAAATTCCTGATATAAAACATCCAGGAAATCTGGACACTGTGAAAAGACCAAACCTAGGAATAATAGGAATAGAGGAAGGAGAAGAAACCCAGCTCAAAGGCCAAGAAAATATAGTCAACAAAACCATAGAAGGAAATTTTCCTAACCTAAAAGAAATGTCTATAAAGGTAAAGAAGCATACATAACACCAGATAGATTGGACCAGGGGTTTTTGTGAATGGACTCACGTTTATCACTGGATTCCAAACACTATTATCCAAACCATATCACTTCAGCCAATTTATGATTATTAAAGCATTCACATTTAATTCTATATATAGTTAACAAAAAGCTTTCCAAAACTGTTAATCACTTACCATTGATCTTTTACACTCAAAAAATGAATACTGCAAAGCTCTGCAGTGTCCTTCCTTCAAACACTGCCGTGGGGATTTTCCTTCCTGTGAAACAGGAACCAATATGAGTATCTGGGAAATTGTCCCACAAAGCACAAGACAACTATTCTCCTGAAGGAAGCTCTTAAAAATATTTAATTTCGGGGCTGGAGAGATGGCTCAGAGGTTAAGAGCACTGACTGCTCTTCCAGAAGTCCTGAGTTCAATTCCCAGCACCCACATGGTGGCTCACAACCATCTGTAATGAGATCTGGCACCCTCTTCTGTGTACATAATAAATAAATAAATCTTTAAAAAAAATATTTAATTTCTCTTTAATAACCTTGATGAAGAAAAACAAATGTAAAGATTATTAAATAATTGGGTACTCTGAGTCTCAGTTTTTAAATTTTATGTGTATAAGTGTTTGCCTGCATGTACAAATGGGCACCACATGCAGACCTGGAACCATGGAGGTCAGAAGAGGGTACCAGATCCCATGGAACTGGAGTTTTATGTGATTATGCACCAACATATGGGTGCTAGGAACCAAACCCTGGTCCTCTGTAGGAGCAACAAGTGCTCTTAACCACTGAGCCATCTGTCTTTCCAGCCTCCAGAGTCTGACACGTTCAGAACACATCATTAATGTTTATATAAGCCTTCCTGTGGGTGAGAACTATGAATTGGATGCCTTAAAATGAGACCCTTTCAGTACTGGTTCTAACAGTACATAGATGTTAGAGGGGCTGGAGAAATAGCTAAGTGAATCAATTGCTTGCTGTGTATGAGGTCTCCAGTTCAGCACCCACATAAAAAGCTGGGCCCATATGGTGGCAGGTGCCCAGAATCCCAGAACTGCATCCTGGAGACAAGCAGATGTGATAGTCTAGCCAGTCGGGTTCAGTGACACCTTATCTCAAATAATAAGGTGGAGGGGCTAGAGAGATTGAGTCAGCGGGCAAGAGAGCTTGCTCTTCTGAGGTCAAGATCTGTAAGTGTTCTTTCGATGAAGACACACAAGAAAACCCTGGTGAGTTCCCTCTGACTGTTCCAACTTTTCTGGCTTCCCAGGAGTAATAAAATCTTAAGAAGTCTATCTCTAAGTTGGTTCCGAACCTTCCCCCCACCACACCCCCTTCTCCTCACTAGCCCCCACGGGACCTTACATTCTTATCGTCGGGGTTCATACTTACTACCCTGAGTTTTTCTGAGTCCCCATAGTTCCTCGACCGTCTCCCATGGCAGCACACAAAATACAGGCTTATGCTGAATTCCTCCCAGAATGCAACAGTGTGGGGCTCAAGGACAAACTACGGCACGCCGTAGGACCACATTAACTTCCATATTCTAGAAGCCAAGGGACTAAAAATCACCACAGATCCAAGTAGCCACACGGAGCAGGTACAGACCTCGACAGCGTCCCTTGGAGTGGGAGTCTCTGGTGGCTGGTGCCCAAAACTGGGCAGAGTGCCAGCACTCGGGAATCACTTCTTGGACTGAGATGGCTTACTGTTTACAAAAACCCCGAGACGGGGCGATGCGTTAGTTATCTCCCATTAAACCCCAGAGGGAACATGGGCTGGGAGCTCAAGAGATCGTTCTGAAGAAGTCCGGAGCTCACGCTGCGACCTCCACCCCCACCCCCACCCCGCGACGTGACCGCCCCAACAGGCCGCCAGTCTTGGCGACGCTCTTTCCCGGGACGCGCTACCTGGAGCACACAGGCCGACTGCAGCAGACACGCGCCCAGGTCCTCCTTCACGCCCGCGCACGCGCCGCCCTCCGGCTTGTCCTCATAATACCGGGGCATGACGGCGCCCTGCCGCCCTCACAAGCCCGGATCGCCGTCCTCAGCCACCGGGGAGCGCCCCGGCGGGCGGGCGGGAGCCACGCCCACGGACAGGGTCGAGGGTAAGAGAAGGGCCTCAACCACTTCCGGCGGGCCCCCAATCCAGGCGCCGAGTCTTGAGGGTGTTGTGCGCAGGCGTGGCGGAAGTGTGTGCCTGTGACGTCAACATGGGGCGCCGCAAATGCGGGCTACGTAGCGGTCGGGGAAGTAGCCCCAGCGGCGCCTGGGCTCGGCTGCCGGGCGAAGGTGGCAGAAGTCCTGGGCCCAGGGCGAGGCAGCACGGGCCTCCAGGTGAGGCCTGCTCTGTGGGAGCGGGGGTGCCATTCGCGCTGACGGCCGTTTCCGCGGCCAGCTCGTGAGCTGGCTGGCGTCTCGGCGGCCGGGTTAGGGACAAGCTGGCGGCCGGCAGCTCCAGCCCTCGGCCCGCAGTGGGTAATACCAAAGACGCCCAGTCACGTTGGAGTTGCAGAAATAGGGCCGTTTTTTTATTCTAAGCAGGTCTGGAATTTTACACGGGAGCCACACACCCAGATACCCTTACGTTGCTTGTTCTTTGCTCAGATGTCACTGGGCCGTCTGTTTTTAGTTGACAGCGGACCGGCAGGCTTGTTAGGGTAATGGAGAGCTGCGGGCGGGGCGGGGCGCCGACGGGGAGGCTGAACCCAGGGTGGGGCGGTGACCGGTGCTCATTTAGCTTCGGACTAGTTGGACCGGCCCCTCCGCGCTGTTGTTCATCCTACCCAGCTATTCTGGGAGTAAAGCCACCAAGGACTGGAATTGGCTTCTTTTTTATGTCACATTCTGAATAACCAGAAGCCTTCTGGCGGTCGGTGATGGGCTTGTAGGAATAAAGCTGTGTGTTTTACCTTTTCAGTAACATTGCTTTCAGCTTAAAGGAAGTTTTTTGTGGTTGCTGTTTTGTTTTCAATCTTGGCCATTAAAAACATGAAATTTTGAGTCAGCGTTCCAGTCTTTGTTCTGTGTCCATGAGGAGGTCGCTTCATCCTCCTTGTGCTTTTTCCTCATTAGCTAACACAGCTGTCAAAGGCTTGACTGAGGTGAAGGGTGGAAAACCGTGGACTCCAGATGAATGGTTTCAGGTGGTGCAGAAGAGCGTGGTACTGCCCTTGATGGACGTGCAGTTAACACTTGCCAGCCCCTAGAGAAGCCCCCCTGAGCCAATCCATTGCTTCTGGCCCCCAGGCCTTCCTGAAGGTAGCAGGAGAAAATGCACTCTGAAGAGGAGTGCTGGTAGCCAGACAGTTCTTAAGATTACATCTAAGAGAAGTGTTTTTATTCCATCCAGGAAGATGCTACCAAGTACTTCAGTGGGTTCTTCAATGCAAGGGAATGGAGTCTTGAATTCCAGGGATGCAGCGAGACACACAGCTGGAGCAAAACGCTACAAGTACCTCAGAAGGCTTTTTCGATTCCGGCAGATGGACTTTGAGTTTGCCGCATGGCAGATGCTCTACCTATTCACTTCCCCACAGAGGGTTTATAGAAACTTCCATTATCGGAAGCAAACAAAGGATCAGTGGGCCAGAGATGACCCTGCTTTCTTGGTCCTCTTAAGTGTCTGGCTCTGTGGTAAGTGTGTGTTAGTTTACAAGCACTATAGTTGAGAAACAAATGGGTATTTCAGAAGAAACTTATTTAGAGTGTCTTTTGTGATAATGTATTATGGGTTATAATCTGAGGATATTTGAAGCTGTCTCTCCACTCCCCAATCCCAAAAACCTTAAAAAGCTGGCAGGAAAGTAATGTTCTTCCTGGTTCAGGCCGTAACACACAAGCCAGAGTTAACTCCTGTATTGGGACATTGAAAAGTAGGGGACAGGATTTACTCCATAGTTGTGTTTTTTTTTTTTTTTTTGAGACGGGTTCTAGATGTGTAGGCCAGGCTGGCCTTGAACTCAAGATCCTCTTAACTCATCCTCTTGAGTGCTGGCATTAACATGCATATACCACCACACTCACTGGCTTAAAAAACAAAACAAAACCTAATGTGAACCTATACTGCAGTGTGTGCAAAGAAATGTTAGAATGGGAAATTACGTTTCATAAGGGGGCAAATCTATGAGGCCGGAAGAATGTAGTGGTTGTTTTATTTTGTTTTGTTGGCAGGGTATTGGTAGGTCTAGGGATAGAAACCAGGGACTTAAACATGCCAGTCAAATGCTACACAGAGCTACACCCTCAGCTTTCAGAGTAGGAGTCCTGAAGGTACTGATTTGTACTTGAAAACCACCTTCAAGTTCTCCTGTACATCAAGGAAGCATCCCAGTCAGCTCTAGGGTGTTGAAGTGTGTAAGTGCTTTCCACATTTAACAGGGTTTACAAATGAGTGGCGTGCCTTCTGCACAGGCGCTATTGGGAATACCCAGTCTGTCATGGTAAACGAGTACAGGAGGCTGTCCCTCTGCCTGTACTCAGAGGTGGCGTTTATTTCTGTATCATCGCATATTACACATCTTGAGGGTTTTATTGCCTTGTCCACATACCAGCACTACACTTTGGCCTATGGATGCCAGGGACTGTGTCTTATATCCTAGAGCCTAACGGTGAATCTTGTAACTCTTTATTTCAGTGTCCACCATAGGATTTGGTTTTGTGCTTGACATGGGATTTTTTGAGACAATAAAGCTGCTCCTGTGGGTTGTATTCATAGATTGTGTAGGTGTTGGCCTTCTGATATCAACTTTAATGTGGTAAGTACCATAACTTGCTTTTTTGTATACTGCTGGGCCTCTGTTTACTTCAGTAGTACAGTAGCTAATGGAAATTCAAATAGAGTAGCGGAAGTGGTCAGATTGACTGCCAAGATTATTGTAACTTGGCCTCTTGTGTTTATACTAGATCAGAAAATACTTTAATGGGTGCTTATTGTCACTGTAGCAAAGCCCAGAATGGTTACATCCGGTTAAATCCTAAGTTTTCAAGATGATCACATACGATTCTGCTTCTGTCTGGTTAGCTGTTTTCTGCATGTGCCAGTGGAGACCACGTCCAGCTGCATAAGTGCTTTGGCAGTGTTTAGACCCATTTATGTCTGGAGGGTTACCCTTTGGGCTTTTACTTTGCCATTAAGTCATTTGTGTTTGAGAAGGGTTTTGTTTTGAATGTAGCTCCTTCCTGATGAGAAGAAAGCCCGTCCAGAGGTCTTCAAAGGCCCTCAGCCTGCTGCTTTCTGTCGGGTTGAGCAACAGTGTTTGGCGTTCAGCTTCTCACTTCTCTTACAGAGAATGCTCCTTGTGGTTGGCCTCCAGGGTAAAAGGTAGTGGGTGTAATAAGTGGACTACGGCCGGGCGGTGGTGGTGCACGCCTTTAATCCCAGCACTCGGGAGGCAGAGCCAGGCGGATCTCTGTGAGTTCGAGGCCAGCCTGGGCTACCAAGTGAGCTCCAGGAAAGGCGCAAAGCTACGCAGAGAAACCCTGTCTCGAAAAACCAAAAAAAATAAATAAATAAATAAAAATAAAAAAAAAATAAGTGGACTACATAGAGAGTGAAGATTGAGGAGGAAGCAGAGAAAACTTGATGGACTATTTTACTCTCAGATGGAGGTCCACATGCTGTCAGTCATTTTTCAGTCTCCTTTATAAGTTGGAGTTGTTTCACTAGATGTTGTTAGGTGTAGTTGGGATGATAGGCCCTTGATACCTAGATGAGTGTTCAGTATATGGTAGCTATTACTATTTTAAACAAAATGCCAAGGCTGTAACCTCTGAAATCAACCTTTTATTTTCCTTTGTAACTTGATTTTATGGTTACTGGATAATGAATGCTATTATGTATCATTACTGGCCTAAGCTGAATACTGCTGATGTAAATCAGATACTCATTGTCAAGCAACTTGCAGGGGAAATATGTAAAGCTTCCAAGAACAGTTTCTTGCAAGTGTTCTGAGTACAGTGATTCTGGATGGGCACAAGGCAGCCTGGAGGTGATTACCTTTGGTTTGTGTCTCTCCCATAGTTTGGTCATGTAGAAAAGGACTCACTGTGTTATTTGTGAGAACACAGATGTCATAAACCTGTGAGGAGCTGGAAGTAGAAACAATGGCATCCCCCCAAAACACATTGCAAAGGTGTCATAGGAACCAACAGCAGGCTGTTTTAGGAGAGATACAAGACACTTGATTCCTGGTTCCAGAGGCATGGTTATGTGCAGCATCATGGTAGGTCTGGGGACAGGTGACACTAAATGGCTATGAGGAAATGAGACTTAGAAAATAGCCTTGATGGAATTCAGAAGGGAAAAAATGGGCTTTTATGTTCATGACTGCAAGTGTGGGTGGAGGGTAGAAGAGAAGTGGAGAGCTAGGAAGCTGAGAATGAAGCAAATCTGTTCACACTGTTGAAAGTCTTCAACACGGCAGAGAAGTAGAGAAGCCGGCTCAAGTGAGAAAAGGGGATGCCAGAACAAATGACGTGGGAGGAGGAGGAGGAGAGAAGATTTAGAGCTTCCTGTGCTAACAGGATGTGATGGCTAGGAAGTTCGGGCTTCGGAGACTGTGGTAAATGCCGCAGAAGCACTCTGCGCTGGCCATGCCGAGTCAGGGAGCTGGTGGATGTTCACTGGAGAAGGTGGCAGGGAACACGAAAGCAGAGGACTGGAAACCTCCAGACAGTAGTCTGGCCTGAGATGTGGCTGTCTTGGAGGTGGGAGAGAGCAGCCAGTTAATTGCCTTGGCCTTCTCTAGGAAGGAATTTCTGTCCTATTTAAGGGGTGCACGGAGGTGCAGCAGAAGGTAGTGATTACATAAAAGAACTTCTGGGGAGTGAGCTGCAGACTACCTACAATTCCTTTATCAGTCATAACTATTTTTAAATTTTATAATTTATGAAGTTCTGTGTGATAATTTGATTTATATATAAAATGATCAAATCAAGGTAATTAGCTTTTACCCCACACATTTACAACTTATTGATGTTGGGAACCTTTGAAGTCCTAGCTCTTATAAAATGTCTAGCACCACTGTGCTGTGAGCATTAGAACGCCTTGCTTCTATTTTGATAGTCACAGTCTGGCCTCCGTCACCCCTACTTTCTTAGCATCTGGTGTCCATGATTCCATTTCCTATTACTCTGAGGTCAGGTGTCTTTGTTGTTTTTATCTTTCCTTTCCTTGCTTTTTTCACTGCCTTTTGTGAAACTGAATGGGACATATTCTTGGCTAAAACAGTGTCTGGTGAGTTAGTTTGTCCAAGTGAAGCACTATTGTTTTGACTTTTTGATAACTAAGTATAGGCTGTTTATTATATTCTGCCATGTTTCTCTTGTTGTGCTGTTTAAGCTAGGGACTCACACTATAGTCCAGGCTAGTCTAGAACTTACCATGTAGCCCAAGCTGGCTTTAAACTAAAAATTGTCATGCCTTCACCACCTGCCTGCTGGAATTACAAGCATTCACCACCACAACCCGCCCTGTGTTCTGTATTCAATATGTAAGACATTAAATTGAATTAAAATACAGTGACATGGACTCACCAGGTAAAGCACTTGCCCAGTTTAATCCCTAGGATTCACATGTTAGAACTAGCTCCACAGAGTTGTTCTCAGACTTCATGCTCTCCCCTCCCTAAATAAACGTTGTAATATTAAAAAATTGTGTTTAAAACCCACTAACATACAAAGGACATTGTCACAGATGTTTATGGACCAAAGGTCCTTTTCATTGAGGGTTTGGACACGATGCTTTTCTGGTAGGTCAGGTTGTAGAACAGCGATGCAGCATGCATACACCGTTCTGTCTGGGGGCACCACTAGCCAGCAGCCGCTTGCCCTTGTTTTCTCCTATTTCCCTCACTTTTAATGGGAAAGGCAGTTGATACAAGTCTTGACCGTGAGTATTTACTGGGTTTTTTGTTTAGCTGGTTGTTTTTGATGATGTCATCATTTTGGTGATGTCATTTAGACCCATGGCTTTCAATACCATCTACACACTACCTTAGACCTTTCAACTGCAGGCTTTGTATACAACTTAATCCATGTTGGTAATTAAGCACATTTGTCATAGCTAATCCCAGTCCCCAATCTTGCCCTCTCCTTCCTTCTCAGAACCACTTTCGGTGCCATCAGCCTGTCCTTGGCTGATAGTATTGCTGTCTTCCTCCTTGTTCAGGGCAAGACTGTTGTGGCTTCACCTTCAACATCACCTCCACTGTTATGTGATGCTAGTGACAGGCTATGGTCTTCTCCTCTTGTCTGTTGACTCTGCTCTCTGATTGGCCACCAAGGAGACCTTATCAAAACATTTCTTGCATCTTGACCCTGGCTTCTTTTACCACGAGTAAAAGATTGAGAAGTCACAAAGTAGCCACAGGCACCCGAAGAGCTGTTTCCTCTGCATTTGCTTTGATTAGCTACCTGCTCTATTCCTTCCTTCTTCCAGGCCTTCAGCTGTGACCGGCATCAGCAGTGCCGTGCTTCCTCACCTAAATGTTGAGATTTAAAAATCGCACCTCAGGCTTGCACCTCTGCCGTTCTCCATAGCACCATGTCAGGCTTCTCCCACTAAAGGGAAGGCAGAGACGCTGGCCTCTTTCACTGCTCCTTCTATAGAACTTTGGTAACGTGTGGCACCCCGAAGGTGCTTGGTACTGAGAGAACAAGTACATTGAGTGAGAAGTTCTCATTTTGCTCTCCAGGTTCATCTCCAACAAGTATCTAGTGAAACGCCAGAGCAGAGACTATGATGTGGAGTGGGGGTATGCCTTTGATGTACATCTGAATGCATTTTATCCGCTCCTAGTCATTTTGCATTTTATCCAGCTCTTTTTCATCAACCGTAAGTATTTGTTTCTCAAATGTTCTCAAGGTTCTTATTGTGTGAAGAGACTCACTATATGCATTTTTTTCTGGCAGATGTTATCCTCACAGATACATTTATTGGATATTTAGTTGGAAATACCTTATGGTTGATTGCGGTTGGCTATTACATCTATGTAACCTTTCTGGGATACAGTGGTAAGTTACTTTTGGCAGTTTAAGAATGTAACAGGGAAGGAAATAGACATCAGCAGTGGATTTACAAGGCATTGACAAACACTGTGGTTCATTCCATATGATCATCACTATCCACAAGTAGAGTGGCATGTAACATTTGTTATAACCTTAAAGGAGCTTTGCTAACTCACTGTTTCCGAGTTACAGGCAGAAGTCCCTGACTATTCTTTCCTTCCTTGTGTGTATTCAGGCTCTGTGTTATTAACCATGGGCTAGAGAGGAAAAGGCATGGGCTCATGGTTAAAAACCTTTCTTTGGTTCTGTAGATGATCCTAGGGTCTGCTGATCCCAGGCCATATTTGCAAACTTATTGCTAAATCTGTTATTTTTCCTAATGTGAATGAAGAATACTCTTAGGCTGGGAGTGAGTGGAGTTGAGTAGAAAACCTGCCTACTGTGTGCAAGGTCCCATGTTCAACCCCAGAATCCCCATTGCTGAAGTCTAGAGATCTCAAGATTGATCTCACAGAACCATCCACAGTATGGTTTGTTCAGGTCTTTTTTGCTGCTTTGGATGACTGGGACCTTACTGTAAATAGAAACAGCTCTTACCTCTGACGGTTCCTCACCCCATGACCAGTTTCCCAGGGATCACTTCATCTTCCACTTGCCTTCTCTTGGGGATTAGGGTTTTTCTAGGAAATGTTCACATTATCCTGACAGTGTTGTAATGCATGGCACTGTGAAGCACTGGTTCTCTTAGTGCCTAACAGTTGTTGAGTATTGTCTCTAAGAAGTGCATGTGGGGAACTGGTTCAATTCCCAGCAACCGCATGGTGACTCGGCTATCTATAATGAGATAATCTGGTGTCCTCTTCCGGCGTGCAGGCAGAACACTGTATACATAATGAATCTTGTGTTTAGTTTAGTGTTGTGTTTAGTGCCTTAGCTCTTCCCCAAAGGTGGAGTTATTGATTGTAGCTCAGTTTGAGTTGTGTTGCTTTTGCAGTGGAAACACTCCAGTGCCGCAAAGTGATTTTGTCCCATGTGGTGTCAGTCAGTGTATAAAATGCATAATGAGATCCATTACCTTGCATACTAAGACCCCTAGGGCATCTGTCTAGATCAGCGGTTCTCATGGGTTATGACCCCTTTGGAGGTCTCATCGGACATCCTGCATATCAGATATTTATGACTCATAACAGTAGCAAAATTAGTTATGAAACAGCAACAGAATAGTTTTATGGTTGAGTCACAGCATGATGAACTGTGTTAAAGGGCCGTAGCATTAGGAAGGTTGAGAATCACTGGGAGTTGCATTCATCCCTCTGCTGTTTCCCAGCGACGCTAACTGAGAGGTGTCTGTAGTTCTGCAAGTAGCATCATGGTCCTATGCGAATGTGTCGCTCATCTGCCCGCGGTTGAAGAGCCTTCTTTCAGCATGTTCATGTCACCTGTCCTTGTTTCCTTTCCAGCACTGCCGTTTTTGAAAAGCACAGTAATCCTGCTCTACCCATTCGCTCCTCTGGTCGTGCTGTATGGACTGTCGCTGGCCCTGGGCTGGAACTTTACCCACACACTGTGTTCCTTCTACAAGTACAGAGTGAAGTGAGAAGTGACCGCAGCAGTGGAGCGCAACTGTCAGGTGTTGGGGAAGGGACAAGTTCCTGTAAAGTCTGTAAATTCTTTGTAGATACCAAGTTTACAAATTTGAGGTGATACTAACACTGTTGTCTAGACCATTCCTTAAAACTAATTAAATGTACATTTCTAATAAATATTTTTAAACTAAAGCATGTAATTGTTTACTTAACCTGAAGCTACATATAAAATATCAAGGGCACAGTAAGAGGTAGATGTCACACACCATCTTGTTGGCAAGATGGACAGACTCACCTTCATAAGCTTGTTCAGCCCGTTCCCTGTGCGTATATGGCCGTGAATACCTGTAGAGATGACAGCCACTGTCTTAGCCAGGGTGCCATGTTTCCCTTTTAAAGATTGAAGAGGAACCAGCAACTAGTTAAAAAACAGATTAAGTAAACACCATAGTAATAGCGCTTAAAAAAAAAAACTGTACATTTATTCAGTTTGAGCCATTTTTATTAGAAGGAATCTTGATTCAACATGGCTTTTCAAACTTCTTTATTTCAAATACACATGGACAGTTATAGCACAGAGACCATTATGAAAGGCACAGTCAACAGGACATTATTGGGTTTCAACAGAACATTAATAGCAAACTTGAAAATAAATAATCTAATCTGCCTTTAAAAATCCAGCAGGTCCCTCAAATATTACTGCAGCTATGAACCGTTCAGCCCATGAAGACACTGCGAGCAAAGTATGTACAATGCATTGAAGGAGGAGGAGGAGGAAAAGAACCTGGTACAGCTTAGCAAAGAGGTTCCTTGGGCTGCTCCGAGAAACACCCCCAATGCAAAGACAGCCTTTCTGGAGGAAGTGCTCCAGCTGAGCAGTTTTCCACTCCACTGGGGGAACATGACGGTGAGGCTTAGTGGACTCCACACCGAGGAGTCTGCTGCCAGCACTCCGGACAGTACTGTCCCCAGCAGCCTTTGTATGGCTCAGACCCTGCAGCTTCAGGTTTTACACCAAGCTGGAGCAAACACAGCATTTCCAATAAAATGCTAAGAAAGCTAAGGACCCCCACGCTTTTATTCTGGGACCAAGTGCTAATGGCTAGTTCAACTGGACTAGCAGCAGCAGCCAAAGCAAGTGGCCTCCTTAGCATCCACAAGCTGTCCCTACAGCGAGCCAGCTGTTCGTTGAGAGCAGCTGGAGCCCCACTGCATATCCCACCATGCTCACAGTGGGTGTGGCTCCCTACACACATCCCCCCCCCCAACTCAGGTTACTGTCTGACACTGGGCACACGGGCACACGCTGCCTGCAGTGTGTTCCTGCTGCTGCCTGCTTATTCTTGCAGGAGCTGCTTTAGGTAGTGCAAACACTCAGAAAGGGAGTATTTCAGAAACAAGGCTTCATTTAGCTAGTGGTGGTACAGGGGCACGGGAAACAAAATCCTTGGTTTGGCTTTTTTGTAGGTTTTTTTTGTTTTTTTGGTTTTTATTTTTTTTGGTCTTTGTAAAAGACTGGTCATCTTTTTAGCATTGTATGTTCACATGCATTAAATTGAACATATTTAGCATAGCATATATCTGTTAAGATTAATCATTTAAATCCTCACAACTATCAAAGTTTAAATTTTACAGGCTATAAGTGTTGTTACATAGCTTGGGAATGCCCTTTTCTAGAAAAGGACTGAGCTGGGACTTAAGATCCCTTACCATATGAAGATGACGACAACACAGGCTGTGAGACCTGACAGTGGTTAACCTTCAACTCCTTTAGTTCTGTTCGTATTCCTTCAAGGCTACGGCAGTATGATAAAAAAAAAAATAATAATAATAAGCACAAATGAGTGAACCAAATAAAAATAAACTTCGCTAGCAATGAATGGCTTGGAATCGAAGTATTTTGGAAAGCATCTAAATACAAAGCCTTCGTTGGTACATCCAGGGTTTATGCTGTGCTAGCTAGCTACTGAACTAAGTGATTTTTAAAAATTACTTACGAGAGCCTAAGCTCTAGCAGGTATGTTCAGCCCATGGCCCAGGACAGCAATGAATGGCACAATACAAAATTGTAAACTTCAAGCTTTTTAACATTTCCCTTTTCTGTTTGTATAACTGGACGGTGTTGTTCTCTAGATGACAGCGCCATGCTGCGGGGTCAGAAGGCTGGGCCCGCCTGGGAGTGAATGTACAGGCAGGGATTTTTCTCCTTTTCAATCTGATCTAAAATACCAAGGTTCATCACTCTTTCAGGTGCTCCTGACAGGCCCCTGAGTCAGTGCACTTTAACCTCATCTCGGAGAAAAAGATGCTCCCACACCCACAGTCTCATCCTGGCAGCTGTTTCCCAAACCACGAATACAAATCTAACCTGTAGTGGAGATGGGGGTCTCTGGCACAGAACATTCCAGCTAAGAGCCAGGAATGAGACTTGCTAGGAATGAGTTTACTCTGTATGTCTATCAAAGAATATCAACAAGTGGGGCATGGTGATGCACATCAGCACTTGAGAGGCAGAACTGGGAGCACAGAAGTTCAAGGCCAGCCTGGGCTGCAAGGTGAGACCCTGTCTTAAAAAAGTAACCTATTGCAGGCAATCAAATATGAAGTCTTCTCAGAACTGTCTGAAATTCCTTTTCTGTTGCTTGTTACAAAACACCACACATCTAGCCACTTAGAGCACCACCATTTATTATCTCACTGTTGTGCAAGACTTACCCGGACTGTCTTACACAGCGGCAGTCAAGGTGCTTGCCAGGCTGGCCTCTCATCTGAAGATGTCCATTTCCAAGCCTGGGTAAGTGTGGGGGTAAAGTTGTCTGGAAAAAACTGCAGCCCCTACTTCCTCAGCTGGGAACAAGCTTCCAATCATTAAGGCAGGCCACCTGCAGTCCTTCCGGGTGCCCCTTCCATGCGATGGTGTTTCAGAGTTCTGTTACTGCTTTCTCTCTCACTTCGACTAGCCTGACATGGCTCACACGATTAGATCAGTCCCCCACAGATAACCTCCCTTTTGCTAAGTAACAAGACATGACCCTGGATCATGGTCGCAGCTCTTGCTACACTGAGAAGGGGAGGATATTCTACAAGGTCATGGGAGGAGTCATTCTTAGAATCCTGCATACCACAAATACAGACTATTAACTGGGATGACCTTCTGAACATACTCTTTCCACATAGCTACACTTTTTGAGGGATAGCACTGTTGAGAACTTTATTTTTCATGAGTATGGAAGACTAAAAAGAACTCTAGTCTACCATTTTCCTGACAGCTTTTTGAAATTTCAAAAACCACTGAGAACCTTTGTTCAAACACACCCTAATGGATGCATACACACACACACACCTAGACTACAAGCTAAATTACCCATCTGCATTTGCTCTTTCTCATGCTTCTTAACCAAACATATCTCTTGACACTGATACAATGCATGCTGGGAAAAATGGTAACACCGAGCCAGGCAATCTTGGCCTTCTCACCAAAATACGCACCTTTACCTGGACTATGATGAATCCACAGGTCTACTTTCAATCACAGCAGCAGGATGCACTACTCCTTCTTTCTAGAATGTTCATATTTATACTCAACATCACAGTGGCTAGCAGAACCTCCCACCATGATGACAATGTACCATATTTCTCAGATACAATATGGTGGCTGCTGGCCACATGTGACCACTGAGCTTGTGGGCACAGAACTCAGCTTCAACAGCTGCCATGTGCTTTGTGCCTTCTGTAGGGGCCAGCACTACTCTGGAGTCTAATTTATCTGAAATACATACCAGATGCCAAGCACGGCCGACTTTACAGAATTAGTACTGCCTTTGGCACTTTTCCCGTTCACTATTCAGGGGAAAGTGGGTTGGTGGCCTCTGAGGTATCACGTGGACACCTTGCAGTCCTAGGCACTCTGGCTTCCCCTCCTCTCAGCTTCCCTCTCACCACCCTCCAGGGCTCCGGCGAAAACTTCTGGCTTGGGGAAAGCACATCTGCTTCGATTGTCTAGTGCTGTACTGGGCACAAAGGAGAAAGCGATGGACACTGAGGGTCAGATGAGCACCTGCTGTGGTGGAAGACAGGAGAGCTGGCCTCCAGAGCATGGAGTGTGTCCGAGAACACACACCACAAAGGGAAACTAGACACAGTGAGTGCGTGCATGGCAAGGATGGCAGGCAAACAGAGCTAAGAGAGAAATGACCCAGGTGCCAACAGAGCCTGCCAAGGCCCAGGCATGTTCTAGGCACTGGGAACAAGCTCATGGAGAAAAGCGAGAGATTCCCTGAATGAAGGAGAAGACTTGGCTACAAAGGTCCCTAGTAGCAAGAGGGACGAGTGGAGTTTGAGAAGATGTGCACAAAGAGCCATGGAGGGCCATTCAAATGGTGGCAGGGGTTGCACTGGTCTCGCTGGATTTTCAACCAGAGCCCTCGGGGAGCCCCATCCGAGTGGTCTCCCCATCTGTGAAGCTGCTGCTTTAGCGGTCACTTAGTGTTGAAGATAATGCTCAAATTTTATAATGAAAAGGTATTCCTCTTTTCAAAGGAATTTGCTTGTGTCTTAGGAAATGGGCTTAAGAAATCAGAGAAGAAAATAAAAAGTTGAAGGAAATGAGAGGGAAATTTACAAAACCCCAAGAAAAACGTCAGCTGGGCTTTGACACAGAGCACAGTAGTATTTAAAAATCTATATTTTCCCAGTCAGAACACGGCATGCAAAATAGCTGTTTAGTGCTATGTGTCCCATCCACTAGGCAACTACTAAGAAAGCTCCAGGCTGGAGACCACCAGCTAGGACCTCCCACAGCTCCAGGCCTCTACCATATCTGCTGGACATCTGCAGCCCCTGGATTACCAGAGTAGAATGGCTCAGCCTTCCTAACTGTAAAGCAGTTTCACGAGCTGGTCCTGTATGGGACTGCAGGGTAAGGAGGCATAAGCACTCTGGACACAGCATTTACTTCCAAGTTCATGATACAGTACAGCAAATCATTCCATGGAAACATACAAGCGCTACAATTACCTTTCACCAGAGCCCCACAGTACAGTTTTGGTTTGAAAATTATACCCATTATGATTCACACAACAGCATTACCTAGAAAACAATGTCTGAACTCCAAAACCTAACACGGGTGGGTATAAAAGGACAAAAGAGACACGGTGTCTAACTACTGGTTAAAGACAGCTTAAAAAGGAAAGACGTCTCATCACCCACACCAGAAGAAACCTGAAGGATTCTGTGTGTGGAGACTCAGACAGGGACCTCCCACCAGGACACTGGGGATCACACTGGTTTTCTGTGGCTACACACCATACACAGTACAGTAAAAGAACCCTCAAGAGGACACTGGTCTTTGAAAATCTTGGCTTTAAGGAATGACAAATGCCTCTGAAAATAGTTTGTTCAGAATTGCTGTGATTATAAAAGTACTTCAAGTTAAGAAACCCATCTAGAACCAATCTGGAATGGCAGTGCACTGGAAAAAATGGCATTGATCTGTAATGTCTGCATCTCCAAAAAAAAAAAAAATATAGAAAGAACTTAAAAAAGCCAGGGAACCGCTTCTTCAAAAAAAGGTATTGATTCAAAAATTTACTGCACAAAAATATGTACTTCTTACTGTGTTTCTAATAAATTAACTCCATAACATCTTTATGTGTATTTATATATTTATATTTATATTCATATATATATAATCCCTGATCATCTATAAAAGAGGGTCTATAATAGTAAAATAAATGAACTTCAAAAGTACCCCCTTCACAAAATGTATTTAACATTAGTTTTCTCAAATTTTAAGGAATGTAACAATATGTACAACTCTTATGTATTAGTATAATACCAAAATAGTCCCAGTCATATTAACAGGCTGTCAGAATTGTAAAACGTTTGTGTCAAGTTCAAATTGGAGGACAGCTTAGTTTCCAATGAATGCAGTTATCCATGGGAAGAGTCCCTGTCTGAGTGGAAATGACAATCATCTTATCTACAGTAGCTTCCCGAGAGGTAGTGTTCAAGTTCCAACAGAAAAGGCCGTGCTAACTATCTTTAATCGACAGTCACAGGAAGGATGTGTTGGTTTCTTAGAAGATCAATTGGTGACTTTTTTGATATGAATCTGAAATACAAAATAATGAAAGATTTGATAAAGCAGCTAATTCACAATTCCCAGAAGGCTTGAATTGCAAAATCAAAATGCAATTGAAAAAAAAAAAGGCAGCAGCTGCGTGGCTGTGCACACTGCATATCTGCTTACCTCATTAAGAATGGCCCAAACAGCAGAATTCTGAATAACCGAAAGTCGAACGGCTGAAATAGGGTTTAGACCAGGGTCCACGATTCCCTCTGCAACACCATACTCAAATTTTCCTTCACAAACAGAAAGTAATTGTTAAAGACTTGCTGGAGAGTCTGACGTGATCATAAAGCACCACCGAAGGCAAACCGTTTCTAGTGGATCTCTTTAGACAGGAAAGAAGTGAGTTGAAGCCCATCGGTGTGCTTTTATTCAGCTTTTGAAGTTCCATGGACTGATGTGCTCTTAAGGCCCTTCAAGGCAACCTGTGTAAAGCAGGGGTACACTTCTGCCCACTATGAACGAAGAGGCATGGTGAAGACATATGTGTTTTTACACCTACAGGATGTCAGCAAGTTGGTACTCTACTCAAACCTGACCCAATCCATTTTGTAACAGCAGTCAGCTGACTGCCCCAAAGTTTAAGTTGGTCATAAAGAGCGTCACCATTTCAGATCTTCAGGAGCTTTGGGCCTGGGGCAGGGTCTGTCCATGTGTATCGTTCCAAGGCTCCACTGAGAAGAAACTTATATGTGTTGCCTGCTCTATACAATTCCCATATACAACTCCAATTAAGATGAAAGACTAATTCATCTAACAGGTTGTTACTATCCAGAATATATATAGAAAACAAAAACAATAATCACCAAAAACCAAATAATCCAATTAATGGCAAGTAAGTTAAACAGTTATTGTTCAATAACTGACCAATAAATACATAGAAAAATGTTCAACTCAATATTACTTAGCCATCAGGAAGATGTAAATCAAAACTATATAGTAAAGGGCCTGAGAGATGATTCTAGCAGAGTACCTAGGTTTAAGTCCCAGCACTCACATAGTAACTCACAAACATCCATAATTCTAGTCCCAGGGGACCCGATGCCCTCTTCTGACTTCTATGGGCACCACACACAACACACATGGTGTATATACATATATGAAAGCAAACACTCATAGACACACAAAAGATACATACAAAAGGTGGTGGTAGCACATGCTTTTAATCCCAGCATGCAGAGACAGCTGAATCTCTGAATTTGAGACCAGCCTGGTCTACAGAGCAAGTTCCAAGACAGCCAGGGCTACCCTGTCTCAAAAATCAAATACAAAAAACAACAAAATTCCTTTAGAAAAAAAAAAATGAACCACACTGAAAGTCTACCTCACCCCAGTCAAAATGGCTATGATTAAGAAAACAATTCTAGACAGGATGCTGGGGAGAAGGGAGCCCTAAACATTGGTGGGGAATCTAGGCAGGTGCAACTATAGAAGCAGAATTCTCCAGAGAAGAGCAGAATTACTACAGAGGCCTCCTGGGCACACACCCAAAGGAATCTAAATATGCAACAGAGATGCCCAAAGACAGACACTGCATTCTTTTTTCATATACAGGCTCTAGATTTAAAATATGACACAAATCTAGAAAGGGCTCTATTTGGGAAGAGCAACTGGACCAGTGGAAGGCAGAAAAGACAGTCAATAAAATCAAAGGATATTAGACACATGTCTGAACATATTATAACAACGCCCATTATTTGGGCCAGTGACACCTCACTCAGAGGATGAAGGCACTTGTCACTAAGCCTAATTAAACTTAGTTCAAGCCTCCAAACTCACATGATGGAGAGAACTGACTTCTACAAGATTTCCTCCGAGCTCCACCTACACTCACTCACTCTGGTGCGTGTGTGCGAGCACACAAATAAACATAAATATGTGTGATTTGCTGCAAGCCGCAGGAAAACGTAATGGAATTCAGCTACTATCAAAAAAGCTACTACTTAGAAAAGTCAAGGACTTCTTCAAAGGCCAAGAAGTCTTGGTAATATTTTAGCTTTTGTGTATATATTAGCTGGTTCCTACAGTGACTTCTTGTAATGCTATGCATGCTTCCAAGAACTCCTAACAGTGTATTTATCTAAAATACCTCTCAAGCATCCAAGACCAAACGAAACAACACCTGTCTCCTAGGTCAGGAGGCTAGCTTTATTTCTTGCGCAATTTACAGTAAGACCCTCCTTCCTTACAGCCTTATTAATAGACTCCTAACTTCTTACCTAACCACTTCTAGGAATGCAGATTGAGCATATAAATTCCCTTCTTGACTAACCGATCATTAGCACTCATTTGGGTTGTAAAAGAAAGCCTGTCAGCCACTACCTGAGGAAAATTCTTACCTGCCTTTATGATCCCATAGGAATTCAAGCCTGGTGACCTTGCTCTACCAGAGGATCGCTGTGGCCTTGGGTTTATAACTGAATACCTCAGAGACTAAGGAGAACTGAGGTATAAGGAGAACGAAGAGAGGATATTAGGATTTTGGCTGGAGAGAATTTTTGACTCAAGAACTGGAGGTCAGGATAGAGGAAGATGAGGAAGAGACAGATGGGAAAGTACTAGATGGATAAGAACGAGATGAGAAGGACCTAGATGAGGCAGAACTAAGATGAGAGAATTAAGATAGAACTTAGAGGGGACAGCAGATAAAGGTAGAGACAAATCAGGTGAAAAAAGGAACTAGGCTTGAGTACAGAACTGTAGCTGTGTAGACAGGATTTTATCCCAGGAAAAAAAGCAAATGGACTAAAGAGCTCAGTGTGCTAAGATTCTATTTCCCCAAAATAGTTCTTGCCATTTGTAGTTTCTCTTCTGAGCTCCTGGGAAGTATATTATTAAGGCTGGTCCTTTAATAATATTCAAGAGTAATTAAAAACAAGAGACTCATCATCTTCCACAATGATAGATACTAATTTAAAGACAGAAGACAAGCAGAAACGGCCCTCTACAGAAAGAAGCAAGACCTTCTACAAAATGGCAATGTGCCCCATATCCATCTTTTCTTGCTGTAAGAATAATGTCCTTCTTAAAATAAAATAAAAATGGCTTAAGAAAAATGATGAGAGAGAGAGAGAGAAAAGAAAGAAGAAAGAAAAGAAAAAAGAAGAGAAAAAAGACAAGAAAAGAAAAGGAAGAAAAGAAAAAAAACCTTTCTGGGGCAAAGTTCTCCAAGCCAGAGGTCAGCAAACTTCTCAATGAAGGGCATTCTTTGTGGGCCACAGGACAGGTGAGGACGCTAAACAGAAGAGATCTCTGCCTCATCTGTATGGATGAAATCCACACACCTACGTGTTCTGGAGCACAGCCATGCCGAGGATGTGAAGGCAGTTCCTTATTCCTGGACAACACTCCACTTAAACGAGAGGTTCAGAGTTGGTTTTTCCCTGTCATCGGAACTCACTGCAAATGTCTGTCACTGCTGACCTACTGGTGACAGATGTTTTCTGGACTGTGTCCTCGAGACACCCCTTCACACAGCCCAGGTAATACCAAGCACCAGTATGAATCGGCCAACGTGTAATATTTGAAAAGACACACTTGTGTTTGTGTTTGTGTGGGGGTGTTTGTGTTTGTGTGGGGGTGTGCATACCCCTGTGTGTGCACGAGGACAATGTTTAGGAGCCGGTTCTCTCCCTCCATGTGGGTCCAGAGGACGGAACGTGAGTCATCAGGCTTGGTGGCAAGTGCCCTTACCAACGGAGCTATGCTGCAGGGCCACACACATGTGATCTCGGTGGCGCATACTTACCAGTTGGAAGTTATTTACATATTTATTTTGCTTTGCTATTCACTTTCTGCCACATTATTACACTGGAGATGAATCACTTCCAGCTAGAGGAAGAAGCCTCTCACCCAGTTTGATTGATTTTGAAATACAGCAATTCTTTATTCACAGTGAAGCATTTCCAAACCTCTGTTACCATGGTACTTCTGCCCTGGGAGGTGTATCCCCTCTCCCTCTCTGTACGTGTCCTTTAAAGAAGCTGATTATACTATCTGCTGCTTATTTTCCTAAAGAAACGAGGTTAGATATTGTATTAGCTTAAGAGAGTTCTGAGTTTCACAATAGGTTTTGGCTGTGACTCCTTTACCCAGTCGGCCATCAACAAGAACTTTATGCCTATAACACCTACTATCACAGTCCAGCATCGACTATGAAACTTCCTTGAAATAATTCTTTCCTCCTTTTCCTCTTTTTTTCCTTCCTTCCTTTTTCTCTCTCCTTCCCACAGAGTTCGAGCCATTAAGTATTTAATGAAGTAGGTAAGTCTTAGATGACAGGAGGAGAAAACAGGAGGAGGAAGACACCAGAGTGGCTGCTAGTAACATACAGCTCAATCTCCAGAGGGCAAGCTGAGCATGCCAGAGGCATTCCTGCCCATCACGTTAATCTTTGGAGCACACGCTCCATCCATAACTGAGCAAGCTCAAGACTGTACTCCGAAACTGCGCGTGCTCAGGGATGGCCTAATCTGTGCGAGAATGTGTGCCAGCTCACTAACTAAAATTCCACAGTTCCTTTGTTAAGAGAGAGCACTGCTTTGGAAACCCCATGACTACCTCGCCTCCTGGCAAATCCTAACTCTGTCTCCATTCTCTCCTGTCTTGACTTTGCACTCACCAAGATGTGAAGCCCCTGTACTTGGTCACAATTAAAATCCCAGACTACAGACACAGAACGGGACTTCGGAGGTCCCTGGCCATGGCCCTACTCCTTCCACACACTGGCCTGTGGTCCTTTCCCAGGTGACATCTAGCTGAACCCTGATTCCATTTACTAACCCTAACACCCTCCAAGGCTTCCTCAGGTGCCAATGTCAGCCAGCAACACAACCCAGAGGGCACACTCAGAGGGAGGTCAGAAACCAGGTAGACTGGCATGTGGTAGTCGAGGACATCCAGACAGAGATGGACAGAAAGACACAGCAAAGGCAGACTCGCTGTCACTGACGTACAGCCATGACACAGGTGACAGAGAAAGCCGACAAGCCAGGGAACCCACCCGGGATCCGAAACTCCGTCAGGTCAGAGACTTTAAGAGTCAGCGCAGGAATGGGGGCGGGTTACGAAGTAGACATTACCTATTCTGAAATAGCCATCTTCTAATCGCTTGTCTTTGGTTTCTTTGCTGATTTCCAAACTGTCGCTCTAAAATAAAATAAAACAATTGTATAGGGAATTGTGCCGGTTGAAAGCACACCTGACTCTGTATATAAAAGCTGCTTTTGTGGCACAACTATGAAGGAAAAAATGGCGTCTCGGTTGAGAATTCTGAAAATGTGTTAGTGAAACTTAAACTACCCTCTCAGTCTGCACAGAATACCAAGGGTCAGAAAATGAAGCCTGCACGGGCATTTCTTACAGACCAGTGAATTAACTTTGTGCATTCCCCATCAGGCACTCAGATGTCCACCTGGTATCGTGGAACTCAAAATATACAAAGTAAACACTGTGGTAAAATGTGGGCCCTTTTCTTAATATAAACAACTATATTATTTTTCCAGAAGAAAGCAAAATGAAGACTATGGATGAAGCAAATGGGTACATTAATATCAGGTATTCAACATTTTAAAAACTTAAGATTACCACCCACCATCCAAGTCCTACATCTAGTGAGAATTTTTGCTTGCCTCATAAATAAGAACAACCTTTAAGTATCCATTGTGACAACTGGCTTTAATTGTCAACTTGACACAACTAGAGATCAGTGGGAAGAAAGCCTCAGTGAGGGGCTGTCTGTACTGGGTTGGCCTGTGAGCATATCTGTGGGAATTATCTTAATTGATTTGGGAAGACCCAGCCCACTGGGGGCAGAACCATTCCCTAGGTAGGGGTCCCTGAACCACATAAGAGAGGAGAAACTGAGCTGGGCACAAACATATATACATGACAGGCTGCATGTAAGCATTTCTCTCTGCTCTTGACTGTGGATTTGATGTAACTTGATATTTAAAATTCCTGCCTGACTTCCCCCCAATGATGACCTATAATCTGGAATTGTAAGCTAAACTTAGCCTCTCTCCCCGCCTAAATTGCTTTCTGTCAGGGCATCTTATCACAGTAACAGAAACGAAACTAGAGCATGAGGAGTAGCAGCAGCCATACCTTTAGAGGCAGGACCTCCACTGTTGTGTTTAGCAGGATGTCTCCTGGGTGTTCTTGATTGCCACTGTGGAACAAATAACTGGAAATAAGAATGAAAACAGGAGTTAGAGTGTACAAGATTCAAGAACACATCCTCACCCCAGAGTGAGCTCTTAGAAGGTTTCTGGCACAGGATAACCACACCAGAGCCCAGCTGACTCAGAATGCTCTGGGAAACTTAAGACTGAAGGACGCAGCCCCAGGCTGGGTGTGATCTCTGCCACACTAAACACAAAAGTGTCTACAGTCTGACCCGTTGGCAACATTTTCCACACAAACCCACAATCATGACAATCACAAGTATAGCACCTTTCTTAGAGTGTGGCATCTTGTGTCACAGAGTTTTCAGGAGGACAATCATGGGTCATGGCTCACTGAGAGCCTCACTTTAGGGTTATGAGTTTGGCGCAGCGGTAGAACGCTTGCCTGGCATGCACAAAGCGCTAGGTTCAATCCCCAGCTAGGACATATAAAGTATGTCTCACAAGAGCGGCCCGTGGTGGCACACACCTTTAATTCCAGCACTCCAGAGCAGAGGCAGACAGACCTCTGTGAGTTGGAGGCCAGCATGGTTGGCATTGTGAATTCCAGGCTAGCCAGGACCACACAGTAAGATCTTGCCTCAACAAAACTAATATCGAAATAACCCTGTTGGTTTAGTTGGATCAGAGGTCTACAAGCCTAGGCTTAGGAGTCAGGAAAGACCTTGGCTCCCATTCTGGCTCCCTGGATTCCTAGAGTCTACCCGCCTTTACCAAGACCAATTAACTTGCAACATGAGTTTCTGCTATTGCATACAGCTATGCCCACGCACCACTCACGACTATAAATTTATGAGAATTGACAAAGGCATCCTGCACATGACAAACCCTCAGCCAGGGAATGGTTACAAGTGACAACTTGCTTCGAGTGTGGTATTTGTGGACAAACATCTCCTGCGACAGGAACTCGATTTTTAAACTGTGCAGAAGAGGTTTTCCTAGCATTTTCAGATGAGAAATACTGCTTTCATTTTTATATTTTGAGAGAGAGAGAATGTGTGTGTTCCTGTGCACAGGACTGCAGAACTCACAAAGGCCAAAGGTCATTTGCTGTGGGATAATGCTCCTGTACACTGTAAAGATTTGTCACTCGAATTGGTTTAATAAAATGCTGATTGGCCAGTAGCTAGGAAGGAAGTGTAAGTGGAGCAACCAGACCAGGAGAATTCTGGGAAGAGGAAGGGCAGAGTCAGGAATCGTCAGCCAGACACAAAGGAAGCAAGATGAGAACGCTGCACTGAGAAAAGGTACTAAGCCACATGGCTAAACATAGATAAGAATTATGGGTTAATTCAAGGGTAAGAGCTAGTCAGTAATAAGCCTGAGCTACTGGCCAAGCATTTATAAGTAATATTAAGCCTCTGAGTCAATTATTCAAGAAGCGGCTGCTGGATATTTGGAAACAATCAGGCAGGAGAGAAATTTCTGACTACAATCATTGGATTCCTTGGAGCTAGAATTAAGGGCATTGTGGGCCACATGATATAGGCACTAAGAATCGGGTCCTCTGCAAGAGCTGTACACATTCTCACCCACTGGGCCACCTCTCCAATGCCTGCTGTTATTCTGGGGACAAGATCTTGCTGTTGCCCATTCTGACTTTGAACAGCTGATCTCCCAACAATCCTCCCAAGTACCTGGGGCTTGAGGTAAATGTACTGGTGCATAGAGAAATATGCTCAAATGTATCCCTGCCAAAGAATGCTGGTTCACACAACCACTGTCCATTCTCTGTCCCAGCTAAGTATGTCAAAGTGAAGGAAGCCATGGTGAAGAAGAGGGCTGGCTTCCAGGATGGCTCAGTTGGTAAAAATTCTTGTTATGCAAGCACACAGACCTGAGTTCGATCCCCAGAACCCATGTGAAAAAGCCAGCCTACTCAAACCAGTGAGTTCTAGGAAAAAGTAAGAGACCCTGCCTCAAACAGACTGAGTGAGAAGATACCTGAGGTTGATCTCTGGCCTCCACATATGGGCACCCACCTCAACACACAAAT
Organism: Peromyscus leucopus; assembly: GCF_004664715.2. Taxonomy (NCBI): domain Eukaryota; kingdom Metazoa; phylum Chordata; class Mammalia; order Rodentia; family Cricetidae; genus Peromyscus; species Peromyscus leucopus. The sequence continues at coordinate 38,787,699 of NC_051084.1, forward strand.
AAAAATAACAATAAGTCACACCCAAATTCCAGCTCCACTCATGAAGTCTGTGTCAGTATGGTAGCAGGATGCAAGAATAGCACACAGAAGTCAGTGGACATTCCTACATACACTACTGGACATGAACTCCATTATAGTAAGTGCGCCACTGACATTGTAGTCAAAGCAGGGGGAACTGAAGGGGCCATGAATATTAAATTAAAAAAAAAAAAACAGAAGAAAATTGCTGTGGATGTCTCTCTGTGTAAATAAAATGCTGATTGGCCAGTAGCCAGGCAGGAAGTATAGGCGGGACAAGCAGAGGGGAGAATTCTGAGAAGTGGAAGGCTGAGGCGGAGAGACGCTGCCAGCCGCCACCATGAGAAAATGTTAAGATACCAGTAAGCCACAAGCCACGTGGCAACTTATAGATTAATAGAAATGGGTTGATTTAAGATATAAGAACAGTTAGCAAGAAGCCTGCTGCAGCCATACAGTTTATAAGTAATATAAGTCTCTGTGAGTTTACTTGGTTGGGTCTGAGCAGCTGCGGGACTGGCGGGTGAGAGAGATTTGTCCTGACTGGAAAACTCTAGCTACAGAAAATAGTTCTAAATTTTGTAAAATGGGTGTGAATCCCACAAAACCTAAAGGGGCTGGAAAGTCCCATGGCATGCTAAAAAATGACCTGCACCAGCAAAACTATTGGCTAGGAACATCTGCCATTTCAACCAATTGCTGGGCTAATAACCTGCTCTCCCTGTGTTTGGAGATAGTCTAAGATAAAGACTTGAAAATTATTTTAGATTTCGAGAAGATGTCTAAATTAGAGTAACAAAATTACCAATTAAATCTAAGTCCAGAAATATCAATCTACCCAACATAAGGCCAGTAAGACAGCTCAGCAAAGACACTTTATCTACTAACCCTGAGGACCTGAGTTCAATGCCCAGTACCCACAAAGTGGAAGGAGAGAACCAATTCCCACATGGTGCCCTTTGCCCCCCCCCAGATAAATGTATTTAAAAATGATTCATTCAACACATTAAAATACTGATGGTATGCCTGAAAACATGAGCATTTTTCATACTCAGCCGTATGAATTAATTTATAACCAAAACTTATGCGACTCACTACCTCCTCAACCTACTGTGTGCAAAGCACACAAAATAAAGCGCATTCCAAGCAGAAGGGCTGATATAATTCCCTTGTCACTGACCTTTCTACGTTGACCGGCTTGTCGAATTTAAACAAGATGTAGTCGCCAGCCGTGGGGGTGATGGCCCAGAAGAAGTCCTCACCCATGTAGGTCTTCTCCAGTGTGTGTCCTTGGTATACCTTCAGGGAAGTGGAGACCTCTGCGGGCGGGTTGACATGGATCTTGAGAAGCAATGGTTTCATGTAATCTTTATCCTAGGAGGACATGTGTGTGTCGTTAGGTAATGCGTAACTCATCTACACACTAAACATCAACCCACACAGCTGGGGAACGCCATGTCCAATCACTAACCGTGAGCTTCTGAATTTTCCCCGACAGTGATGAATGTAGACCCACGTGCTGGAAGAGGGAGGGTCGGAAGCGGATTCGTAGATTTGCCTTCTGTCTGTCACAATGTTTCTAGACGTTTAAAAGAATCTGATTTTATTATTCTGTAATAAAGTGCAAGTCAGACACTGAAGAGTCCTGTGAGTTGGCACATGACAACACTGCTATCTGATACTTCAGGGGTACTGGGGTCTGATACTATCCAAAAAGAAAAAACAACAACCAACAGAACAGAGAGAACACAAGACACCCGCCATAAGCCAGGTCTGACGGCTGCCTATAGCCAATAGGAACAGGATAGCAAGCCTCAAGCCCCCCCCCCCAATGTTTCTCAGCGATACATGAGGGAGCCAACACTTAGAAACGGGATGGCTAAGGGATTGTCTATCGTTAAAAAATGCATTATATCTGCACATACATACATTGCCAGGACTGAAGACGGAACAGAGGACCTTCAGGAATGCTGTGTAAAGCACTCTACCCTTACAGCATGCTCGCGCGCACGCACGCGCACACACACACACACACACACACACACACACACACACACACCCCTTTCTAACACTGGAACTTAGGATTGGCTTAGAATGAAGGCGAGCTCGTGAAGAGTAAACAGTTCTCTGCCATGGCTTTATTTAACTTGTTACCAAGATCTACTTCAAAGTTACTTTCATAAAGGAAACACAGAAGGGAAACTTCAGGCCAGGCACCATGGTACGAGCTTGTAATCCAGGTACTCAGGCAGCTGAGGCAGGAGGATCTTCAGTTCTAGGCCAGCCTGGGGCCTCATAGTGAGAGCCTGTCTCAAAAAGAAAAAAAAAAGTGTCCCCTGGACTGCAGGGAAAATTAACTTACAGCATCTTTTTCAGGGTTGCAGACTTTCACCCAGAGAATGTGGTCCAAGAGCCAGTCAATAGGTTTCTCCTTATAAAACATAAAGATGAACTCCACAATCAGAGTGAGGTCTGGCGCCTGAAACATTTTTCCTGAAAAGATATTCCCAGTCAACATCTGTCACCGAGAACCAACTCTCAAGATGCCTGCAGAAGTGACTTCTATGCACTAAATACATTGAGGTTTAACTCCCATTATCAAAACCAGCATCCCTTTAGCTCAACATTCTCTGGACTTGTCTCCTGGGTATGAAGAGAAGTAGCCGACTCCTGCCGTTAACTACGATTTAACACACAGTGTTGCTTACAGGGTTCAGAAATCAAGTCAGATTTTTTTTTTCCTATCTTAAAAAGACTGCCCCCATAAAGGAATCTGAGAGATTTACATTGACAAAAAGTATGTAGGGCTGGGAATAGAGCTCAGTGATGGAGCACTTGCCTGGTGGTAGCACGTGTGGGACCCTAAATTCAATGGGGGTAGGGGGAGTGGAAGGAGGGAGGGAGGGACCTAAATCAATATACACAGAAAGAGGAGGCAGAAGAGATTAAAGAGGAGAAAGAGGCAATGGAGCAGGAGAGGCTGGTGAGGAAAAGGCTAACAAGTTTTGTCGTCACTGAAACGTTGGTCATTTTTTCTCTGAGTCATAGAACAAGTTTTGAGTTAACTGACAAACAAGATCGGAGACAGAGCCCTTCCTGTTTGGGGGTTTAGCTTGAACCCAAGGCCTCACTCATCCTAGGCGAGAGGCCAACCACTCGGCTTCACCCCAGCCCTGACCTCACTATGCTGCCCAGCCTGGCCTCAGAGATGAGATCCTCCTGTGTCAGCTTCTCAAATGCAGGGATCGGACCGCAAGCGGTCGGGATGTGCGCCAACCGTCACACCTAGCTTGAGAGGTTATTTTTAAACCCTGTACATTTCCTTCACTCAACTTCAAACATGTTCTTTTTCTTCGGCTATTTTAGGGACGCTGTTCCCTCACAGGCTTTAAAAGAAGTACCCCAAATAGTTCCTGAAAGAAACAAGTTGAACAAAAGCAATCCCTGAACAAGAGCGCAGGCTGCAGCCACCCCCCCCCAAGAGTCCATCAGTGCCATGCTTTTGGGGTGAGCCCCAGTCTTGTGAGCACAAAGGAAATGGAAGCGTCAGAGAGGAAATCAGATATGCTCCCAGCACCATGGCGGCCACTGGGCAGCTCTCTAGAGGACACGCTACACCTTAGAAGTCACAGAGTCACATCAGTTCATGTTCACATTTTGCATAAGGAGATTTACCTACATTTAATTTTCTCAACATCAAACAATTTCTCTGGGAAAAGGATAACTTTCTTGAGAGAGAGAGAGAGAGAGAGAGAGAGAGAGAGAGAGAGAGAGAGAGAGAGAGAGAGAGAGAAACTGGTTTAAGACTCAGAGTCGCAGCTGTTTATGAAGTAGAGAAATCAAACCCTTTTCTTACCAATAAAGCCAAGCTGGGAAAACTCCAAAATCATCCATTCTTCAGAAGAGAGTTGAAGTGCAAAATTTTTTATGGTATTAAAATAGTTTTGTTTGACAATAATATCATCTTCAAGCTAGGAAAAAAATTGAACAATCATATTTAATAAGGAAAAAAGGAAGGAAAGGGGTAAGTGGGCATTATTGCAGGAAAAAATCCAAACATACTCTCACAAAAATCAAGAAAACAATGGTTAAAACCAATTAAAATATAAAAATGAGTGTTGTGAACACAAAAGATACACTCTGTGGGGTCAACTACCTAGGTCAGAGGTCAAAGAGAAGCCAGCCTCACCTACCTTCCACCTGGCTAGCTGAGACGGCCAAAATGAAAACTGGGTATGCACCCATCTGGCACGTCTGTATTCTGTCTGATACAGACTCCTATGTATAACACTCTCTCTGTTTCTCTCTCTTTCTGTCCCTCTCTGTCTCTCTCTGTCTCTCTCTCTCTCCCCTCTCTTCCCTCTCTCCCCCCTCCCTCCGGCCCTCTCCCTCTCTGGGAATAGAACCCAGGGCCCAGCTCAAGCTAGGTAAGGGCTCTACTACTGAGCCGCACCCCTAGAAAGCCGCTTTATATTTTTAAAAAGATGTATTTACTATTTTTATGTGTATGCATGTGTCTCTGGCTGAGTTTAAGGGCAGCATCACATGTGGGCCCGTGGAAGTGAGAGGGGGCAATGGATCCCCTGGAAATGGAGTAACAGGTAGTTATGAGCCACCATGTGGGGCGTGATACAGGGAAGAGGACAAGGTGGGACCAGAAGCACCTGGCGGTGTCCCCGAAGGCCATCTTCACACTCCAAGTCACTTGCAGCTCCCACCTACCCCTTTTATTACAAAGGATCAGAGACACCGTATTCAAAGCCAAGTGATAGTACAGATCAGAAAGACACTGTCAACAACGGCCATTTCTGTCTTGTGTCACTCAGTCTGGACAGGAACAGGGCAGGCAACTAGCAGAGGCCAAGAACAAAGGCCAGGGGCTGCAGGACCACATATAAGCACTAAGTGGTGCCCCAGCTGGACGCACCAGAGTAGAAACCACCACCACAGGTCCAGAAAGAGAGGCACCAAGAAGCAGTGACCATGACAGGCAGCATGTACAAGACCTGTATAAGCGCCTCCCAGACCCAAAACAAACAAACAAACAAAAACTGCAGAAAGGAGGAAGGTGGGCGTGAACCACATCCCCATCAACACCAGCTAAGGAGAGGGGGACTGGCAGTCCCTAGCTGCTGAGAGAGGCAGGGGCATTTCCTTTAATGATGTGACCCTGGTAGGTGGACCACACGCCAAGGCAGGCCCCACTCCCAAGACTAGCTGGGCAGCACAAACTAGACTGGACAAGTTTAAAAAGGAGGCACTCAGAGGCGGGCCGGTGGGCGAAGAAGGTGGTTAAGAGTGAAGGGAGGGAACAGTGAATATGTTCAAAATAGACTGCATGAAACTCAAAGACAATAAAAATACTGTTTGTGAGCCGGGTGGTGGTGGCGCACGCCTTTAATCCCAGCACTCGGGAGGCAGAGGCAGGCGGATCTCTGTGAGTTCAAGGCCAGCCTGGGCTACCAAGTGAGTTCCAGGAAAGGCGCAAAGCTACAGAGAAACCCTGTCTCAAAAAAACCAAAAAAAAAAAAAACTGTTTGTAAAAGGGGCTCTGGGGGCCATAGAGGTGGATCAGAGTGGACGCACTTGCCACTCTGCCCAGAACCCACCTGGTGGCGCACAGCCGTCCATGACTCCAGTTCCAGGGGTCTCACCGCCCTCTTCTGACCTCAGCTGGAATCAGCACTTGGGCAGTGCACAAACACGCATGAATGCAAAACACTCAAGTGCATAAAGAAGAAAATAACTGTTTTCATTTAAAGGGCTCCAGATGCTCTGGCTCACATGATCAGAAGCAGGCCTTCCGGGGTACCACAGCAGACCACAAGGGAGGGGGCGGGCTTTGGGGGATGACTGATTTCCCAGATACCCAAATCCCAACAGCGACAACAAAAACAACATTGCAGTGAGGCTAGGTGGTGACTTAAAAACAGTGGGCAACTAATGAAATGTGTAAGAGTTGAATGGGAACAGCAACGGAGAGACGGAAATCATGGAGGAGAACCAGCTAGGGACAGGAAGTGAAGAATACAAAACCCGAAAGGGAAGCTTCACAGCAGACCTGGCACAAGAGTGAGCGAGCCAGGACAGGGTTTTCAAAACGAATGGTGCAGAGAACAAAAGGGGGAAATGACCATGAAGACAGCCCAAGGAACCTGCAGGTACCGGGGAGAGAACAACACTTCCCTCAACAGGAGAAAGGAGCTACCTGAAGAAACATCTGCCGAAAGCTTTCCAAGTCTATAAAAGAAAATGGATATCCAAGTTTAACAAGCTCAAAGAGCTCCACTCTGATGAGACAACCACGCCAAGAAACAGCACAACCAAGCTGTCAAAATCCCCAGAGAGAGAGTTTGCTCCTTCAAGTAGTGAGAGAAAAGTGACCCGTCACATACAAGGGAGCGCCTATCAGACCGTCGGCAGGTTTCTCAGCATACTTTGTAGGCTGTTAAGAGAGTTGGAGGGTAGATTTGAAACTATAAAAGCAAAGCAATTATCCACCAAGAATTATGCACCTGCCCAGCAGAACTGTCATTTGGAAACAGAAGAGAAATTATGGCTTTTCCCAGATAAGTGAGAGGTGGTAAGTTCAACATTATTCCTCCTGCCTGACTTGCTAAGTCCTTCATCTTAAGATGAAAGGATGATAAAAAAACAACAAAAGACCATGAAATCATCTAAAATTATCTGGTAAAAGCAGCATCCTAGCACATAAAAAATCCTATAGTAAGGTAATGTGTGTGTAAGTCCCTTTGTTTGGGGGTAAGGACATCAGGGCCAACAGGGTCACCAGCTGCCTGTATAACAGAAACACGGACCTCTGAAATATCTTACAGATTCTACCCAAAGATCAATAGAGCTGGGTGTATGCTGTCACTCATAACAGCTTGTTGCCTTAATCATTTCCAAATCTGGTATAAGTCAAAGCACAAAAATAAAGCCGGGCGGTGGTGGTGCACACCTTTAATCCCAGCACTCGGGAGGCAGAGCCAGGCGGATCTCTGTGAGTTCGAGGCCAGCCTGGACTACCGAGTGAGTCCCAGGAAAGGCGCAAAGCTACACAGAGAAACCCTGTCTCGGGGGCGGGGGGGGGGCACAAAAATAATTACACACTTAAATCCATGGATTTACAATATGCAAAGAGGCAGGGGGACCTAAGGGTGTGGCTCAGAGGATGCAGTGCTCTTCTAGCATGCACAAAGCCTGAGTTTGACCCTCAGCACTGTCTAGACCAGGCACAGTGGCAGACTCTACTCCTGTGATACCAGCACTTGGAAGGGTCAGAAGTTCAAGATCACCCTTGGCTATACAGCAAGTTCAAGGTCAGCCTAGAATGGAAGATATATAATCTTATAGAGGCAATTTGTATCATCAGTAACAAAGTAGGGACAGGGAACAGATATAAAGATGGTAACCTACGTGGCTTGGAGTGATCGGTTTTAAATAGATTGCTGCAACTGTAGCGTGTTTCCAGTAACTACAATGATAATACAGAGAAAAATCAAGTAGGAAATCAAAACACGTGACTATAAAAAAAAAAAAAAAAAAAAAACAATCGGTGGAAACAAAAGGAAGCAAGGATGCTTCTGCAACAACCAGCAAAACGATAAAACTTTAGTTTGAGTAGCCCAGGAAGAGAGAGGACTCAAAATTAGACATGGGAGGACAGTGACACTGATGTCACAGAAGTACAAGGGTTATAAATTCTGAGAGGCTACTACAAAGCTAGGTGTGTGCTAACAACTGGATTAACCAGAAGAAATAATATGTCCCTAGAAAGCTGCAACTCACTGAGACTGACCTGCAGGGAAAAAACAAAACAACAACAACAAAAAAAAAACCACACTTACGCATGACTGTAACAGGTAAGGGGAACCAAAGCTGAAAACAAACAGAAAACCTTCTTGCAGGGCTGGAGATGTAGCTCAGCAGGTAGAGCGCTTGCCTAGCAAGCCTGAAACTCTGGGTTCTAGCCCCGCCACCACCTGAAACGCTGTGGCAGTACATGCCCATAATGCCAACAATCGGGGTGTGCAGACAGAGGGATTTAGGCATCAGACCATCCCTGGCTAGATGCTAAGCTCAGGGCCAGCCTGGGCTACGTAAGATGCTATCTAAAACCATGACACCAACAAAACCTTCCATAACTGCCTTGAAAAGCAAAGTAAAAGAAAAGTCCAGGGCCAGAGAACTTCACTGAAGAATTCTGGGTAACATTAAAGATTCAACTGATTTTTCTCAGACTTGCCCTAACAACGGACCCAGACAGAACTCCTTCGAATGCAGTCTGTGAGGCCAGCATTCCTGAGATGAAAATCAAAAGCTTTCCCTCTGGGATCACAAATAGGCACGGATTCCTACGAGTTGTCAGCAAGACACTGGCAATCCCAGTTCGAGCCATCAGACAGCCAAGAGTTAAAAGCATCCAAAGCGGGAAGAAAAGAAGCTGCATCTCTGTCTTTGCCTTCACACCATGTTGCTTCTTTTGACACCCATGAAAATGTGTGCATGCACTCCCTCTTGAAACACAGCTCAGCTACACAGCCGAGGCTCCCCTGGAACCTAGTATACACAGCAAATTCCGGAACCAATCTGTAACGAACCAAAGAAACAACAACAAAAAATACCCTGTAAAAACCTGGACTCTTAGCCGGGTGGTGGTGGCACACGCCTTTAATCCCAGCACTCGGGAGGCAGAGCCAGGCAGATCTCTGTGAGTTCAAGGCCCAGCCTGGTCTAAAGAGTACGATCCAGGAAAGGTGCAAAGCTACACAGAGAAACCCTGTCTCAAAAGACAAAACAAAAAAACCCGAACTCTTACCTGAATGTAATAGATGCCCTTCTGCTGAGCATACATCATTAGAAAGCAATAATCCAGGTTTTGTTTGGTTCTCCATCTGAAAGGAACAGTTTTGGAGTACGTCAGGAATCAGACTCAAAGTCAGCAAGCTCAGACTATGTGTGACCTCATGTCTACTGTAACACACACAAACTCCCACACACCCGCAAGAGGGTCAAAGAGTAGCTTCCTCCTATGAAGCCTTTCTTAGCATGCACTCCTAAGACTAACCCTTCAGCTACCCCATGCACAGAAGGCTCTTCAGTGAAGGGGATCCGGGCATCACTGTACACTGTACATCCCCCTCTAGAGACAGATCTGCAAAAAAGACGCTCAAATACCCACCAGTGAGCGCATTACTGGACATGGGACTCACGGCTCTGTGCATGCTTGGTTAACATTCTACTACTGAGCTATAATCCAGCGTTTTCCAGACTGCCTTGTCCACAAAGCTTTTCTTCGGTAATGTTTTAATGTCTCCTTGAACTAGTGCTTGGCATAGTCTACTATAGGGAACATGAGGCTGGTGTCTAGAGCTGTGAATTAAATACAGCTAGAGATTGATAATGCATATTAAATGCAAACAGAAACTAATACTATGTGTTAATGCTTGTAAACACATTTAAATCTGCAATAGTAATCTTTTTGGTGAATTCCCAGTGGCTAACAAAAACAGATTAATTAACGCTGAGGAAAAGAAGGGGTCCCAACATCAGCTCAAGAAAGCACAGTGAACAGTCATGCCAAGCTCAGTTCATCTACACAGAGCTCTCAGAATCTGGGTCCTGTGCTGAACAAGATGGCTGCCTGGCGTCTTCTAAGCCTTTACTGGGTACCAGGTTGACAAGAAAGCACCTGCTCACCTCACTCTTTCCTTGGAGTCTCCAAATGTCTCCTTCAGGTTAGTCAAGTCAGGATAATAGCTTTCAGGGGGGGAGATTATTTCCAGCAGGCCAGAACTAATTTCTCTAGAAAATCTAACAAGAAAAAGGTTAGCTGTATTATTTTAGCTCTGTGGGATTTCATTTGTCTTAATGCTCAACTGATTGCAGCATTTAACACAGAATGCATGAGTGAGCGGGCTAGCAGAGTATGAGGAGACAGATAAGAGTGTGCTAAATGCAGTCAGCTCACCACTGACCAGAAAATAAAATTTCTCTACTGATACAAGTTTTGAGTTGCCTCTTTTTTCAACCATGCTTTTAAAAGACAGTAAAAGGTCAGAGGAGAAACACTGAAATGTAGCAGGGAGATCCTAGGCAAACTCCTGGGGCTGCCGTGGTCAAAGTGATTCATTTTTTAAATCTAAGCACATCAAGGTCCCACAGAAAGTGTGTGTGGGGGGGGGAGAAGGCCAACAAATGAGTCTGTACTGACACAAAATGTAGTATTCATGAAAAATCAAAGTTCTTCCATTTTTCTGGGCTGGTGAGATGGTTCAGTCACTAAAGGGGTGTGCCCCCCCAAGCCTGGAAGACTGGGTTCAATCCCTGGGACCCACACAGTAGGAGGAAAGACAACCTCAAAAACTCCTCTGACCTCCACATGCATACTGCGTCATGTGTAACCATATACTCACAAATCAATAAGGGTGATTTATTTCAAATTTAAAAACAAAGTTCAACATTCAGGAAGCTTTAGTTGTAGGCTGCTGGCCCTACGGCATTCCAAACCAGGGCTTTTTAACAAAGGGCGACTTTCTGGCCGGGCAGTGGTGGCGCATGCCTTTAATCCCAGCACTCGGGAGGCAGAGCCAGGCGGATCTCTGTGAGTTCGAGGCCAGCCTGGGCTACCAAGTGAGCTCCAGGAAAGGCCCAAAGCTACGCAGAGAAACCCTGTCTCGAAAAAACAAAAAAAAACAAAACAAAACAAACAAAAAGAAAAACAAAGGGCAATGTTGTCCCTCCTGGGAACATCCAGTGGGGCCTGGAGATATTTGTGTTGTCGTCACGGGAAGGGGAACCAGTCATTATTCCCTGCTTATTTAAGGGGTCTACACCAGCCTATTCTATAGACTGCCAAGAATGTAGCACTTGAGGAAATGTTTAAGGCATCACAACTTGACCCTGAAGTAGCCACGGGTTGTTTTTTTTTTTTTAAATCTCCAGCTGTCATATTTTGATTAATAAGGAGAAATTATTTTAAGTGTGGAGTTGGCAAGTAACTGCTGCTTCTAAGGCTTTCTTTGAGATTTTTATAACTTTTAATTACGTGTGTCTATGCGCAGGGGATGAGGGCAGGGCCGAGGTGGCAGAGCTCCCCGGGGCTGGATTATCAGGTTAGTGGATCACACAAAGGAACTGAAACTCGGGTCATCTGCAAGATGAGCAAGCGCCTTTAATTGCTGGGCCATCTCTCCAACTTCCTAAGATTTTTCTTGCCAAGTAGAAAATGTGCCCTTTAGGAGTAAAACCAGATAAAATTCACTGAAGGCACCTGTCAGGTCTCATTTTAAAACTGGCAAGTGGATAATATAAACACGTGTGCCAGTGCCTGCAATCCCTAAGCTTCACCTCTGTCCTCTGCCCACAGTGACTGGGGCCCAGTCTTGGCAGGACGGAAAAGCATGCTTAGGTACGGCTCAATTTTAGTATCTGTCCTGACAACATTTTTGGTGAGGAGCGAGTGAAGGAGTCAAACAGTTCTACATAACTGTTGATCCTCTCTCTACTCTTTCAAGAGGAAAAGACAACTAGCTGGTCGTGTTCCTTGTAGATGCTTAATCTTTTCTACAGGGGAATTAACCAATTTACACACCGGACACTGGGATTGACAAATGGCTACTCAGTGAGAATGTAAAGGGCTGCCGACGCTGATGAACAGAGAAATGAATTAGAAAGGAAGGTATTTCCTTTTAACAAAAAGCCAAAGATAACAGCACTGAAAACAGTTCCATTTCTGTACTTCGGAAAACTTACTCTTTCTCCAAGTTGGCTACAACGCTGTGAACATAATCAAGATCTGTCTGGGAAAGAGAGAAAAAAAAAATCACGGTTTTTATTTCACTTTAAAAAAAAAAGAGAGAGAAATTTACTTGATGTGTGTTGGTCTGCATGCATATATGTATATGCATCTCGTGTGTGTGTGTGTGTGTGTGTGTGTGTGTGTGTGTGTGTGTGTGTGTTTGCATATGTGTGCTTGCTCGCACATGTGTGTTGCCCTTGGAGGCCAGAAGAGGGCATCAGATCCCCTGGAATTGGTGTTACAGATATCTGTAAGCCATGGTGTGAGTGCCAGGAACTGAACTCAGGTCCCCAGGAAGATCAGCCAGTGCTCTTAACTGCTGAGCCATCTCTCTGGCCCCTTATTTCTCTTTTAATACCAAACTCAAAGTGGGGCAAATGATGAATCACAAACTGAAAATATCATTTTGACTTTTTAGACACTTGTTCTATGAAACTGCACCTGTAAATGTTCTTAGGTGTGATCTGCTACAGTAAGCCAACGTAGAAGTTTTATTATTTTCAATCACTGATGTTCAACTTACTAGAAAAACTGAGCAGCACTGGGGGAAGCAGAGCCAGGTGGATCTCTGTGAGTTCGAGGCCAGCCTGGGCTACAGAGTGAGTTCCAGGAAAGGCACAAAGCTACACAGAGAAACCCTGCCTCAAAAAACCAAAAAAAAAAAAAAAAAAAAAAAAAAAAAGCATTTTTTGCCCAATTTAACTTTAATGTCAGTTAATTGAAATTCCAACTTTTGCTAAGCTTATCGATTTAAGAATAAAATATCTGCATAACACCACATCCTTCAAAGTCTTAAGAAGGAACTTTAGAGATACAGCACAGGACCACAGAGCAAACCCCTGTCCTGCCCTTTGATAAGCCCAAATGTCAGTGATCTTTCTTAAATAATCACCCACTTGCTTTACCAAAGAGTATCTGAGACTAGGATTTTAGAGACTGTAGCCAAGCATGGTTTACACAGACTACAATATGCTTAGGAACATCCTAAAACCCAATGTGATAAATACCTGATAAGGCAAAGTGATATGCCTGTCTAATGCAAAAGAACACAAAGATGCAACAGTCTACCAGATGCAACTCCTAGCAGGTCCATCTGAAGCAGAGGACCAGGAAGAGTCTTGTGTGAACACAGGTTTGTTATGTGAGCTGTAAGGCAGTTTATGAGTGGAGGGATCCATACAGACTACAACGCATCATATATACCTTCCCTATTAATATACCTTCCCTACTAATATACCTTCCCTACTAATATACCTTCCCTACTAATATACCTTCCCTACTTACTAATATACCTCACCTATTAATATACCTTACCTATTAATATACCTAGCAGAAGATTAAGTAAACAACTGTGATTTGTGTTCTTTCACCAACAGAACTGAACCTTTCTAGTATCTACTGGAGACTGGGAGATGGAGTACGACTCCTCTGAAGAAAGCTCAACCTATGATCAGTCTCATAGCCAGATCTTTCCAATGGCCCCTCCCCCTCAGTGGCTGGGGGCATGGCTGGGCACTCAAGAATTGCTCACTGTAGGAACATCATTTTCCCTACGATTCTTTTTTCTTTTTAAGATTTAAGTGTGTGGGTATTTTGCCTGCATGTATTCTGTGCACCATATGCCTGCAGGGGTCAGAAAAGGGCATCAGATTCCTTAGAATTGGAACCATGGATGGCTGTGAACCATCATGTGGATGCTGGGAATCGAACTCAGGTCCTCTGCAAGAGCAGCCAGTGCTCTTAATCACTGAGGCATCTCTCCAACTGCTGAAGATATTTTAAACAGCGTATGAAAACTGTAATAGAAGAGAAGGAATCCTCGAAAACTGGGATGTGTATTCTTGGAGAGCTGGGAATTAAATAGCATAAAAAGCACAGACGGTCTGGAGATGGCTCAGTTCATAAGCACGAGGAGCAAAGATTAGATTCCCAATATCGGACAGATGGCTCAGTGGTTAAGATCCCCAATACCCCAGTGGGGTGGAGGAACAAGGAGGGCAGCACATACCCGAATTCCCAAGGCTGGGGATGAGGAAACAGGAGGATCCCTGGGTCTCACTAGACAGCCAGGCTAGCGAGCTCCAGGCTCCACGTCTTTAAAAACACAGAGTGTGACAAAGCAAGACACCCGACTTTGACCTCTGGCTTATACACGCCTTTTAAACCCAGGACTTGGGAGGCAGAGGCAGGTGGCTCTCTGTGAGTTAGAGGCCATCTTAGTCTAGAGAATTCCAGGCCAGCCAGGGCTACATAGTGAAACCTTGTCGGGGGCGAGAAAAAGGAGGGGCAGGGGATGGAAGGACAGATGTCAAGCAAACAAAAAAACAAACAAAAACTCAGCAAGAGATATTTCTTCTATGTGTTGAAACACAGATGAATGTGAAAGACACATTCCATGAAAGAAACCACAGTGCAAAGGACCATGTATTACACAATGGCACTGATAAGAAATACCCCAAAGAGAGAGCTATGGGAGCGGCAAGTAGATCAGCAGCTGGCTCGGGCTGCTGAAACAGATGAGTGGGTTTTCTTTGTAGGGTGGTGAAACTGTTCTAAACACACGGGCATGCCGGCCGTCCAGCCTGGCTTCACTGGGTGAGCTGAATCATAGTGTCAGCCGTACACACAAAGGCAAAGCACAGAGCTGTAAGAGGACCAGCATTCCACGCTGTGCAGACAGAACTGAGGAAGGTCAGGGCCGCTCAGCTTCACTGGGGGCAGACAGACAAAAGCCGAACATACACAAGGGTGAGCCTGAGAGGCGATGACATCCGCAGGAACCGGAAGTCTCGAGCTCCCTTCTCCACCAGGAAAATTTCACCTGGCAATCTCACAGACCCCAATATTTGGAGAACTACCTCAGTGTGTCCCTTCCTTTAACCCAAGGCCACATGGAGAGGATGTCCCTGGAATCACAGTTCTCTAGAGGAAGAATCCAGATGCCCTAGCATCTGGAGACATGTCCCAGGAGGCCCATTCTAGTCTCGTCTTGGGGACACTGGCTGTAATGGCATAACGATAGCACCTCGGTAAGACAGAATTCGAGAAAGGAAGCGAGGTCGCCCTGGTCACGAAGGCACCTCTGTGTGACTGCCATCTGAAGTACCTGATCTAACAGATGACGTGGTAGCCCAGTCACAAAGCTGACTTTGAACTTTCAAAACCGGGTCACTTTCAAAAAAAGCACCGAGGAAAGTCACCCAAGTCCCTAAACAGATGGTCTTCATGCTCCAGCCTCAGAGCCCGCTCCAATGCCCTACCCCCGGCCCCAGCAGACAGACACGTACCTCCACACATCACTGACACACAGTAGACATGCTCCCCCTGAGCAGTCAAAACAGTGGCTCCCTCCCCTGAGCCAAAAAGCCTTCCAAAGGCCTGCCTGGGGACAAGCCCCCCCCCCCCCCACTCCACACTCTACACAGCAGCCCGGGGCCGTAGCTGTCTGTACTCACAGTGTAGACACCAAACCACCCACGGCTGCATCCTGATGGAGACGTCATCTCCAAGCATGCATTCCTAAGCACAGCCTCCCAACTCACTTACCCTCAACAACAGCTCTGCCTAACCAGGGATCTCAGCTTACATCTCTCTCCAGCTGCAGGTGACAATCAATGTGATTATGAATGCCTGGGCTACAAATTGCCACACAACGAAGCTGCAAGTCACCTTAAGCAGAGACTTGCAGGTTTGTCCACAATGTCACCAGATGGCCCTTCCAGAATAAAACACTAGTCCAAATAGTGTTTATCCCTGCTGAGCAATACCTATAAAAGCCAGAAGAGGGAGCTGTTTCCCAAAACACAGGAAAAACTCCAGGGACAGAAGGGATCAGGTGCATTTCCATCCCTCACCCATCCCCCTGGCAAAGCCACCTACAGTTCCAACAGTGAACTCCAAAGAAACAGATCTCTGAAACATGGCTGCCAAAGAATTCAGAAGACTCTTCACAAGACTATGTAGAAATAAAATTGCCCGTGCCTGGTGGTGATTCAGGTCCACAACTGTAGTTACTCTGGAGGCTGACAGTTCAAGGCCTGCCTAAGCAATTTAGTAAGACCCTGTTTTGAAATACTAAGAGTCTCAGTGTATATGCCAACATCCGTGTATGGGCAGAAGGGGGTCACCAGGGAATCCCAACCCAAACTATCAAAACTCAAACGCAGAGGAAAAATCCTGAAAGCAGAAAGAGATATAAGAAATCTAGCACATATAAAAGAATAACTATACAGCTACTGTAGATGTCTTCAGAACCGTACAAGCCAGGAAAGTGAAGTAATATATATCCAAGAACACCCTGCAAATCTACCTTTCCGAAACTGGAGAAACAGACTGGCAGGGAGGCTCAGTGGTAAGTCAACCCGCTGCCAAGTTTGAGTTCCATTCCCAGGGAAAAGGAGAACCAATTCGTGGAGACAGCCCATCCAGAAGTCATGCTCTGATCTCCATGTGTGCAATAGCATGTGCGTGCCCACCCATACCCTACACAACACAAATGTCCACACGTTGTGTGAAGAGATGGAGACAAAACCTAAGTTCGCCTCTTTGTAGGACTGGCTAGAAGGAGTTCTTTAAGCTGGAACAGAAGACCTCTGATAATTAGGGCTAGAGAGATGGCTCAGTGGTTAGCAGTGCTGGCTGCGCTTCCAGAGGACCCACCCGGGTTTGATTCCCAGCATCCACATGGCGCCTCACTCACAACTGCCTGGAACTCTAGTCCCAGGGGACCAGACACCTCTTCTGGCCTCCTCAAGCACTAGGCACACAAGCAGTACACAGACATCCCAGCAGGCAGAACACCCATACCCATTTTAAGGCCTCTAATAGCACAGAAGATATCAAACCACCACCTTGGTGGTGAGCAGCCGCCTTCAGCATTCTCCAGGACTGTAAATACAAAGCAACTACGCCCTCGGTTCAAAGTTTATTCACGACAGTGAACATAACGCCGCCAAGAGATAAACATCAGAAACAAAGTTCGGGAGGGAGGAAGGGTTCACGGTTGTCTGTACAGAGCCAAAGTTTATCAGGTTCTTCTATGTGAGCCTCATAGGAACCGCAAAGCAAAACTCTTTAGCAGAAGCAGGAAACAAAAATAGAAGGCATTCAAAGCACTCAGCTACATGAAACCACAAAGGAAGGTACAAAGTACCAGCCGAACCAGAAAACCATGAGAAAGACGGCAGAAGGAATCTTTATCTAACAGTGAGTGCTGTGAGTGTAAGTGGACTTGGTTCTCCAATGAAAAAGTGACAGAGTGGATTGAAATAATCTCTCTCTCTCTCTCTCTCACACACACACACACACACACACACACACACACACACACACACACACACACACGACCCGACACTATGCTGCCTCAATTTATCTTCAATTACAAACACAGAAAGTGAAGAGATTTAAAAGATGTTCCAGGCAATTGGAGAGACCAGGACCTACCTCTACTTTAGTATACAAAACAGGCTGGAACAAACTATTAACAGTCAAAGGCAGTCATTATTGAGGCAGAGGCAAGTGGATCTCTGAGTTAGAAGCCAGCCTGGTCTACTTAGTGTGTAGGCTAGCCAGGGCTACACAGTGAGAACCTGTCTCAAAAAGGGCCATTATATAACGAGGAAGAGTATTAGTGTTCCACATGCGTACAGAAACAACATGGACGCATCTGAAGGGGCCGGTGGTCGCTTGAGTCACCACAGCGGTTGCTAAGCTCAGCTCTTACCTGACTGGAGCCCTGGGAACGGCTCAACTCCCAGCCTGAGGGTATTTCCTCGGCTGGCCGTGCCTGTGTGCCCTGACGCGGCAAAGGCCGCCAGGGGTTACTTCTGTGTAAGTCTCCTTTCAGACCCCTCCCTCATCTGAGAGTCTCTCCAACAGCTCAGGTTGGTACTCTCCCTTCTGTGCTATGACGCAGAACCTGTCACCAGGTAGAAAGCTGGGGCTCAATGACATTTCTCTCTGTCCCTAGGACAGCCTTACCCTGTGGAGTCTACTGTCCAGTGTCTCAGAACAGTCCATTCAGACATTCCCCCAGCTTTCTAGCTGTGTAGGTCAGGAACACCACTGTGGCCAGAAACAGATGTTATTTTACCTACTGAAGAACCAATGAGAATTCCAGAAAGATAATTTGTACCTATTATCTTTATTTATTATCTTTATGAATTTAACAAGTCAGCAGGAACACAAAGACAGACAGTGTGTTCAAAACTGTAGCTCAGAGCTTACAAAAAAAAATCTTACTTCCTTGGATCTGAGACAAGAGTATTATTGCCCACATAATGCTTGCTTTTTTTTTCATTTTTACTTGAAATAAAGGCAAACACATACTGCAGTCTTTTTGTGAGCTAGTTTACTAGTTTCTAAAATGGTCAAGTGCTTTAACAGTGAGTCAGAAAGAGGAAGTTAAAAAGTTAAAAGTCTAGACAAAAGGAAAGAGAGACTACTTCTTCATTTGAAGGACGTGTCCTAGCCTTTCTCTCTCCTCCAGTCTGCAAATGACAGACAGGAGACATTCCACACACTCTCCAGCACTCACTAGGTGCAAATCCGTTCATAAACTGACCACATCTAGGGACCTCTTGGAATAGCCTAGTCAAAACTCACCTGGATCATGACAAGGGTTTCTGTCCTGACCAAAGCTGCCAGTGGGAGCCTTTCAAAAGGCAAGTCATGAGAGTCTCATCAAAGGCCTGCAACCATGGTGAATCATGGTTTAATCATGAGTGCATGTCAGAATGCCAGAGAAATTCAAGCCGAGATACTATCACACAGGTGACCAGAACTCAAAGATAATCCAAATTTCTAAGGAGCTGTCAGAGTGAAGAAACTGTGGACTATTAGATACAACCTGGGATGCCACATCAGATTCGGAAATGGAGACGGGACCATAGCAGTAGCAACATGAAATACAAATGAAATCCTACAGTTAAAGAGTATTGGGGCCAGTAGACTGGGCATGGTGCTACATGCCTTTAACGCCATCAGGGAGGCAGAGACAGGTAGATCCCTGTGAGTTCAAGGACAGTGGGTCTGCCTCATGAGACCTCACCACCAAAAAAAAAAAAGAAAGAAAAAACGTATCGAGCCAACAGGATGGCTCAGGGGGTAAAAGCACAGAGCAAGTGACTACCAAGTATTTGGCTGTGCTCTGACCTCTGTGTGGACATAGAATGAACACACACACACACACACACACACACACACACACACACACACAGAGAGAGTAAATGTAATTTTTAAAGTTTTTAAAGAGTAGCTGGGCGGTGGTGGCACACGCCTTTAGTCCCAGCACTCGGGAGGCACAGGCAGGCGGATCTCTGAGTTTGAGGCCAGCCTGGGCTACAGAGTGAACTGCAGGGCTACACAGAGAAATCCAGAGTGTGTGTATGTGTGTGTGTGGGGGGGGGGAGGTAAAGAGTATCACACTTTGTTAATTTCTTAGCCTTGGTAACTACTGTAGCTACTTAAGTTGCAACACCATAGTGGGGAGAACTCTATCATTTTTAAAACCTTTCTCTAACTGTGGAATTCTTTCCAAATAAAATGCTTTAAGAACGTCTTTTGAAAGTGTCAAGTGTCTGGCTGGAGAGATGCTTCAGCAGTTAAGAGCACTGGGTGTGCCTCCAAAGGGCCTGGGTTTTATTTCTAGCACCCACACAGTGGCTCACAACCATCTGTTACTCCAGTAATGGGGGATCCTGTGCCCTCTTCTGGCCTCTGAGGACATCAGGCAGACACATGGTTCACAGACGTATATGCAGACAGACATACATACACCTATTTAAAAAAAAAAATGAACAGGTATTTTTACCTATCAGGTGTCTTCTCTATTTGAAATTCTCAAGAGGCTTTCCATGAGGGATCAATGTTCAGCAAGACTGACTCCCACCTACTACCCTGAGTCAAACTTTACTGGAATATGACCTCATCCTTTCACGTATGTATGATCCATGGCTACCTGCAGGCTAACATGGAGAGTTTAATAGCTTTAACACAGACCAAATGACTCACAAAACTGAAAACATTTACCATTGGATATGTGTGTGTGTATGTGTGTGTGTGTGTGTGTGTGTATGTGTATGTGTGTGTGTGTGTATGTGTATGTGTGTGTGTGTGTGTATGTGTGTATGTGTGTATGTATATGTATATATGTATGTATGTATATGCACGCCAGTTCTCTTGACTTAAAGGAAAAGCAGAGCCCAACGAGGACCCAGAGAATCTTCTGTGTTCTTCCATCCTATCCTTCCTTGACCACCGCCTACTGCAGAACTCCAGCTACTCACAGGCCTCTTGGAACCGTTTCCTCAAACATCTCAGCAGCACTGCGGCCTTGGTGCTGGCATTGTTCTAGAGTGCATGACTCAGGCCTTTGCCCAGTGACCTCCTGGCTCCACAGCACCCATGTGTTACCTCCCTCTCTTCCTCCCCTAACCCACTCATCTTCCACCGTGCTCACAGCGTCGGCCATGCTCCACACACGTGAGCGGCAACGTCTCCAGGAATTTCAGGAGCAAGGTTTTATTCCACTCACTCATATACCTACCACTTATCCCCTCTTCAGAAAATACTTGCTGAATCGTGAACAAACTCCAAGGGGTAGGAAATAAATACATAAAATCATTTATATGATTTATAACACGTATATACATAGCCTAAGGGTTTAGCAGCTGGAAAGCGACAGGCCGAGATACTACTGATGTCCCAGTATGGTTGCGCACAATTTAAAATCCAGAACAGAACAGCAGCCAATTAGATCAGCAGAGATACAGGGCACTTGTGGAAACGGTAGGAGCACCAGCCACTGGCCTCCCTCTCCATCCACCCCATGCCGGCTCTACTTTGCCACTTTAACTATTTTTCCTCCAGATTCATGCTCTTAGCAGTTACATTCGACACCAGAGGCAACAGAACTGATCAACAAGGATCTTTATGACTGGATTGAAACTCCCCTTAATCTCAGGGCAAATCACCCCTCACATGGAGGCAGTTATCTCTGATCCTGAGGCTGCACCCCAGAGCAGGAGCAATCACCCCCTAGAAACCAGAATGCCTGCCCCCTCAAACGATGACAGAGATAACAGTTCCTCCCAAATGCCTTGCAAAATCAGAACTGAGATGAAGATCTCAAGACCACTGGCCCGGACCAGATTTCCTGTTCTGCCAGTCAAGCAAAAACTCCGCCTCTTTCGTTTCTCTGCTCTGCTCTGCTCAGCCCCGGAGACAGACTTGGGATTCTGAAGCCCTTTAACTGTTCTGTCCCACATGGCCGTGCTGACTGAAGCAAAGTTCTTTCTGTTCTCAATGAGCGTCTGGATGCGTGGCTGAGGCTAGCCTACTGGGACTCTGGAGCTGGGACTTTAACCCTAAACTCTAGTAATTTTACCAACTTAACCTATTAAACGTCCATATAAAAAAAATGCCACGTGAGCACACAGAGTCTGTTTTTCTCCAGGCACACACAGAACAGGGTAGCCAACAAACAGGTGCTGATAAGGTGTAAAGGGGCTGACACTGTGCAAACTATGTCATTTGACTACAATGGGCTGAAATGGAGATCAGTGAACAGGGGGAATTGTGGGAAATTCTCAAATAGGTAAGAATGTAAAAACATGTATATATTTCTATAACACCCATGGGTCAAGGAAAAGATTACACAGGGACTTAGAAAGTATTTTGATATGAATAAAAAAATTAAAGGGCATGTCCAAAGGTATGGATATACAGGGGCTAGGGAGATGGCCCAGCAGGTCAGAGCACCTACTGCTCTGCAGAGGACCTGAGTTTGGTCCCCAGCACCCCACACCAGACGGTTCACAACAACCACCTGTGACTCCAGCTCCAAAGGGATATGCTGCTTCTGACCTCCACGGGTATATGCACAGTCCCCATTCATATTGTGTCTCTGTCTCTCTGTCTCTGTCTCTGTCCACATTCATATTCTCTCTCTCTCTTTCTCTTTCCCCACATATATACACAGTCCCCATTCATATTCTCTCTCTCCACATTCATATTCTCTCCCCTTCTCTCTCTCTCTCTCTCTCTCTCTCTCTCACACACACACACACACACACACACACACACACACACACACACACTTGCGCGCGCGCGCACACACACCAATCTTTAATCTTAAAAAAAAAAAATGGAGTACAGCCAAATTGGCACTTAAAGGAAGCTTATAGCTTTGAATCGCTTACATTCTTAAAGAAAAAAAAAATCCCCAACCAACAATCTCTGCATTCATCTTAAAAAAAAAAAGTAGAAAAGTCAAACTAAAAGAAGTGTAGATATGAAAGCCACAGAGAAAGAACAGAGTCTCAGTCACCTGCCAGCAGCCAGAGCCCAGAGACCTAGGAAGTCTCAGAGGTGAGGAAACGGGAAGGGGAAAGGGAAACGGAGCTGGGATGAAGAGCACAGCCAGCAGAGTAATCTGCAGAGCCAACTGGAGAGCCGCTGACTCTTCCGCAATATGAACATCAGACTAACGTCCCCTCGGAAAAAGAGCGAGCCAATGATACAGAAATACTCTCGTACACATTTCAGTTTGGGGGCTGATCTATTGCTCTCCCCAGCACCTGCTTCATCACGGTATTTCAATAAATACTTGTTCAACAGGAGAAGGAAGAGCTTGAGGAGACGTGGCCACGGTGAGGGGCTTCATTCTGGTGTGCTCCTTTGGTGCGTCAGGGGAGAACAGAGGGGAAAACACACGGGTCCTAACCCTCAGCTGAAAGCACTCTCAAGTGTCTACCAGGAAAGACTGAACCTGAGAAAGCTGGAGTGGTGAAGAGGACTGATAGGCTTTCCCACGCTCCTTCCTGGAAATCACACACCATTATCAGCGAACACCAAACACAAGAACCACAGGCTTCGTTTTGAAATATTAACAACTGAAATTCTCAGGCTCAAAAGGGGATCTGCCTTTGTTTCAATAACCAGAGGTAACATGAAGAGCTACAGAGACTAGCTGGGTCTGCAGCTGGCCCTGTGGCTTAAAGAAATGTTGGCACCTCTGCTTTTATAAAATAATAATAATAATAATAATAATAATAATAATACAATTAGTCTAGAACACATCTTTATCCCCTCATTCTCCCCTCAGCCGGTAGCTTAAAACCCCCGTACCATTCAATGACTCATAAAAATGGAAGCAAAACACAAAATAATAATAAAGGCGGAGAAATGAGTAGACTCTATAATAAAATAATTGAGAGAGGACAGAGAAAGGGAAGTGGAGGGTGAGGGGGTGGGAAAGAAGAAACTCTCAAGCAGTGACTTGGCCATTAAAGAAAAGAACAAAGAAAACCACACTTAGCACTAGGAAGCAACACCAGGCATCAGAGGGGACTGTAATGATTCTACAGGTGTCAGGGAACACAAAGGGTCCACAACATCTGAAGCAATGCTGAAAAAACAAAACTTCAGGACTCTATGGGCCGTCAGTCACTCACGCAAACCTACAACAGGCGGTGGAGAGAGCTCCAGCATGAGATTTAGCTCCAAATCCAGAAAATGAAAGAAAACGGGGGAAAGAGACCCACACTTACAGTCTCTGTGTTTTCAATAAACATCCCAGAGAAGCCAAAGTGTTTTCTCGACACAGGAACTGCCGTGATGAATCTGTGACAATCAGGGACTTTTCCCACTACCTTAGACCTTAATACAAGTTAGCTCAAGATGAGACACAGTCCTAGCGCAAAAATTAAAAGCTGACAGTTTGCAGGAGGGGTCTTCGCAATATAGAGGAGGCATGCACGGGTTTGCTAGCTCACAGATGCAGCTCCTGTGAAAGAAAACTGCCCACCATAGCATAGTGAAGAAAATGGATAGTCACTCAGCGGGAAAAAACATTCAACACAAATTTGACAAGAATGGTATCCATTTTATATATTAAAGAACTCGTAACTGAAATTGAAAAAAAAAAAAAAAAAAAACTTTAGGAAATAAGGAAAAGATCCAGCAGACCACATCACAAAAGAACATACATTTTTATGAAATGGATTAATGATAAAGGATGGGGATAGATGAAGTGAAACATGACAAACAAAAATACTAAAACCTGAATAGAAGAATCCAGGTGGTAAGTATACAGGTATTTTGTGTAAAGATTTTTCAACTTTTTTTTTAAATTGAATTTTTCTCAAGAAAAAAAATGCCATTCTTTTCTATGAAATAAAAGACTTAGCCCCATAAGCCAAAAGAACACATAATGTGCCAGGGAAATATGACCCATAATACCTGAGACTGAAACTTACATTACAGCTGAATTACCAGGCTTTAAGGATAGAAAAAGAATAAACTGAGCAACCAGGTAAGACATGGGTTTCTAATACCAAAGAATGAGAAATATGAAAGACTGTCTGGCTAACTTCAGAACTCGTACCCAAGCACACATGAAGGATGGAGAGGGGGGAGAAGGGTGAGAAAAGGGGAGGGAGAGGGTAACTTAGAGTTTCTATACCCAGCTAAACTACAATGGCAGAAGCAATCATTATCCTAGTTAGCTTCTCTGTTGCTGTGATAAAACACTAACCAAAAGCAACTTGGGAGCAGAAAGGGTTTATCTGGCTTACAGGTTATAATTCATCATCAAGAGAAGTCAGGGCAAAAACTCAGGCAGGAACCAAAGCAGAGATCACAGAGGAATGCTCGTTATTGGCTCAGTTGCCTTCCTTATACAGCTCAAGCCTACCTGTCTAGGAATGGCACCGCCCACAATGGGCTGGACTCCCCACATCAATAAATAATCAAGAAAATGCCCCGCAGGTCAACTGGATGGAAGCAAATCCCTCAACTGAAGTTCCCACTTTCTGGGTATATCTAAGTTTATGTCAAATTGACAAAAACTTACCATGACAATCGTATGGGACCTCAGAGGCCATTGTTCTTGTGAACCTTTGCTGAGATGAGTTTTTGTCAGTCAAAGGAAGACAGGAGGAACTACATCCAAAGGACAAGAGTGCTAGCTGAACACTGGTGACTGCAGCATGGAGAACAGACAGAATGGAGAGAGAATGACAGAACAGACTACACCTTGCCAGTGCGGAAAGGCTGGCAGGATCTAACAAAGCAGAGGGACGCGGTCACACAGCCATCTCAGCTGTGTATCTTCCAGTCAAAGGGCAGTACTGAAAGCAGATGAACCGAGTAACGGGCAGGGAAGCCTGTGTGTTAGTGCAATGGGACACGGTAGGCAAGATAATGTAATTGACAGTTAAGTAAGGCATCTGGGCAGAGGCAAGGCAAAGAGGAAGTGGATCAAGTTTAGTGGATTCCCTAATAGGAAACTCTCTACAGACCAGCCAAGAAAACAGAAAGGCCCCACAAAAGGCTCAATCCAAAGTTACAAAGATTATATATATATATATATATATATATATACACACACACACACACACACACACACACATACATACATACATACATACACACACACACACACAAAACTTTTCTCCAGTAGCAGAAAAATAAAACATGCAAAAATAAAGCAAAACCGACAGACCACACAATGGGAGAAAAAAATTTCTTTAAAAGCTGTAGAGGGAAAACACCTGGCCAGTCCTGCTGAGCCCCACCCCCACAGCTCCTACCAGCACAGTAAAGGAGGAGCGACAATGACTGGCGTGGGGTGGGGCGGGTACTCTGAGGGGCACTGCAACCCCAGCTATTTGTGAGGCAGACGCAAACGGTCACAAGCTCAAAGTCCCCCGGGGCCCTGTTCCAAAGTCAAAGGATTTTCTTTAGAAGGTTGATGATACCACAAGTCTGAAGCCCTGAGTTCAATCCCCAGTCAGAGTCGGCGAGAGGAGGAGGAGACACACACCAGCAAACAATTAATGATTATCAACACACGGAAGGCAACTCAACTCATCTGTTGAGAGAGAAAACTTCAACTCTAAGCTTGGAAATAAACGTATTTTTAAATGAATCAGAAAGGAAGGGAAACAAGAGTGTGGAGGAATACTAAACAATCATACCAAAAGAAAGCACAAGCCACAATATTCTCACCCTGTGAGGCTCAACTCACTCCACCCTGACCCGGAAACACTAAGTATGTGAGTACATTCAAAAGTTCCAGCAGGAGCCGGGTGTGGTGGTGGCGGCGGCGGCGGCGGCGCACGCATTTAATCTCAGTGGGGAGGCAGAGGCAGGTGGATCTCCATGAGTTTGAGCCTGCCTAGCCTATGCAATGAGTTCTAGTCCAGCCAGGGCTACACAGGGAGACATTATCTCAAAACACTAATTACAATAATTAATTAACTAAAATATTAGCTGGATAAGTAACCATTAAGGTAAGGTCAAAGAACCTATGTTCCCAACGACATAATATTATCATTAATAAAACAAAAACCATAAGAGAATTAAAAAAAATGGTTAGTGAGATCCACACTTCACTTCTCAGTCCACAACAAATCAAGCGGAAAGAACAGTCAGGTGCTGTGGTGGTTTGAGTTCATCAACAGCTGGTCCAGAACCACCTGAAAGGCCAGCCTTTAGTGTGCCTGCACATCTGGGTACTTATATGCTCACGTGAGAACAGCGGATAACTTTGCACCCTCCTCAGGAATACTGCTTACCTACCTCCTGTGAGATAGCATATCCCACTACCCTGGAGCTCGCAAATTTAGACTGGCTGGCCAGCAAATCCTAGCTGTCCCCTGTCTCCGCCTCCCCACTGCTATGACTCCAAGTGTGTGCCACCACCACACCTGGCATTTTTATGTGGGTTCTGGGGACTTAAACTCGGGTCCTCATGTTCCTAAGGTAAATAATTTACTGACTGAGCCATCCCCCAGGCCCCAGATCTTGATTTCTGAGACCCACCTCTAATACAAAGAAGCAGGTTCCTTCAAAAAGTACCCAAGTTCAGGGCCAGGAAAATACAAGATTAACTTAAAACTATTCTGATTCAACAAAGTGAATAGAAACAGGCCACAGAAGGTGGAACAGCCAATGGCCACAACCGGCCACACGCGCGTGCACGTGCACAACTTGATTAACAAACCAGAACTGGTTGATATATCTACAACTGAGTATAAGGAACTCCAATTAACAAATGGAGAGAGAGACAATGGAAAGGGAACACACACAAGCATCATTTCCACGGGGAGTCATGGGGGAGCTGAGTCAGTGCCGACGTTCTGATGAGAAGCAGGTCCTTTCCCTGATCTTAAAAAAGTCTTGCCGGGCACCAGTGGCACAAGCCTTTAATCCCAGCACTCAGGAGGCAGAGCCAGGCAGATTTCTGTGAGTTCGAGGCCAGACTGGTCTACAGAGCGAGATCCAGAAGAGGCATCAAAACTACACAGAGAAACCTTGTCTCGAAAAACAAACAAACAAAAAGTCTTGCCCACCACAAGACAACTCTGAACACATAAAGAAAAACATCATCTTTACAGTAGAAAAGCCTAGCGTATGCCAACTAAACATGCCACAGTAACTTGACCAACTCTCACATATAAACCGATCTGATCTGTTAGTTCTTGCCAACAGGCTGACAGCTGACACTGTTAAAGCCATTTATGTCAAAGGGTTTGAAGAAGGCACAAAGGCACACACCCTCATGTAAAACATGGGCTGTGTGCAACCGTCAATGTGGAACCAAAATAAGACCAAAATGCTCTCACCCCAAAACTAAAGGCCTAAGACTGCTCCTTTTAGCTACAGGCCATAAGTTACTGGAACAGGCCAGAAGTTACTGAGACCAGTCAGTTCAGATTCCAGAAACCAGGAAGTGTAAAAGTACAGAGTCACAAGGTAGTCAGGAGGTAATGGCTGCCGGACTATGGAATGTCCTCTCCCTGGCCCCCTAGGCAACTGCTTGACCATAGAATGTCCCAACCCTAGTTTCCATAGTGACTGTGTAATCACCAGATGCCCCCATCTGGGGGCAGCCAATGAAAAATGGTGGTGGGCAACTACTTCCTTAGAAGGAAAACTGAATTGTGATTTCTGGAATTCCTAGACACAAGCCAATCAGAATTGTACCCGTACTAGCACCCCCTAAATGATGTAACCTTGTGATTTTTCCCTTTAAAAACTGAGCTTGCAGACAGGTGGGCACTTCCTCCAGCCTCCACTGCGTTGGATGTATTGGACGAGGTCCCTGCCTAGACTTGTATTGCATTTGGATATCCACGATTAAACCTTGCTTTTGCATTCCGGCTTGCTCGTCCTTAGTGGTCTCTCTGGGGGGTCGCGATCTGGGCACAACAGTCAAAAGACTGTCTCCGTCGTCACCTGTGGACACCATGAAACAGGGAGTTCTCTCCACTCAGCACTTCACACTGACTGTGTTGTGTGCCCCCTATACACCACATGCAAAATTGGTCCTGTCACTGGAAAATACCCATCCAAACTCTAAGTTGGGACCTTAAAGATTAAAGGGAGGGCTTCGAGTATTTCCAGGCAAACTGCACCAATGTAGATGGGCAGGGTGACATGCTAGCTAAGGTTCTTTCCAAAGCGTTGACAACCATTACAGTTATCATCAACATCACCACTTCTCAGTTATTCTGGCCACATCCTGCCTGATACCACCTCAAAAATCCATGCAATCTCTCCACTCCACTCAAAACAGTATCTCACCACCAACACAGCCCTGTAACCCCACTGACTGCCTGTCCTGTTTGGTGGCAGGCTATAAAATTAAATTTTTTTTGTCTTTTTTTTTGGGGGGGGGTGTTGAGACAAGATTTCTCTGTTTAACAGTACTCACATTGTAGATCAGGCTGGCCTTGAACTAAGATCCACTTGCCTCTGCCTCCCAAGTGCTGGGATTAAAGGCGTGCGCCACCAGCATCTGGCTTTGTCCCTTTTTTTTCCTTCAGATTCTGATTTTTTTTTTTATTTTATTTTACAATACCATTCAGTTCTACATATCAGCCACAGGTTCCCCTATTCTCCCCCCTCCCACCTTCTCCCCTTACCCCCAGCCTACCCCCCATTCCCACCTCCTCCAGGGCAAATCCTCCCCCGAGGACTGCGATCAACCTGGTAGACTCAGTCCAGGCAGGTCCAGTCCCTTCCTCCCAGCCTGAGCCAAGTGTCCCTGCATAAGCTCCAGGTTTCAAACAGCCAACTCATGCAATGAGCACAGGACTTGGTCCCACTGCCTAGTTGCTTGCCAAACTGATCAAGCCAATCAACTGTTACACCTATTCAGAGGGCCTGATCCAGCTGGGGGCCCCTCAGCCTTTGGTTCATAGTTCATGTGTTTCCATTCATTTGGCTATTTTTTTTTCAATAATTGAGTAAAACCGAAATTTATTATAAGCCACAGTCGTCCTAGGGACCTCCATGCTATTTATATAGCCTCCATGGTTCTATGGGTTGTGGTCTGATTGTTCTTTATTTTATATCTAGAATCCACTTATGAGTGAGTACATACCATGACTGTCTTTCGGGATTTGGGTTACCTCACTCAGGATGATTTTTTTCTAGTTCCATCCATTTGCCTGCAAATTTCATGCTTTTTCTCTAATCATCAGAGAAATGCAAATCAAAACGACACTGAGATACCACCTTACACCTGTCAGAATGGCTACGATCAAAAACACCAACGACAGTCAATGTTGGAGAAGATGTAGAGCAAAGGGAACACTCCTCCACTGTTGGTGGGAATGTAAACAATTTCATTGTTTTTCTCTGCTGAGTAGTACTCCATTGTGTAAATGTACCACATTTTTTTCATCCATTCTTCCGTTGATGGGCATCTAGGTTGTTTCCAGGTTCTGGCTATTACAAATAGTGCTACTATGAACATAGCTGAGCATGTATCTTTATGGTATGAATCAGCATTCCTTGGGTATATGCCTAAGAATGGGATGGCTGGGTCTTGAGGTAGTTCGATTCCTAATTTTCTGAGAAACCGCCATACTGATTTCCACAGTGGTTGTACAAGTTTACATTCCCACCAACAGTGGAGGAGTGTTCCCTTTGCTCCACATCCTCTCCAACACTGACTGTCGTTGGTGTTTTTGATCGTAGCCATTCTAACAGGTGTAAGGTGGTATCTCAGAGTCATTTTGATTTGCATTTCTCTGATGATTAAGGATGTTGAGCATTTCTTTAAATGTCTTTTAGCCATTTGTGATTCTTGTTTTGTGAATTCTCTGTTTAGCTCTTTAGCCCATTTTTTAATTGGACTGTTCAGTATTTTGATGTCTAGTTTCTTGAGTTCTTTATATACTGTGGAGATCAATCCTCTGTCAGATGTGGGGTTGGTGAAGATCTTTTCCATTCTGTTGGCTGTCTTTTTGTCTTATTGACTGTATCTTTTGCCCTGCAAAAGCTTCTCAATTTGAGAGGTCCCATTTATTAATTGTTGTGCTCAGGGTCTGTGCTGTTGGTGTTTTATTTAGGAAATGGTCTCCAGTGCCAATGCGTTCAAGAGTGCTTCCTACTTCCTACCATTAAAGTTATCATCAACATCACCACTTCTCAGTTATTCTGGCCACATCCTGCCTGATACCACCTCAAAAATCCATGCAATCTCTCCACTCCACTCAAAACAGTATCTCACCACCAACACAGCCCTGTAACCCCACTGACTGCCTGTCCTGTTTGGTGGCAGGCTATAAAATTAAATTTTTTTTGTCTTTGGGGGGTGGGAGGGTTGAGACAAGATTTCTCTGTTTAACAGTACTTGCATTGTAGATCAGGCTGGCCTTGAACTAAGATCCACCTGCCTCTGCCTCCCAAGTGCTGGGAGTAAAGGCATGCGCCACCACCGTCTGGCTTTGTCCTTTTTTTTTTTTTTTTTTTTTTTTTTTTTTTTAAATCAGATAGAATCTTAGCTGCAACCAGCAGAAACAGATTCTGCAAGAATAACTAGAAGAAAGATTTACTGAACGATGGCTTGAATGAACACATGGGCCTGTGGTTGGGCTGAGGAGTCAGGCTGCGAATACTCACAAAAAGTCACACTGCAGTCAGGAATCACAAGACCATGCCATTTAAGTCACAGTCGGCCACCAGGACCACCTGATCCTGGCTCCCTTAGCTTTGATTTTAAATATGTATGTATTTACTTGGAGAGAGGGAAGCTGCTACAGCGTGCATGTGGAGGTCAGGGTGTAACTACCGGGCATCACTTATCCTGCACCAGGATGGTCTGGGGATTGACTCAGCTCATCAGACTTGGCGGCAAGCTCCTTCACCTGTTGAGCCATCTCACTGGAACACGGAAATATCAAAGGACCCTCTGTCCAGACACCTTGCAAGCTTTCCCTGTTATTTCTTTTGGGTTTTCTGTCATCTGAAAATAAAGAGGCTCTCATACAAAGTACAGGATGAGAACAGTAAACCATAAAGCAAACAGCTGGCATTTTTTCATTTTCATAGCAAGGTAGAGACACTTCATCCCATCAGGGTTTACACCTGGGGACTCCTCAAATATAAGGCCAGGGCATGAAAAACACAGTCTGCTAAAACCCAGAGCACACTATGAGGAAATACTTTGCCAAAATAATCTCGGTTAATAAAAATAATATAAGAATTAGTATATAGAATAAGAGCAAAAAATACATAAATATGAGGCATATAGTTAACAAAAGATCATTATACTCTAAATACTATAATTAAACTCTAAGTTTTAAAAAAGGACCAACCATACTTGGGTCATACAATGAATCCTCCAGAGCAACTCAATTCATTCCTCTCAGCCCCTTCTGAAGTTCTGAACTGAGCCAGTAAACTTTCAATAAGGCATCGATGTTCAGTCACTTACAATTCTAATATTCTCTAAGTGTTTTATCATATACCTAAAGGACTCATGAGGTGAGATACCCAGAGAGGAACAAAGGACAAAAGCATAGCTAATGATGACTCTTTCAAAGACAGGCATCTTTTAGTCCTTTCAAGAAAATAAATATGGACTGGAGAGATGGATCAGTGGTTAGGAGCACTGGCTGCTCTTCCAGAGGTCCCAGGTTCAATTCCCAGCACCCACATGGCAACTCACACCCATCTGTTGACTCCAGTCCTAGGGGTCCAACTCCCTCTTCCGGCCTCCACTGATAGCAGGCATGCTGGTGGCACCTAGACACAGATGCAGGCAGAACATCCATACACATATTTTCATCTTTCTCTAGGGTCTAGCCAGCTAAGTACAGTCCTCGCACTCGTCCAGGAAACGTCTCTTTGCAACAAATGGAGACCATTACAGAAACCACAACCAATCCGTACACAGAACTGCGGAGCCCGGACACCTACAACACAACTCCTGCAGCTAAGGCTCAGGGAGTATTGCATGAGAGGGGTGGGAAGATCCCAAGAGCCAGAGGACAGGAGTACACTGAGTACACTGTGAGGTCATGGCTCCTAGGAGTGTCAGAAGCTACACTCATAAAGTTTCCTCAGCATGGCTGCCTAAACACGAGCTGAACAAAGGCAACAATAGACATGCCGGAGTGGATGGGAGAAAAGCCCAGGCAGCCTCAAACATTACACAAAGAACTACCAGCCACGAAGGAGCACTGAGAGCAGGAGAAGAGAGTCTTCCTGGGGAGAGCATACAAATGTGGTATCCAATACCAAAAGGTCAGCCCTAAAGACATATATATATAAGTTGCATACAGACTGAGCCGGTTCTATTTATGTATTTAGGGACACACATACACATAGACACACACACGTATGTGTTTATGACAACAGTTTATGAAAAATGAGGCCATGAATTTCAAAGAGGCTCAGGGAGTATTGCATGAGAGGGGTGGGAAGATCCCAAGAGCCAGAGAACAGGAGTACACTGTGAGGTCATGGAAGGGCATATGGGGGAAGAGGGGAGGCCGCACTGGAAGGAAGAAATGATCGAATTATATCATAATCTCAAAAAACAAAATGATTTAAAAATTAAAATGAATAAATGCGTTAAATTCTAAAAAGAAACAAAGGTAATAAGTAAACAAATAAAAATATAAAGAACAAAAAGGGCCCAGGGAAAGACCACAGCCCCCAGGGACCTACAGGTGCTCCCCACACTCTAGCACTTTGTTTTGATTTTGAAACAGATCTTGTGTGGTTTTGGCTGGCTTCAAACTCCCAGAAATCCTCCTGATTAGTCTTCTGAGGTCCGGGTTTACAGGCATGCATCAATATGCCCAGCATCTCCCCCACTTTTTCCATTATTAATCTCTCCTCATATGTTTAAACTAGAGATAATGCACGCCTTCACAGAAATTCCTGGTGTGTGTGTGTATGCATGTGGATATGTATTTTTTTCATATTTGCCTGTTAGTGCTATCCCTGATTTAAATGGGAGACCAGAGGTAGCTTCACAGAAGGGATGGTAGGAGCAGAGAGTAGAAAGAAAGAGGCAGTGTTCAGATGCTGGAGTAATACACACAGAACGGAGGACACACAGATCTGTAAAACATACTGGGAACAGGACGATTAGCACTGCACACAGAGAACTCCCGGGAGCATATGGGATACCTGAAAGAGCAGCAGCTTGAGAGGGCTAGACTAATTTAGTTCCGGACAAATTAAGAGTTGCCTGTCTTAATCACTGTTCTATTGCTGTGAAGAGACACCATGACCAAGGCAACTCTTATAAGAGAAAGCATTTAACTGGGGGCTTGCTTACCATTATTCAGAGGTTTAGTCCATCATCATCACGGTAGCCTCCAGGCAGACCTTGATGCAGTAGCAAAGAACTACATCCCGAGGCATAGGCAGAGACAGACTCCAAGTTTGGCATGGGATTTTGAAACCTCAAAGCCCACCCCTAGTAACACACCTCCTCCAACAAGGCCACACCTCTTAATCCTCCTAATCCTTTCAAACAGTGCCACTCCCTGGTGAGTAAGCATGTAAAACACAGGCACCTATGGAGGCCATTCTTCTTTAAACAGCTACAATGCCCATTAGACATCTGTACGATGTTATTAAGTGGGTAAGCAGAAACAGGTGTTGAGGAGAGTCTGAAGATGTCCAGTCATCCTGTGCACAAATCATGGTCAAAGCCACAGAGATGTACCTGTTACTAGTGCCTGATAGACCTCAGGCTACCAGAATACCTAGGGGAAAAAACTTCTAACTAACCCATAGAGACGCAAGAACACTCAGGAATGATTTTGAATTGCCTCGTGGCTGAATCCAGTGAAACATTTCAATTCTTCTGTTCAAGACAGACTTTCTGCATTGAAACTCTAAGGAGACAGGCAGGCAAACACTACTGTCCAAGAGGGCTTTTCAGAGATTGGAGCACTGCTAACACTATACAAAAATAATATTCTCTCTGCAAATAAATTCTAACTTTATAAAAATGTATCTGTCCAGGCAACGGTGGCACACGTCTTTAATCCCAGCACTTGGAAGGCAGAGCCAGGTGGATCTCTGTGAGTTCAAGGCCAGCCTGGTCTACAGAGCGAGATCCAGGACAGGCACCAAAACTACACAGAGAAACTCTGTCTTGAAAAACCAAAAAATAAATAAACAAGCAAATAAATAAATAAATAAATAAAAATGTATCTGGCAGAAAGTGGCATTACCACATAATCCGGAGTCTCAAGGCACCTGCTAGCTACTAATAGTTTGACCAAGATATAATTTTTTCTTACTTATTTTAGTAATGCACATTAAGGAGTTGCATATATGTGTTTTTCTGCTTAAATATATTTCTGAAAATGCAAATGTTTGTACTGGGTTGGTTTTTACAAGCACAATGCTGAGTCAAGAGTGCACTTTCAATATTAATAGTCATTGCTTAGCTGCTTTCCAAAGAAGTTGTGCCCATCTCTAGGGGCAGACATATGTGACTGGCAGGTTTGGTTACTTAAAGGAAAAAAAAATCATAAAGTTAATACAAATAACAAAATGTACAAACTACTTCGAAGAGTTGATTCCCCTCATATATGAAAATTCCTTACAAATCAAAGCATAAAAAAATAAGCAAAGTTTATAGAAAAACAATTATAAATGTGAATGGTCAGAATCTACACAAACCTACATTTAATCCCACATAGTAAAGAAATCCAAATTAAATAAAGACAAAGAATTACTTTTCAACCAACCAGTCTCCAAACTAAGCTATTTTGGCAAAGGCCAAAGTGTTACTTTCTACCCATCACACTGGAAAATCAAATTGCTCTAGTTTGTTTATCTATTGCTATGATTTAAAACTCTCTCTCTCTCTCTCTCTCTCTCTCTCTCTCTCTCTCTCTCTCTCTCTCTCTCTCTCTCTCTCTCTCTGACCAAAAGCAACTCAGGGGAGTATTTATTTGGCTTATGCTTCCAGGTCACAGTCCATCATTGAGGAAAGCCAGGCCAGAACTCAAGCAGGAACTGAAGCTTAAATCCCACTGCTTGCCGGCTCATTCTCTAGCTTGTGTTCAAGCTTTCTTATATGATGCAGGACTAATATGACCTGGGAAAAAGAACTGAGCTCCTTCCTAGACTGTTGGAAGAGGAGGTGGTTCAACCTTTGCAGGGCATGCTGGTCACACAGGAGTATTTTAATGTATCTGGGTCCTGAGCCATATTTAAGAAATTAGTATCAAGTCAGTAACTATACAGATGTGCAACACTTTAACACTTTATTTACATAAATACTTTGCTTTGCTGGTCATTGCAGGAACTCAAGGAAAAAAAAAAAAACCAACTCTCACCTATAGATCAGAAATTGAAAAAAAAAAAAATGATTCTGAAACCAGACTACGAAATACTTGGAAGCCAGGGGGGGGGAAAAAAATGATGTTGGGACCTTTAGTTTCTTCAAATCTTTTTTGGGAGGCATGGAAAAATAGTCACATTATAACAACATATACAGAACGAACCTCTGGTATATATGTATACAAGCCATAGGAAGAACTATTTAAGTTTTTAAAAACTAATGTTCCATTTGCACGACAAAAAACAGGCAAGTTTCATTATATGTTTATGTGACTGATTTTAGCAGTATATATGTGTTTACTTTGTCATTGAGACCATATTCAGTTAAAAAGAAATAAAGAACTCTGAAACAGGGGGACTCGGGGCCCAGAACTAGCACTCTCCATAAAGGGGAGAGGGCTAAGGAGTGACCTAGATCTCATCGGTGCCACTAGGCTACACGGCCAGCCCTTCCCCAGTTGAAAATCCAGCAGGATAACGGGACAATGCGTTATCCTCTAAGGCAGTGGTTCTCACTCTTCCTAATACAGTTCCTTATGTTGTGGTGATGCCTAACACCTTCTTTAACACCGTTCCTCAGGGTGCAGTAACCCCAACCATAAAATTATTTTGTGGTTATTTCTTAACTGTAATGTTGCTACCGTTACGAATCATAATGCAAACATCTGATATGCGATTCCCCCCAACACACACCAAGAGGCAGTGACCCATAGGTTAAGAACTGCTGGTCTAAATGCTTTTAAAAACACACACAAAATACTTGATTATTAGCATCTTAACTCTCAGATTACATACGGTGAAAAAAAAAATAACAAGGAATTACCTCTCCTATGAAGACAACTATAACGCAGTCCAGCTTCTCTTCAGGATACAGGTTATCAATAAGGGAGTGTAGGGTTTCTATGAGGTAAGATTTGACTTCTCTCTTCACGGTAGGAATTCCCATTACTATTGAAACTGGAAAAAAGAATACAGTAATTATGTAAAAAGATTTTAGAATGACAATACAGATGTATGTATAGGAGTAATTGAAGGATTCAATTTTAGAAAGAAAAAGAGTAAAAGAGAACGTCTATAATACTATAATTCTCTTCCACAGGGCTAGGCCGGGGTGGGGGGTTGGGGGTGTGTGTGCAAACACCACTGCAAATAAGTGATCATAATAAAAGGCTAAACCTCATAGCAAAACAAACAGCTGCAAAAAGCATGTTCCCCCACAAGTAAAGGTCAGACACACTGCCATCTGACACACAATGAACGTCTTGTGGATCAGCAGCTCGAGGGAACCACGCAGGCAAAGAAACACCAGGCAAAAACAATGTAGGGACAAGTCACAAAATCACCAGTGTCAAGACCTGCCCCAGACAGAAAAGACTAA
The DNA here is from genome assembly GCF_004664715.2 of Peromyscus leucopus. Classification (NCBI taxonomy): domain Eukaryota; kingdom Metazoa; phylum Chordata; class Mammalia; order Rodentia; family Cricetidae; genus Peromyscus; species Peromyscus leucopus. The sequence continues at coordinate 38,824,514 of NC_051084.1, forward strand.
GAAAACATAATGAAGTAATGATGTCGTGGAACCTGGGATCCTAACTCAGAACAGAAAAATGAGCAAGGTAAAACCTCGAGTGAGATCTATGATTCATTAGCAGTACAGCATCAATGTGAACTTCCTGGTTTGGGACCCTGTGATGTGAGTACAGATAATGGGAATATCTGAGGGCGCTGGGTCCTCGGCTGGCAGAGGGAGCAGTGTGAACTACGGATTGTGGATGACACTTTAAAAGGCTCAAAATTACAGCTTCTACTAGACTGCTTGCTATGAATGCAAGCTTACTCTTGCATGATTAAGGCATTAGGGAACAATTTGGATGTAATATGAATTTCACATTTGTTTATGTGTGATTTCTCCTCCGAGACACACAGTAGGGAGACACGGGACAAATGAACCCGGCTAAGCCAAGTTTAGGAAAATGAACTGAACTATGTGGGAAAACACAAAACGCACACACCTTACACATCTACCAGCTGCTATGAAGACAATCATCCACATCATGCACACAGGGATAGACTGTGTCCAATTTCAGACAATTCACCCTGAACCGCTCACAGTAGCCTCCAGGCTGGAGCCCTCCTGCAATCCATTCCATCGGGAGAGCCTCCTGGTGTTCTTAAGCAAAGTACTGTATTCACCATAGTTAACTTGTGCCATGTATAATAGGTTCTTCTTCATGTGCAACCGAGAGAGCTCAGCACTGTGATCCTAACCCCGTATTTTCTCATTTTATCATACAATTTTATCTGGCTCAGTGATTTGAGGGATTCCACATATCATATTTCAAAGTTTTGGTTTTTTTTTTTTTTTTTTTTTTTTTTTAAATTATATCTTGGAGCTGAAGAGATGGTCAGACGCTCAGAGGTTAAGAGCACTGGCTGCTCTTCCAGAGGTCCTGAGTTCAATTCCCTGTAGCCACATGGTGGCTCACAACCATCTGTAACGAGATCTGATGCTCTCTTCTGGCAGGCAAGCATACATGAAGGCAGAATGTTGTATACATATAAATAAAAAAAAAAATCTTTAAAAAATTGTATTTGCCGAGTGGTGGTGGTGGTGGCGGCGGTGGTGGCGCACGCCTTTAATCCCAGCACTAGGGAGGCAGAGCCAGGCGGATCTCTGTGAGTTCGAGGCCAGCCTGGGCTACCAAGTGAGTTCCAGAAAAGGCACAAAGCTACACAGAGAAACCCTGTCTCAAAAGAAAAAAAATTTGCATTTTAAAGCATTAATATTCTAAGTATTATACATACACCACAGCAAATGTTAAAAAATAAACCTAAATCAGGTGTGCCAGCACACACCTTTAATCCTAGCACTCAGGAGGCAGAGGCAGGCAGATCTCTGTGAGTTCAAGGCCAGCCTGGTTCCAGAAAAGCCAGGACTACATAGAGAGTCCCTGTCTCAAACAAAACAAAAATGAATCTTAATCATGAAACAATTTACTGGAGATCCTAAGAAATACTTAGAATTCTGAAGCTGAAAGGCCACGGCTCTACCCTCACTGTTCTGCAAGTGACAAGACTAAGGAACAGCTGCAGGAGGAACTGTCCCTAAGGCCCCTCCCTTCCACTCTGGAGATAAACAGCTGTCAGGGCCTCCAGGATGTCTTCTACTTGTTTTGCACCTCGTGAACACAAGGCGACATTCTAGGTGTTAGGCATAAAACGGGGAACAATTTAAATGATGCCTTTGCTTTCATGAGACTTATGAGAGCGGAGAAAGAACACTCCAGAAGAGGAAGCAGCGGGATGCTGAAGACATGATGATCTTGACATTATCAAGATCTAGTGGGATCAGAATAGATCTAAGGCAGAAAAAGCCTCCGTGGAGAGAATCGGGGGTCAGGTCAAGCATCCTACACTGAGTTCAACTCTGAACAGGAGAGTCAGTCATTGTGAGGTTTGGAGCAGGGAAATTATATTTCAGATTCTAAAACTTATTTCCTTTAAGCCAGAAGGGGAAAAAAAGGTAGAAACTAAATTTAGCATTCCCAATCTTCAATTACTCAGTCTACCTTCAGTCATAACTAAGCTATATTCTGCTTTTAGCATCCATCGTTAGTTTAGCCTTTCTTGTTTCCTTAAGACATGATGATGGTCAGTTGCTCTTCATTCTGTCTTCCCAGCTTAATCTTCCTCTTTCACTGGACATTAGCTGCTGGTATCCTAAGCCCTGGGTGATTTCATTCATACACATTTCAACAACCAAGTATTCATGAATGATGACCCACAGCATTAAACCGAACTCTGAGTCCCAGATTCAAAATACCTAACTGCCTGCCCGACATCTCCACTTCAGCATCTCAAAGCTTCCTCACTTGTCCAAATTTAGCACATTCTCTTCTCTTGAATACCAACGCTGTGAGTCAGAGAGATGGCTCAAAGGTTAACAGCAACTACTGGTTTGCAGAGGATCTGACTCTGGTTCCCAGCACCCTCAACAAGTGGCTCACAGTGGCTCACAGTGGCCTGTAACTCCAGGGCATCTCACACCTTTGACCTCCCCAGGTGCCACACTCACATGCATATATCCATACAGACACACACGCTGTACAGTTAAAATACAATAAAAATACATTTTAAAAAACAATGCTGTAGGACATGCTTTATTCTCCTGGATTTCAGAAAACAGTGTGCACCATTTGTCTAGTTATTCCATCTAGAATCTTAGAATTCTCCATGACCACTCCCTCAAGCCCAGACCTGGTCAGTCCCTCAGTCCTCTCCTTAAGCGCTCAAAAATCATCCAAACACCTCCAAAACCACCTAATGCATCTTCACTCTGTCTCAAGGGGACAACAAAAAGCCCATTTGTTTTGGGGTTTTGTTTGCTTTTTAATTTATTTATATTTCATGTGCACTGGTGTTTTGCCTGCATGTACGTCTGTTATGAGGTGTCAGATCCCCTGGAACTGGAGTTATAGACAGTTGTGAGCTGCCATGTGGGAGCTGGGATTTGAACCTGGGTCCTCTGGAAGAGGAGCCAGTACACTTAACTGCTGAACCATCTCTCCAGGCCCCTGATTTTTTATTTATTTAATTTATACCATAGCAGAGGGATTGGGACACCAACCCACGCCATAAAACCTTTGACCTACAACTTGTCCTGCCTGCAAGATGTGCTGGGGTAAAGGTGGTACAGAACTTGTGAGAGTGGCCAGCCAATGACTGGTCCAGCTTGAGACCCTTGCCACAAGAGGGAGCCCATGTGTGACACTGCCTGGAGGGCCAGGAACCACAGTCTGGATTGTCCAGAGACCTAGGATAGAACCAAATATGACTGGCCAAAAAAAAAAAGTCAGTGAAATGATTCCTAATGATATTCTGCTATACTGGTAGGCCAGAGTCTAGCACAATCATCGTCAGAGTGACTATTAAAGGAGGATATCAATCTTAGCTTTTAAAAATAATTAACAATTGATGTTCTAAAGAAAGTAACTAAGAGTATACTATACATCATGTCAGTGTTTGCATATTCAGCCCTGAAGGATGCCTGGCCTCAATAAATATTTCTTGAATCAATAAAAAAAAAAAAGTAAATCTGAACACGCTATTTTAAGACTCACAGCCTCCATAGGAAGATCATATGTTATTGTAGGTCATATGTAAAACAGAAAGATGGAAGAACCAAAACAAGACAGATACAGAAGCTTATACTAACAGCGCAGATGATGGGAGAAAACAGGGCTGAATCAAAACCCTACAGGGCTGTGGGTACAACTCAGTTGAGGGGTGCTGGTCTAACATGCATGAGGATCTGGGTTCTAACACCAGAACTACAAAAAGGAGAAGTCAACTAAATCAACTTCTCTCAAGAATTAACACAAGGGCTGGAGAGATGGCTCAGCCATGAAGAGCACATGTCACTCTTGCAGAAGACCTGGGTTCTATTCCCAGGGCCGCATGGTGAAGAGCACATGCTGCTCTTGCATAAGACCTGGGTTCTATTTCCAGCACCCATACAGTGGCACACAACCAGTTCCAGTTCCAGAGGACCCAACAACCTCTTCTAACTACCTTCTGAGGGCAGTGCTCCTGGTATCACATGGGACATATGCAGACACATCAAAATAAATCTAAAAACATTATCACAAAAATGAAATTCTAACTTGAAAGGATGATACACACTTGTAATTCCAGCTACTCAGGAAGGTGAGGGGGAAGGAACTGTGTTCTAAGGAAGCTTGAGCTTCATAGTGAAACCATTAAAAAAAAAAAAAAATCCCCAAACAACAAAGGAAAATGAATTTCATTATCTCTAGAGTAATCATTTCATCAATTTTAAAATCTATGAAGAAAAAGTCAAAACATCCAAGTTCAATTAAGTTAAAAATTTTAAACTCAAGCAAAAATGGAGAACTAGAGATACAAAGTAGCCAAGAGATCCTATAAGGCAAATCCAAGGGCTATGATGGGCCAAGGAGAAAGCAGCAAATCCAAGGGTTACCACACGGGAAGCTAACGAGAAGGCCGTGCCTCGGTCTGTCCAGGGAAAAGCTGGGCAGATGTAAGATGTACCCCTTGGCAGGACTGTGAAGAGCCGTTGATGCAGGGATAGGAAATAAGATAAGGAAATTCTACCTCCCCATTTTTAAAACAGAAAATTTACGAAGGTTTAAGCATTCATCTGCCTGAACTACATGTCTACTGAATCCCGTTCTGCACCATGGAGAAGAAATGTCCTTATCCTTCAACGAGCAGCTTGGACTGAGTCCCCGTTGCTGTGCAGAGATTTAAGGAAGAAAAAAAAAAGAATTTTAATCCTTTGTCCTACTTTGACCTACTAGACCTCTTTCTAGCGGTCAAAATAACTCGCCAAACCACAGTTCAGGTAGCATGCCCACAGTGAACGCACCTCCGGTTCTTCCATTGCCGATCTGCACCGCAGGCTGGAGGCTTCCTTCATTTTGTAATAGGTGAGGCAAATGATAATAAATACTTGGCACTTGAAGGGATTTTTTGCTTGTCAACTCCTTTAGTAGCTTTATGGTATTATCTGAAACACAGAAAGACAATTAAGTGGTGGGAACCCCTTATCCTACAGAAGCCTCTGATTTTCTCTCTTGAAAACTAGCTGCCAACATTTTACGTGAATTACCAGCAAGCAGGCTCTAACTATGTCATCCGCATACGAAGTCAACAGCAAACACAACGGCCACCACCGAAAGTCACTTTCCTGTCTTCTTTTTTTCTTTTTTTAAGACAAGTTGTTGATATACGTAGCCTAGGCTGGCCTCAAATCTGCTATGAAACCACATTCTTCAATCCCAGGCCTGTGCCACTGTCCTAACTTGCATTTTCTTTATGCATTAACATTTCACCAAACTTTTATATAGAAATTATATTTCTCTAAAAAATTTAAACAGCAGAAGTAGAGAATGCTCAGCATGTGTCAACCTTCACGTGGTTTCAGTTCTCATCGGGGGGGAACCAGTGAGCCACTGAAGAGACTATGGAGTAAGAACTTCTGTTAATTACACAATCCTGTTTGAAATTTTCATCAAACTGAAATTTCACCTTCTAAACAAGGAAGTTAGTGGGAAAGACTTGTGACCACAACACCATTAAAAATATGACAAACAGGGCTGGAGAGATGGCTCAGCCAGCAGTCAAAAGTACTGGCTGCTCTTCCAGAGGACCAGGGTTCCAGCACCCAGTCCCAGGTCTGACACCTTCCTCTGGCTTCCTTGGGCACGCAGGTGGTACACAGATATACATGCAGGAAAAAAAAAAACACCCACACCAAACTCACATACATCATATCACAGATGAAATTAAAGTTGAATCTCATGTGTAAAGAAATCAATAAGTTACAATATCCTATTCCCACCCAGCAATCAGCAAAGCTTGAATCATGCTTAAATGTCAGTCATGGGATAATTATTGTTCTAGATATTGAGCAGAATCAAAAGCCCTAAGGCAGTCTGTCCTGTGACTCAGTCATTTCCTCTTGATGATTTTAGCTTTTACGCATTCAACAAATACTAAATCGCTTTCTGTCTTGTTCCAGGAATGGTGCCATGTGTTTGAAAATCACTGGTCATCAAACATAATCTAATGAAGATCATAAGGGCTGCCAGAAATGCAACCAATTGATACACAGAAATGTTTCTCACAGAGCTGTGATTTGGAGGAGGAAAAAAATGACCCCAGGAAAACATTCACTTGCTAATTATAGAAGGAAATGCTTAATTTGCTGTGGTTTATGATTAACCTATTAGCTATTAAAGTATTTTAGCCAGTGTGGTGAGTACACAACTCTAATCCTAAGCACTAGGGATGCTGAAATAGGAAGATCATAGTCTGAGGTCAGTCTGGGCGACATAGTGACTTCTTGGTCAGCCTGCACTATGGAGGGAAATCTCATCCCATTAAAACAAAATGTTAATGCAAATGTAATGAAGAATGATAATGCCAGACATTGTGGTGTGTATCTTTTATCCCAGCACTCTAGAGCTGGAGGCAGGTGAATCTCTGTGAGTTTGAGGCCAGCCTGGTCTACATAGCAAGTTCCAAGACAGCCAGAGCTACAGAGAAAGACATTGTGTCAAACAAACAAACGAAAAATGATAATGCAAAAATGCTTAATAGTATAATTTCAAGAAAATATTTTGAAAAAAATATGAATAAAAAAAGACTAAACGGAAACCAAAAAAATGTTGCTAACAGTAACCATTGAACATCAGGCTTCTGGGTGATTTCTTTTGAACTGCAGCATTCTGTAATTGTAAATGCTATAGTTACAAAATACACATGTGCCCTCAGGAGGAGAGGGAGAAACAGGAAACTTTGAAAACCACGTCAGGTGTTGATAACAAGATGAAAGGCATCCCTGGCTGGCTCTGTTGAGAGTACATGAAGCTGAATTTAAAACACCAGTCTGGAAGGGGCACTGGGGCCTGGCGCACTTCATAATCAACGAAGAGCAGAGGCAGAAGGCACCGTGAGAGAGAAGCGGTGCTCCTCAGACTGACCGGAAGTCCGCAGAGGAGGAGACACTCGGGCACTCCCCAAGGACGCACTATTAGAAGCCAGGTTTATCCTTCCCATTTATTCCTTCTTCTCATACAGCTGCAAGAGCAAAGCAGCTCATAGATCTCCTCAGAGGCCATCTAAGGTCAGACACTGGTTATATCATAAGCATGCCGAAATAAAAGTTAAAATCTACTTTTTATTTTTAAAACATTTACTTAGGGGGCGGGGAGTCCGAAGACAATGTGGGAACTGATTTATTCTGGATACCACTTAGGACCTGGGGATTGAACCAAAAAAAAAAAAAAAACAAAAAGAAAACAAAAAAAAACTGTGAGGCTTGGCTTCAAGCCTTCTTTAACCACTGAGCCATCTCGCCAGCCCCAAAGTTAACACTTAATCTCATTATGAATGCCTTCAAAAGCCACAGGTTCTTCATTCTTACTGATGAAATGTACACAACTGCAACCTAACAGTGTTCTGTCTAAATCAATTCAGCAATGGATAAAAATGCGTTTGTAAGTCACCAGAAGAGCAGATTTTGTGTGATTTTTCTTTCTGGAAAGGGCAGCACATGCTGGCTGGTCAAGCATTCAGAGAACTCTCCAGTCACGCTCCATAAAAACCCTTGACCGTCGGCTGCCGCTGAAGTACCTGAAAACGTATTCAGAGCAGCCTGACTCCCATTAGTCACGGCTCCGACGCGGCGAAACTGTTGGACGATGGTGTTCAACTCGGAGGAGCGCTGAGATATCCTATGCTCGGCTATTCGAAGACGTTCTTTTAAAGCAAGAAATTCCCGTTGATAAGCAATTAGTTTTTCTAGAAGCAAAGCAAAAAAAAAAAAAAATCATTAGTATGATTTGTCTTTAGTATATGTCTGTAAAAATAATAACACACTTCTACAGTCTAAGGCAGTAGGCTAGGCATGGACCCTGGAGGAGAACCTACTACTGCCATTTTCCTAAACCAGTATAATTTCTAACCATGTTCTAAATGCTTATCCTTCTGCCCATAGATAAGTGTAGTCCTCCTCATCAAAGAAGCTTTTGGTTTTTGTTTGGGGTTTTGTTTTTTTGTTTTGTTTTGTTTTGTTCTTTGTTTTGTTTTGCAACAGAAGGAAAACTTTTACAGATCCACAACTAGTCAAAACACAAATGACCACATGGCCTAGCCCCAACTAATACAGCCACAATGCAACACCTAAGGCTCAGGGGAAAATCACAGAAGAGGGGTCAGAAGGACCGTAACAGCCAGAGGACCAGCGAGCCGGCTGCTAATGTCTTCTAGACATGACAAGGAGGCTTGTACCCATGAAATCTCAACAATATGGCTGTCTAAATGAGACCTAGGCAGTGGGACCACCAGTTGACATGCCAATGTGAATGGGGGAAATTCTGCAAGGCCCCACACCCCCAGACAGCCAACTGTAGGCAGTCAGTGGCTGGTGAGGGAGAGACAGTCAGTTTTCTGCAGGGATGAACACCATGATAGGGTATCCGATCCCAACCGGTCAGTCAGCCCTAAGAGCGCGTAAGCAGGAGTGCATGGCGGTCTTGTGCTCACACAGAAGCACTAGGGGAACCAGGAATGTTAAACACACAGGGCTGTCTCTTCAAAGGGAGAGGTGTATAAGCTGTTTTCTGCCCAGAAGCTGGAGCAGACTTGGAATAGCCTGGTGACCCTTTCTGTGTGGTCAGACCTTATGGACTCCTCCTCTAGACCCTCACCTTGAGCTTGTTTGTCTCGGTGCGTCTGTAACGTGCTATTCTATGCCCCCTCCCTTCATCTTGACCTTGTTCTCTCAGGTAATCCACAGAACCCATCACCATGGAAAATGTCACTTGTACTTTACAGAGTTTCGATGTATTCATGTCTTCAGCTTTGTTGTGCACATGGGAATGAGTTAATTATCACCGGGAAGCTTTTTTCCAAATGTGTGTGTAAATATGCTTAAAATAAACTACTTGAGGTCAGACTCCCAAAGTTGGCACCAACACCAGCTACTGAGTCACGCTGAACCGAACTGCCTTCTTGCCCCCTCAGACCATGACTCTACTGGCCATCATGGTCGCAGAGAAGCCTGTCCATGTACAGATGAGCAACACTAAGTGGACTCAGCAGGCTGTGTAGCCATACATATAAACATGAATATAACATATGTAACAGTAATAATTTAGGAAGAGATCATGAATTTGAGAGGGAGTTGGAGAAGACACAGGAGCCATTGGAGGAAGGAGGTGGAGGGGCGAAAGAGATATAAATATAGTACTCAGGTATAAAATTCTAAAAGAAAAATCTTAACTACATTAAAAATAAAGTACCTGTACAAATGCTTTTTTTTTGAAAAGTATACTTTTCACAGAAGTATACTTCTAAAAATAAACATAACTGCAAAAACAGATATATAATTAAAGTCAATATTTTGTAAAAAAAAATACACACTGCACTAGAACAGGTCCTCACTTGTTGGACAACAGAGTCCTGCTAACTTAGTAACCATAAGAATGTGAGCACTCTCTGGACCTACATACTGAAGCCCCGTCTGAAAGAGGAGGAAGAGGAGAAAGAGGAGGAGGAGGGAGAGAGGAAGAGGAGGAAGAGGAGAAAAAGAAGAAAGAGGAGGAGGGAGAGAGGAAGAGGAGGAGGGGGGAGAGGAAGAGGAGGAAAAGGAGGAAGAGGAGTCGGCATCACCCACACCCCCGTAAAGCTGGCACTAAAACCCTGGGAAGGTGCTGCCGCTCACTGCCCCTCATTCGGGTACACAGAGTAACTCTTAAGAAGTCTGTGACAGGATAATTAGCTGGCACAAAGCCCTGCTTTCCTGACACTGGGAAGCAAAGCCACGTGAGCTGCTGTACCCCACGCCCCCCCCATACACACCCCCATACACACACCCAAGCCTGCTGTAGGAAGAACAGAAATTAGAAAGTACCGTGACCAGGAAAGGCTTCTAAGGAAATTCAAGGTGCCACTGTGTCCTGTCTACTGATGCAGGTGACACAGTTTAATGAAATTCCACACTCTACTTTCCTGGTGCAGGTACTGCTCTGTGAGAATTCATAAGAAAACCAATGCTAAGAAATCATTCATAAATACAAAAGTAGAAAGAGCTGAACGTGGTGCCGGGAGCTGAGGTCCCAGAGTCTCAGAAGGCTGAAGCAGGGGCTTCCCTGGAGGCCAGGAACCTAAGACCAACCTGGCGACAGAGCAAGACCCCGGCTCAAACACAGAGAACCATGATCAATATGTTGTAGTGATTGTCACAGGAGACAAGATTTATAAAACTACTGAAGCACGTTGGCGGGGCAGGGGGGATAGAAATCTCTTCTTCGGAACAGGAAGACCCAGGCCTGTAAACCACTTCTCCCCCAAGCTAAATCACAACCTCAAGTCAACACTTTTCAAAAGGACAGCAGGGGAAGGAGGCTTATGGGTATTCTAAAATTCATCTCAAAGAACAACACCTTTTAAAGTATCTAGACAATAACACGGAGAGCACAGTCTGAGATCAAATCTTATTCTGAGGGTGCCAGAATGACGTGTGTGGCCCCCGAGTCTGGAGACTGTGGACAAGCACATCAGCCCCAGCAACACCCAAACCACGAGAGCAGCCTCACGTCCCCCACCTTGAGACCCAGGCAGTGCCTGCACACATTTGCCACTAAAAAGAACTAGAGCTCCCTGGAGAAAAATAACTTCAAAGGGATAATATGAAAGGGGCCGGTGGCGTGGCTCAGTGGATAAAGGCATTTGCTTGCTGCTCAAGCCAGGAAACCCAAGTTCAAGTCCCAGGATCCATTTAATGGTGGAAGGAAAGACTCAACTCCACCAAGTTGTCCTTGGGCAAGCTGGCCTCCACACTGCCCCCCCCCACACACACAATAATAAATTTTTAAAAATTGCTTTTGAAAGACAAAATGACAAGACAGTGTCAGAAGGACACAAAGCTACATAAGGGACTCTCGCTAGCTACATTGGAGCAATTTAAATGACAGAACTAAACTACTGCTGGAAATAGATTACAACCCACTGAATAAAACTGGAATCAATGAGTTCACAGCCAACAATAGAGTAGAACCTCTCAGCTGAGGGGGTGGGGTACCTTACAGGAGAATGCCAGCTATTGACCATAAGAGGGGTGACCCACAGCTGAGGGCTGCCAGTCTGCAACCATCAGAGCAATAACCGATTCCGGCAAGCAACAAACACGGATGCTCTAACTACCAGGTGCAAGTCTGGTGAGCAATGGGGTGGTTACATCATCTCAAAGTATCTCCCCACCAAGTACTTATTTTACACAGGAACAAATGCTAATTTTAGAGTGGGAAACTTGGCAGACATCCCTCATGTTACGGGAGTGGCCCAAGTTCACATCAGCAATAACAGGGCCAAGACTAGCACCTCCTGCAGAGATGCACGAAGAACACACAGGGCTCATTATTCGGTGTTCCTGTCAAGACCACGCCGAGCCCAGACCACGTAATCTCAACCTAATCTGAAGGAAGCAGCAGGCTCTAAGAAACCGAGACAATGTAGGAAACGCATAGCATGTAGTTCAAATGATGCAGAAGGTCATGGAAGACAAAGACTATGGAAACACCCAAGACTGAAAGACGGAAGTCTAGATGACAAAATGCACACCACAATCCTGGACGGCTCCTGAATGAGATCCAAGGAGACCAAACTGAAATGGTATCAGGGTCACTGTCATAAAACACTGATGGGGGGGGGGGAATCAATACTAGTGCTTTTGGAAAATCAGTGTGGAGAGGGCCCCTGGGTCCATGAGTAAAGTCACATACAGTTTCTGACCTGGGTGCTGTTCCTCCGCTTCTGAATCTACCCTTCCATGATGAGGAGTTCCCTACATCAGAGCACAGAGCAACATTACATTTTAACCTAGAAAGCCAAGGGCTCTCGAAAAGTTTCTAGAACAATCTTAGAATTTTTCTTATTTATATTTCCCAAGAATTTTGTTCAAACTTTAATATACATTAAAAAAAAAACAAACCCTCCTCCAAATGGCTGTTTATACAATCCCCCATTTTCAACACCTGTAGCAAAATTCCCTGTATTTGGTTTGTTTTCAACCATTTGCATTCTGGGGGTGGGGAGGGGGTGACAGGAACCTGGGAGATTGTCTATTCCCCTGGGCACGTGAGTCTGCCTACTGTTTTGTTCCCATTAGACATAAATATAAGTGTAAACCCTCCAAAACATGAAATTGCTGATGTTTGATCCTTTTGTGAGAAAGACAATTTTCATGTGGTTTGATAATCTGAAATAACGCTTTTGGACTCACTGTAGGAAAAACCCGATGCATAATATAAATGGACATTATAAATGCACAAAAAATAGAACAGAAACTTCAAACTTTTAAGCAATGGAACCTTCTAACTAAGATATGGAGGTTTACTACTGAATTTTGTGAATGTTAAAGTTAACAAAATTTACCTTCACTTTTTTGGGGTTTTTTGTTTGTTGTTTTTTTTAAGAGGTTAAGATTTATCAAAATAAAATTCTGGTTAGAAAGAATGCTGATTAACTTGCTTTGTTCCTGAATGTTAAAAAAAAAAAAGAAAAAAGAAAAGAAAAGAAAAAAGAGAAAAGACAAAGGAAATAACTGGAGAAGGCTATGACTACTCCTAAAGTATGAAGATTTTTATCATAGATATCAGGGAGAAGCAGGCAGAGGGAAGAGTCCAGGCTGAACATGGCTGGCAGACTAAACCAGACCATGAGAGGAGATGGGGAGGGAGGGCAAGAGAGGAGATGTAGCCTGGGCAAGAGACCAGCATCGCCAAAATGGCTGAGTTACAAAGGAATCGGGCTGGGGGAAGGGAAGGGGAAGCCCCAGAGAGAGAGACAGAGACAGAGACAGAGACAGAGAGAGATCACAGGCAGGGGTGGGTGGGGCGAGAGTGCTGGGAGGGGCTACAGGTACTGGGTGAGACTTCCGGGTTTGATTCCTAACAGTCCCTCTGTCCTTTAGTGTTGCCTTACACTCTTTAACGGAGGGGGGAAAAAACTTACTTACACACACACACACACACACACACACACACACACACACACACGAGCAACTCAGTAACACCATTCTACAACTTACAGACTTACTTTTCAGGAACCCACTATCTTTGAAAGGTATATTTTACTTTATTTTTTAAAAATTCACATCAGTTATTATTCTTATACAACCAACGTAAAACTGAAAGCTAAGACTGGAAGAAATTGAAGGCAATTTCCCACTTACAAAGCTCTAAACTATGCTAAGAGAAGGGGAGGGAGCATGGGGAGAAGGAAGAGAGGGAGGACGGAGGAAAAGAGGAGGGGCGGGAGGGGAGGAAAGAATAAAGGAACCCAGGGTTCTAAAGGCATTTGGAGCCCCCAACCCCACTGTAAGCAGGACCCCAAACTCCACAAGCGGAGAGAATAGATGAGTGTTTAACAGGCCCTTGGAAGCTGCTTTTTCTAAGGACTCCTCACTCAGGCCCACAAATCAAGGAGGAAGATGAAAACCTGACACCTCTAACCTCGTTTTGGGTCTGTCTAGCCTAGGTGTGTCAAACACTTAAGGAAGGTCTGCCTAAAAACCAGCGATGCCTAAACTATCTCCTTTCTCTTCCCGATTGTAGGCACAAAGATAAAAGTCACTGTCCTAAACCTGTGGTCACTTTGGATTCCAGGAACAGCACACCTGGCAAAGGCCAGACAAGGGTCATTATCCAAACAGCAAGACCACGCCCTGGAGCAAGAGTAAATTTACAAAAAGCAGACTGGTCCGATCTAATCAATAACAGTAACTAACAACTACAGACACCCTGCAGGACCAGATCTGCAGCAATTAGAGCTCATCTTGATCAGAACTGGGTAACTGTAAATGTTCTAGCTCCCAGCCGAATCCTTCTCTGTTTAAACACAAAGCCCATGTCAGGACCATGAAGATGACCATGGGGTCATGGCGCCCCTTCATCTCTTTCTCTTCCCAATTCGGACACTCATGATATTTCTGTTTCCACTTTTTGCCCTTCCTCATCTCTTTTACTGGAACGACAGTAGCCAAGCCTAGGCTGGCAGGGCTGCGGAAGTCCTGACTTTTGCCCTTAAAAGTTCAGTTACAAACAGACAATCCCTACCTAGGACAGACAGGCAATGGTTATAAACAATACCAGGTGTCTCCATTTCCCAACATTAACCTCCCAGTAAGACAGCTGGAAGGGTTGTTAAAACCAGAAATGCCGATTCTGTAGGTGAGAGGTAAAGGCCTGAAACCTGCTGACGTTCTCGGAAGAGGCCAACACTGTTCTCAGAATCTAGACCCAAGAAGCCCAGAGTTTATGGAGTTCTCTCTCCAAGCTCTTTCTCTCTTTCCAGTTACCCACAAGCTAGGGCACCCACAAACAGAAACTGACTAAACTGTTCAGGGCCACAAGGCACAGACTGCAGAGAGGGCTGTTCTCAAAGTAACTGACATACATCTATTCCAAGGGTGTCTTCCAATGGGTTCTGCAGAATTACACTGGAGGACGCACCACATAAATAGGGACTCTGAAGACTCGTCCATGCTCACAAGGAAAAGTGGAGCTTGTAAGTGCATGCAATTCAGACACTTTTTAAACTTAAAACAAACAATAAGATGAACTCATTTCTGATTTCTCTATACTCACAGAACAAGACCCTTATTTGTTGTGGAATATTAGTTGAAGATGTGTTACATCAGTTTATGCTGTGGAACATTTGTTTAATGATGCAGAGATGTGTTGTATTCTTTTATGCTGCATTTATTTAACTCTGTGAAGCTGTGTTTGCCTGTCTAAACACTGATTGGTCTACTAAAGAGTTGAATAAGCTGATAGGTAGGCAGGAGAGAAAAATAGGCAGGGCTGGCAGACAGAGAAGAGGGGAGTGAGAAAAAGGAGAGGAAGACAGGTGCCAGCCACCCAGCAACACAGCCAGACATGTACTAAGAAAGGAAAGAAAAGATATACAGAAATAGAAAAAGGAAAAAATTCAGAGACATAAGGTAGACACGATAACTTAAGAAAAGCTGGCTAGCAACAAGCCAAGCTAAGGCCAGGCACTCATAAGTAAGAATAAGTCTCTGTGTGATTATTTGGGAGCAGGGTGGTGGGCCCCAAAGAGTAAAGAGTTAAAAAAAAAAAAACTACACTTATTAGTGGGTGCCATGACCAGAAAGCTCTGGAACACAACTGTTGTCTCTCTCCATCATCCCTTACGCAGCAAAATCATTAACAGAATGATTCAAAACAGCATCCAGGTATAAGCTTGGTTAAGTGGCCAAAAAGGAAAAACTAATGCTGCTGCACAGAGCTACAAGACTTATTTCCTTAGAAATACATTCTTAATCTAAGCAGATCTGCTCATTTTCCTTGGGGAAGGAGCAATATCTTTTTTGTAATTTCATTATAAAGACCTAAATTCCATTATCAGAGTGAAATGAGGGGGGGAAACAGTTGCATATCTTAGAAAGGTACTCATTTTAGTAGACTTAGCTTCTAAAAACAGAAAAAAAAATCAGAAGGAGAAACATGGACAGTGTGAGGCTGGAGAGGTGAATTCAGTGGTTAAGAGCACAGAGATCACGGGTTCAGTTCCAGGCACCCACATAATGGCCCACAACCATCTGTAACTCCAGTCTTAGGGAATCCAATGCCCTCTCCTGGCCTCCGTAGGCACTGCACACACATGACACACTGACACACAGGCAACAACACACACACACACACACACACACACACACACACACACACACTAAAAATAAAGGTTAAAAAACTTTTTTAAAAAATATTGACAGTGACTTTGGTCAGTCTTGCTCTTCAAAATTCAGTAACCATGAAAAACATGGAGTGAAAGTTAGCAGAGAGTTATAAACATCTCTCCTCAACTAGTACTTAAACTTACTGGCAGGCACTGTTACCGAGAAAGGGTTTTTATTCCTAAAGAAAAATAAAACACATTTTGTATTCCCAAAAGAGACAATGTCTTGTACTCTCCTGTGAAGAATTATCCAAGACAAAGCATTCCATTTTACATTAGGACAGTGGTTGTCAACCTTCCTAACACTGAGACCCTTTAGTACAGTTCCTCATGTTGTGGTGACCCCCCAACCATAAAATTCTGTTGCTACTTCATAACTGTAATTGTGC
This sequence comes from Peromyscus leucopus, assembly GCF_004664715.2. NCBI lineage: Eukaryota > Metazoa > Chordata > Mammalia > Rodentia > Cricetidae > Peromyscus > Peromyscus leucopus. The sequence goes on from NC_051084.1 coordinate 38,840,661, forward strand.
TACTGTTATGAATCATAATGTAAATGTCTGATATGAGCCCCACAGGGGTCTTGACCCACAGGGTGAGAACCACTGCCTTAGAACTGTCTTAATCTAAAGAGCCAAACACAACTAACCACCCCTAGCTTGTTTTCTGCTGATGTGAGAAAAACAAAACAAAACAAAACAAAACAAAACAAAACACTAAAAGCAACTAGGGGAGGGAAGGGTTTTATATGGCTTACAGGTTACAGTCCCTCGTCCAGGGAAGTTGAGGCAGGAACATGGAGGTAGGAACTAGAGCAGAGATCACGAGGGATGCTGCTTTAGCCTGCAGCTCACTGGTTTGAGTCCCCTGCTCCTACCCAACCTGTTTTCTTCTACAACCAGGGACACCTGCCCAGGGGTGGCACCACCCACTGCAATCAGCAATCAAGGAAATGCACCACAGACACGTCCCATGGGCCAACCGGATGGAGGCCACTGAACTTCCAGGTGCGTCAAGTTGACAAGACTACCCAGCACACTCCCTGACACACACAGCACGGTCTTGTTGTGCACCCTGGATAAGTATGGCTGTTCTTTTATGTTTTCCTTACTCATTAATTTCCACCTTCTACTAATAGTCTTCTGTCTGTTATATTTATTTACTAAGTAGCCCAGGCGGGCTTTAAACTCACGATCCCCCTGCCTCAGCTTCTGAGTGAACTGCTAGAATTACAGGTGTGTGCTAACACAGGAGCAGGCTCCCCATGCTTTCCTTCTCTTAGGACTTTCTCCCATCAGACAGCTGTTGTTATTGTAGATCTGGGGGTAGAATTCAGGACTTGGGGCATGCTAGGTAAGTGCTCTCCTACCAAGCTACAGCTACAGCTTCACTGGAACGGTTGGCTTGCCAGCCCCTGATCACCAGATTACAGTAGGTTTTCCAAAACCAATTAGTGCCTGCGGACTGAAGGCTTCTCACCTTCGCCAGGGGCAGGCTACAGACACTCTGCTGTCATATGGATCAGACCCCAGGAAAATACCAAAGGCCTCAGACTAAGAAAGGACACACAAATAAGTATTGGGCAGAGGCACCTGTGACAGCCCAAGCTGTGAGCTACCCCCAAGAGCTACCCCCAAGATGCAGATACAAGCCCGTCTGTCATGCTAGCTGGGTGAGGGTACAGGCCGCCATCGCCTGTACTTTTCTCCACTGCAGTCCCTTGAATGTCTTTCAGTAAGTCCCCACTGTCCACCTGGCCACATTTTGCTCTTCACTTTGTTTGAAAGTTTGAAAACTTTTGTTGTTGTTTTTGTTTCTGGTATTGGGGATCGAACCCAGGAAGGACTTGGTGCATACATGCAAGGCAATCACCCTACCAACCGAACTACTTCCCCGACCTTGGAGACTATTGTTAAACACTAATATTTCCTGGCTTTTAGTCATTCTCTGAGGTCTTCCAAAGAATAAGGGGAAAAAAATTGTTCTCTGAGACAGGTTTTCTCTGTGTAACAGTCCTGGCTGTCCTGGAACTCGATTTGTAGACCAGGCTGGCCTTGAACTCACAGAGATCTACCTGCCTCTGCCTTCCGAGTGCTGGGATTAAAGGTGTGTGCCACAACGTCTGGCTTAAGGAAATATTCTGAAAGGATAAAACTCAGTCTATCTGAGGATTACCATTTGAGTTCACCAGACTCTGTAAATCCAAGATACTGCAACAGGCGCTAAGATGACCTGGTGACCCTCAGCATCCTGGGGTTCCCAGCCCAGCACAAGCCCCTCACCTTGAGCTAGGGAAGGAAAGGGTTTTTCTTCTCATGAACGGATGCATGATCAAGCAGACGGATGGGTGTCACTTCTGGGATAATAAGTGAGAATGTCTTACTAGCAAATGCTCTTTATAAAGACCCCCAACTTGCCGGGTGGTGGTGGCCATGCCTTTAATCCCAGCACTCGGGAGGCAGAGGCAGGTGGATCTTTTTGAGTTCGAGGCCAGCCTGGTCTACAGAGAGAGATCCAGGAAAGGCGCAAAGCTACAGAGAGAAACCCTGTCTCAAAAAAAAAAATAAAAATAAAAAAATAAAAATAAAAAAATAAAGACCCCCAACTATCTCCTCCCTAAGCTGGCTTACAAGCAAGAAGCTGGACTACAAGGCTATGTAACAGAGCTCAGAGCCACCTCCAGCCAACAGCTAAAGCTTTCATTCCCACAGTTAGAAAAAGTGAATTCAGCCTACAACCTCAGAGAATCTGGACACAGATTCTTCCCCAGTCAAGTCTCAAGATAGTGCAGGTAGATGCCACCTTCAGTACAGATTTCTGAGACCCTAAGTGGAGGACCCCAGAGAGAATCCTGGTCCACATACACCGTGAGAGCATAAAGTGAATGCCATTCGTAGCCACAAGAGCTGCGGTAATTTGTAAAGTACAATGACTTATAACACATCAGCAGACTATTACACATATATTATGAAGTTGTCCATATAGACAGAGTCTCAGAATATGAATTTTCAGTTGAAGAATTCTCCTTGAAGAATTTTCCCAAGATCAAGACATCTGTAATAGACAGACTTTCTATACTTGGCTATGTACTGTAAAAGCCAGGTGTTTGTTACACACACACAATTCTCTGGGAAGCAGGAGGCACAAAGGGCAAAGTCCGTGGGACCTAAGGAACAACAGAATGATGTCTCTGAATTTCTCTTTACCTCACCTGTTCTAGACGGGGTCTAGAAAAGTCAGCAACCTGGAGGCACCAGCAGCTGCACACAAAAAAGCAACAAGGAAAAAAAAGTCCACCGGGCTGGAGAGATGGTTCAGCAGTTGAAAGTTTGCTGCTCCTCAGAGGACCAGAGTTCAATTCCCAGTATCCATGTCAGGTGGCTCACAACCACCTATAACTCCAGCTCCAGGGAGGGAGGGAGGGAGGGAGGGAGGGAGGGAGGAAGGAAGGAAGGAAGGAAGGAAGGAAGGAAGGAAGGAAGGAAGGAAGGAAGGAAGGAAGGAAGGAAGGAAGGAAGGAAGGAAGGTCACTGGACTCACTACAGCCTAAGGACTATGGATGAGGCGACCAAGCCATACAGGAAGCTTCCAGATAAATACTATTATACTCTAGTCACACACACCTCAAGAAAAACCCGGATCCCATCCCCACACACTGTCAGCCATAGCCAAGTCTAAACCTCCACTCTTCCGATTATCACAAGGTCCTGGTCATATGAACGCACATTATGGATTTTATACAACTGAGTGTCTAGGGCTTTCACCCTACTCCAGCAGTAATATCCCCAAAATGAGGGGTCAGTGGAGACCACAGAAGGACAATGGAGCACTTCTCCTTCCAGTCAGGGAGTGTCCACAGAAGCCTTCTGGGGAAATGCCCACTCACCTGCATTGAAGTCCCTCCCTGCTGGGAGTCAGAGGCCGGCCATGTGGGGATCCTAGACTTCACACCCAGCCATCCCTACCTGGCAGTAATGAACCAGGGTACAGCTCTCAAAAATTCCTTAGATCTCATACATCTGGGGCTGGAAACACACCAAAGTGTTAGGTCTCAAATCCAACGAGCGACTAACCAAAGTGCTTATTCACCTATCAAAATGGACTCTGGCCACCAGATTCTCCCAGCATCCCTCAGTCCCTACCTGTCACAGGGTTCTCCTGCCTGGCATACCCCACCCCCTACCCTAATCTTTCCCAGCCCAGGGACGAGGCTGGGCTGCCCTTCCCCAAGCAGCTCTTCCCTATATAATCTAGCCATGCTGGCTACTCCGGTCCTTTTTTGCCCCTTTTGGCCTCTTGGTCCCCTCGTGCTCCCTCTCCCTCCTCCCCTCACGTGGCCCAGCTCAGTCTGCTGGTCATGTCCGCTCTGGACTCTTCCAGATGCCTCTGGCTGCTTCCTCCCTCATCTCTACACTGAACCTTCTCCTCCAGCGCGTCTAGGAGCAGCCACGCCCTCCTCATTTCTTCTTTTCATTCACCTAGCAGCCCCATCCGTTTGCCTCTCTGACCTTCAGTCTTCACAGACTCAGGGTTCCCACTCCAGCTGCCGACCTGGATGCTCTGTCACCTTTCTCCTCCACAATGACGCCGCCACAAACCCTTAAAGGTCTCCGGCTTAAATCTCTGAAGAAGATCTCTAGTGTTATCTGAGAGCATTCCTTGCTACAACATGACTAAACTACTTAGAATTCTCCAAACACACTGACGGGCTAGAGAACAGGACCCCCCCCCCCCCCCCCCCGCCAAAATGTCGCCATCTTCAGTTCTGTTGGACCTGATCCCCAAAGATCCTCACAGCTTGGCCTGCTGACTGTTGACTGTGGTGATATTTTATTTGTGCTGAAATGTGGTATTTTATTTGTTTGTTAATAAAGTTTGCCTAGAGATCAGAGATCATAGCCATAAATAGAAGTCAGGCCTTAATCCTGATCACATGGCAGGCAGTCTCTGTGTGGTCAAGGACACAGCCAAGCGTGGTGACACACGGCTTTAATCCCAGTACCAACCATAGAGACCTGGAGGTCTGTACAGACAGGCAGTGACGAGGAAGTGACGTGGCTGGGCTTAGAGCCAAGGAGAAGGCAGAACAGGCAGGCAATCAAGGCGCAAGTTAGAAAGAAAGAAGCTCTCTCTTGGGAAGCTTCAGCAAGGTGGTGAGCTAAGGTTGGTGGCTACTGCTTTGATCTCTACGGCTTAAACCTCTGTCTTTGGCTTTGTGTTTCTTATTTAATAAGACTGTTTAGAAATTCGTCTACAGTTGACCTTCCTTCATGGATGGATTGGGGGGGGACGGGACAGGGAGGGTCCTGAGACTATCACCTGAGTATCTAACCACACTCCTCCCGGAAGTACGCGATGCTGCCCTGGTTTCACAAGGTCTTGGGGGAGAGAGGGGGAGAGGATATTAGTGGGGAAGGATGAGGAGAGGGTGTTGCATCTCCACAATGGGGAAGCCATCCTCCAGTGTGGCTGCTGTGATCTCACCCTGCTCTTGCTCATCACCCCTTACCCACAGTTCTGTAAGGAAGCCTAATACACTCGTTGGTTCCCTCAGGGACCCTTGATTAGAACTGTACCTCTGTTAGGGTCTTAGGAGGAAGGGTATCCATTGTTTATGTCTCCCCCAAGGAAGGCACTTTACCAACAGCATCCCGCCCTTAGTTCAGCCAACTGCCTTCCAGCCTCACCCTTCTCCCTTCATTTCCTAAAACTCTACCTCCAGGCCTCCTGGCCGATCATGGAATCTAGGGGTACATCTTGGGAACTCCTGCTGACAGAACCTCATAGTTGAGTAGGGAAAAGAGCCAGGTCTAATGATACAGTACCTTAGGTACAAAGTAGCTAGACAGAGCAAAGGTCGTGAGAGCCTCAGAGCCAGGCAGCTGAGAGCAGTCTCAGCAAAGGAAAAAAGCATCAGGAGCCGAGTCTAGAGGAAGCCAGGTGCAGCCTCCAAGAGCTGAATGGCAGTGGGATTGTACCGGACACACCGAACGCCTCCAGCAACGAGTTTAGACAGCACAAGCAAAGGGCTGTAAGTCCATTAGAGACTCAATGCCCAAGGCTGTTGGGGGAGAGGGGAAGGCAAACAATAACAACAATTAATAATAATAAAGCCAGTGTTTAGTTAAACCACCCAGCTTATAGGCACAGGAAGCCGCTCATTTAAAGCTACACATCAGTTTCCAGATGCCGGCCAGGGGCTAGCCACGCAGTGGGCCTTCCTGAGAAGTCCCGTTCACTCTCTTCTGGACAGCAAGAATCCCACTTCAGTACTACTTCATCTCACCCCAAAACGGCAACACAGGCGAATCATTTTAAATTTCCTTAACTATGAGAAAGTGATCAGAGAGACATAGCTCAGGGTTTGTTAAAGCACTAACTTCGCATGCATGAGGCCCCAGGTTCAATCCCCAATCTTTGCTAACGGAAGAAACCAATCAATAAATTACAGAGAATTCGTCAAAGCAATATTACATAGCTGAACCAATTATGATAATTTTATTAATAAAATAGCATGCACCCAGTGAAATTCATGACATGGGAAGCATCTGTGCCACAGTAAACAATAAAAGTAAGCTACGTACTGTGCCCGGTATGATGGCAATTTTACTTTAAAGATGATACAGGGTAGGCAAGATGGTTCACTGGGTAAAGGTGATTGCCACCAAGCCTGATGACCTGAGTTCAATTCCCAAGACCCACCTGATGGAAGAAAAGAACCAGTTCCTACAGGTTGCCCTCTGACCTCCATACACACACTGTGGCATATATACACATAAGTAAACTCTTCTTAATTTAAAAAGAAAAAACATAGGCCTGTGCACACAGTAGCTCTTACACTTTTTTGATGTGTGGATTGTATGTTTGTGTGGAGGCTGGAGATCAATGCTGGGTGCCTTCCTCTATTGCTCTTCACCTGACAAAAACAGGGTCTCTCCACAAAGGCAGAGCTCAACGCTGTGGCTAGACTGGCTGGTCCATCTCAAGCCCTCAGGAGCCTTCTGCCTGCCACACACACACACACACACACCCCACCAGGATCACAGACCAGCTTGGCCACACCCAGCTTTTTACAAAGGTCCTCAGAATAATCAGAACTCACATCCTCATGTTTATGTAGCAAAGACTTTGCCCACACTGCTATCACCCCAGCCTATAGTGTTCACACTTTTGTTCTTAAAATAACTAGTGAACCCCAAGGACCTTTAATATGAATTATACCAATATTTATATTAGAAATTACAATTAATGTTAAGATCTAGCACATATTAGGACAAATAACATATTATAAAAGTAACAACATTAAAAGAAAAAAAACCAGCAAAGCCGGGCATGATGATGCATACATGCCTGTAGTCCCATCCATGGGGGGCTCACACAGAAGGATCATGAGTCTGAGAGTAGCCTGAGCTACACAGTGATACCCTTTCTCAATAACAAAGAACAACAACAAAAATGAAGAGTGGCGCGCTTTAACAACTCTCTTTCACGCCTGCCTTAACAGACAACAGCTACATTCCCATAACTACTTCCGCCACCTTTTTACGAGAGTGAAAAAGCAAACCCACCTCTCTCGATGCTATTATGAATATAATCTTACACTCACGAGTCTCCCAGGATTATCAGGAAACAATCTTACACTCATGAGGCTCCTGAACACAGCTAGAGGTTCTGGTTCCTTCCAGATGACACTCTGAGAGCCACTGGTCTAGAAAACTGAAAGCTAAGAGACCACAAGGGACACAGACTCCCCTCGCCGGCCGGCACTTTAAAATGCCCATGCATTTGCATCCTATTGAGCAAGCGTGGCCAGTCCGTCCGTCCGTCCTCCTGGTGTGTGTGTGTGTGCTCTCCCACTAAGGTTGAAGGAAACAAGGCACCTTTATCCAGACATTCATCATCCAGTGGGTCCACAGCTGGACAATTACCCCTATCTCCAAGATCTAATTGGCAGTCTTTCTGAAGTAGCACCAAAAAGTCAGTTAGCTAATGTTCTGTAATAACCCAATGTTCTCAATTTAGTCTCCTCTAATATGTCAGCCATGAATAATTTCCTTTCAGAGTTAAGAATACATCCAGCGTGGATTCCAGACAACCTCGAGCACAGCACAAGCCTAAACAGCTTTCCAACCTGGAAAAATTCGATTAGGAGCCTGTTTTAGGAGATGGCTGCCAGCCAACTGAGCTGAAGAGAAAATAATGCCATTCCCAGTCCAAGGGACCCAACTGTCAACGTTAATACATAAACAAGAGGGGCTGCCGGCCAACCTGGCAGAGGTGAGGTCCATACTCCAGCCCCTCTTGAGGGCTTGTTTTAAAAGCAGGTCCTTATTTATAATGCCGAAGGAGCGTTTTCACTCAAGAGGGGCGGCGTGGCCAAAGCCCTACCTACCGAGCCAGGACTTCATCTGCAGGTTTTTCTGAGCTGTGGAACCGATCCTGGGGATGACGGCCCCCACCAAGGCTGTACATCACAGCACCTGATGAGATGGGGGTGCCTGGCTTCTGGCATAAAGGTGTGAGGAGGCCCACACATCCTCTCCCCAAGAAAGCAACTGCAGGGCTGGTTAAGAGTCAAAAACAGCCATTTCAGTAACTCTGGAAATAAACCAGAGCCAGTCAACAGACTGACAAGTGTTTATTCATAAAAACGCCTGGATTTGGGTTCTACAGAGCAGCACAAAGTCTCACTTTCTTGCCAGGAGCTGCCCTGGCCCCTCCTCAGTCCTATCCCGTCAGAATGTCAGCAAAGGGCGGAGCAGGCCTTGGAATCCAACGTCCCTGATCCCACAAAGGGCTCATCTGACCCTGGGTGTTGGCAGTGCACTCAACAATCTACAAGGCTGGATGAAGACTAGCCCCCGGGGCTACTGCTCCATTTGGAGTGTGCAATGGACTAGCAACGCATCCAGACACTCAACAGAGTCCCAGGAAGACGGCCCAGGACCCATGGGGCTTAAAATGCCCCAAGCTGACTGCAGGCGATGAGCTTACACAGCAGAGCCCAGAGCCAGTCTAAGCTGCCCACACACACCTGGCCAACAGAACCTGTGCACACACAGAGAAGAATTAAAGCAGCAGCCAGAGGAAATCCACACTGGGATGGACAGATGGGAAAACAGCCCAGAGTACAGCTGTCCGCTTGGCTCTACTGCTGAGCATGTCTCACAGCCCTGGACAACTGTCTTTACCCAGTATCGAGCTGAACCCCACACTATGGAGACACCAGTGTGGGTATAACCCCTCCAGGAAGGCTTGGGTCGAACTAGAAAGGCAAACTAACACCTACCTGCAGAGAGAACAGACACAGTGGGCAGAGATGTGCTCTAATCCAGGTACTAAACAACTGAGCTAACACACCAACCAGCACCTTCAGGGGTAGTAACTAAGAATCCTGTCTGCATCGCGGTATAGAGCAGTCAACAACACTCATTAGATTGATGGAGGAAAAACACAAGCAAGATAGCTCTGCTGGTAAAGCGCTTGCTGCCAAGCCTGGCAATCCGAGTTCAATTCCCGAGACTCACACAGTGGAAAGAAAGGGGTTCTCTAACCTCCACAGGCATGCCACAGAATGTGCACACACCTCAAATGAAGAAATGTGAAAAAAATAAATAAATAAAAATTGAGTGTGAACTAACCTGGGGGTGGAGGGGTAAGAAGCAATCAATAGACATGGTCTCGGAGGGCTACCAGATTTTGGATTTAATGGACAAAGACTTCCAAACACCTACTCTAAATACGCTTCGAAAACCGAACAAAACCCCGTTTAAAGAATGAAAGGCAAGGGCGATGAAGCCGACTCCTCAAAGGAGAGAGGAAACAAAGAGAAAGAAAAAAACGGGACAAAGTGGAGAACTCACTCCAGAGGGTCAACCACGGACTGCAGACAGCAGACAGACAGCAGAGCCAAGGACAGGAACCCGCGAATACAAAGGAACCAAGCAACCTAAAGAGCAGGTGGGGAAACAGCTCAAAGGGACGGAACAGTCTCCCAATATGAGCTAGCACCAACTGTGCCCGCAGAGAAATGATGGGAAGAAGGGGGAGGAGAAGGGGGGAAGGAAACCGGAACAGAGGGAGGGAATAAATATACACAGTTCTTAAAAGCAATAGGATTCTACAAGCTAGGAACACAGGAGCATTTCCTTAACTTAATAAAAAGAAAATACATCTACAAAAGCCCCATAGATGACCCCAGATCCACACTCAGGTCAGAACCATTTAACACCATACTAGAGGTCCTTGCTGGTGTAATAAAACAAAATATACACACACAGAAATGCTACAGACGGTTAAGGAAGACAAGTGTTCTTTGCAGGAGCCATGTTTACGTAGAAAACCCCAAAGAATAAGACAGCAGCAAGATCTCCTGGAACTAATACACAATTTGAACAAGGCTGCTGGATGGGTGAATATATAAATGAACTCTACAGACGTAGGGGGGCTGTGCAACTGGGGCAATTGATTTCTGGTATGATAGCAATGAACTACCAGACTTTTAAAAAGATGGTATTGTTTACATTTGCACACAGACGCACACACAAACAGATACAAACCTTACAAGTATGCTGCTGTGGAATAATCCTTTTGTACACTGTGAAGATGTGTTGCTCTCATTGTTAATAAGGAGCTGACTGGCCAATAGCTGTGGAAATGCTAAACTAAGAGAAGGCTGGGAAGAAGAAAGGTGGCATCACCAGCAGATACAGAAGAAGCAGGAGATGAATATGTCATGCTGAAAAAAGGTACTGCAATGTGGTGGAGTGTAGATAAGAAATATGGGTTAATATAATTGTAAGAGTTAGTAACAAGCCTAAGCTATCAACCAAGCATTTATAATTAATAAGTCTCTGTGTGGTTATTTGGGAACTGGCTGATGGGACAGAGCTGATCAGTGGTATAGACAGAAAAGTCCACCTGCAAATAGCATTCCAATGTAGGGCAAGACCATGTATATCCCCATAAAACCTAAAAAAGCTTAAGAAAAGGTTCCAAACACAAGAAAAATGGAGCCAAACTTGGCTTCCTAGTCTCATGCCTCTCATGTCAGCCATGGTACAGAAAGTTGTGCTGAACAAAGATGTAAATAATCAGGTATTTCATGGCATTAGTTCTTACCTACTTACTCTATACAGAAATTCCAGCAAAACAAAAAATCTTTGTAACTATCTTCACACACACACACACACACACACACACACACAATCTAGGCTCAAATAATAGTGAATGCATGGTTGATTGGATATCAGAAGTCAATTAAACAGCATGATATAACCTGGCATACACTGATTTTTTTTTTAAATACACTATTGACAGACTAGGAATTTCCTAGGTCCATGTGAGGCAGTTCCTCAAATGATAAAAGGCAACTTTAGCTTTTAAAAGATCTGAAATTAATTCACACCAGACCTTTTAGGAACAAAGCAGGGATGTCCACTCTGGTCACTTCTACTCACCATACTAAGTTTCAGTACAATAACGACAAAAAAGAAAGAACATAAATAGGAAATAATTAGCTTTAGAAATTTCTAGAGCTAGGGATGTAGTTCTGCTCTCAGGGCAGAGGTCACAGGGCTCAGGTGTCACACAAGCAGGGACAGCCAGGCATCATAGGAATACTGAGACCTCTAAGGCAGAACCTGGCAAACAGGTAAGGCAGTGGAAGACAGGGTTAGGGAAAGAATGTTCTAGACATGGTTACATCAAGAGCAAAGGTGGCCATTGATATGGGGTTGATATTGGATACTCAATGGTACTGAGAACTCGGAAGATGAAGATGGGCTCTGCGAGCAGAGACTGGGAAACTCTGGGCTCTAAGTACAACTGCTCGCTCGGCCTCCACCTCACGCATCCTCCAAGCAGCATCCCTCGTAAGCAGCATCTCTCGCAAGCAGCACTTTTCTCTGAAGACCTCCCTCTCTGCCTTCGGTTTCCTGGCCTTCCCGACTTCCCTAAAGCTTCCTTGCTGCTTGCCCTCTCAATGCAGAGTGTGCTCAGACCTGCCTGCTATTCTGCCACTTCAGTCCCTCCTCACCCTGTCACCAGCCTTCCAAGGTAGGCCTGCCTTCTCAGAGGCTTTCTGACCATCCCCGCTCCCAAATATCCCTCCCCCCCACCTCATTCTCCACCGCGTTAGCTTGCTTTACTGTCAGTACCCATTTCTACCTGAAAGCTAGCTCCCCAACTGTTACTGTGTAAGCCGCTCCCCTTCGCCAGTTCCACAAGCAGGCTCCATGACAATGGGGACCTATCTTGCTTAGCACCCCACCACCAGGACCTAGTGTCCTAGCACCTCGCACACACTCTGAGTAAATGCTAGATGAGTGGGTGAACCAACCAAGCTGAAGAGAGAGAAAAGGAATGTCAAGGAAAACACCTTACAAATCACGGTGCACTGTGCTAATAAACCACTAACGTCCTGTAAGTAAATTTTCCCCAAGACCTGAGCCATCATCACAGTCATTTCAATTAAAGTCTTTGTTCAATGACTCCACTACCATTCAGCAGAGTGGCTTCTGGAGGCCACAGATGTCACAGCAACAGCAGCAGAGGCACAATTCACATACAGAAAGACACTATCCTTAAGGTAGTCACAGAGGGTCTCTTGCATTCCCGCTGAGAACTTGACTTTTAACTCTACTTTCAAATAAGGAAACCCAGGCTACCTTGACCCTGGGTCCCATCAGGGCAGCGGGAGCAAAGTTCATTTCCCTTGAGAAGACTGTTGATGCTCCAAGTAGCCTGATCTCACTGGCCACAGCTTCATCAGTGTCCACGTTCTCTGACCATGGGAAACATTCTCCAAGACATGTGCTTTCAAGGGGCAGGGAAGCCCTCCCCAGCCCTGGCCACACTCTCAGGGAAGGTGTTTTCCATTCAAATAAGTTTGCATTTTCACAAGTTGAAACCAGTGCGGGCTGGCATTTTGCACTCAGAACACTTGCTGACCCAGTGCAGAGAGAAGTTTTCTCTTCAACAATGCTGATCTCTGTAACACCTAACAGGACTAACTGTCTTGTCTTGGCACTCCCTTGTCCAAACAAATTAATTCCTCAAACTCAACCCCTCTAGACATATGCAAAATGGAGTCAAATTCTTGATCAAAATAACACACAAATAGCCCCCATCCGGCTCCTGGATAAGAATCCTTGTTCCCTAAAGCCGCATGAACTATCTTAGTTTCTCCCAAAATTCTTGTCTTCCAAGATCCCACAATAATGGACCCATAATCCCACCATAAACTCGGCTAACAGCATTCAAAGGCTTTTCTAGCTCAAAGTTTTAAACTCTTTCACATTATTTCCTCAAACTATTCCCAACATCATTTCTTCAAGCTATTCCCAAGGGCCTGAGAAGCACAGCAATGATTTATCACAGCAATGGCTCCATATCTCAAGACCAACTTAGTTTAACTCTTAATTTAACACTTTTCCTGTCACTACAATTTAAAAAAAAAAAAACTCTAACAAAAGCAACTTAAGGGAGAAAGGATGTGTTCCGGCTCACAGTTCAAGGCTGCAGTTCATTCAACAGCAGGAGCTTGAAGCAGAGTATCACATCCACAATTGGGAAGCAAAGAACAATGAATGCATGCATGCATGCTGCTGCTCAGTTCCCTTTCTCCACTTACATACTCCATCTGGCACCCCAGCCAGGGGATGGTGTCACCCATAGTGGATGGTTCTTCCTACCTCAGATAACACCGTGGAGATAAATCCCCCACAGGAATACCTAGAGGTCCATCTCCTGGGGGACTCTGGAATCTGTCAGGTTGACAATTAACACTAGTCCGCACAGAATAGCTCCAGCCTACAACTGGCACCCCAGGGCAGTGGTTAATAACATCCCTTTACTCTCAAGTACTGTGATGATAAATTATATATGATGACTCATTGTAGAGGGATTAACAGCCAGTAAAAGTTATCTGTAGTCAGGTAACTAGAGGATCATGAGGTGAACAGCATGAACTTAACAAAAACCCACTAACAATACTATATGCCAGACACAGCTAAGTGTATCTAAACTTTGAAAATTCGAATACAACATGGGTGCTGGCAGACAGAGGAAAAGAGTAATACAGGGTCTGATATTGGGTCTTAAGTGTTACTATCACGTACAAATGGACAGAAAGCCCGGGTCTGTTCTTCTCTGATCTCTATGACTCAGTATGAACAGTGAGATGTTCAAGATGCCATACATTTCATGATATTCCTGACACTCAGTGTGAGCCTCTCTGATAAACTGGTCAAAGTGACAGATTCCCCAACACACAGCCACACTCTCCACAGCCTCTGATTGTGCTGCACGGCCTGGTTTTACCTTCGCCAACTCTGCAACAGACCATCTTATAAGCCAAGCCCATGACCTCTCTCTCCCCTGGGAACCGGATACCAAAGGTACGGCACACACTGCTGACAAGAGGTGTGTGATAAGACACTTATACAACTAGTGAGGTTTTCTCAATTTGACAGGAAGATTCCCTGGCGCTCCCTGGCCAGTCTAGCCCAAGTAATGAGCTCGAGGGTCATGAGAAACCTTGTCCTGAGCCTAGAGAGATGGCTCAGCAGCCAGAAGCACAGACTGTTCTTCTAGAGGACTCAAGTACAGCTAGTTCCTGCAGCGGGGTCAGGCGATTCATAACTGCCTGTAACTCCAGCTCTAAGGGAGCCAATGCCTTCTTCTGGCCACTACGGGCACTGCACTCGTGTGCACATACCCGCGCACACACGTCGGCATCCATGCATACGCACAATTAAAAATAAATAAGAAATAAGGTGGAGAACAAATGATGAAGAAGACAATTGATATTGACCTCTAATCTCAGTAAGGATGCAAATATTACACCTATCCACAAGAACACACACACACACACACACACACACACACACACACTCACACACACACACACACAGATGAGATGGGAGGTCTAGCTATAGGGTTAAAGAGAGAAATCCTGAGATAAAATTCCAACTATGAGGTGTCAACAAAAACATGAACTCTTACACACAAATCTGACGTTCTCCAGCTTAATTAACTATCTCCAACTGGAAGATCATCACAAAGGGGAAGTGAAACCTAGACATCCAGCTGAGGACTGGGGCAAATCCTGGAGCATTCAGCTCCTCTTTGTATACAAATTTTCTCAGGAAAGGGAGCTGGGGATGGGGGTTGCTTTGAAATAACAACCAAGAAGGCAACAGAAACTTCTCTACACAGCAGCATGCCAGTACCAAGTGAGTTCGGGCGACAGCCGGCCACTTGCAGCTTGCCACCCTGTGGAGAAGAAGAAAATAAGTTGGAGAGCTCTTGTGTCCCAACCTAGCTTTTCGAGTCCTCTAAGTTACACATTCCAGGTTGCCCGGCTTCCTCATAAAACCTCAGTCGGCCTGGCAGCTCTTCACGGAGCTGGGGGCTCACTGATGCAGAACAAGCCTTCAGGGTGAGAACAACTTCATCTTAAAGGTGGAGAGAGCACAGAAAAAAAAGTGGCTGGCTAAACAGAAGCCTGTCTAGGACCCCTCGGGAGAACAAGGCTAAGTTTCGTGGACACCCAAATTCTGATCTGCCAGATAATTCCTACAGAAGAGCTAGGTCTCTTCAAGTCCACCCTAGTCCACACCTTCTGGGCAGAAAACAGCAGTGGATGAGCGGGCTTAGTTACTTTCAAGGACACCTGGGCAGATGTTAGAGACACAGAAAACAGCCCAGGGGCAGCCTCAGTGGCCAAGGTGCTTTGCTAAATTTGAATAAAAGGATTATCCATATACTGGGTACTTCTTTCCTCTAATGGGCATATAAAAATAAGCTTATAAATACAGCTAAGAATCTGTATCTACTTGTGAATATCAAAAATGGGAGGGAGCAGGAAACTGCAGGGCCCCAGTTCTGAAAGGAGGAAATACAAGGGGGTTAGAGAGACAAAGACACTGCGGAAGTCCCACAAACAAGCTCGGCTGAGAGGAATGAATGCCCTTGGCTGCTCCCTAGTTCAGGAGGTGGAGTGCTTGCCTAGAGCGCATGAGGGCCTGGCTCCATTCCCAACACCACATAAACCAGGTGTGGAGGTATACATCTGTGATCCTAGCCTCAAGCAGTGGAAGCCAAAGGATCAAAGTTCAAAGGCCAACCCTTGGTTACACAAGTCTCAGGCCAGCCTGGGCTACAGAAGACCCTGTCTTAAGAAGAAAAAGAGAATCCACCAATATCCAGCCGACAATGGTGAAGATCCCCTTATCTCAAAAGAAAATTCTAGGCAGCTTTCTAATGAGAAGAGTCTCAAAAAAGGAGCTAAGTTTCCACTGTCTATTAGGTCAAGGTGGTAGTAGCAAGAGGAGAAATGCCTATTTCCAGGGGGATAAAAACCATCATGGAAAGAACTAAAACTTCTATGTGCAGTGTGTACCACAGGATGCAGATGCCTAGAAAGAAAAGAGAAAAAAAAAGACTGGTGTCAGCTTGTCTTCGTTAGGGTATTTATTGTTGTGAAGAGACACCATGATTAGGGTGGCTTGCTTACAGTTTCAGAGGTTCAGTCCATTACCATCATGACAGAGAGCATGGCGGCATGCAGGCAGAGGGGGTGCTGGAGCTGAGAGTGCTACATCTTGTAGACAACAGAAAGGACTTTCACACTGAGGGAAGCTTGAGCAAAGGAGACCTCAAAGCCCGCCCCCACAGCGACACACTTCCTCCAACAAGGCCACACCTCCTAATAGTGCCACTCCCTCTGGGGATATTTTCTTTCAAACCACCACATTCCACTCCCTGTTCCCCAAAGGCTCATAGCCATGTCAAAATGCAAAAAGTGCATTCAGTCCAACTTCAGAAGTCCGCATAGTCTATAGCGGTCTCAAACTTGTTTTACAGTCCAAAGTCTCTTCTGAGACACATGGCAATCTCTTAGGTGCCATCCCCTGTAAAATCAAAATCAAAAAGCAGACCACATACTTCCAACATATAATGGCACAGGATATACATTACCATTCCAAAACGCAGGGAAGGGAGCATAGTGAGGAAATACTGGACCAAAGCAAGACCAAAAACCAGCTAAGTAAACTCCAAACTCTACATCTCCGTGTCTGATGTCAAAATGTTCTTCAGATTTCCAATTCCTTTCAGCTTTGTTGACTGCAACACACTTCTTTCTCGTAGGCTGGTTCCACTCCCTGTCAGCAGCTCTCCTCAGCAGGTATCCCACAGCTCTGGCATCTCTAACATCTTGGGGTCTCCAAGGCAATCCAGGCTTCAACTTCACAGCTTCAGACAATGTCCTCTCTACCAGGCCTCCATTCAGGGACACCCCTGCCACATGCCTGGCCTCGGCAGCTTTATTCCATAACTCCTTTTGTCTATCCTTAACTCTAAAACCAGAACCATGTGGCTGAAGCTGCCAAGTTCTGCTACTTGCTGGAGCTGGAACATGGCTCCCTCATTCAATTACATCTTCACCAGCTTTCTTTTCTGTTTTCCTTCACTGCCTAAGCTTGGCTTGTCCTCTTTGGACCAGGATGGTCTCAAACTCAGAGATCCTCCAGCCTCTGCCTTCCCAGTGCTAGGATTAAAGGCATGTGCCATCACATCCGGCTCTAAATGTTTCTTTAATTCCTTTTCACAAGTTGGAAATGTAGCTGGGTGGGATCTTGCCCTGAGGTCACCACTCCCTTTATTCCATTTCTTAATCTGTTTAACTCCTTGAACACAGAATTTAGCTCTATTCCACGTCCTAGTGCTCTTTTTCTCCTCAAAATATTAATTTTGTAATTGACCCTGCTCAGCTTGCTCCTTTTCATTATAAATTTTCATTAGAGTTACCACTAAAAACCACACAATAGAGTTTATGCTGGGCTATTTTAAGATTTCTTCTGCCAATGGAATTAATCCATTCACTTTAGCCTCAGGCAGACTCTTCCGCCAAGGGGGAAAGGCAGCCACTTCCTCTAGCAAACTCTCTCAAGAACAACCTCTAGGCAATATACTAAAATTCTTCTCTGAAACCGCTTGAGTGAGTCTCCCAGAGTTCAAATAACTCGGCACCGCTGCCTTCCATGCTCCCACTAGTACGGACCATTAAGCAGTGCTTAAAGCATTCCACTGCTTTCCAAACCCAAAGTAACAAAGTCCACATTCCTCCAAACAAATGCATGCTCAGGCCTCTCACAATACCCCAGTCCAACTTGTGTCTTCGTTAGGGTTTTCACTGCTGTGAAGAGACACCAGGACACTTATAAGGAGAACATTTAATTTGGGTGGCTCTCTTACAGTTTCAGAGGTTCAGCCCATTATCATCATGACAGGGAGCATGGCAGTGTGTCGGAAGACCTGCTGGAGCTGAGAGTCCTGCATCTTGCAGGCAACAGGAAGTCAACTGACTGTCACACAGAGGGAAGCTTGAGCAAAAGAGACCTCAAAGCCCGCCTGAGACAATTAACGTATAAAAAGGAAACGTTTGTTTGGACTCAGTTTTCAAGGTTTCTTGGTCCATGATTGGTTGGCCTGTTGCTTTGGGCCTGGGGCACACAAAGCAGCATGTTGGGCAAAAATTGAAGGTGGGAAACGTAGAAACTGTCCAGGGGCTTACAGTCCCCTTTGGAGCATGCCCTCAATACCTCTCTCTAGACTCTACCTCTTAAGTGTCCACTACCCCTCAACAGTGTCAAAGCCTTTGACACTCAGGTCTTCAAAGACTTTTAAGTGCCAAACCACAGTATGACTCAACCTGATAGATAACTCAGGTGAGAATTACTTGAAAGGTGATAAATATGTCTCCCCAACCCTGTTTGAGCAGGGCATGGTCATCTCAGAGACACTCCCCCTTTTGTTACCTGCCTAGTATCCCCCCAAAGGTATAAAAATAATAATCATAGTCAAACCTTAGGAAAGTTTAAGAAATAAAAGAAAAAAAGTGCTGTGTGTGGTAGCTTGAGCTGGCCCCCAGGAGGCTGAGACAGGAACAGGAACGCAAGTCCAAGGCCAGTGCGGGCTTCCACGGTAAGTTCAGGACAGCCTGACAGATGGCTCAGCAGTTAAAAGCTCATGTACAACTCTTACAAAGGGCCAGCTCTGGTTTCTAGCAGCCACTGGCAGCTCAAAACCACCTACAAGTCTAGCTGCCACAGCCTCTACTGGCCTTTTTGGCCTCCTGAATTCATGGACATGTGCCCACACAGACACACAAGCACATCATAATTTAAAAACTTTTAAATTTTAAAAGTAATGAAGCCCACTGCACTGATAGCTTTAAGTTTAAATATAAGCTGGATGGTAGGTTTTGTTGTGTCTGTTTGTTTTGTGTGACTGCGGGAAGGCTTTAAGTTCAGAACACGGAGTTGTATCTGCATGTATAAAAGAAAGAAGACCCATGCATATTCATAGAATAGTGCCACATTAGCATCAGTCGTGTGTGTGTGTGTGTGTGTGTGTGTGTGTGTGTGTGTGTGTGTGTGTGTGTGTCTGCCTGTGCAGCCTACTGTGTCAAGAGACAGAACATTTTACAGGAAGTAAAATGTAGGCCAGATAAGATAAGGACACTTGCAGTCATGAACTCCTGCTACACTGCCATCTCACCTGCTCTCAGAGCTAACAGAAGCTTCTAGTCCCTGTGATCTCCTGTCTACCCAGGTCACTTCCTACCCTCAACTATTCTTTGTGTAGTTGTGTGGTTGGTCCTCTGCTGCGCCGGGTCACACTTGCTGCCAGTCGGTCTTCTACCCTGTGGACACACACTGGTTCAGTCCAGCATCTCTGTACGGCAGTAAGCCTTCCCTCTTATTTCTACCTCTATGCAGAACAACTCAGAGGCCACGTCTAGTAAGAGGCCTTTCCAGGCTCATGGGAAGGAGCTGTGTGGACCCACCACAAGCTATCACAGACATCCAGCCACACACCCAAGCATGTGTGAGGGAGCGGCCGCCTTCCAACACTCGTCCTTCAGACCTATCTCTGGCCTTCCCTTCAGGGGTCAGGTTCAGCGCTTTCCTCCTGTTTGCCTTCTCATCAGTCCGTGTAAGAGAGCAGATAGGCATTCTGCAAACACGGGAAAGGCAGGCCGGAAGGCTAAATGCAAACTGTATGAAACTGGTAGGATAACACATGCCTTTAACCCCAGGACTCAGAAGACAGAGGCAGGCGGATCTACAGAGAAATCCTGTCCGGAGGGAGGGAGGGAGGGAAGGAGGGAGAGAAGGAGGGGGGGGAAGAAGGAAACCCAAGACTTGGTTCCTTCTGAGAAGGACCATGAAAAAGGTTCAGCAATTTCCAGGTAAAATGTCGAAAGACGTGTCACCAAAGGCAGGGAAGCCATAACACTTGCCTTGTGCTGATACAACGCACCAAGTCATGTGGGCGTCTGGCCAAAACTTTATTTCCTCTGCCTAATCAGGAAAAGTCCTCAGACAAGGACAAAGAAAGGCACAGTCTTAAATAACTGCCCAAATGTCCAGTATCAGAGTTAATTTTATGGTTTAGAAAACTGTGTTCTAGGGCCAACTTGATGGCTTAGTGGATAAAGACTTGTGCTGGCAAACCTACCTACCAACCCGAGTTCAATTCCCAGAACCCACGTGCAGGAGAGAGCCGACATCAGCAAGTTGTCCCTGACCTCCCCATGTGCGTCGTGTACATGTGCGCGCGCGCGCGCGCGCACACACACACACACACACACACACACACACACACATACACTTACACACACACACACACACACACACACACAAAAAATAAATATATAAAATGTTAAAAATGTGCCCTATAAGTTGGTGATAAGGACGGTGACACGAAGGAAGGGTATAAAGGAACTCTGGACTAGGTTTTATAAATTTATTGTAAATATAAATGCATTTTGTGCTAAAAATGTTTTAAAGCAAGTTGCTTACTGTTTAACGTATTTACTTTCTCTACTGAACTCCCCAACGCTCGTGCACCCCAGCAGGGTGGGAACTTTTGTCTGCCGCACTCACCAGTTAGTCCCAGATCCTGACAGTGCCCAGCATATAGAAGACCTACAACAGACCTAACAGAATCAGATCAACGGTGTACTACAAATCTCAGGCTTGCCTTTAGTTTTTCCTTTTCTCCTGCTCAGCTTTCTGTATTCTAAAAAAGAAAAAAGAGCTGGGCGGCAGTGGCGCATGCCTTTGATCCCAGAACTCAGGAGGCAGAGCCAGGTGGATCTTTGTGAGTTCCAGACCAGCCTGGTCTACAGAGCGAGATCTAGGACAGGCACCAAAACTACACAGAGAAACCCTGTCTTGAAAAACCAGCCGGGTGGTGGTGGTGCAGGCCTTTAACCCCAGCACTTGGGAGGTGGAGGCAGGCAGATCTCTGTGAGTTCGAGGCCAGCCTGGTCTCCAAAGTGAATTCCAGGAAAGGCGCAAAGCTACACAGAGAAACCCTGTCTCAAAACCCCCCTCCCAAAAAAAAAAAAATAAAGAAAAAAAAGAAAAGAAAGAGAAGAAGAAGAAGAAAATCCAGGGAGGGGCTGGGGAGATAGTTCAGTCAGTAAAGCACTTATCCTGGGAACATGAGAACCAGAGTTCAAGCTCCAGAAACCGCACTGGGGATGCAGAGACAGAGACTCCCTGGGGTCGCTAGCCTACCAGGCAAGTGACAGGCCACTGAGAGACTCTGTCTCAAAAAAAAAAAAGAAAAACGAGGACTAGCTTCCAAGGTACAATATGTAACATTGGCCTCTGACCTGCACGTGTGTACGCGTAACCATGCATACACAGAGGATAAAACTTTAATTGAGGGGCTGGAGAGATGGCTGAGGCTCAGGTCACTTGACAATACCGGGCAACTCACATCTGCCTGTAACTCCAGCTCCAGGGGACCTGACATTCTTTTCTGTCCTCCACAGACACTGCCCTTACATGACATACTTATACACAGACACATGCACATGCACACAGACACATAAATTAAATCTTTTTAAAAAAAAGGTCGACTGTTTTTGTCTGTCAATAAGTGAGAGAGCGTCGATGTTCACAAGGTGTCCCCTAACATCTGTCTCTACAAGGCTGGATGTTTTCTCCTGGGCCTGATGGGGATTTTCAAGTGAAGCAATGGGCAGCTCGGAGCTCTCTCAAGGTCAAGTGGTCAACCTGACCCCAGAAACTACTTTTATCAGAGGAACCACAATTTGATCAGTCCAGAGTGGGATGTATGCTCCTGGTCACTGCTGAAAACAATGAAGCAATCAGCCAGCAGAATGGAAGAGGGCCCTAGAGAAACAACCTACACCAGGATGACGTGGGCGGAGCTACCATGATGCCTCCCAGAGGAGCAGCACTGGCTGTGGTCTGCAGAAGGAGGGTGCAAGACCTTAATAACAGAGGCCGGCCAATCAGGGTAGCAGCTCGGTGACGGTGGGAAAACCAGCACCCAAAACTGCAAACTATATTCATCTAAAATGTCTAGTAGCCATCAAAAAAAGAAAATAAAAAAAAAACGAGGCATGCAAAGAAACAGGAAAGGCCCATACATCTGAAAAAAAGCAAGCCAGGGAAACCGCCTGTGAGTGTCACCAGATGATCGGTTACAGGGTTTGCTCGGACTTAAAGAAATAAAGGGGACTAGAGACGGACAGCTCAGCACTTAGGGGCACTGGCTGCTCTTCCAGAGGACCTAGCTCTGATTCCCAGCACCCACATGGCAGCTCACAACCATCTCTCACTGCAGCTCCAGGAGACCCAACACTCGCTTCTGGCCTGCAGAACTGCAGATATGCATGTGGGGCACAGACGACACATGCAGCCAAAACACCCACACACACACAAAAAGTGTGCAACACTGTGCACACCTTTAATCCCAACACTCGGGAGGCAGGGGCAGCCAGATCCTGAATTAAGGCTAGTGTGGTCTACACAGGGAGTTCCAGGTCAGCCAGAGCCCCAAAGTGAGAACTTACCTCAGATTACAACAACAGACACAAAGAGCCATGACACCACTGTGGTAAATATCAAATCCCAACCGAAAGAGGGAAATTTGAGACCAAAACTAGAGTTGAAAGTGCAAGAGAAGTTTAAAAAAAAAAAATCACCAGAGAGTCTCATGTTGGGCCATTTTATGTAACAACTTGGCTGGGTTAAGGGATGCCCAGAGAGCTGAGAAAACATTATTTCTGGTGTGTCCATCTGTTTCTGGAAGAGATGAGCACGTGAACTGGTAGACTGAGGAGAGCATCCTGACCAGTGTGGTCAGACACTGCCCAATCTGTTGATCTCTTTGGGTGGAGCAGTGAAAAGGTTCCTAAAGGAAGAGCTAACCTGTTTGTTTCTAAGAACATTCTGCCTCTAGATTCTGATCCTTGTTCTTGGGCCTTCGGACCTGGGCAGGGGTGGGAGCTTACACACCTTCAGCTCACCTTCTCCTTGGGTATTTGGACTCAGACTAAATTATATCACCAGTCGCCTGATTGATGACAACTTGCAGGTGTCTCATGGGACTTCCTGTCCTTACCCCAGGAACCGATTCTTATAATAAATCTCCCTAGGCTACAGTTTGGATCTTAAATATCCCCTGAAGGTCTACTTAGTAAAACCTTGTCCCCAGCCTGTGGTACCATTGGGAAATGGTGGTCTCTTTAGGAGGTAGGATCTAGAGAGAGGAAGCTCAGTCCATGCCGCTCCTGTCTCTTTGTTTGGAGAGGGGATTTAGGAGTTTTGCTTGTTTTGATTTTTTGAGACAAGAGTTATGCTGTGCAGTTCAGTCAGGCCTTGAACTCACAGGGATCCTCCTGCTTCAGCTTCTCTAAGGCTGGGAGTATGGGCACGTGGCACCATGCTCCAGTCTGTCTTTGCATTCCCCACCATGATGACATACAGTTCCACCACCACGGGCCTCAAGAAGGCAACAGGACAAAGATGACCACGAACCCCAAACTCTGAAACCATGAATTATTATAAGCTTGCTTTCTCAGGCACTTTCTCAGTGACAGAAAGCTGACAGGCACATTTCATATGTAAAATAAAAAGGGAAAAAAACTCACTAGAGAGTTTCGGGATGGGGGTATGTACATCTATGTACATTTGCTACATATACAGTTTCTATAGAGAAGCCCAATACAACAGTAGACATGAAGTAGCAGAATAAAGAATTAGCCAAACCTGGCCCAGCTCAACACAGGTGATGTAAGCTCAACAACAATGATCAGAACCAAGAAAGGGGACCCCACACGTCACACTGTGGTACGTGCAATGGGAACATGAGGAGAGAAAAAGGGAGAAAAATACTTGAACAAATCAAGGCTGAATACTTACTAAACTTATTGAAAAACAACCTACATATATATCCAGAGAGCTCAAACAAACAAAAAACTCCAAGTGGGTTAAACACAAACTCCAAATTTATACCATGTGAAAATGCTAGAAAGGGAAACCAAAAAACACCTAGGGAGCATCTAGAGAAAAGGATCACCTCCGAGGGGATCCAATAAGTTCCAGAGCCAGCTTCCTCAGCAGGAATAACAGAGACAGAAGGCATTCAAACAACAACACAAAGAGCCAGGGGCGGAGAGATGGCTGCGTGATCAAGAGCATTTGCTGCTCTTGCTGAGGGCCAGCCTTTGGTTCCCAGCACCAACACGGCAACTCACAAATGTCTATAACCCAATTTCAGAGGTTCTGATGCCCTCTCTTCTGGCCTCAGACACCAGGCAAGCACATGGTGCACAGACATAAATTCAGGCAAACATTCATACACATAAAATAAAAACAAATGAATAAAGGAAGTGATATACTGCTCTTGCAAAGCACTTGAGTTCAGTTCCCAACACCCAGGTCAGGCTGCTCAAAACCACCTGTTTAACTCTAGTTCCAGGGGATCTGATGCCCTCTTCTAGCCTCCGTGGGCACCCACACTTGAGGACACAGACAGACACACACACACACACACACACACACAATTAAAATATAGATAGATAGATAGATAGATAGATAGATAGATAGATAGATAGTTTAAAAATGAAAGTCAAATAAAAATACTCCAACATAAACAAAGCGGAATCCATTACTAGCCGACCCACCTTACAAGAAACGGCAGAGGGCATCCTCCTCCAGTCCGACAAAAGTGACCTCAAGGGCTAATTCAAACCACCCCACAAGGAGCACGAGTAATCATGCAACTACAACAGACACTATAAATCTGGTTTTTCTCTCCTCTGCTAACAGATTTTAATTTGAGCATAGAAACATAACAGACAGACATAATGTATTGCTGAGTCTGTAAGATTGGGAAACGCGTGAATAATTGCCGATCACGGCACAAAGGAGGTAAATGGTCATAAAACTTCCCCAGGCCAAGGAGGTAAAGACGGATGGTAAAAATACAATGATCACAATCCATCAGGGCAGCTGTGGGGCCAGAAGCACAGTGCGTTGTTGAGTTTGGGACATCAATAGAGTAACAAGGACACCAGGGGAAAGGGGTGGGAGGAGATGGGGTGTCAGGGAGGAGCCTTTCTTAAGTTTTAACTGCGGACGTGTGAGCGCATGACAGGGGTCAGAGAACAACTCTGTGGAGCTGGCCCTCTCCTCTCACCTTTATCCGGGTTCCATGGATTGAATTTGGCCCACCAGGCTTGCGTGGCAAGGCCTTTTCACCTGCTGAGCCATCCGAGCAGCCAAGGAGTAACATTTCTATATGGGATTAGAACTAGGATAATTAAATCTAAATCTGATTTTGATACGCTAAAAAAAAAAAAATTAAAAATACCTCAAAACAGTGAAAAAAATCATAAATTAATTTTAAAGGCCACGTTAGAATTTTATTAACACCCAGGCACTGGTGACACAGAGCCAGGGTACACAGGAAAAAAACCAATTTGAGAAAAGTAGAGGCTATGAAATATGAAAAAAAAAATTAGAATACATCTAACTACGTCAACAGTAACATTAGATATGAATAGACCAGCAAATTAAAAAGTGATTGAAATGAAAAAATCCAATCACATGCTGTCTTCAGGAGACAGACTACAGCTTCAAAGACACACCCAGATAATTACACAATGAAATAACAATGTAGAATGGTTGCCAGGCTTAATCTGCACTCGGGAGGCAGATCTCTGAGTCTGAGGCCAGCCTGAGCTACACAGCAAGTTCCGGGACAGCCAGGGCTACACAGAGAAACCCAGTCTCAAAAATTAAAAATAAAAATTAAAAAAAGAATGATTAATGATTCAGCCACTTTGACAGCTGACGTTCCTTAAATGAGTAACTGGGGTGACCACATGATCCAGCAATTCTGCCAATTCTGCTTTTCAACAGCACCCCCAAAAGAAATTTAAAAAAACACACAAAACAAGTTCGTGAGTGCTTAGAGCATTATCACCAAGAGCCAAAAGGTACAGACAACCCGAACATCCATCAGTGGAAAAACACAGATCTGGTACATTCATATAAAGAAACATCACTAGAGACTGAGAAGGTGGCCCCGGTGGATAAAGTGCTTGCTCTGTAAGCATGGGGACCTGAGTTCGGATCCCCAACACCCACATAAAAAGCCAGGCACTGTAATAGTGCCCATAACCTCCAGCATTGGAGATAAATAGACAGGGGGATCCCTGAGACTCGCCGGCCAGCCAGTCAAGCCAAAACAGATTCAGTGAAGGACCCTGACTCAAGAAATAGGGTAGGGCTGGCTCTGAGGTTAAGAGCACTGACTGTTCTTCCAGAGGTCCTGAGTTCAATTCCCAGCAACCACATGGTGGCTCACAACCATCTGTAATGAGATCTGGTGCCCTCTTCTGTATACATAATAAATAAATAAATCTTTTTAAAAAAACAGTATTTGTTATTAAATAATAATAATAATAATAATAATAATAATAAGGTAGAGAGGACTGGTTCAGTAGTTAAGAGTATGAGAGCTTGACTGTACTTCCAGAGAATCAGAATTATACTCCTGGCACCCATGTGGTGGCTCACAGCCACCTGTAACTCCAGCTTCCAAGGAGCCAATGCCCTCTTCCGGCCTCAACAGGCACCTGCATACACGTGCGCACATACACACAGAGACACAGAAATAAAAATAAATTTAAAAAACAGGTGGAGATTAATAGCTAAAGATACAAACATCAACCTCTGCCCTACACACGCACCTGTACACCGAGGTGTACACGTACACACACATACACACACACACACACCATTCATCTGAAAAAAGAAATGAAGGGCTGATCTATACCACATCACAGTTAGACCTTGAAAGCATGCTAACTAGAAGAAGACAGTCATGAAAGGCCACACATTACACAATTCCATTACGCAGAAGTTCTGATCGGGGAAATCTGCAGACAGGAAGTAGATCAGTGATAGCCTACGGCAGGGAAGAGAGGTACCGTGATAGCTAAAGGGTACAGGACTCGAACTCATGGCCTCATGAATATTGGGCAAATCCTCCATCACTCAGCACCCCGCCCCAGCAGGGTAATGGATGAACTGTTTAGTATGTAAACTATAACTCAATTAGGCTGTTTTAAATTTTAAATTTAAATTTTTCCATACACATTCTTGCTAAAGCAGACAATGTGTCTTAGAGGCATGAGGAACATGTGGCCCTGAGTCAGGCATGCGGACACAGAATCACCCCCCTGCAGGGATCCACGATGCTTACTTGGATTTCCTGGGTCGGCACTGTGCTTGACCATGGAGAAAATTCAATAGCATCCTACTCACACCAGAACGTGACACACTGAATTGTTCTGGTCCCATTCTCCCAATACCCGCCTACAGCTTTCCCAGCCTGACCATTCCACGTACCTGGAATTCTCTCTCATTTTTATGTGGGAATCCAGTATGCCCTGCTGAACTGGCTCCCTGCCCTGAATCCCAGCTTCCTCAACCTGTGCCAATTTCATGGGCTGGCTAGCTCAGATTCGTCCAAATAGTGAATGCAGACTATACCAAACTACCCGCCTAAGGAGCTGTATACTGTTTTCCAATGCCAGCTTGAGCCAGCCTCAGAACCTCGTGTGCCTGTCAAAAGTAAGCAGCTCCTTATTACAAAGCATGCATTCTCTATTCCATTTCAGAATTCAGCCCTGCACCTGATAAGCCCCACTTCCTGGCCTGGCTTTAATAGTCTACCTACTCTATAAAGCACCATGGAGAACCATGAGCCTCTGCCCCCACTCTCCCGGGAAGCAGACCTACAGCTATGGGCATTAAGTCCCACCTGCGACTCTACTACAACATGAACGCATGGCCTCAAGTGTCTCAAGCATTCTGCTTTCTCCAACTACAGAAAAGAGGCAGTAGCGCTCCTGAGAATATGAGGAGTAAGTGACTGTTATATACAGAACAGGACAAGCACGGGTATTGCCTCTATCACTTCTAGCTGACGATACCATACGTATTGACATTCATCCTTCCTGCCAGTCCCTGCTCAAAGGCATGGAGAATCTTCTCTCTCTTCATTTTCACGGCTTGTTATAGAGCCCAGGACAGGTATATGTAAGGGGCCATACATACAGGTACATGTAAGGACACACATTCCTTCACCAAGAGTGAAGGGAAAAAAAAATATGCTTCAGTTAGTCCAGCAGTGGTAAAGGTTTTAGAACTCACACTTTCAAAATAAAAATGAGAGCACATGGTTCCTGGAAGCACTCGATGGAATATGTGGAATCAGGTCTGCCCTGGAAAATCCAGGCTTGTCTCGCTCACTGCCTGAACTCTCTAGAAAGAATCCAATACTCAACAGTTAGAATGGTTACATAAACCACAGCAGTCGACACAGGGGATTTTACACAAGCAAACAGAAGGCCTGGGCTGACCCCTGTGCCTGAACAAAACACAAAGCAGAAAGACAGCATGCCAAGACTGCAGAGCCCTTCAGAGAGCAACAGTCCAGAGAACTGACTGTACACACAGTGCTGCATGGTCCTCTACCTGCACAGGCTCCTCTACCTTCCCAGGTCCTCTCCATGCTAGAGACAATCACAGAATCACATCCAAAAAAAAAAACCCACTAGTAATGCTGCTAATGCCTTCACCTAAGCAACGACATCAAAAGCAGAGCGACTCTCAAACAAGACACGGTGGGATAGCTGAGTTTCTGTATTACTCAACTCTCTGAATAGGTAAGTTTCCCGATAAGAAAAAAAAAAAAAAACACCCAAGTACTTTTGTTATGGTCAATTTTCCTAACAGTGAGTCATTTGTTTTATTTATGTCAAGAACAATCATCACTTTGACTCAAGAGTCTTCCTAATTAAGTCCTCTCATTAGGTGCAATCAAAAACAGAAACGAAGCCAGAGCAGGCTCAGTGCATGAGGGTGCTTGCCCGCAAACCTAATGCCCTGAGTTCAATACCCAGGACCCACGGTGGACGGAGGGAGCCAACTCCTGAAAGCTGCCCTCTGACATCCAAATTTATCCCAAGGTGGCACACGTACAAAATAAATAATAATGAAATGTGTTTTTTTAAATTTAAGCTGAAACCTAAAAGGTATACCCAAAGAACTTTGCCTTTAGCAAATTTTTCACCTCGACTTCCCCAGTGCTTCCTAAATTAGAACCCAACTCAGAGAAAACAGAAAAAGTAGGAAAGCAATGTCAGACTCACCCACGGCATGAAGCCTGTGCTTCTCACGTCCATCTACTTATTGCACACAAACAGACGCACACAGCTACAAGTTAAATGTGTAGATGCCCAGAGAGAGATGTATCACTAACACAGGTATACAGATACAAATGTATAGGAGAAAAAAAATTAGTCATAAAACAATCTTTTTCTATTGTCTTCTCAGGCCAGTAAGACAATGTCAGCAACAGAAGCTTTCAGATACCCCAGGTGATAAAGACAGCTCTAACAAATATGCAGCCATCCCAATACTTCCATCTTCCTACCGTCAAAATGTCTTAAATCAATTGTCAGAGAGAAAAAAAAAATCGTCACCCCTTGACAAAATTCTAATCAACAGGTAATAGCTCTAGAGTCTAAACACAATTATAATCTATGAAATTCTTCATATTCCAATCAGAATTTCTTCTCAATGCCTTCTTTTTGTTGTTGTTGTTTTTTATTTTTTGTCTTTTGAGACAGGGTTTCTCTGTGTAGCTCTGGAGCCTGTCCTGGAACTCGCTCTGTAGCCGAGGCTGGCCTCGAACTCACAGAGATCCGCCTGGCTCCACCTCCCGAGTGCTGGGATTAAAGGTGTGCGCCACCATCACCCAGCCTCAATGCCTTCTTAAATACTTCTGCCAAAGCAGCAATCTGTCCAGGCATGCAGCTTAAATCATTAACTACACAGCACCAAGTCAGGGTCTTAACTAATATGGATGTTTCTTGAAGGCCCCGATCATGCCCTTATAAGTGTTGTATACAACACCCAACACACAAAGAGTATTAAACATCTGTGATAACTCGTTTTTCTAAAAAAGCAAGAAAGTCTTTGTTATTCAACCTGACTTCCCAAAGTGTGATTATAAGACATCGAAACCACGCTGGTCGGAATTAGGAAGTCTGTGCTCTCTGTCCAAGAACACAGCTTCATTTTTTGTGTCAAAAGAAGCCACCAGAAGAAAGAAGGCAACATGGAGGCCTAAGCTACTTCACTGGGGCATTTCCATTCGGCTCACCGTTTTGGCGGGGACCACTCGGTCACCCACGGCCGTTCATTCCAGGGACCCCCTCCTTACCTTTCCCATTTTGCCACGTGGTGTACCAGGACAGGGTAAGGAACGAGGTGACGAAAGCTAACACAGTGGCCACAGTTCCATTTCGGAGCCTCATCTCATTTCACCATCCCACTGGTGCGGACGCTGGTGACGGCAAGCAAGACCAGTCTCCCTTCAGCCACAAGCCAACAGAATCCAGAATGCCTGGCTCTAGTCCGAACACAGCAACTGATGAGCAAGGTTCATTCCAGAAGCCGGGCAGAGGGGGTCAGGCAACCAGCAAGACAGCGGTGGCGGGTACTGCGAGTCCGGATTGTCTTCGCGGTCTTCATAGGCTGAGGGCTGCTGCTTCTTCTTCTTCTTCTTCTTCTTCTTCTTCTTCTTCTTCTTCTTCTTCTTCTTCTTCTTCTTCTTCTTCTTCTTCTTCTTCTTCTTCTTCTTCTTCCTGTCAGATCGAGAAGAGAAAGGAAAACGTGCTAAACAATGCAAAGCAGAGGTTTCTTCGTGTAGCATTCAGCATTAGCAGCAGACTTTTGTCAAGGCTAGAATGTACGTGTGCAGACCACCCCCATATAAAAACTACTCATTTCTTATAGCACAATTGTGAGGGTCTTTTCCCTCCAAGGGGAAAAAAAGCTTCCAATTATATTCCCTCCTGGCTGGTTCCGTCTATGGGAAAGACAAAAAATTATGGTTACTCATTGAAAGGGCGAAGTTGTCGGATTCACAGATTCCCAAAGAGACCTCTTAACAACCAGTTACTATCTGCTGCATAACAAGCAATGACTAAAAAATAAAAATAGGAGAATGTATGTATGACTAGAATGACTTGAAAAAGTCAAAAGACCAGGATCCCAGATCCAGCTCTGACATTACTTACATGCACCCCCCACACACACCCCATCCCCCAACTCCCAGGCATACAGTGTGACTCTTCAACCATATCTCCAAGTCTCATCCATGAAATAAATAAAGCAACCGGTCCTAACTCCCCATACTATCATAAATCACAAAAAGTTTGCAGTTATCAATGTTATTTATCCCCATCTTTTTTGGGAGGTGGGGCCAGGTATCAAGACAGTTTCTCTGTGTAGCTCTGTCTGTCCTGGAACTTGCTGTGTAGACCAGCTGGCCTCAAACTCAGAGATCCGTCTGCGTCTGCCTCTGCCTCCCGAGTACATATCCTCATCTTAAGTTTTCGAGAGAAAGCTGAAAATACTTAGGCATTCAGAAGAGGTGGCAATCCAGCCCACACCCCTCAGCAGCGGCCCATCCCATCACGTTGCTTCCACTCGGGAAATTGGGAAGATCATTACTTATCTAACTAAATTTCTGAAGAACTGAAAAGAAATGAGGTTGTTAAACATACTTAAGCATAATGCCCAGCACAAGATAGGTTTTCAATAAATACCAACTCTATCAAAAAGAAAAACAAGCCAACAAATGCAGCCAGTCACCAAGCTGTCCATTCAACACATAACCGGCCTCATCCCCCAGGGGCATGTCAAGTCACCTGAGATGTGCGTTGGTTTCTAATGGCATCAACGGGGTGGCACCACGAAGTGTTCTTGGGGATGCACTAAAGGACCCTCTGGTGGGGTGAGTTGATGCACCTCCGAAAACATCTAAGGAGCCTAAGACAAATCTCCCGGTGGAAGGGCATGCCTGATTAAAGCAGTCATTTGCAGGCGATTCACAAACTACCACCTCAGCTATTTCTCAGCACAGCGAGGAATCTCCACTAGCCAAGAAAGACCACAGGAATAAATGACAGAAGAATGACGGTGATGATCGCCACTGTAATTCGCTGGCTTCTTCCTTCATTCTGGGCCCATTACATGGCATAAACCTTCGCTAAATCTTTACAGGGCAAGCAACACAAACCCCATTTTACACACAGGGCAATCAACCCGATGAGAAACCCCATTTTGAACAACTTCTAAGTTCAAGGTTTTTTGTTTTGTTTTGTTTTTTTGCTGCTGTTGTTGTTTTGTTTAGGGGTTTTGTTTGTTTGTTTGTTTATCGAGACAGGGTTTCTCTGTGTAGCTCTGGCTATCCTGGAACTCACTCTGTAGATCAGGCTGGCCTACTACTCACAGAGCTCTGCCTGCCTCTGCCTCCTGAGTGCTGGGATTGAAGGTGTGTGCCGCCGCCGCCGCCACCCCCCAGCTAAATTCAAATGATCTGCCACTTTTTGTCCCACACCACAGCTGAGTAGAGAAGCTGCTACAGGGTGCTGCTATACAGCTCAAATGAAACTGGAGACATTTTCTGGGTGTTAACGTGGCTCAACAGAAAATGCAGAATTTTTCATAAATGTTTTCTATTCTATAGGTAGCACAAGTCTGTTACGGGATAAGTCGCAAAACGCACAGAAAATTTCACAGTCCAAACATGCAACTCTAAACAAATTTCCCACTTCCTGTAGCCTTTGGCTAATCCCTGCCTCCTGAGTCTCCAACAAAGCATGCCTGTTAGTCTCCCTGGCCAGTAGCTCTAATTTCCACGTAACATTCTAGAAGCACCAAATTCCACAGCATCACCTCCTGACCACTGGGTGTTTCAAAGAGTTTCTCCAAGTTACCCCTTGCTAAGGCCAAATCTCCCCTGATTAACCTAACTTTATCACACCCATATCCATGTTGACTACTGACCATCAAAATCCTCACGGAGGAAAAAAAAAATCCTATAATTTTAAATTCCACAAAGTACCTGATCTATTAACTCAATAAAACACTCAGTAATGACTTCTG
The DNA here is from genome assembly GCF_004664715.2 of Peromyscus leucopus. Taxonomy (NCBI): domain Eukaryota; kingdom Metazoa; phylum Chordata; class Mammalia; order Rodentia; family Cricetidae; genus Peromyscus; species Peromyscus leucopus. The sequence goes on from NC_051084.1 coordinate 38,873,499, forward strand.
ATTATGAAAACAGGGGCAGTATCTCAGTAAAATGTATAACTTGGAATTTGAAGCCTGGTATGATATCATACAAACTTGTTTTTCACTTTCTGTCCATAGATAATGCAGCCATATTTTGCTTCAGAAAGAATTCTGTTCTGGGGGGGGGGGAGCTGATAATTACAATAAATATCCAGTTGACATAAATCAGGAAGCAGAGTCATGCAATATCATGTCTAAACTATCATTAAAAAAAAAAAAAGGTAGTTTAAAAGTTTTTATTAAGCTAGGCAGTGGTGACACATACCTTTAATCTCAGCACTCAGGAGGCAGAGGCAGGCTGCTCTCTGAGTTCGAGGCCAGCCTGGTCTACAGAGTGAGTTCCAGGACAGCCAAGGCTATACAGGGAAACCCTGTCTTGAAATACATGACCCCCATCCCGGCCCCCCTCAAAAATGTTTTATTAAATACAAATTAAACCTATGTAAATGTATAAATGCATGGAGACAAAATGAATTCTAACACCAAAGTATACTATAAACCACCCATAACACCTAAAAAGCACATGGAATATTGAATACTGGACCTAAGAAGTTAGTAAACTCTCCTTGGGAGATGACACTTAGAATTCTACTAATACGTTCTGACATCTCACAAGAAAAAAAACGAGCGTTCTACTCCACAGGAATGCAGCAATACATTTTAAATCAGGGTTTCCAAACTAAGCTTCATCGGGAAGCACAAGTGAATGAAATCTCCAGAGGGGAGCAAACAGAACAAGCCACGTGCCCTTAAAACACCCCAGGCAGCTGCGGGGCTGTCTCATTAGACCCAGGTGACCTACATTTGTATCGGCAGCCACATATGTGAACATTTAAATATTGCCCTTACCTTAAGACTGTCCCAGGCTATCACTTAACACAGGTCGAGCTTTAAGCAAAAAGGTAATGGCTACCGTCCCCACTCACTATGCCTTTATCCTCCCAAAGATGAATGGAACATTCAACTCTACACCTCAGAATGAGAAATCTGTTAACAAAATCGCATCTTAAAAAGAAAAAAAAAAAGCCCTGTAATGTAAGAATTAAGTTTTTTAAAGTGTTCTCTGAAATATCCCATATGTTCCATGGCTGAGAACACTTTGCTTAACATTTGGCATATTCCTTAATCAGCATCCCACAGACAAAACAGAGGTGCCTGAAAGAATAAAAGGCACGATTCATGACACCCCGGATCAATGAGCACCATGACGTAAGCCTGCACAACTTTATAATCCACAATTATGAAAAACTCATGTCTTTCCCACTTACAGCGCATAAACATTTCTTTTACACAGCTTACATAATTTCATCGTCTAGTCTCTCTCTGGACTTACACTTAGGGGGTTAAAGAAACCTATGTCACCATAACCTGTTAGTAAAACTATTCTTTAAAGCTTTCGGAAGAGAAAGGTGCCTGAACCACAAAGCGTGTGTTACTTGATTCTAAATTTAGATTTTTTTTTTTTTTTTTGCATTCAAGTGAACAACTGTGTCGTTCTTTATCTTTTATCAAATAATTTGTCGGGCAGCAAAAGCACAACAGCAAAATAGATGGCAGGCACGACGAAGACGATAACGTAGTAATGTACTGCTATTTCCTAATTCCGAATGTAAGCCATGAACGCGCTCCAGGGATCGCAAGGCTTCGGGAAATGAAAGCGGGCGCGGGAAGCGTACCACTGCCATCACTTAACGCCATGCCTTCTGGAGATCACCTGGCACACCTGGAGAGATCCGAGACCCCACCTGGGGACGCGCGGGGGGTAGGGTGGGGGGGACCGGGAGGGGTGGAAGGGTTCCTACTCACGGCTTCCTTGTGACGGAGGAAACCCAGGCCTCGGAGGAGGCGGGGGCACGCTTCCCTAGTACCTCGGGCACATCTTAGTCCCCTACTGGCAAGCGGCCCCCGCCCTACCTGCCCCGCGGCGGCGCCGCCACCACCACCGCTCCAGCCGCGGGGTCCTGCCCGAAACTCTTGTCCCCGCTGCACGCGCACACTCCACTGCACTCTTCCCCCCGCGCCCCCGACGAAGTCCCGGAGCTCCGGGGCCGCACGAGGCTCTACGCCGGCCACCCGGAGCGAGAGCGGAACAGAGGGGCGGCTGCGGCGGCGGCGGCGATGCGCGGAGGGCGCCCGGCCCGCGCCCGGTTCCGAGGCCCGGCGCGCGCAACCAGACGCCGGCCTCGGGACGCACCGGCTCCGCGGCCAGCAGGTGGGGAACCTCCGCGGACCCCGCCGCAGCCAGCTTGTCCGCCCCAGCCCAGAACCCCGCGCTCCTCACCTGCCGCGGGCCAGGGCGCTTCTGCCGCGGCCGCCGGCGACGCTGCTGGAGCCGCCTCCGCCGCCGCCGCCGCCGCCGGCCGCGCGCCCCGCCCTCGCCAGGGCCCGCCCCCCCCCCCCCCGCTAGTTCCCGCCCCAATCCCCGCTAGCCATTGGCCGCCACCGCCCCAAGCGACCCGCCGCCGCTGCCAGTGGCCGGCCGGCCTGTCACTTAGCAGTGCAATCGAGCAGCCTATATATTTCTCCCCAGCCCGTTCCCCTGCATCAGTGTCGAGGCCCGGGATGGAGCTCAGTCGTCACATCTGGCTTGCACCTTCTGGCCTGAGCGGATGCAGCCCCAGTAGCCAACAAAGGCCCCAGTGAGCCCTTGGCGCGCAACCTGGCCGTCATGGCCTTTCCTTCTAGCTCTGGGTTCCATCTCCTGGCGGTCCAGGCGCGGTGACAGGTCCTGGCTCTAATTCAACTGTAGCTTCCAAGGCCCGCCGTTAAGCATCTCATTGCCAGCCCCAGTGAAGAGCATCCTTATCCCCATTCCAAGGAGGAGGCAGAGGTACAGGGAGGACCAACTGGAAAAACTAGAAGCAAGAAATGTGACTAGGATTTAAATGCACTCTATTCAGTGCTAATGTCCCTGGTTTTTCCACTATGCGGAGCCTTTCCTTCTCTCTTGAGCACATGTCCTATCAACCATTTCTTAAAGTTTAAGGTTGGCTTCAAACCCAAATAGATGAACATCTATAGAAAGCATGAGTGAGTAGCCTGCCCATTTGGGGCCACTAATAATTAACTACCCTTGTGCACATTACCTTTTAGATGTTTACCCTATACCAAGCCAGGTAGGCATTAAGATCCTTAATTGCATCTTATCGTATGTTAACCCCCATTTCTCATATATGAGCTCAAAGGTTAAAGCATTTACCCACAGTTACACAGTTAATAAGATAAAGGCTATGTTATCCTCACTGTCACCATAATCCTTCCAACCACCCTGCAAAGATTTACAAGAAATCAAAGGACCACAGAACAAGGAGACAGCCTTGTTCCTGCCAAACCCAGGGTAATAAATAGGTCCTTATCAGAAGACAGTAATTCAAAAATGGAAAACTCTAGTAGACAATGTCAGAGTGAGGGATTTTTGTTTAGGAAGGAAGGAAAGAAGGGAGGGAGGGAGGGAGGGAGGGAGGGAGGGAGGGAGGGAGGGAGGAAGGAAGGAAGGAAGGAAGGAAGGAAGGAAGGAAGGAAGAAATCCCTTTATTTTTATCTCAAAATAAGTCATTAATAATTAGGTATTATATTTACAATTTCTCATCAGCTCTCCTGTGGTGAGATTTCTCTCCATCATTCCTGAACTGTTTGAAAAGCCCAGAGACTCCCTCTTGCCCAGGCTCCAAACCAGTTTAGAGGCAGTAGACAGAATAGCTGTGGACACAGCTGGATTGCAAGGGAAACGATACTCTGGCAACTTTGCTTTCTACTTTGGGGAAAATGGAGCTAAATTCTCTGTCTGCTGTGACAAAAAACATTGCTTGTTAGCAACCCAGCAATGGACCTCATGGTAGATACAAGCAATAAACATGGAGCCCATACCAGATGCAATGTTCGAAACAACATAGTTGGGTTGAATTACTAAAATTCTCTCGTAAGCATAGACATCCTGGGTCTTGCTACCCGATGCTTTTAACGATAGATCAGCTCACCGCTTCATTCAGAGGAAGAAACTACTGCCATCTTACAAGAAAGAAACATTCTTCAAGCAGTGTTGTGTAGGAGCATCTAAAAGACTGAGCAACACAACCAGCCATTCTTCCGATACCCGTTTTATATACAGAGAAACTTGGCAATTAGGCAGATAAGAATAGTTATTTAGGCAACTAACAATGATTAAATCAGAATCTCCTTGATGCCAGAGCCTTCTAGAACTCTGCATCTCTACTTGCATTTGAGCAATTGACAAGCTTTATGATGACTAGGCGAATATTAAAAAGACATATTTCCACTTTCCCTATATTTTTTTCTCTTGGTAAATGAAAGAAATGAAATGTTTGCAGGCATTTTCTAAGCAGAGACAAATGTCAGATGAGAAAGGAAAATGGAAAAGATGAGTTGTGGTTATGGGCTGGAGTGGTACATTCAGGAAGACGATATATATATATTCAAGGCAGTCTTCCTAGACTCTGGTTAATGGGGAAACATCAGAAGCAACACCATGTCCACCCTTTGAGGACTTTTTAATCATTTTTTTTTGTACATTTATTTTGTGTGGGGTCATGGATGCGTCACAACACACTGCACAGCACTCGAGGAGAGGGCAGAGGACTACTCGTGGAGTCCGTGCTGTTGGGAACTAGGGATTGAACGCAGGAGGTCAGGCTGGGTAGCAGGTGCCTGTACTGGCTCAACCCTCGTACGGGGTGGGGGGATACGCCTTTCTTCATACTTGTTGCCCTTCATCTGGCAGAAAAAGGACAGCTTTTCTAAGAAATAGTGGAGACCCTGCCATGGTTGAACTTGTCTCAAACTATTCACATTATTGCAGAGGAAAGTGACTCTCCGTTAGTGGAACTAAGAAATTGGAATGGTGAGGAATATGCCTCCTAGGTGTGAGTTAGAAGCCATGACTGACTCATCTGGGTTTTGCAGCATTCACAATCTCTGCTTTTCCGACTACGTCCCAGGATATCTGTTTAACGCCGCTTTAATCGCCAACGAAGGCTGAATTACTAGTGCGTGAAGGGAGACGGAATGGAAAGCAGATACCCAGCCTGTGTTCCACTTCTTGGAAAATGATTAACTGGGTATTAAAGATCGATTTAATTGCTAGGCATGATGGCCCATATCTAGAATCCAAGCTCTCAGAAGTCTGAGGCAGGAGGATTACAAATTCAAGGCCATCCTCAGTTACACAGCAAGTCGGAGACCACCTTGACCTACGTGAGACTCTGCCTCAGCCAAACAAAACAAATCAAAACAGAAGAACAAGCCAGGCAATGGTGGTGGTGCTCACCTTTAGTCCCAGCACTCGGGAGGCAGAGGCAGGTGGATCTCTGTGAGTTCGAGGCCAGCCTGGGCTACAGAGTGAGTTCCAGGAAAGGCTCTAAAAACTACACAGAGAAACCCTGTCTCAAAAAACAAAACAAAACAAAAAATCCATCATGAACTGTTTAATTAACAATCAAAGACAGTCCAAATCCTGAGTCTGATCAATTTCTGTTTTTTTTTCCCCCTTTAATCTCTTCCATGGTGTTTGTCCCTCTCTCTCTCAGTGCCTTTTTGTAACTTTTCTAGTTCCTTGGCTTCTCCTTTTGCCTTCACACGATTAGTAAAACTGGAGCCATGAAATCCAGCCTGTTACTTCACCACCCTATAGGGCAGCCGTTCCCAACCTTCCTAGTGCTGTGACCCTTTAACTCAGTCCCTCCTGGTGTGCTGACCCCCAACCATAACATTATTTTCCTTGCTGCTTCACGACTGTAATGTTGCTACTGTTATGAATCTGAATGTAAACAGCTGGTTTTCTGATGGTCTTAGCCGACCCCTGTGGAAAGATTATGCGACTCCCAAGGGGAGGGGGTCTCGACCCACAGGTTGAGAAATGGCTTCTGGAGCCTGACCCTGACAAAGCTGCGGGAGCCATGGTTGTTCTTCCCACAAATGTTCCACTCTCCCACCGGTGCCTCCCCACCCCCACCCCCCACCCCCAGGGGCCTATGATTACAGAGGCAGCTGGTGCCTCCCCACGGAGTCTCACAGACTAGTGAGAGACTTGGATAAGTAATTAAACTCTCCGCAGAGCACACGAGCTGGGCAGAGATAGCAGGAGGCCATTAATCAGATTCTCGGGGCAGGGAAAGCTTCCTGGAAGTGACATTCAAGCTAAAAGCAGACTACACACAGGAAACAAATCTTTTCCTTTTTATCTCTTTGATGGTGAATGCTTGGCGGCGAGGCCTTTCATGCACTAATCAGTTTCCAAGAAATCAAGCACAAGATTGCCAGGTTAGGTTTTTTTTTTTTCTTTTATTTTGTTTTTTCCATCCCATCCCTCCCTGTGTTAGCAATCAGACTCGTGGGGTTTACACATGGCTATAAACGAAATCCTGGGGTCCTGAGTTGGATCTGTACTCAGTATATGGGCTTCAAGAAGAGTCTCACCTGGAGATTCTCCCTAGCTTTTTCAAATGCTGTGTGTAGGGGATACCTTGTTTTAATCGGGAGACAGAGAGTATGCAGCTTTAATCTACAATTAGTACCCTCCTTCTGCTATGAGCTAAGCTCTATATGGAGTCAATTACTGAATAATGTGACTGTGAAAACTCTGGTAATGATAAGAGGTTTTTGCATACATGAAGACCAAACATTAATTCAAAAATCAGACCTGCAGTAAACCTCACGTGTTTGTGATAGCGCCTGCCCATAATACTCATGGTCCGTCCCTGCAGCCTTGGTTCTGAACACACAGCACCTGCACTTTGCACTTGGCCTGCCGTCACCCACACGATGCCTGTAACATCTCAGTTCAGACATACTGTACGCTATGACTTGCAGTGTATTGTACATACAAAGTTGTCAGCTCTTAGAGAAGCGTGATGCTTTAATTATGGAGAACAACAGCATTTAATAGTTTCCTACTGCTGTTCCTCACCATGTGAACACTAAATTAGCATGTCTTTGGTTTATATTGTACTCAAATGTTGGATTTTAACACTTGCTACTTGAGCCCGTCATGGTGGCCATTAAGCCTAACACTCAGGAGGCAGAGGCTGAGGCAGAGGCAGGCAGATATCTTTGACTTTTGAGTTCAAAACCAGCCTGGTCTACATAGTAAGTTCCAAGCCAGTCCCGCTGTCTCAAAACAACAACAAAAAGTTGCTACTCAAGTTGCTGACTTGAATTCCATTGAAAAGAAAATCATTAAATGAATTTTGGCTGGGGATTAGGAAAGAATTTCCAATAATTTCTGAGATGGCCCTAAACTTCCTTATGCCATTTTGTACTATGTATTTATGCAAACCAGTATTCTGAACATTACTGATTCGATTATAAAATCAAAATATCAATCAACTGTGAAAAGCACTGAAGATGTTCCATATCCTGCAGCATCAACTATTCAGCCAAGATTTAATTCTTTATGTGAAAATAAACAAGCACATTATCTCATTAGTATGCAAATTTGCTTTTGTCTTAATTAATGTTAAAAATATACGTATGGCAAAGAATTATTTTAATAAATTTATTTTTAACTTATTGTCAGTAAATATTTGGCTCATATAAGTATTTCATATACCTGTATACAGTGTCACGTAAAAATTTCTCAGGTGAAAGGAAGTCTAAAGTGGAAAGATTTAAGAAGCCATAATCTAGTGGACCTGGGACCACCTGAGACATAAGAGTCTATTAACTCAGCTGGACTGAATGGTGCAGGCCTGTAATCCTAGGTACTCAAGAAGTTGAAGCAGAAGGATCACAAGTTCAAGGCCTGTCTGGGCTACAGAGTGAGTTCAAGACTAGCTGGAGAAACTTAGCAAGACCCTGTCTCAAAACAAACAGTAAAATAAAGGACTGGGCATGTAGCTCAGTGGAAGAGTGCTTGCCAGGAATGGAAGAGGACCCAGGTTCTAACCCCTTACTGAAGTGGGAACCCATTAATATTTTGTTGTTTATGGAATATATATATATATATATATATATATATATATATAATATATATATATATATATTCAGAGAGAGAGAGATGGAAAGAGAGAGAGAGAGACTAACTCACATTGTGGCCCTAACTGGTCTGGAACTTCTTATGCAGACCAGACTGACCTTGAAGTTACAGAGATTTGCCTGCCTCTGCCACCCACATGCTATGTTTAAAGGTGGGACCTACCATACCAGGCAGTTGTGGAATACTTTAGGATAAAGTCCACAAACTCCTGTTATATAATCAGATGACATACAAGACCAAGGAATTGAAAGAGAATATAAATGGGACCAACCACCACATTTGTCTTAGTCAGGGTTTCTATGGCTGTGATAAAACATCATGACCAAAAGCTACTTGGGGAGGAAAGGGCTGTTTCAGCTTCAAAGGAAGTCAGGGCAAGAACACAAAGCAGGAACCTGGAGGCAGGAACCTGAAGCAGAAGCCATGGAGGAGTGCTGCTTACTGACTTGCTCCTTATAGCTTGCTCAGATTTCTTATACAATCCAGGACCACCTGCCTAAGGGTGGTGCCTCTCACTGTGGGCTGGACCCTTTCACATCAGTCTTTACTCAGGAAAATGCATGACAGGCTTCCCTACAGGCCAATCTTAGAGACGCATTTTCTCAATGGATATTCCTCTTCCCAGATAACTCTATCTTGTGTCAAGTTAACGCAAAAACTAACCAGGAAAATATGTAACATTCAACATGCACATTAAGGTCCATCCAAATGAAAGACCACAGAAGGCTGTTATTCATGCTTTTAAGTTTTACTACCCCCGCCCCACATTGCTCACCAATGATCCCTTTCAAAGACACTTCGTATTCCCATTTCATTTCCTATTACTGAGGCATATTGTTCAGATAACAGCCAGACTGTGTGGCTCCCTCACAATAGCATTGGAAGACCATGTCACACTTAAGTGCTGTAACAATGGTGTTTACATAATGTGTACAAGACACTGCTGAACTGTGGTCAAGAAACCTCTAGAAAGAGAATCCAGCTATCTTGCTTAGAGCAGGATGCTTCTTCCCATACATCCTTTAGGACAGCACAGCAATGCTTTGCGGCAGCAAAGACTCTGTTACCAAGATGGTTTCAGAGGCTCGGAGGGACCGTTCTTCTCTAAGTGACTTAGCCACCACATTAAGGCTGACTCACTTGTTTTTATGATACTCGGTGTGTATTCAGAAGGCATAATGGATGAGACTAGAATATGAGAGAATTAAAGTGATGTTGGGATATCCCCCCCACCCCCATTTCTGTCTGTTCCTCTCTGAGTCTGGTACTTGTCATGCATCTGAAATCCACCCATGCATAAAACCAATCTGAGCAATTCAACTCATCTCCTCTGTCAATACATTTCAAACAAGAGCAAAATCCTTATTCACATATTATGCCCAGGACTGTGGCTATCAATAATGGATAAATGGGGATCTGGGCTACTGAATCTCTGCTAATTTTTCATTCATTGCCTGAACATCCTCCAGTAAGTGGATCCATCATAATCTAGCCAGGAAGAGGGGGAAGAGCAGGAAAAGGGAGGGGAGAGGAGAGAAGAGAGAAAGAAAGAGGAGATACAGAGGGAGGAAGAGGGGGAAACATGGAAGGGGGTAAAAGGAGGAAGTAAGCAGGGGATAAAGGAGGGGAACCAGGGCAGGGAAGAGGAGGAGGAGGAATCCCGAGTGCTGGGCTTACAGTAGGTGTGTGCCCCCACACCCCAATTCTATCGGAGGCATTTCGTACAAAAGGAACACACCGTGGGCTCTGCTTGCCGTGGTGCTGATGAGGCTCATGAGGCTGATGAGGAGCAAAGAGGAAGCAGGATGGCGGGCAAGGCTCCTGGGCTGGCATCTGCTGGGTCCTCCTTAGAGAACTGTTGGGGTTGGTTCGGAAAGCCTGAACCAACTAGACAGCTGGAGACAGAAACTGCCCAGCCCTGGCTGGTCTTGCAGCTGTGGCTGGCCAACCTCCAAGCAACGGCCACACCTGCAGAGGGAGGCAGGAGCAGGAAGCATCTCTCTTTCCTCTGCCTTCTGATCTCCCACCATGACTCCTTGTAGATCTTAACCGGAAAAGCCAGCTGGTGATAGAGGCCAGGAAATGTTGCCAGCCAACTGCCCCTCCCCAACCCCCAAGCCCACTGACACATGACTCCGGCATCATGGGGCAGATGTTAGGTAGACAACATGTAAAACTAGGTAAATAACCAGTCTGGTACCAGGTTTAGAAAACAACGTTGGTCACTCTTTCAAGCTAAAGCAAGAGTCTGTCCTGGAAACTGAGGGACTAGAGAACTGCCTGCTTCCCTGATCTTCCAGCTCAACAACTTTAAAAGTCACCTCTATTATTCCCAATGCTCCCAAAAGAGACGTCTGCCCTGTCTCAGGGTGGCCATCACTACCGAATCACTAGAAGGACTTCTCTATCAAACCCTTGTCCTATATCAGATCTTTATAAGACATTAAAATATAAGTTGTGATCTGGGCCTTCCAGGAGTTCATGGTGTGGTTGAGAAAACCTTAAAAAAAAACTCCTCCCTATTGCCTGCCTGCCTCACTGGAGCCTCATTCTGTGTGGGTCCCTCACCCGAGCTTGGAAGAGGGAAGACTCAGTCTGAACCTTGAAGAACAGGAGTCGGATTTGGAGAGGGGAAGGAGGCACCTGTGCATCCTTGGTGCTCCTAACACCTGGCCAGGATGGCCTTGACTCAGCCGAGGGCATGAACAGAGGCATCATGGGAAATGGATGCTATGCAAGAGTGTTTGCAAGGCAGCCTTAAATAAGAGGAGAGTACTGAAGATTTCTGAATACACTGAAAGGCTTGTAACAAAAAATACTCGAAGGTGAATATTTTCCCATAATATATAAAGAACAAATGCCTATATATACTATGTATGTATGTATGTGTACATATATATATATATGTATAAATAATAAACTAGATAAAGAAAGCCTCCTGTCATTGATACCAGCTAGAAAACTACTATAATGATTTTACCTGAGTGAAAAGAAATGGGTCTTATTTTGACCAAAACCAAATGTGTCCAACTATGTCTTTTCTAAAGGCACTCGGGAAATATTTGCTCATTATTTTGATTTTCTTCTCCTAATCTGACAGAGGTTTACAATTACTATCACAAGACATAAGATCAGATAAAAGAGAACAAAGGCTTGTCTTTACATGACCAAATATTCTAATGTTCACGTCTTCAAAAGAATAAAAAAAAATGTCACATCACTTCAGTAGTGAACTGTGGGGAAAACGAAGCTGTCGCTACAAAAGGAACCTTCGAGAATTATACATCATATGATGGATTCGTTCCAGTCCACAATTGCGTAAGGGATGTGGGAAAGCAGAGATAGCATCAGCCATCAAGAAAATAAAAGTTTGGTCCAAGGAAGCATCAATAAATCATCCAAGATCATCTCCACAGAGGACATGGTGAACCTCGTTTTTTACCAAATTCTTTGAAAGCTCTTGCGGTGGTGAGCTTTTGTGTAATTAACAAATGCTTGGAAGACACATATTGTACCAGTGAGCTGCTCCAGCTCTTCAAAGGAACTGGATGGAGATGCGATGCTCAGGGTCTATCCTGGAGCTGAGAAGTAAGTCCCTCCCAGGTTACAAAGCAGGAGAGCAACTTTATAAAAGATGCTCTCACTAAGTGATGGGAATTCATGTCTTTCATCAGCAACATCTTTATTCCTTCACCACAGGACCTCAGGCTGGTTTCTCACCTTGGGCCATCTTCCAGCCAGTCCAGTTAGCATCTTTGTTTTTCATCAACTGAACCATTGCGCCAAACTCTCTTCACAAAGAACATTTTGTTCCCCTGGTTTCCCTCTATTGTGCCCTTGCTATCTGAAGTTTTTTTTTTTCTTTTCACACAAAACATGCAAATTTATTAAGTGTCATTTTCCTCAGAGTTAATCAAATTATATCTGGACAGAAAGACAGATGATCAGAATTCTTTTTATAACCCAGGTGTCTCCGTCACAAAGACAGACAGACACACAGCCCACAGGGCCTTAACACTCGGACCCCTCCCTGGTGGGATTGGTTGTAAAGGGTTGAGGCAACAGACCTCATCAAATTCACCTCTGGTGGCCTTTGAAGTGAGACATGCTATTGGTGAAATTATTAAGGCCACTCCACGTAGTTAAAAGGAAGATATATTTATTTAGTGGGTAACTTACAAATGAAGGGATAGATAGGTCGCGGGGTCTGGGGAAGGTGTATCACAGTCCAGCGGCGTTCTCTGGAGCTCTGCTTGGTCAACCTCCACCGTCTAGGGTCCAGGAACAGAAAGCGCCCTGGCACATCCAGATCTCGGGTCTTCAGCGCCTCCCTTGGCCCCGCCTTGTAGGTGTGACAGTTGCTGAAGCCTCAATGGGGGCTGGAACTTCCAGATCAAAGCTGGAATGGCTACCCACTACAACGTGCGGTCTCCTTCACTGTCGGAACAGAATCAGGAACACAAAGGCTGGAGTGGACAGAAGCAAAGTGGGAGCCACAGAGAAGCCAAGGGCAGAGAGGAGCAGAGGGAACTGGTTGGTGTAGGGGAAGAAGCAGAAGAGACAGGCTGGTCGACACACAGGGAGGAGCTGGAACTGCTCCTGGAACTGGTTGCTGTGGGGCACCAGGAGTGTCCATTGCCACAGGCTAGGCCTAGAGGAGGATTCGAACCAGTCTTTGAGGCTACAGCTCATCCCTGTCTGTGTTCCTGCTCTTCTCAGCACTTATCCAGAGAGTGTGTGAAGGGAAACGTAGAGGTCCTGAGATCTGAAGAAGATACCCATTTCCACAGCAGCCCCGGACAGGTTTTCGTGTTTTGTTTTGTAAGTTTGATAGTTCTTACAATGCCACGCGCATGTATTCACAGGCAAACAAAGCATTCTAGAACCAGCTTACAAGATTTCCAGATTATCTAGATCTCACTACGTAGCCCAGACTGGTCTAGAACTTGTGATCCTCCTGCCTTAGCCTCCTGAGTGCATGGGTTAAAGATGTGTGCCACCAGGCTTAGCTAGATGTTATTTCACTTTGAACCTCTAATTGAAGGCAGTTGAGCATGGTGGCAAGAAGCAGAAGTGAGCAAGCAAAGACCCTAAGGCAGCCAGTTGGCCTTCGGTCCATCTTCTAACAATGGGAGATTTATCAGCACAGAATCTAAAGTTGCCATAGAGAGGACCAAAATGACCTAGTTCTGATCATAAGCATCATTACAGTTCTGTTCTGGGCATCTTACTGAAAACCTAAATATCATGTGATCAGTTCCCATGATAAATGTTCTTTCATTTCATCATTCACCAGAACTACAGGTATAACAGCGGTTTGGGGTTTTTTGTTTTTATCATGTTTATAATTTGCTACCCTGAATCCTATCTCAATGGACAGAATAATGCTGCCAAGGTTGCTGTTCAGAAGTATTGGGAAACTGGACTCTGGAACTTTTAGAAGAATATGAATTTGGCACCATAACCTTATAAAGAGAAAAAAGAAAATTACTCAACACTAATAGAAAAAAAAAATAAATTGGAATTATATTGGAAAAGTGCCCCCAAAGAGAACTGATCTTATTAGAAAAATCTGCAGGATGCAGGGCTCCACTCACCTAATGGTTTTTATATTTTGTCTCATTACACCAGGCTTTGGAAATGGTTCAGTGAATAAAGTGCTTGCCATGTAAGTGTGAGGACCTGAGTTCAAATGCCCAGAACTCAGTTAAAAGCCAGGCACAGTAGCACAGACCTATAATCCCAACCCCAGGGCTCCTACAGCAAGATGAGGTAGAGACAGGAGGATCTCCTGAGCTCACAGGTGAGCTAGCCTGGCGTGTTCAACAGTGAACAAGAGATCCTGTCTCAAGGTGGGAAACAAGGACTGACACCTGAGGCTGATGCTGTGACATTCACGTGACTGTATCCACATCTCCCCCCCACACACACACACAGGAAAGAGTACAAAAAAGGGGGGCACCTGGTAGCACAAATTATAATCCCAGGAATGGGAAGGCAGAGACAGGCAGATCTCAAAGACTTACAAGCCAGCCAGTGAGCCTTGGGTACTCAGTGAACTCCAGACCAGTGAGAGACCCCCCTATCAAAACAACGACAACAACAACAAAAACCTTACACCTTAGGGAAAGTACTGTCTAAAACATACAGCAAAATAAGGCCTCCTTTCTGCCAGGAGCATCATTCTTACAGCAAAGGCCTATGGCTCCTTCATCTTCCAGACCCAGGAGGAAAAGGCCTTGTCTTGACCTCTGCTGAGAATAAATATTTAGGAACTGTGATCATGGACACACCATTACTCTTTGGTTATATGGAGTATTGCATCCTGTTCAACAAATATTTACTGAGCGGCTTCCTTATGCCCGTACACGCAGCTGATACGCCTCTGCATCATGCCTGAGATACACAGGGTGAGAACAGAAGCATGGAATAGGGCTAGGCCCCCGGGCCCAGGGCCTGGGGTCTGGGCATTTGGGCTTGCTATTTTGCTTTCTGGAGTGGGGAACTGTCATCCCTAACTCAGGAATTTGAACTGTACTATGCAGATAACATGAAGCCACTGAGCTCTTTTGAGAATGACCTGCTCGGAGCTATGCCTCAGGAGATTCTCCTGGTGACAGCCCGCACAATAGGCAGGAGGAGAGGAGGGGAGGGTGGGTCCTCTGAGCAGGAGCCCGTGGCTGCTGAGGGGCCAGATAAGAAGAGAAGGCAAAAGCGGAACTCGGAGATGTCAAGCCCGGGGTCAGGCTGATGGCTGCATTCCAAACGAAAGCAGTGACTACGTGAAGGCATTCAGGAGGAAGATGACTTCAGCAGGGGCCTACGGCCAGACTGTTAAGAGACACATCATCGCTGCCGGGAAATGAGCCTTAGACCTCAAGAGAAGGGAGGATGTACAGAGATCAGTGACGGAGGGCTTGCTTGGCATCTGCCATCCCTCTGATACAATCCTCAGTATAGCGAAAACAAAACAAATAATAGTAGAGAAATATTTAGTCAAGCAATTCAAAAGGAAGAGGAGGAGATAGGAGAGAGATGGAGAAAAATGGGGCTTATCCGCTCTTACCTGCAGGAGCTCGTTCTGGGGAGGAATGTCAGCCCAAAGCCCCATGGCCATTTGTGAAGGAGCAGGGCGTGAGGAGGCATCTCCTTCCATCTCCTCCCACCCTGTTAGGTGGGAGAGGGAGCCTGCGCTCTGATTTCTTTCCTGGAAGAAGTAATGGCCTTCTAGCTTTCACTTGAAGATAAGAGACAGCAGCAGAGTCAGGAAGAAGGGATGGAGCTGGGCCGTGGCTCGGTTGGCAGGCTGTTTCACACGCACTGCATAAGGCAGTAGGGTGGCCCAAGTCTGTAATCCCAGCACCACAGAGGTCGAGGCAGGCAGAGCCAACATTTAAAGTCCTCCTCAGGTCTACATATAGAACTAGAAAAACAACCTGGGATGTATGAGAGCCCGTCTCCAAACACACACACACACAAACGAAATGTGCTAGTTGATAATCGTGATCTCCCATAACTGGCTAGGCAGACCCTTTGGGTTTTCGCCTTAGTTCTCCTCACCATTCCTGATATTGCTGCTATGTTTTTAAATTCTACATTTAGTGTGTGTGTGTGTATGTGAGTGTGTGTGTGTGTGTGTGTGTGAGTGTGTGTGAGTGTGTGTGCATGTGTATGTGAGTGTGTGTGTGTGTATGTTAGTGAGTGTGTGTGTGCATGTGTATGTGAGTGTGTGTGTGTATGTGAGTGTGTGTGTGAGTGTGTGTGTGTGAGTGTGTGTGTGTGTATGTGAGTGAGTGTGTGTGTGTGTATGTGAGTGTGTGTGTATGTGAGTGTGTGTGTAAGTGTGTGTGTACATCTGTGTGTGAGTGTGTGTGTGCATGTGTATGTGAGTGTGTGTGTGTGTGTGTGTGTGTGTGTGCGTGTGTGTGTGTGTGTGTGTGTGTTACCTCAGTGTGTGGGTGGAGGTTCAAGGATAATTAGCAGGAGCTGGCTCTCTCTTTCTGCCATGTAGACTCTGGGGAGAGTTCAGATATCAGGCTTGGCAGCAAGTGCCTTTACCGACTAAACCATCTCACCTGCTGATTTTTGTAACTGCAGGTGAGGCCAAAACTGTAACAGTCCTTGTCTTCTGCCCGGCATCACACTAAGGATACACACGTTAGCTGGTTTTATCTTGTCCACAACCCTAACAGGCTGGACTTTCACTTTGCCCGTTTCATGGATGGGAAAACCAAGGCACGGCACGAAAAGGGCTGGAGAGATGGTTCAGAGGTTAAGAGCACTGGCTGCTTTTCCAGAGGGCCTGAGTTCAATTCCCAGCAACCACATGGTGGCTCACAACCATCTATAATGAGATCTGATGCCCTCTTCTGTCGTACAGGCATACATGCAGACTGAACACTGTATACATAATAAATAAATATTAAAAGGAAAAAAAGAAAAAAGAAAAGCTAAAAAACTTGATTGACATAACCCGGAAGCAGTTTAGCTTCAGGCTCAGTCTCTGCCATCTTTGGGAATCTGTTCTTAATTTGGATGCTGGCTCCCTCCGGCCATTGCAGAAGTGGAGGAGGAAGCTTTGTATTCTACAGAAGCCAAACCCAACTAGAAAGCTTTCATTCATTCACAGTATCTATAAATTGGCTCATTTTAGACAGTGATACACACTAAGTGGATCATGAATGACCCTTCAGGGCAAGCAGTTAACACAGATGAGCTGAAAACTCCACCAATACCTTCAGTCTTGAACTGAGACCCCTTGAAGCTGGGAAGGAGAAGACTCTTTGGTCCTTTGCATAAGAAACTATGACCAAGAGCAGTAGGGGGTGGCATGGCCAAGGTCATAGCATGGCTAAGGAGCTACTAAGGCTGGAATCCAGTATCCAGCGTCTTTCCACTGCACCCAGAGGTGTAGGGGTGGAGGAAACAGGCCTTTGATGAGACAGGAAGGAGGCAGCCAGAGAGAGACTGCACCCAGAATCAAGTATACAGCCCACAGACCACATCAGACCTCTTCCCAAGAGATGGTCCTGACTTGGCATGCTCTCTCCACAGTTTAGCACAGTTCTTGCCTCCTTTCTTTATCCCTTGATCTGCATGTATGTGTGTGTGTCTGTGTGTCTCTGGGCATGTGTGTGCTTGTGGGTGAATGGGTGCACTTGTGTGTGTGCAGGTATGTACATTCACATGTGTGTGCATGTATGGGGAGGTCAGAGGACAACTTGGGGTGCCAACATTCCTCAGATACTTCCACCTTTTGTTTGAGGCAGGGTCTCTCCCTGGCCTGGAACTTCACTCACGGAGGTTACACTAGAGAGTCAGTGAGCGTCTAAGGACCCACTAGTCATTATTTCCCATCTCACCATCACTGGGGTTGCATGAACTTGCCCCTCGACCTGGATTATGTGGGTCCTGGGAGCTCAAAACTCAGGCCCTCACCTGTGCTGCAAGTGTTTTACCAACTGAGCCATCTCCCTAGACCTCTCCTGGGGTCTGATGCTACCTATAACCAGAAGAAAATGTTGATGAAACTTGACATGTTAGTGCTTCGCAATTAATTAATTGACCCATGCATGAGGAAACGATCAAAGAAAAATTGTAGCAGCCATGTTGGCTGGTGGATATTCCCCCCCAGCTACCAGGCAAGTAGGAATAGAGAAGAATCTCTTGAATCCCAAGAAGAGGCATGGTCTGTCCCAGGGTGAACTGTGCAGTGTGTCTGATGGGTCTGTTAAGACTCGTCACTTCTTTTTACCATCTCGGTGTATGAGTTGCAGCTGGTAATGTTGGCCGTTGACTGGCAGTTCATCCTGCTGCCGACCCGGATGTAGAAGTGTGAAGACACCAAACATGTCTCTTATGAAAACAATTTTCCATGGAAGGAAGAAGGGCCAGCTTACTGTGAAAATGTGGTCATTCCTTAAATACCCCTACACAGAAGACAAAAACCAAAAAGCATATTTGTCCAAATAATGACCTCTCCCCAAACTATTACAGCCTATCGGGGGTGGTGTTAAATTTTGCCATCATTTGCATCTGACTCAGGGATGTATTATATTTTGAAGCCATTCTACTACTTGTAAAAAATTAAAAACACGGAGCTATAGAGGTGGCTCGGTGGTCAAGAGCACGGACTGCTCTGCTGGAGGACTCGGGTTCCCTTCCCAGCACCCACACTGTAGCTAACGACTGTCTCTAACTCCAAAATCTGGCACCATCATACAGACAGACATGCAGGCAAAATACCAGTGCAAATGAAATAAAAGTAAATAATTTTTTTTTTTTTGTTTTTTTGTTTTTCGAGACAGGGTTTCTCTGTGTAGCTTTGCGCCTTTCCTGGGACTCACTTGGTAGCCCAGGCTGGCCTCGAACTCACAGAGATCCGCCTGGCTCTGCCTCCCGAGTGCTGGGATTAAAGGCATGTGCCACCACCGCCTGACAAATAAATTATTTTTAAAAAATTAAAACACGGGACTGGAGAGATGGCTCAGAGGTTAAAAGCACTGGTTGTTCTTCCAGAGGTCCTGAGTTCAATTCCCAGCAACCACATGGTGGCTCACAACCATCTGTAATGAGATCTGATGCCCTCTTCTGG
Source organism: Peromyscus leucopus (assembly GCF_004664715.2). Lineage (NCBI taxonomy): Eukaryota > Metazoa > Chordata > Mammalia > Rodentia > Cricetidae > Peromyscus > Peromyscus leucopus. The sequence continues at coordinate 38,892,104 of NC_051084.1, forward strand.
CCTGAAGGGACACATGCAAGCAGAACACTGTATACATAAATAAATAAATCTTTAAAAAAAATTAAAACACCTGCTTTTCATATCTGAACTATGACTGACCGTTTTCTGGCTTGGATTTGAAAGTATGTAGAATGGGCAGTTACCCACACAGGTTTAATTAACAAATATGACAAACTTTTCTCGGGGGATTCTCTGACAGTTGGACACAGGCACATTATTATGGTCTCTTCCTCCAGTCTAGATTTTCTGTCTGTTCCAGCAGAAGGGAAGGGCACTGCCACACATTGAAGAAGCCTGTTTGTGAGTACAGACAGGTCATCAAAACAGGAGCCAAGGAAAGACACCTCTAGCTCAAACAGGGACTAAAGAGCAGCTGAGCCTGCTCCCAGATCAGGGGAGCAGGGAGTGCTGGGAACTGGTGACAAGCCAGTGCCCACCTGGTGTGAAGGAGGAGCTACTTAGCTTAAGCCCATTATCACCTCCTAAGAATGGAGACCCGGGAGAGCCACATCCTCTGCACCAGAAAAAAAAAAAAATGGAAAATTTCAATTTTCACACACACACACACACACACACACACACACACACACCTGGATTAGAATCTAGGGCTTTCATGTGTCTAGGAGGCATACCACCACTGAGTTGCCTAGGATGTCTTTTAATCCTGTCTCAACCTTTTAAGTATCTAAACTAACAAGCCCAGGCCATTGGGCCAGTCTTGAAATTCTGATTCAAAAACTAATTTCTCTTACTTTAAAACAGCAGGAGAGCAAGATGGAATAAATTTGATAATCATATTCTGTGTAAAAAGCTTTGTGAAACCCTCTTAATTATTTCTCTTAATGTGAACCCATGTGTTGAGACCTTAGATACTGTTTGCATCATAGACTTTTTTATCCTGTATCTGAGTTGCCCATGAATCTGTGGCTTCTATTCTATTAATATGTGCATTACATATCAATGTCATATATTATATATCATATTAATATACTATACCATATATTTACATTAGTATACTGTTTATTAGTATGCCGTATGTAATATTATAGCATGCTAACACACTACATGTTACATATGTTAATTACATATTACATATAATAATATACTAGCAATTAAGAACTCTTAGAAGCCCAGTTCTCATGTCTGTAAAATAAATACATCAGCTACTCTTCTAATCAACCTTCTGTTACTCTGATGAAATACTGAGGCAAACTACTTTGCAAAGAAAGGAGCTTCATTTTGCCTCACAACTGTGTACAAGGTCCATCAGCGTGGGGCAGGGCCCGGGGAAGGATATGCTAATTTTTGTATTGCACATAGCAGGACATAAAGACATCAGTTTTAGTTATGAGGACCCCACCCCAGTGACCTAACTTACTATAATTATATCCCCCACCTCTAAACACCAGAGTAGGATGAAGTGTCCATGTTCCAATTCAAGGAAGACTTCGGGGATTAAATTCCTGTTTGCGTTCAGGGGACAAAGAATTATGCAAACAATAGCAACCACATTGCAGCAGCGGCATGTGTTTCTTGGCAACCTCTCCCGTTTGGTGGCCTGTTGTAAGGAAGCCCCCTGGAACCCGGGACCCCTGAAACCCAGGACCTCCTAGACTCCATATCTGACAGAGAAGCTTCTCCTGGCACCAGAGGAAAGGCCCGCCGGCAGAGGTTAACAAATGGGAAGACCTTGGTGCAGCCACAGAGAAATGCTGTCCATGAAGCAAGTTCTTCTTTCCTCCTTTGTTTTCCGACTGCTTCAGCCTTTGTGAGTCTTCGCAAGTATCTCCTTCAGGTGGGACTAAGATCACCAAAGGTTTGAATGGTCAGGAAGGGCTGGGGCAGAGTGTGTTCTCAGCCTATAGGGGGCTTCTCCCCCTCACCCAATGCTGTACAGTCCCCAGGAAGCCTAAACAGCCCTCCTGTTGCCCTGCTGTCTGCTTTATCTCAGACCTGACCAGACTTTGTAGCAATCAATGGGTGTTCAGCCTGATAAAAGCAACTTGCAGCCAATATGGGAACTGCAACTCTAACCACTAAAATTAACTATCTATGTTGGCAAATAAAGCAAGTCTCTTGTGCAGAGGGCATCGGGATGGGGGGCAAAGTGGTGGTAGGAGAGTGACATTTCCCCTTCTGGCTGGGCAAGTTTGCCCAGGATCCCAGCTCCTAAATTTGGCATTGTCCTCAGTCACCCAGCAGCATGGAATTCTCCCAGTCCTTTCGGGGCAGCCCTCTGAGGTGCCCAGGAAATGATAAGCTGTGCCCCTGCTAGCTCTGTGTCAGCCAGCCCCACCTCCACCCCGTTCCCTCTTGAACTGTGCACCTGTCCCCTGCTGGGCCAGATTTGGGGTTTGGGTGGAGAGGAGGACTCTTCTGATCTCTTGCCTCTCCCGGGGCTTTCTTCCAGCCCCACTTCTCTGTTTCCACATCTGGAGTCCCAGCTACCTGTTGCCTCTTTGTTTGAATGCAGAGTTTGACACAGCTAAGTCCAGAGCATCTTCTCTCAGGGGCACGGGAGGGCCCCGCTGCTATCCCTGACCCTTCTAGAACCAAGCTCATTGGATGGGGGTGTCTTCCAAGGGTTCCTGTGTTGTGAGTGTGGTTCCCAATGTGGCAATGGTAAGTAGTGGACCCTCCAAGGGGTGAGACCTAGTGGAAAGTGAAGGCATTAAAGCCACATCATCTTCAGACGGGACTAAGGAGTTTTTCCTTCAGCATCGGGGTTCAAACCCATGGCCTTGCTCATTCTAGGCAAGCAAGCTATCTCAGGGATATATCCCCGACCCTTGGTTTTGTAAGACAGAGACTCACTGGGGAGCTCAGGCTGGTCTTGAATTTGCTATGATCCCAGGCTAGCCTCCAACTCACTCCTCTTGCCTCTCTCTGCTCCTGATCTCGGATTACAAGCACGTACCAGAACAGGGTCTAATCCAGTTCATATGGGACTTCTATTAGTTCTTTATGAGTCAGGATTTTGTTGTTTTGTTTTTTTGAGACAGGGTTTCTCTGTGTAGCCCTGGCTGATGTGGAACTCACTGTAGACCAGTCTGGCCTTGAACTCACAGAGACCTGCATGCTTCTGTTTACTGAGTGCTTGGATTAAAGGTGTGTCCAACCACTGCCTGGCTAGGAGTCAGTTTTTTGTTTTGTTTTTTTTTTTTTTTTAAAAGAAGGGAGCAAGTCAGGTGGTGGTGGTGGGGCACAACTTTAATCCCAGTACTCAGGAGGCAGAGGCAGGGGCATCCCTTAAGTTTCATGATTGTGAGTGCTACATAGAGAAAGGAAACAAAACAAAAGGAAGAAAGAAAGAAGGACACCTACCTTCTCAGAGTCACTGGCTTCCTGTCCCACCATGTGCTCCCTCTCATACATACTCCTGCCATGATGCCATCCACCATGATGCCATCCACCATGATGCCTCGCCAGGAGCAAGACTGATACGACCGCCCAGTCTCAGGCTTCCAGCCTCCAAAACTGTAAGTTTAATCAGCCTGTCTTTGTATATTAGCTAACCCCAGGCATTTTGTTACAGTCACAGAAAACCAATTACGAAAAACCCAGCTCTCCTATTTGGAGTATAGCATCCGTTGCTCACTGTGACTGCAGCTCATATCTCAGGCTCAGCTGCTGCTCATTCCTTCCCTTCCCTGTGCACTGAGTCAGCTGCCAGCTGCTAGCTTGTTTTAACTGTTTGGAGGACATGCATCTCCCTTCATGTGTCCTGTGTCCTCATAATGACAAAGTCTCATGACCTCAGCCTTGTGGCTCAGGGGTCAAGAGTCCTTGTTCCTTTTCCCTAGGACCTGAGCTCAGTTCCCCCAACCCACATCAGGCAGCTCAACACCTGCCTGTAACTCCAGCTCCAGGGGATCTGATGCCCTCTTCTGGCCTCTGCAGGTACCTTGCATGTGCACATACACAGACATAAACTACACACACACACACACACACACACACACACACACACACACACACACGTGCATGCACGCACATACCCATAAACTTTTTTAAAAAAATCTTAAAATACTGCACAACTTTCTTTGTAATTAGGAAAATGAAAACTAAAACTATAATATGATGTTCACATATCTACTGTCCACTGATAGAAAATGACTGAAATAAAAATGAACATAAAAGGTTGCTGAGTTTTTCTACTCTACTGGGAGGAAGGTAATTAATATAAATACATTGGAAGACTGTCTGGGAGTGTACAGAAAAGATGAATCTTGAAAAAAAGAAATGTAGACTGCTTTTAAGACATCTTTGACAACCACCAAAAATCCTCGCCCTACCTACCCTCAAATTTAAAGTACTTAAAAAAGAAAGAGCTCCCTACAACACCAGCCGACGCCGGCAGGCTCTGTAAGTCACACGCTATCATTGCAGTATTGACTCATGGTGGTGCCATCTTGACTGAGAGACAGAAGCACCCACCCTGGGAGAATTATAAAAGGTCTTCAGGCCCACAACCCTGGCAGAGGTCATATTGGCTACATATGTAGCTTGTTCTTATTGGCAGTGTGTTGTTGAACCTCGTTGTGATAATCAGGACAGTGTTGGTGGCAAGAGGAAGGACTCAGAACAAACTTCAGCAAAAAGAAGGGGTTTGCATTAGAAGCTCCAGGGGAATGGGGAAGGAGATGATCTCCCAGGTTATTGGAAGACCTTCCCTCCCTTGGCTCCGTCTCTCCTCTGTGTCCTCACTCGTCCAGTGCCCTATGCTGGTGGACACCCATTCTTTCTCATTGCCAGTTTTAAAGCCCCACTAATTAGCCAAATGTGGATCATGTTGGTCCGGTGGTGAGGCATGGTAAAGACATGTATGTGGGGTTGGGGATATAGCTCAGTGGTAGAGTGTTTGCCTAGCAAGTGCAAGGCCCTGGGTTCGGTCCTCAGCTCTGAATTAAAAAAAAAAAATGTATGTGAATGGCCAGCACAGTTTTATATCCATTGACTGTGGCTGGGAGGCAGAATGTCAGAACTCTTGCTCCAGCCAAGACAAAGATGAAATAAGCATCAAAGGGAGGCAATGCTGGGGAACACGGGGCAGAAGATGGCGAGCTGACTCACTCCTTTGAAATTAGGATGCTGTGATGTATTTCTGTATGACGTGTCATCTAGGGAAGCATATCTGAGATCTGGAGCTGGTAGCACATCAGCCACAGCCCCTCATCACAATATACTTGGACACATACTCAGAAAAACCTTGGGTGTCTGAAACAACAGCTGTGTACCATGCTTGAGTCACAGGATGGGGAGGCAGTGTGCACCCAGGATACAAACTGAAAGCATCAGGACATAGCTTGCACAAAATAAAATAAGATAAAATAAACGTAGACCCTCCAGTGTATGCTAAGCTGGAACTTAAGGCTGCTAGATAAAACTAATCCCAGAGCATAGAGCAACAACAACAGCATAGTCTGATAGCCTATGTGTCTGATAGGGATACCACATGTCCCAGTTCTGTTGCTATGATAAAACACCCCAACAAAAGGTAATGTAGGGGAGGAAAGGGGTTTATTTTAGCTTAGAATTCCAAGTTATAGTCCATGATAGGTGGGAAATCACAGAGGTCGGGACTTAAAACAGCCAGTCATATCACATTCACAGTCAAGAGCAGAGAGAAATAAAAGTACGAATCCTCAGTTGCTTGTGTTCAGCTTGATTTCCCCACTCTTTTACAGTTCAGGACCCCTTGCCTAGGGAATGGTGCCACCCATGGTGGGCTGGGACATCCCATATCAATTAACTTAAGATGATCCCCCCACAGACATGCCACAGGCCAATACAATATAGACAAACCCTTACTGAAACTCTCTTCCCAGGGGATTTTTAGGTTGTGTCAAGTTGAGAATGAAAACGAACCATCATAGTATAGAATATATTTCTTGAAGATAGTCAGTTTAAGAGATTGCAAAAAACAAGACTGGGTGTTGTGACATACACCTTTAAAATACCAGCACTCAGGGGGCAAAGGCAGGCAGGTATCTATGAATTTCAGACTGGTGAGTTCCTGGCCACCCAAGGCCACATAGTAAAACGCTATTTCAAAACAAAAAACCCAAGCTAGGTGGTAGTGGTGCATGCCTTTAATCCTAGCACTTGAGAGGCAGAGGCAGGTGGATCTCTGTGAGTTCAAGGCCAGCCTGGTCTACAGAGGTAATTCCAGGACAGCTAGGGCTGTTGCACATAGAAACCCTGTCTCAAAAAACTTAAAAAAAAAGTGTGTGTGTGTGTGTGTGTGTGTGTGTGTGTGTGTGTGTATTACACAAACAAAACACAGAGGCAAAAATGTGTGCATATCAAATCCTAAAATATTAGGCTGGTCTCTTATTCCCAAAGTGGGGGGTAGTGACAGAAATTTCTTTACTGGGGTTATTAGCCACACATAAGGAAGTCCTACCAGCTTCAAGACTGGGTAATTACAACTAGACACAAGAAATTATAAACACATGGCAGGATGCGGGTGACAGAAAACTGCATTTTCTACCCAGAAACAATATTTTACAGAAAGTTGTTTTTCTGGTATTTTGACCCATATAGTCAGGTGCCTGTTCCTACTAACGTCAGATTGACTCTCCATGTGGGCTACGAGTGGATGACCCCAACAATCTTCCTGCAGTGTCTTGGGTCGTGTGTGTGAGCACAAATGTTGCTTCATTAATTGTTTCTCAGCCTATTTCCTGAAAATGCAACCGTTTTTCATTCCCCCAAATGAACATCTATTGCAATAATAGTGTGGTTCCCCAAATTCTGACTGGAGAGCATCAACAAAGAACATTCTATGAGGGAAGAAGAGGACCCCCTTTCACTCTCAGTGGTAGTGCAAATTAGTAAATTGTGGGAGACAGAATGGAGGTTCCTTGGTAATTTGAAACTAGAGCCACCCTGTGGTCCATCAGTCTCACTACTGGGTTTTTATTCAAAGGAGATAAAAATCAGGATGCTGAAGAGACAGCTGTACTCCCACGTTAATTGTGGCATTATTCACAGCAGTCAAGATGTTGAGGCAATCTAAATGTTCATCAATGGATAAGTGAGTAAATAAACTTGTAGAGTGTGTAAGATGAAACACACTTTGGCCTGGGAAAAGAGGCAAATCCTGTAATTGCCAACATGGAGCTAAGGGAAATAAGCCAAATCCCATGCTGCAGGATCCGGGTTGTGTGTGGACCCCGAGAAGACTGACCTTCTAACAGCGTGGAGGAGGGTGATGGTCTCAAGGCCAGTGAGCAGGAGAAAGGGAGGGGGAAAGCCTAGATGTTAGCCAAGGGACACAGACTGTTAGACACAAGGAACAAATTCAAGAGACTTAGTAACAGATTGATGATTAAAATCAGTAACAATATATCTGTGGTGGTTTGAATAAGAATGCACCGCACAGGCTCATATAACTGAATGCTTAGTCACCAGGAAGTGGCACCACTTGAAAGGATTAGAAGGATTGAGAGGTGTGGACTTGTGTCCCTGGAGGAAGTGTGTCCCTGGAGGAAGTGTGTCCCTGGAGGAAGTGTGTCCCTGGAGGTAGGCGTTGAGGTTTCAAAATCCCATGTCAAGCCCAGTGTTTTTCCCTCTCTGCCTGAGGATCAGGACGTAGCTCTCAACTACTTCTCCGGCAACACGCCTGCCGTTCCTCCTGCCATGACGATCATGGAGTAAACCTCTGAAACCATAAGCAAGCCCTCGACTAAACACTTTCTTTTACGAGAGTTGCCTTGGTCATGGTGTCTCTTCACAGCTGTAGAATAGCGACGAAGACAATATTACATACTTGAAAATAGCTAAGAGAATGTATTGTAGGGGTTTGGCTTGATGTGGCCATTCCACAGTGCATGCGCCATACATAAAAAGTAGGTCGTATACTGTAAGCACGTAGCTTTTGCCAACTAAAACTACAAAGCAATCTAGACTTACTTTTTGTTACCCGAAATTAATTTGTGTATCCGTGTGACAGGAAAAGGGCAAACAGCTAAACAAACTGCCTGTGAAGGTCAAAAGGCCATTTACCTAAATTCTGCTTAAAGGCTTTGGGTACTGGGAACCTTTATTGCCCTGTTGATGGGAGTGCAGCCACAGCGGAAATCAGTGTGACACTTCCTCAGCAGACCAGAAATAGATCTACCATATGGCACAGCTATACCACCCCTCACCACATACTCAAAGGACTCTTCTTTCCTCCGACAGAGACACATGTACATCCATGCTCATTGCTGCTCTATTTACAAAAGGTAGGAGATGGGAATAGCTCCGGTGCCCATCAATTTGCGAATAAATCATGAAAATGTGGTGCCTGTATATAACGGAATTGTATTCAGCTATAAAAGAAATACGAAATCTTCAGGTAAATGGGCAGATGTGGTGATATATTGTGTACGCTAATAAAATGTGCCTGAAGACCAGAGAGACAAAGGAATAAGCCACAGCCATCACCTCTTACCTCATCAACTCCACAGCCTGAAAAACCCTCCAGCCAAAAAGGGCTTCTGCGGAAAAGTCTTTAGTTCCTGTTTCCTCATGCCTTATATACCTTTCTCTGCTCAGATATCACTTCCGGGGATTAAAAGCATGAGTGCTTCTCAGTACAGGGATTAAAGGTATGTGCCACCACTGCCTGGCTCTGTTTTTTTTTCTCTTAGACTGAGTCAATCTCATGTAGTCCAGGGTAGTTTTGAACTCACAGAGATCCAGATGGATCTCTGTGTCTCAAGTGCTGGATTAAAGGTGTGTGCCACCACTGCCTGGCCTCTGTGTTTCATCTAGCAGCTTGTTCTGTTCTCTGATCTTCAAGTTAATTTTATTAGGGTACACAGTATATCACCACAGATGGAGCCGGAAAATACTGCACTGAGTGAAATAACTCTGATCTAGCCAGACAAGTGTCTCATGTTCTCACTCATGAGCGGATCCTAGCATTGAATCTTTAGATTTGTGTGTTTAATCTGGAGAACGTAGAGTCTAGGAAACCAGAAAAGGACCATTGGTGGGAAGGGGAGAAGAAACACGGCGGTGTGGGTATAGGATGCCAGTGATATGAAGGGGAGGGGGAAATAGTGGAAGGGAGGCTGAGGTGGGTAGACGGATGGGTGGGTGGGACAGGAGGAGGAGTGCGGGAGGATAATTAACTCTGAAGATGTTTAACATGCCATATGCAAACAAGCCCAGGAAAAGGAGAGTACCGCAGAAGGTGGTGGGAAATAGAGAGCCGCGAGTGTGGCCGGGTGAGGTCTCTGCCCCACGCGGGACGGTGGCTCGGGATCTAGTGTTGTCTTCAAACCGAGAGACTTTCTGGACCCAATCCCCGCTCCTCTCTGGAGCTTCACAAAGAGACTTTCTGGACCCAATCCTCGCTAATCTCCAGAGCTTCTGTCACGTGGTACAGAAGATGGGAGGTAGAAAAGAGAACAGGTCCACGTTTTCTTAGAGACGAGGGCATGTTATCAGAGAAGACTCAATCCTCGCTCCTGTTCATGCTCCTTTTCCTCACTCGCTGTCTAGAGAACTTTGAGGAACAAGGAGAACCTGGGGAGAACAGTCTGGAACAATTACGGACTTGGTAAACTGGTGTCTAGTTTGGGAAACTATTGTTGGTACAAATGTCGCGCACCGTGGAAGGAAGTGGAGTAGAGGCTAGAGTTCCTTCCCACGAAAAACTATCATCTGTGGGTTGACCCAGGGCTCAGTGGCTAAAGCGTCTGCTGTGCAAGTGTGAGGACCCAAGTTCGAGTCCCCTAGAACCCATGCCGAAGTCAGGCATAGTAGCACACATCGGCAATCCCATGTGCCTATGATGAGATGCGAGGCGGAGACCTGAGAATCCCTGGAAGTTTGCAGGCCAGCTAGCCTGGCACACACAGTAGCACACGAGAGACCCTGCTTCAAGCAAGGTAGAAACTGAGAACTGACATGAGTGGGTCGTCCTCTGAACCCTATGTGTATGCTATGGCATGCACAGGCGAGAGAGAGAGAGAGAGAGAGAGAGAGAGAGAGAGAGAGAGAGAGAGAGAGAGGAGGGAGGGAGGGAGGGAGGAGGGAGGGAGGGAGGGAGGGAGGAGGGAGGGAGGGAGGGAGAGAGAGAGAGAGAGAGAGAGAAAGAGAGAGAGAGATTAAAAATAAATGAATTTCAGCCTGGCAGTGGTGGCACACGCCTTTAATCCCAGCACTCAGGAGGCAGAGCCAGGCAGATCTCTGTGAGTTCCAGGCCAGCCTGGGCTACAGAGCAAGATCCAGGACAGGCACCAAAACTACACAGAGAAACCCTGTCTCGAAAAACAAACAAACAAACAAACAAAAAAGTGAATTAGAATCAGATAAACAGATAATTCAGCCCAGCTAAATTGAATCAATTAATTGATGGGTCTGTCCTGCTCACTACTTAAAAAAAATTCAGATGTCTACATTAAAATCTGAGAATCCGACATTTATGATCAGAAAATTTGCAGCACCAGGCACATCTCTGCAAGGCTACAACCTGCTAGGTGTCTGGCAGCAGCTGGCCAGGCAGGTGGGTCCGGGCTCTTTGAATGCAGTCTCCACCATGCTCTGCTGCCTTATAGCTTAAAGCCTTCATCCGTGTACCTATTTGGGCTCTGTATCAATTCGTTATGTCTGGCCATAGGACAATTTTGAAAATTCTACAAAGGCCGCTTGTATTGAATGAGCATCCTATTGTTCCATGGCACCCAAAAGTTCTCTGTGGATAGAGATCCAGCATACATCAGTTTCCTAAGCTGTCTAGAGTTGGGGAATTTTCCGCTGGATGAATCCTCTGACTTCTGCCAGATAGACGAAGAAAATGAATAGTAGTGGCCTGTTAGTCGTTTGCCCCGGGAAAGACAGGCCCATCCTAGGCCAGGGTGTTGACCTTACTTGTGTCTAGATGCTTAGCAGGGGTGCTGCGGGGAGGTACTCTGGGTTCTGCCCTGAAGTCGATTCTCAACAGGAGGGTGATGTGGAGGAATCCATGAATAATTCACATCACACTCTGATGCTCAGTGAGCATGAATTACCTGGTGTGTGCTTCCTGCCTGGATGTCAGCGGACCCCTCCCTGGCGCCTGGGATGAGCTTATGAATAAGTGCATTCTCCTGACGCCTGGGCTTTTAGGGAGGCACTTTTGGGATCTTGGCTCCAGTTAACAGATTTCTGACTCGCTATTTACAAACTATATCCTAAGATTTCAAATAACACAGGAATTAAAAAAAAAAAAAATCATGCTCCCTCCTCCTCCGCTAGGAACCTGGGTGGAAATGTAATAGCGTTTTTTTCAGGTTTTTTTGTTTGGAGTTGTTTTGTTTTATTTTACTTTTTTATGTGTGTATGTTGGGGGAAGGGTGTGCATGCCACAGGGGAAGGGCGGAGGGTCAGAAGACAGCTTGCAGGCGTCAAGTCTCTCTCTCGGCTTCTACCAAGTGGTTTCCAGGGAACACCAGGCTGCCAGGCTTAGCAGAAAACACCTTTACCACCGAGTCCTCTCGCAGCTGCAGCAGAGTTTTTTTGTTTTGTTATTTTTTAAATGCATCTGGACCATGTAAGCAAAAGCAAGGTGGTTGGAGGCTAGAGGTCAGGGGTGGGAAGGAAAATGGATTTTGAGAGCACAGGCTATTTGGGAAACTTTATAGGTAGCCTAGGCATACCTGGGAGATATGGAAGTTTCCACTCTAGACTACTGCCTTGAAGCAAATATTGGAAAAAAAAAAAAAAAGAAGCAGTGAGTCATACAGGTTGTTTTTGGTTTCCTGGTGCACACAGAAGTTAGGTTTGCCCTGTACTTCAGCCTTGTCAATATGCAACAGTATTATATGTAGAAAAAAAAAAAGCAATGTGCACATCTTACTTTAAAAATATGTTACAGGGTCCGCAGAGCAGTTCAGTGGCAAAAATTTTGCCTTAGCAGGCTCCAGTCCCCAGGCTTGACCCTGAATGCTACTAAAAAATAAATCTAAGTGTTGGTGATCGTCCAAGCTGTTGGGGAAACTGACAGGGACTTTCTGGATGCAGATTTGCAGTAAGCCCTCAATTTATAAAGGAATGCAGTACTTGCAACACCCCATAAAGCACAATAAGGAATGCCTGTTCTCCCCATGTTAATGCCATTTCGGTTCTGTGACATTTCTAGCTTACTGAGTCACGTTCGTACCTGAAAGTTTCTAGTTATCATGGGCTACCCTTCGGATTGAATCCCAAGCATCACAAAAATTAAATAATAATTGAATGATCATCTTTCAAGTGACAAAAATAAAAAGGGTAAAGTTAATTCGAATGACATGTTTTATTTAATTAAGCAGTCAAAAACATTTCACTGAAGATGCAGTTGATGTAAAAATTTAGTAGCTACTGAGCTAGGGAGATGGGCAAAGTGGCCATCACACAACATGAAGACCTAAGTTAAAATCTTCAGAATTTACATACAAGTCAGGTGCCATAGTACATATGTGTGATCTTGGTACTGCTAGGACGAGATGGGAGGTAGAGACAAGAAGCCCCCACCCACAGAATCTCAAGAACCAGCTGGTCTGACAGAGGCAGAGAGACCCTGATCTTAAACAAGGCAGACAGTGAGGATTGACTTGAGGATTGACTCCTAGGGTTGTTTCACACACACACACACACACACACACACAAAACACACACACACATGTGTGTGTGTTTTGTGTGTGTGTGTGTGTATACATATATATTAGAAAAAATTAGTAAGTATTCATGAGATATTACCTTGGTGTGGTGACTCATGTCTGTAATCCCAGCCAAAGCTAAACCAAAGAAATCTGGAGTTCATGGCCAGCTGGTGACACACTGATGCCATGTCTCTGGATAAATAAACAAATTAATGAGATAGTTTGCATTCTTTCTTTTTAAAACTAAGTCTTCCAAGTCCAGGACATCCCTCATACTAATACTCAGCACTTTTCAAGTGCCCCAGCAACAACCATGGCTGCCTGACCTAAGAGATGATGCTCGCTAGCAGGCCTTAGGAAAATTGTGGTGATATATTGTGTATCAAATAAAATTTGCTGAAAGATCAGAGAGACAAAGGAACAAGCCGTTGCCACATCTCACTTTGCTAACTCCATATTAATCCTCTCACTTGAATGTCTCTGAGTCCTCAGCCGGAAGGGGTCCAGACAAAAAAGTGCTCCTGCCAGAGAGGAGGCTTCAGCCGAAAAGCCTTTAGTTCCTGTCCCCTCATGCCTTATACACCTTTCTCTGCCCAGCCATACCACTTTCGTCTTAGTGCTGGGATTAAAAGCATGCGTGCTTTCCAGATACTTGTAGCAAAAGCATAAGATCTCAAGTGCTGGGATTAAAGGCGTGTGACTCCCAAGCACTGGGATTAAAGGTGTATGTCACCATTACCTGGCTTTGTTTCTCTCCTAGACTGAGTCAATCTCACGTAGTCCGGACTTTGAACTCACAGAGATCTGTCTTAGCCTCCAGAGTGCTAAGATTAAAGGTGTGTGCCACCACTGCCTGGCTTCTATGTTTAATCTAGTGGCTTGTTCTGTTCTCTGATCTTAAAGTAAATGTTATTAGGGTATACAATATATCACCACATTTTCCTTTTTTTTGTCTAAAATAATAAAAGAAGATTATAACTAATATAAGAAAAACTATATACAATAAATAAAATAAGTATATACAATATATACAGTCAAGAATTACATTAACAATGTCCAGTCCATTCACATTTGACAGATTCTGAGAAAACACTCCGTTATTTATTCTATTTTGGTGAGTCCAAAGTGTTGTATCTAATTCACTTTCTATTCTAACTTGTATTACCAACCCAAAACTATCTTTTGATGTTTTTTGAACTTACACACTTTACACCTCTTTAGTGAGTTTCTTTTCTGAATTTGTTAACAAGGAAAACTATAACTATTTAGTCTTCAACTCCTTTGGAGACCCGAGAGGGAAATAATTTTTACTAAGTAAACAGGAAGTGCAAACAAGCAACTTCCAAAAAATATAGGAAATGACAGAAACGGCTGGCTACCTGGACAGTCACCCAAGGTTCCTCTGTAACATTGGGGAATCCATCTTTGGCCTATAGGCTTAGCATATCTGACAGAATTATTAGGGTACACAGTATATCACCACAACAAATGGGTTTATCTCCACAGTCCTTCCTTAGTCTTAGGATCACATGTAAGCAAGGCACGAGGGTCATTGTTCCATGGGGCAGGGTGTCTGCCCTCCGTGCAGTGGCAAGGTGATACTCTGCCTAGTTAGAAGTGGCAGGTAATGTAGATGCCTGAAGGCTGATTTTACATCTGCATTCTACTTGGGATGACACAGCAGCATCTGGGCAGCTCTTCCCAGAGACTTCATGCAACCTGCCAGGCTTTCCCTAATGCTTCTGAAAGCTGGGAGCATCATCTATGAGGAACAGGGGAGATGAACACTTCAACCTTATCACGGGAAGAGATGTTGACGGAAGCGAGCTCACAGTGGTGACTGAACCAGACTTAAAAGACACATACAAAACTGCCACAGCCATCTCCTGTAGACAGTTGCGGCTGTTCAGTTTTACTCAGATGAATCAGGTGACATTGTTGAAGAATTGGTGCTATTTAGGCAAAAATCTTAGCTATTTGGCTAGTGTCAAGTTGGCTAGTATGAGGATTGTACAAAATAAGATGTAACTGAAAAATATCGCAGATGGGCTGGGAACCATGGCACTCATAAGTACTCCCAGCTCTGAGGACACCGAGACAGGAGGATTGCTCAATTTTTTATTTTATTTTATTTTTTTGAGACAGGGTCACTGTATGTAGCCCTGGCTGTCCTGGAACTTGCTGTGTAAACCAGGCTGGCCTTGAACTCATAGAGATCCATCTGCCTCTGCCTCCTTAGTGCTGGGATTAAAGGTGTGCGCTACCATGCCCAGCTAGACGGCTGGATCTTAATTTGGCCACTGTGGCAACACAACAGGACCTCGTTTTTTCAACAACAAAAATCTGAAGTGATCCACTATTCCCATTTCCTCTTCATACCACATACACTCTATCTCCCCCTCGCTTGAAAGTGCCCCCTCAGAGTCCCCTATCACTTTTCTGACCCCCATGGCTACTCCAAGTTAAATACACATAACCAAAGATACCATCCACCTATTAGAAAGAACTTGCAATGTTTGTCTTTCTGGCTCTGGGTTGCCTCACTCAGAATGATTATTTTCTATCAATATACTTGAAAACTTCATTTTTTCTTAACAGTTAAATAATAATTCTTGTGTAAAGTTACCACATGTTTGTCCCCATTCATCAGCTGATGGATCTTTATGTTGTTTCTGTTTCCTGGTTATTGTGAGTAGAGCATCAATAACAAGTATCTTTGTAGCAGGGTATACTCCTTGGGGTATATACTCACAAGTGGTATGGCTGGATCATTCTAGTTTTCTGAAGAACTGCCACACTGATTTTCATAGTGGCTGGGTGGGGCAGTGGGAGGTCAGAGTAGAGAATGGAGTGGGAGGCGGGATGACTGACATTTAAGACTTTTGAGAAAGTCATGTGAAACCTACTATGACAGAAACTTCCTAAAATATATACATATACATCATATACATATATGAAAAGAGTTAAATACAGTTACTCTATAACAGGGGGAATGCCCACCCCCCTTTTTTGGAGACTGGGTTTCTCTATGTTGTTTTGGTGCCTGTCCTGGATCTTGCTCTGTAGACCAGGCTGTAGCATGAATCTTAAAAGGTTTTATTAATAAAAACAAACCTGGGTATTGGGGTAAATTCTGAAAGATCAGAGAGACAGAACAAGTCACACCTACCTCACCTTGCCAGTTCCTCAGCTGATCTTGTTTCCTCAGACTGGAAACCTCTGAGTCCTCATCCAAATGGATCTCAGCTGAACTGTGCTGCTCAAAAGCCTAAAAGCTTAACCAGGCTCTAGTTCCTGGTCCTCACACCTTAAATACCTTTTTGCTTTCTGCCATCACTTCCTGGGATTAAAGACATGTGTCACTATGCCTGGCTGTTTCCAGTGTGGCTTTGAACTCACAGAGATCCAGGCAGATCTCTGCCTTTGGAATGCTAGTATTAAAGGTTTGTGTGCCACCATTTTCTGGCCTCTATGTCTATCTAGTGGCTGTTCTGTTCTCTGACCCCAGGTAAGTTTATTAGGGTGCACAATATTTTGGGGAACACAATATCACCACACCAGACTGGCCTCGAACTCATAGAGATCTGCCTCCTGAGTGCTGTGATTAAAGGCATGTGCCACCACAGCCCGTCCAGAAATGCCCTTCTTCAGACACCACAGGCTAGCAAATGAAAAGCTTCATGTCGATAATGGGTTACTTCTTTTGAAATTGTCGGTCAGTGGGGTCCCAGACACCCCAATGCATTTCACACTATTGTCATTACTCTTTACTATTCTCCAGAATTTGATGGTGAGACCCAACTACTGAAATCACTGCATCCTTAAGTCGAGGAACACGAAGACATCAAGCTGGTACAGCTTGGAAACTGTCTCCACTGACTAGTTTTCATAGTTTTGGAAGCTGCCATGCATGCCATTGGAGGAAAAGTAATCATCAATCTTACGCAACTATGACCCCTGTGAACCACAATAACAGCTGGCCCGGGAGGGTAGGCTCACTGGTACAACAGTGGACAAACACTGCAGGAGTAACAACCACTTTCTGAGTGGATTTAGGGCCCATGGTACAAGACAGAACTCATGCCTAGCACTGTTACCAGGACCCAAGGCTAGGCATGTCATAGGCCCCGAGGGAGAACCAGCTACTACGAGTCTGCTAAATGGGCATAGTATTAAACTGTATAAGAGTATAAGGTACTGTGGAGTTCAGCCTAAATAAGACATCTACACCAGGTCTGCTCCTCCCAAGGCTCAGAGATCTCACAGAAGAAAAGGTGGAGGAATTGTAAGAATCAGAGGCAGAGGATGGCCACAGTGATACAATTTTGTCAAGACACGGTAGGCTAGGAGCACATACGAAGCCATGGTGGTTATTAACAGCATGCCTGAGACCTGTAAAAGAACAAGCCAGGCAAAATCCCGGTACAGAGTGGGGAGATGATCACAGAGTCCCACCCCTAGCTGAGGAGTATTGACAATGGATGGCTGCTGGGTAAAGGAGAGTCAGTTTTCTTCAAGGATGTGGCTCCTCAAAAGGCTGGCTACCCATCCACGCTCCAGTAAATGTACCTACATATATACATACATACATACATATATATATATATATATATATATATATATATATATATATATATGCTGGCTACAATGAATAGGGATATTGCTTTTCTCATACTTTGCGACTATTTCCTGACCTTGAAAATGGTGGCTAAGGGCAGGGGAAGGATATGCCTTTCTCAGTTACTAGGAGGACTTGGACTTTTTTTTTAAACCACCTTTAATAGTCATTCCGTTTTCTCTCTCTCTCTCTTTCCTTCCTTCCTTTCTCTTTTTTTCTTTCCTTCTTCCTTTTCTTTTTGACTGGTGTGAAGGGTGTTTGCATGGGTGCAGGTGCCATGGCCCATGTGTAAAGGTCAGAGGGCATCTTTTATGGAGCCATTGCCTTCTATCTTCGTGTGAGTTCCCGGGCCCGAGCTCAGGTCATGGGACTTGCATGGCCCCTTTACTCACTGAGTCATTTTGAGGGCCCTTTAATTTCTGAGACAGGATCTCTCACTGAACCTGGAGCTCACTCATGGACTAGAGTGGCTGGTCATGGAAGTCCCAGGGAGCCTCCTGTGTCTACTTTCCAGTCCTGCGATTACAGGCATGCACTGCTGTCCCCAGCCTCTTGTGTGGCTGCTGGGGATCAGAACTCAGACTTCTGTATTTGCCCACCAAGCTCTTGACCCACTGAGAATCTCCTCAGCTCCAGGGTTTCCTTCTTCCTACACCAGTTAGAAAAGTGAACAGTTCAAGACAAACAGCTAAAGCTTTTTCGTGGTTCTGCTTTTGTATTTTGGGGACCTAATTGCTGTGAACAAATAACAATAATTGTTTTTTTTTCTGATTAGGAAAGTAACACATTTATTGTAGCATATTTGGAAATTATAGAACAATGCATTTTAAAATCACCAGTAATTATAGTGTCCAGAGATAAATAGTAACTATGTTTTTGTGCTTGCCTTAATTGTGCTTACAAGAAAATGTCTTTCCTCTTTTTATAAGTTGGAATGTTGTCCTTTAAAGTAGTAAATCCTCATTCTTTATTTTTTAATGTAGTTTTTTTTATTGCTATTGTTTTATTTCATGTATATGGGTGCTTTCTTAACTCTTGGGATGGCTATTCTTGGTTGTCAACTTGACTATGTCTGGAATTAACTAAAACCCAAATGGCTGGGCACACTTGTGAGACAGTCTTTTCTTAATTAAACCGTTTGAAGTGGGAAGACCCACTTCTAATCTGGGCCACACCTTCTGTGGGCAGCCTCTGTAAAGAACATGGGAGAAAGAAGAGAGCTCTCTATTTGCCTGCTTGCTCTCACCTCTGCTAGTGAGCACATTCCTTCACTGGCCTTAGCACCTACTTTACTTTATGATTTGGCACATACTGAAGACCAGCTGAGACATCCAGCCTCATAGACTGAACAATTACTGCCTTCTTGGAACTTAATTGGTAGACAGCCATTCATTATTAGAGTAGCTGGGCCACAGCATGTAAACCACTCTAATAAATCATATATATATGTGTGTATATGCTCTATAAGTTCTGTTCCTTTAAATAACCCTGACTAATACAATTCCCATACCTTACTCTAGAAAAATCCTTAAAAAAAATTGGAATTTCTTTTATTTTAAAAATATTTTTTAAAACTATATCATATTTGGCTGTATTGAGACACTCTTGTTTTGTACAATTAGATTGCCTCCCAATTTTCTCAGTACAGATATTCTGTGTGATATTTTTACACATGAATTTTGTTGCACATCTGGTCATGTCTTTAGGATTAACTTTTAGGAGAGGAAGGGGAAATTCCCAGGGTTGTTTTAAGTGGTCTTGAAATATATTGCAAAGTACTCTTCCAAAAAACTGCAGCAGTTGATGACCTTACCATGAACGAAGGACAATTTCTGTGCCATCTGGCCTCAGAAACAAGTGATTGGCTACATTTCCAAAGGAATGGAGAGATGCAGGACAGATGCGTGGTAGCCCATGGGAGGGTTCTGCTTATTTTTCTGTGAAACTCTAGTTTTTCCACTTGTCATTAGGGCTATAGAAACGCGAGAGTGGGTCAGTTTATTTCCCAAAAAGGGAAGTAATACCGAGGCTGGAAAACACACGTCAGCTCTGGGAATCTGATGCAATCAAGTACTCAAGGAGGAAGTTCCCCACAGAATGGCAAGTTGCTGGGTCAGCTCATAGTTAGAAGTCGACCTGCTCTGACCACACTTCCATCTTTGGCAGAGGAGGCTTCTAGCTAACGGCCAGATACAATCAGCCGGACAGAGTGCACCACGGGGCACACAATAAATCAAAGGAAGGTGGGGTGGAGACCGAGGCACGGGTCCAAACTTCAAGGCGAAGGGGCTGTGTGAGCCCCATAAAGTCCTGGAGGGTAATCAGGAGGCAGTTTCTAGGTATTTCAGGGACTTTCAGGAGGAAGTCAGGCCTGTGTGGGGTGCACCGAGGCAGGAGTCTGCACCCCAAGTTTGACCTGGGCCAGTAATTGCTACAACTGATGTGAGCTCTGTGTTATGTGATGATTCAACGTTAAAATCAGGAATTTGAAGGGCAATAATACAGAAATATGGAAAAACATTTATTATATGTTCATTGAAACTAGTGTTCACAAGCCGGAAGTCCCAGGGGTTAGAGAAACTGAACAACTGTTACTGTGTTAGTAACTTAAGGAGAGCTACCAAGGTCCCTAAAAAAAAAAAAAAAAACCAGTGACACTGTTTCTCTAATCCTCACAAAAGAAGATTCTCAATCATCGTCAGAGTGGACTGCTGACTGCTTATTCCCCAGGGATAAACACATAGTTCTCTTCAGCATGCCTGCCGGATTAGCAAATCCTATTGGCTTTGCAAACTCTAACTACTGGTTCTAAGTTTGGTAAATCGAAGGTTGTCATTTTCTTCACACATCTTCACTTCTATCAAGGGTTTAGAGTCATCACAAAAGCCTCTCCACCCCTTAGGAAAACACAGTAACAGTATCGGGAGGACAGAGCATGCAGAATGGCGGTCTTGGGCCAGTGCATCAGAATCTCTTGCCAGTGATGCTCGAGGAGGGGGCACTAATAGATGAATAGGCAGCTCCCGTATGGGGTTAGGATTGCTAACAGTAGCCACTGACAACAGGAGGGAAAGAGAGAGCTGGAGGCGGAAGAACAGTCACAGAGAATGAAGTTCAACGGCATTGGGTACCTTTTAAAGACGAGCCAAGTAAGCAAGTCAACATGAAATGGACATACAACACAGGAACACAGATGCTGTCTAGAGTCCCAAGACTTGATCCCTCCAGAGAGCTATGAAAGTCTCCAAGGCACTACTCTGCTTTAAAAGATTTTTTTCCAGTGTGTGTGTGTGTGTGTGTGTGTGTGTGTGTGTGTGTGTGTGTGTGTACCATATACATGCGGGTGCCTTGGAGGCCAGAAGAAGGTGTCAGATCTCCAGCAGCTGGAATTATATATGGTTGTAGGCCACCTAACATGGCTGCTCACAAACCAGGGTCCTTTGCAAGAGCCGCTGCACACCGCTAACCACTGAGCCATCGCTCCAGCTCCATTACTCTTATTTTTTTCTATTCTGAACAGGTCCCCCACTGCCCTCCCCCAATGCTATCATTTGCCTCTCTTCTTTTTTTAAAGAACGCAGAAGAATAACATGGTCCTCCTTGAGGACTAAGGGCAATCATTTATAATAAAAGTCATATTCAATTTAATTTACATTTATTGAGCTCCTCTACTGTGTACCAAGTAACTCCTGTGGACGTTTGGCTGCTTTTAAAGTTACTAGGTCAGGAAAGCAGTAGGCCAGAGGAAAGCAGGTGATTCCACACAGTTCTTATTTTATCTCGTGTCTAGAGGCCAAAGATATGGGTATCAACTAGTGCTACTTAATTAGCAGGGAAGGGGACAAAATGTCAAGCCAATACCATGTGTCAGACACTTGACATTTAGGGTCTCCTCTAGTTCTTAGTATAATCATAAAGCAGGAAGTGATAGCTCCAAGCTACAGAGATAGGGAAGCAGAGGTACACTCAGCTAATCTTGATAATCCACTAAATGTACCTGGCTAAAGTCACGTGCTAAACTCAGTCAGTTCGCATCAAGTCAATTCCATGAGAGAGTTAGCATTACTATCTCATTTTACACAAAGGCACTCAGGCAGAGAAGCATTAAGTAACAGATCTAGGATCAAAGCAGAAATCCAATCCAGAGTCCTTGTCCCTTCCTTGTTATTCTTGTCACTGGAACACAGCAATGGGTCCTAGCCAAACCCCGTACCCAACAAAGACCTGGTGGATAAGGTAAAATGTCATCTGGGGTTACATGACTGAATGTGAGGGTTGTTGTGGGGTATTCACCGGAGAAGATTGCGCAAACATGGATTTAAACCAATACAAAGTCTTTATTAGCTGGCCCGTGACTACACTGGGTGTTCAGGATCCCAGGGTAGCACCGAGCCTTTCTCCGGTTGAGCTTTCAAGCACAAAAACCATGCCCTCCCTGGGTTGACATTCTTCAGTTAACAAGAACAGTTAGCCAGAAGCAGAACTACAGAAGCCAAAAAGCAAAGTTAGTTCATTTAGACACTTTCCTGTAACTATGGACTTTGATGGACTAAGTTTCAGTTTTCATTTCTGACAGGTGGTGCTGTCTACATGCTCAGTTTTATAGCCTGAATGGCACTTCCATCATGGAGTCAGTTGTGTTAAGGTCTGGGGTCCTACTAAGGTCTGGGACCCTATTACAAGGGTCATAAAATACTTAGCAGCAGTAAAGGTTTCTGAACACACAATGACAAAAAATTAATTCACAATCAAATGTACAGTGAATGTCAGGTGTGTGTGGCATCAGGAGGCCACATGTTGATGCATGTCACCTCAGACTTGGTTCCTAACACACAACACAGGCACATTGTACTATGCATGTTGACACACCATGTAATAACCAGTGAATGGTACCGGAAACACCTCAGCTTAGAGTAAACACTATTGAACATTATGAACTGCACTATTGTTACTGGACATACAGTTTTCTGCTTCTATGGAAGCAAGGTGACTTGATGAAAACAAAGACTTAATATTTCCCCACCATCATGCCTCAGCATGTGCCTGTAGTATATCTTGTGGATAATACCAGATTTGAATATTTGATTTTAAAACTTACTGTTTGAATTACTGACTTGTGTTTCATAAAACAATTATTAAATGAGAGCCGGGTGGTGGCGGCACACACCTCTAATCCCAGCACTCAGGATGCAGAGCCAGGTGGATCTCTGTGAGTTTGAGGCCAGCCTGGGTTACAGAGCGAGATCCAGGACAGGCACCAAAACTACACAGAGAAACCCTGTCTCAAACAACAACAACAACAAATCATTAAATGAATTTTGGTTTGGGATTAGGATACCATTTCCAACCATTTCTGAAGTGGCCCTTAATATCCTTATACCATTTTATAGCAAGTCGGTATCTATGAGAAATGGTGTTCTCATATTGATGTTTATAAAGTCAAAATATTGATCAACTCTAAAAGACACTGGCAATACTGGAAACACTCTACATATATACCCTGCAGTATCTAATAGCCAAGACTGAATTTGGGGTGTATGAGGAGTCACTGTGTACCCACGGCTGGCCTTCCCTCAGAGTTCCACCTGCCTCGGACTCAATAGGGATGGAAATAAAGGCGTATGTTACCGCGCCTGCAAGAAGTGATTCTTTATATAAAATAATCACATTTATCTCATTAATATGCAAATTTACTTTGTAATAAATGGCAAAGTTATATGTATATCAAATGATTCTTTTAAAATATGTTCCCTTATGATTATCTACCAATATTTGATTTGTATACCTATTTTATACAGACTATCTATACGTATGGGGTCATGTAAAAGTTTCTCAGGCAAAATGGGGTCTTGAGTAGGAAGTTTAAGAAACTCATGCATGGATGTGGGGTGGTGGCACATGCCTTTAATCCCAGCACTTGGGAGGCAGAGGCCTTGGTGAGTTTGAGGCCAGCCTGGTCTTCAGAGAGAATTCTAGGACATCCAGGGCTACATACAGAGAAACCTTGTCTTGAAAAACTAAAAAAGAAAAGAAAAGAACTCATAAGGTAGACTCCATATGGTGCTAGATGAATTGAATGGACAGTACTTAGTCTCACGCAGGTTGGCTCTTCTGGGGTGGCTTGAGGGTCACTGGGCTTCCTAGCCTTTTTCTCTGAGAATATACATGTAAAGTGCCATTTTTTTTTTTAGATTAAGATTCTTTGTGGTTTGAGAGCTGTTGATAGAATTGCAGCTGTCTGAGTTTCTAATCTTTCCCTTCTTCCTGCCTTACAGAGTTTTATACAGAGGCGAGAGGAAGGTGGTTGAAGGCCCCGGGGGTCTCAGGGAGGCAGGACAGGACCTGAGAAACATTGGCTCTCTCTCTCCCTTTCCATCCTCCACTCCAGAGGCCAGCCTGTTCTGTATCGTTTCTGTGCAGTATCTGGAGGGAGGCCCTCAGTCTCCCGAGATCCACCTGTCCTCTCACACGGAGAAGCAGGAGCCCTGTCTGCTGTCTGTACAAGCGCAGTGAACTTGACTGCAGGGTCAGGCAAGCGTCTTCCTTGCAGACATCCCAGAATATGGAGAACAGCAGCCAGCTGCTTGATGTCTGCAGTGCCAGGATGCCAAATGGTAAGTTTTAGCACACGTCCGTGTCTGCCTCCTGCTCCCCAAACCATCTGGACCCATACATCTCTCGTGCCTCAGGGACAGGCCAATGTGACAAGGCTGTCAGGAGCCTTATAACAACAACTGCATCTCATACCTTTTACTTATTGAGGTAAGTATGGGGGAGTGTGTTTAAAAATACACGTTCATGCTGGCAGGGTGAGATGCATAAAGCTAAGCGGTGTGTGCACAGCCCCTCCTAAAATGAGTTTCCCCTCAAGGCCAATAGTTAATAGTTAAAGAGATTTTCTTTTCCTGTTGTTTTTTTTTTTCTAGCCATAAAGGTGTAGTATTACTCTAATTAATTAATGTGGTGTACCTGTATGTACAAATGTGCCTGCATGGGCTTGTGTACACAGGTGTTCTCTCTCTCAGCCTCATTCTTGGAAACAAGGTCTCCTACTGTAACTGGAACTTGTGGGAGACACAGAGGTTCTTGTGTCTCTCATACACACAGAAGCACTAAGGGAATATTAAACACACAGGGTTATTCCTTCAAAGGAAGCGAGGCATAATCTGTTTTATACCTGGCTGGGAACAGATGTGATTAATAGCCTGGTGACCTTTGCCCTATCTGTGTGGCTGAGACCACATCAGATCCTCCCCTAGACCCTTATCATGAGGTTGTCAATCTATAGAACCTACCTTTGTGGAAGGTGTCACAAGCAGTCAATCTCTAGACCCCATCTTTAGGGAAGACGTCATAGGTACTTTACAAAGAGTTTGGACGTAGTCATGTCTTAAGCTTTAACGTGCATTAAGTTAATTATCATCAGGAAAGTTTTCACCAAATTGTGCTATGCTTAAGTATACCTAAAATAAACTACTTGGCATCAGACTCCCGAAGTTTGAACCAACACTGGCTACTTAGTCATGTTTATAATGATAAATGAAAAAGAAAGGCAAAGTGGGTACTGCTATTTATTAAGCGGTGCTGTTTACCGTGTGAGAAAAGTCATTATAAAAGTTTATTAAGGGAAGGGAACAGAAGGGGTGTACTTAGGCCTATGGAGAATGACCGTGACGGAAGGTGGGGGGGAGGAATACATGGACTCTGTTTTTATAGGTTCCCCCCACACACATGCGCATATGGGCTTACGTAGCTACTCCACGCATGTGCGTAGATTACGTGATCACACTGCACATGTAGGCCCTGGGATGACTAAGCATCTTGCCAGTGCTGGGGGAATGGCGAAGAATTCTAACAGGTACCTTTCGGTGAGCCCCGACAAGGTACGCCACTAAGCAAACATGCAACAGAGTTAGGGCAAGAGGTTTATTGGGGGAGGGGAGAGCAAAAGGCCATGTCGGAGTGAGAGAGGCAGGTAGGTAGACCAAGAGACCAGAGGAAGAAGAGAGGCAAGAGAGACAAGAGAGAGAGCTGTGCTCTGGCAGGCACTTTTGGGGGTGCACATATGGCAGAAAGGTGCCTGGCAACAAGGGATGACGTAACTGCTTTGGCGGCAGAGACAGGCTGCTGCCGTGGCCCAAACTCAGTGTTGAACACCCGAACTACCTTTTTGTCTCCTGTGGCTGTTACTCTGTTGGCTGTGGTGGTCGCAGAGACGGCTGCAAGAGCTCAGGGTTTGTTTTGGCTTCTGCTTAGGCTGACAGCAAGCCCCAGCGATCCTCCTGTCTCCGCACCCCCAGTCTCGAGGTTCCCAGCAGGCATAGCCACACCCAGCGTCTTATGTGATTGCTGGGAACCTGAACTCCGATCCTTGTAATTGTCCTGAGCTTCTGATGACTGAGCTGTTGCTCTAGCCCACACTATTTTGTCTTGTGATGAGGGTCCCCCAGCCAACGCTAGCCCACCAGGTTGGTCCTCTGAGGCCTTTCTCAACCTGATCAGACCAGTGGCGTCTCCAGGCTTGCCTATGATAAGAGAGGGCAGTTTGTTCCTTAGGGTGGGGGAACTTCAGGCTAAGAAAGCAGCTGGAATGTGGCGGAAGAAGCCTGCTGGTGTTGGTATTGAATTTCTTAATGAGCAGATCTTAATGAGCAGATCAGTGTTCAAAAAGGACTCAAGAGGACTATGTCCTTGTGAAAAGTGGCCTTCTGGATGCACCCAGGGTGGAGGCGAATACTCAGTTGCTTTGTATGGGTGGAGAGCAGGCTAGGTGTGGAATGGACCAAAGAACTCCTTTGTTCCTTTGTCCTCTTAATCGGTTATTGCTTCTGGAAAGCTGGTGACGTACAAAGTGTCCCCAAACAGGTTTCTTATCTTCTGGGCAGGCCACTGTATGATTAAATTCACCTGTCACAGCCTCTTCCAGGAGGATCCTCTAAAGCACAGCTGCTTTGGAACTTTGTTCATGTTATTTTTACTTTTTGAGACAAGATCTTTAAGTTTAGTCCAGGCTGGCCAGGAATGCTGCACCCCCTTCCTCTTACCTCCCAGAGTGCTTGAACTACAAGTGTGTGGGGCCATATCTGGCTGCAAGTGACGTTTTAAATGAAGAAAAGGAATGAGAGCCACACAAGGGCCAGACTGGAGGAGGTGGATGCTGGGAAGGAAATGGGGTCAATGACATTTAGCAGGCAAACACCTCTAGTGGGAGATGGCATGTCTTTTTGCTCAAGTTACCTTAGCAAAGCCTGTAATTTAGGGACTGAAGCAGCAGGCATGGTTTCTCTCACAGTTCGGAAGCCTGAAGATGCTGCCAGCTGGTGGGCTTTGCCCAAGTCTTTTCTTGGCTTTCAGGTGTCTATCTCCTCAAGTCTCAGTGGTCTTCCTTCCATAGGTCTATATCCAGATTTTTTTCTTTGTGTGTGTGTGTGTGTGTGTGTGTGTGTGTGTGTGTGTACACGTGCACGCGCCCATATGTTCAGATGCCTGAGGAGGCCAAAAGAGGGCATTAGACTCCCTGGATCTAGAGGCCACTTGTTATGGATGATAGGAAAAGACAGCAATTACCCCTAACCCCTGGGCTGTCTCTCCAGCCCTAAATTTCTCCTTCTTTACAGCACCACCTGTGAAATTGGACTAAAGTCCCTCATTTCATTCAGTCACCCTTTAAAAGGCCCCATTTCCAAAGACAGTTACATTCTGGGGTCCTGGCCTTAAGGCTTCCACAAAAGAACCTGGAGAGAGGGATGCACACAGTCCTCACAGACAGTGACAGGGGGCGAGTCTAGAGTTTCCCCTGCCAGCTCAGAGGGAATAGCAGAGTCACCTGTGCTGAATGCTCCGTTCTATAATCTCAGAGCGTGCCCCAGGCCCGCGGTTCCTAATGCTCCTGAGGTGTCTTGCAGGGCATGACAGCAAGAGCTGTCACTCTAGGATGACCAGGTGCCCGAGGCTGTTTGTCACTTTGAGATCCGGGAGGGAACAAAGCCATTTCCTCTGTCCCACAGTCATGAAACATACTTAGGGGAGAATCAGACTCTATGCTAATTTGCTAATTATTAATAATTGATAACACCCATTCCTCAAGGATTATTTGCACAGTGCTGGGAAGCTAGGGAAATAGGGATAATCAAATTTTAGTATAGATAAAACTGGGCTAAGAGTTATTCTGCCTATTTGAAATGTTTAGTATAAAATATTCATCTTAAGCTATAAACTAATAAACAAAGATGTCCTCTCCAGGCCCCCATGTGTAAAGGTCTAATGTGGTAGTAAAAATTAAAATAGTAATAAACAAATTATAAGACAATGATCATGGGGTTCACAGTGACTAAATGATTCGATTAATCTCTTAATGAGAATAGGCATAGGACGGGGAGGGCAAGAGGCTGGGACCCACCACCTGTCCCTCCATGCAGGGAACGTGGTGATTTGATATGGGCAGCTCTTCCCTCCACCCTTTCTCCAGCCAATGGACAACAATGATTGACAGGCCATCTCATCCAAACCAGGGATAAGCACCTCCGGATGCATCTTCTAGGTAGGGATTGATGGGGTAAGTCTTTGAGTCCTTAGCCCTGTGAGAGCTTTCTATTTTGAATCTTGGGTGAGGAGGTGCATGTACACTCTCCCAGATTTCACCTCCAGCTCCATTCTTTTTACCCTGTCCTGAACGTTGGTGTCCCTCAGGGTGTCCTGGAGTTTCTGCTCCTCTCTGTCTATAAGGCATCTATAGGCATCTCATAGCCTTAGTTAGAGATGCCCATGCTGGGCTGGGGGTGTGGTTCAGAGGACCATGTCCTCAGTGTGATGAGGCCTTGGTTTCTGTCCCCAGCACTCCTAGAGCCTGTATTGACCATTCCCAATCACCTCCCACCTCCTGTTCTGAGGATGGGACCCAGGTTCACACGCCAGTGCTGTCATTCTTACCTCTGAGTCCTTGGCATCAGGTCACACATCCAGGCTCCTCGGGTTCAGAAGCCCCAACTGTCTCAGTTTGTCCTTTCATGTCAATAAGTGGCCAATAGAAATACTCATTGTTGAAGACAACTCCTCAAGAGAAGCATCACATGCAGCCTTCCTCCTCACAGACCACTCCTAGGCAAAACCATTGGCGTTCCAGTGTTTCTGTGGAACGTGCACAGACTTTTCTTTATGTCATAATTCTCCAAACAACACAGCATATCTCCTTACGCTGCAGTGGCATTGTGTCAGGGGCTGCGAGTAGTCAAGACGTGATTTAAAGTATGCAGGAAGATGTGTCAAGGTTGTGTGTGAACACTGCACCATTTTATATAAGGGACTTTGAGCATCCATGAATTCTGATACCCACAGAGGATGGAGAGGTCCTGGAACTGCCTCCTTGGATAACAAGGGACAATTGTGATCTGCTAGAACAGCTCACAAGCTCAGGAAAGCCCTTGTCTATATTTACTGGTTTATTATTAAGGTAGTATTGGGGCACATCCAGATGAAAAAGACACACAGGGCAGGGCATGGGTGGGGTGGGTAGCTTCGTACCCTCTCCAGGCACATCATTCTATTAGCACCTTGACTTGGAAGTTTACAAATTCTGCCATCTGCAGGGGTTTGTACAGGTTCCATTACTTAGGTACAAAAGACTAAATCAATGATCAGTGGCTATTAATTCAGTCTCTGTTCCCTTCCAGGGTGGGCCTGAAAGTTTCGACCCAATAAGCATGAGGTCACTTCTTCCTACAACCATCCCCCACCCCATAAACTCAGGGATTGTTGAAAGGAGAGTATATTCACCTCTAACCATTCAGGACATTTCATGGCTTTTAGAGCTCTTACTCCCAAAAACCTGGGTTGAGGACTAAATGTGTATTTCTTATGAACTTACAACATCACAGAGACCATCATAGAACGTGCAGATCCATGGGCCGGGAGATGTCTAGACCTGCAGGCGCCACTGGACTCCTGGTGAGCTAGGGAGACAGATCGCCATCACTACAGAGGTCTGGAAGGAGATGTTCAATTGGAGCTACTTAGTATATGGATGACAGTGACGTCATCGTCACAAGTGAAAACATATGTTGTGGAATAGTCTTGTATACTGTGTGAAAATGTATTGCTGTGACTAGTATAATAAGCTGAACAGCCCATAGCTAGGCAGGATGAGGGCAAAGAGAGAACTCTGGGAAGAAGAAAGGCAGAGGTGCCAGCCTGATGCAGAGGGAACAAGACATGCAGGAGGGGAGGTCAAAGCCACGACTCACCTGGCAACATGTAGATGAATAGAAATGGGTTAATGTAAGTTATAAGAGCTAGTGGGACAAGCGTAAGCTATAGGCAGAGCTTTCACAATTAATAAGTCTCCATATCATTTTTTTTTGTGAGCTGGTGGCCCAAAGAAAAATCCAGCTACAAACATATAGTGGATTTTGTGGATTTTTTAGGGTGTATTCTAAACTCCTGAACTTGCTTACCTTGCAGTGCACCTCAGTTTACTCTGAAGATGGTTTGAGTCCCAAGGCCAGCGTCAACTTTCTCCCAAGTCTTGATGGCAAATGTCAATTTTAATCGGCTCGGACTGCTGTAGATAAGATAGCTTATAAACAACAGGAATTCATGTTTTACCGTTCTGGAGCTGAAGTCCACACTCAAGGGCGCAGCAGATTGGGTGTCTAACCAAACCTAGGTTCCACAGATGATATCTTCTTGCTGAATCCTCACACGGTGAAAGAGTTGTGCATCACGCACGCACGCGCGCACACACACACACACACACACACACACACACACACACACACCCCTGAGGACTCTACCCTCATAACCTAGGCAGCTCTAATGACCTCACTCCAAAATCCCATCACAACTGGAGGTTATATTTCAATACATGAATTGGGGAGGTGGCCATCAACATTCAGCCTCCACTCTGCCTGTCTCTCATGGCATTTGTCACACTGTATCACTGCACAGGGAGGATCATCCCGTTTCTGCCATGGGACTTGTTCAACTTCTCCATCCTGTGAATTGGGACCCTCTTCTGCCATGCCCCCTTCCTCATCCCTTTCCTCCTTCCCAGCGCACACCCAGCTCCTAGCTCATGGGTGAAATGAAAGAACTATGTCTCAGGACGCGCTATGAGCCGAGCTTTCTGAGCTCCAGAGAATGAGGGTCTAACTGTTGGTTTTGGAAACACCTGGTCACTGGGTCCTGGCCAGGCACTCCTGAATGCTGTACATTGTGTGCTTGCGGAGACATGAAAAATGTCGTACGGTGCCAGAAACACGTGCCTAGTTTTTCTTTCAGCAGCCAGCCCCACCTTTTCCGGCCACATTAAAAATAAGTCTGAAACACCTGACCACTCCATGAAGTTTTCCCCAGCCCCATCTTGGGCAAATACACAGCTACCACCACCCAGCCCTCCCCCATCATGCTCTTAGTTTATTATTTCTATATCACGTGCTCACTGGCAGCTTGGCTGCACACAGTGAGGTGCTGATGGGCCTCTGTATGGAAGCAACGTGGTTCTTGGACTGTGACCCTCTCTGGGATAAAGAAGGATCAGAAGGGACTTTGGGGCTTAGCAGCTGGCACAGGGCCTCCTGGAAGAACTTCAGGCACCCTTGGGTGGGGAGGGGGAGACTAAACCGTGGTGACAGGAAAGAACGTCCACTCCAGATTAATACTCTTGATACTGTGCTAGGGGCCAAGATCAGCACAACCTTCAAACTCCTGGACCAGGAATTAGTTTTTTAATCTGAACAGGAAACAGCTGTACCTGGTTTTTTGTTAAGCTGCTTAATATCAAGGTGTCCTCCAAGTTCCCTGTGGCTAAGAATGGCCTTGGGAGGCTAGGAGAGCTCCAGGTGCCTGGCCTGCCCTCCTATCTAGCCCTAAGTGTCCACTGGGCAGATTCCTGCTGGCAATGGAAGAAGAGCTAGGTATGTTTCCCCATGGTGATGAGAGATTTTGGAAGAAACCTACAGGGCTGTAGATTGGTTCTGATTAAAGGTAGAACGCTCCAAAAGCTGGTCATGAGAAGACCTTTGACAACCTGTGGTTTACAGACTTGAGTAACTTCATGTATGCACAGGTGTGTGTGTGTGTGTGTGTGTGTGTGTGTGTGTGTGTGTGTGTGTGTATTGGCATTGGGGGAGGGATACAAAGCCTTCCTTTTGAGCTGAGGTCCAACTTCCAACAGATATGAGTGAATTTTTGCCTCCCCCTCCAGCTGCTTTAGACCACAGAGGTAATTGCCAAGTCCAGTTAAACATATGACTTTGTTCTTTTACTTGAGTTTTAAAGTGGAAGTGTGACTCCTGAATATCCACCAGTCTCCATAGCGCTCACCTATCTGAGCAGTGAGTGGGCTCACCTCTCAGTGAACACAATTTCTTGTAGCCTTGACTCACCAACCTGTTTTCAAACGGGGTATGAGTTACAGCCGAAAATCCTCCCTGTCAGCACAATGACAGACACTTGTTCTTGCAGTGTATTCAAAACCACTGTTGGGGGTGTTGCTCAGGACTCTCCAGAGACACAAAACCAGTGTGAGAGACACACTTGTGTAGATGCACACACATACATATCTTCCTCTATCTGTTGTGAGGTTACGTCCTGATAAATCCACTGCAAGCTGAAAATAAATACCAAGTTAAAAAAGAAAAACATGCAATGTGTCCAGCCTAGCCCACCTAAACCATGCTCAGAGCACTTCTTCCATCGTGCACAGCAGGGCCAAGTCATTGGATATCAAGCTCATCTTACAACTGACTACCACAGGTGATTTCCTGGAGTCAGCAATGGAAGGGAGGACAGAATGGTTGTAGAGGTAGTCACCATGAAGACCCACAGCTGAGAGCATGCTGGGCCTGAAGAATGTGAGGAACATCACATTCAAGTTAGGTCTGAGTGAGAGGGAAGCTGGATGAGTGAGTCATCAGTTCCTGACTGGAACCCACTCACCATCCCAACACAGCGTCGGACTGCGTTGCTAGCCGAGGGACAGAACGAGGCTCCAAACCTGAAGCATGGCTTCTGCTGAGTGGCTCTGTCTCTTCTGTACCATGGTAAAGGTGAGAATTTGTAAGTCGGACTGTCCTACACCAGGGACAGTGTGTCTTTGTGGGTAGTGGGGAGGTCTGCTGTGAGTTGTGGGTTCCCATGATTCTGAAGGCTGAGAGGGTTCCCTGTGCGCCGTCTGGGACAGGAAGGCTTGTGGTCCAGGAGGCATGAACTGGGGAGCCAAGGGCATAAGTTCTACTTGGGTGAAAGTCCTGAGAAGCAGAACCCAAGAAAGGAGGAAAAGCCGAAGGAGGAAAAGCCAAAGGAGGAAAAGCCAAAGGAGGAAAAGCCAAAGGAGGAAAAGCCAAAGGAGGAAAAGCCAAAGGCTTCTCCTCATCTCCTCACAGACTGATCTAGAAATAATGTTTAGCCAGCTGGGGGGCGGGGCGCGGGGGCAGGGGGAATTCCTAGATCCACTCAAGTAAAATCAACTATTACATCATGCTGCTACTGCTGGTTTCTCTTCCGCTTCCTGTTCATCAAACTTCACAATAGCTGAAGATCAGTTCCTAGACTGGGGTGTCTCTATATGGAAAGGGTTTGCACTCTCTGAATCTGATCCAACTGTACAAGCTGAGTACTTGGCCTTGACAAGTGACACATAAGACATGGGCTTAAGGGAACAAGGAAGAAGGTGTCCTTTGTTGTTTGTTTTTTGACTGGAAGAAACATTCTTGGCAACATGTTTGTGCATTTTGTAAAAATGATACAAGTCACACTATGGCCTTAATAATCATGGCAGCTATCAGAGTACCAAAAGGCCTCAGCACTAAATCATATGGCTTCAGAAAGGCAATCATAAATCTCTAGTCTTTGCAGGGGAAATGCGAACTCCAGATCAGCTGACCTCAGATAATTCATTAATTTAATTTATTCTCTGGATTTATACAGAGATCCAATTAATTAAAAAATGGTTTCATTGGCGCTGCTTGGATGATTCTTCATCAAGAATAGAATATTCCATTCCTGGAACCAGGCTCATATCTTTTATTCTTGTGCTCAGCCCCTCCAACATAGCTTTCTCCATCTGGAAGACCAAAGAATTTACTGTCTGGGCTCCTCAAAGGGAGCTAAAGTCACCTGGAAGAAGTTTTGGAAGACTGTCCCTCCAAGGGAGGCTTCTTCAGATCGGCTGTGGGGAGTGGGGGGGGGATGATGATGACACTCACTCCATCATTAAATTCTGACTGAGGCAAGGAAAAGAGTTCCCCCACCACCCACCAAAGCTGATGGCTTTGGCCTGGAATCTTAGTTACTTGGGAGGTTGGGGCAGGAGAATTGCAAATTCAAGACCAGCATGGACAACTTAGAAGACTTTGTCTCAAAATAAAAAAGTAAGCAAAAGCTGAGACTATAGCAAAGTGGTAGAGAGTTTGCCTAGCACACGTGAAGTCCTGAGTTCGATCCCCGACACTGTATAAACCCTCACAATGACACGTATGTACAATCCTAGCAGGATTGGGAAGTAGTTCAAGGTCAGTAATGTTAGCATTCAGACTCACTTCTTGGAATCCTGGCCAATAAACAGATAATACCCTGGCCTGCCCAGTATCCTGATGTCATTTTATGTAAAGCCCACTGCAAGAGAAAACTCTTCCTCTCCTCTCCCTCTCTCTTTTTCTCTCTATTCCCACGAAGTGTGCAGTCCTCTCTCTCTCTCTCTCTCTCTCTCTCTCTCTCTCTCTCTCTCTCTCTCTCTCTCTCTCTCTCCTCACTACCCCCTCCCCTTTCTCCTTCCCTCCATTCCCTTCTCTCTTCCCCCAATAAACTCTCCACGTGGATGCCGTGTCTGCGTGGTGTGTGACTTTCCACCACTCCACACCACAGCCCTGCGTGGTGTGTGTCTCCCCCACCTACTGGGACACTTTGACTCAACCTGCCAAAGGCCTCCTGTGCACCAGATCACAAGTCTGGGATGCATCAAACCCTAGAGAGAGTTGGGAGAATGGAAGAGAGAGAGAGGGAGCGGAGAGAGAGAATATGAATGAATGAAAGACAGAGACAGAGACGGAGACAGAGAGAGACCTCCTTTCTCAGGCACAGCAAGCCTGAGATTTCTGTAACCATAGAGCTGTAAACAACTACTGGAGTTAGTCAACACAGTTCTTAACTAGTGTAGTTTGGGCTGCTGTATGAAATGACCAATAGCATCAATGGAGGAAGGAGAAATTATTTTGCCTAGTGGATTAATCATAGTTTTTCAAATATCCCAATACATGAAGAACTGTGTCCAATAATTTAATGCTTGGTGAAGAAGGTAAAAATCAATCAAAACCCTGTCTAGAAAAAAACCTTTACAAACTAGTAAATTTATCATTTCCTGATTTTATTATTGTTGTTTGTGTGCACGCACTCAACTGTGTGGGCCATGGTACACGGACGTGTGGAAGTCAGGGGACGGCTTTCAGGGGGTCAGTTTTCTGTTTCCATCATAGGCTCCAGGAATTGAATGTAGGTTGACAAGCTTGTGCAGCAAGCATGTTTACGAACAGATCTGGGCCCATCTCTTTTCAGTTCAGTTTATGTTTTGTAGTTCTATGGACTGAAACCAAGGCCTTGTGTATGTTAAGTCTATGCTCTACTTTTGAACTAAATCTCCAGCCCTCTTTTATAAAAGAACATTCTTACACTCATACCTGTCACCCCAGCATGTAGGAGACTAAGGCATGAGGATTGCCATGAGTTCAAGGCCAGTTCTGTCTCCATAGTAAGTTGAGGCCAGACTGTGCTATATAGCAAGACCCTGTCTATAAATCAATCAATCAGCATTCCTTGTTTTCAAGCGACAACATAAATGATTGCTTTCTGTGAAACTGGGATTATCTATACCATATTTTGTTTTTTGTTTCTTTTTTTAACAAAATAAAATCTAATAAGATAAAACAAAACCATCCCATTGAAGTTGGACAAGGCAAATCAACAAAAGGAAAAGGAACCCAAGAGCATACACCTGGATCAGAGATCCACTCATTCACATACTCAGAAGTCCCATAAAAATGCTAGACTGAAAGCTACAATATATATGCAGAGGACCTGGCACAGTGCAGACCCATGTCAGCCCTGAATTCAGTATCTGTGAATTCAGATGAGCTTTGCTCACGTTCAGAGGGCCTTGTTCTCCTGGTGTCTCCATCCCCTCTGGCTCTTACACTCTTTCCACTTCCTCTTCATTGGGTTTCCCTGAGCTATGAGAGGAGGGATTTGATGGAGACACCCCATTCCAAGACCATGTGTTGCAAGGTCTCTCTCTCTTTGCAGAATGTCTACTGTGTATTTATGTGAATTACAGTGTAAGTTTTTGTCAAAGGTAGCTCGTGTATTTGAAATAGGGGGCAAATGGACCTTCAGGTGTCTGGGGTAGCCAGCTGATTGTTTAGCAAAGGGAAGCTGGCTAAGACAGAGGGTGACCACATCCAGTCATTACCTTGCCTCCTTTCTATAAGGCCACTGAGAATGCTGTAAGATGGATTGAACACAGCAGAATTCCACGAAAGAGAGGCAGGAAAAGGTACCAGAGGCAGGGCAGATTTTGACAGAATTCTGGAATATGGGAAGTAGATATGATGTATGAATGTTGTCAACTTTCCTGTGGCCCACTAAAGAGATTTAATAGAAGATACAAATGATAAACAAATAAAACACTCAGAGGCAGAGGCTTGGACTTTGCTCTGGGGGAGGAGCACCTGTCAATGAAGGTCCTGAAGTCCCACCTCCAAGAATTATCACACCAAGATCAAAAGTCAAGGCAGGGCAGGGCAGGGCAGGGAAGCACAGTGGTTAGGGATAGGCCTCATCTGATTATCTGCTTCTCACCCTGGAAGAAAATACTTATTGAAGCATTTGTGGGTAGGAGGGAGGAGCTGATTCCTCCCTTTTCATCCTGAAAAGACATCATTTTACCTTCCCTGTCTATGGGCTTAGTCTTCTGTGGAGACCCACGGAGCTTTCCTAGTGAGAACTTACTCAGGGTCAGAGAATCTGGGCTTGCTTTACCCAGCAGGGCTGCATAAGGAGATGATTTGGCCACAGGAGTGTTTACCAGGTGTTTGAAAAGGTTTGCACTTGGCTGTACAGTGTGCTTTGATCTTGCAAGGGGGAAATCTTTTGCCTCTCCCCTTGGCATGTTATAAAAAGCCTTTTGAATGAAGGACAAGGCTGTTGGTTATTGATCCAGGTCCTCCTGAAGCTGCCCTGTGTTTCTGTCTTTCTTCCCATTGTCTAGGTCCCTCTTTCTATCTAATATTTTCTTACCCCTCTCTCATAAGAACCCTTCAAAAGGTGGGAGCTCGCCTCCCACAGATGGCACCCAACATGGGGCTTAGGTACAAAGGATAAGAGAGAGGGGGGCACCGCAGAAGCAAGGGGACATGTCCAGTTATGAATTAAGGTTATGTGGTGCTTTTCTATTCTTTGGAGTAAAACTGTATATATGAATCAGAGCAGTTAAAGTTAAACTAAAGAAGCAATTGGTGAAAGTTAGGCTGCAGCAAGTATCTCTCTCTGTCTCTGTCTGTTTCTCTGTTTCTCTGTAAAGTTGTAAAAAAGTTTTGGTGAAGTTTGAAGAATATAAGTTTTAGGTCTAGGGATACAGCAAAGGTTTAATAAGAACGTCACTTAGGGTAAGAGTAGTTTTTCCCCTGAGTATGGGCAGAGCCTGGGATGCAGAAAGAAGCATCCAGGACTGAGCAGACACTGTGAACTTAGCAGTCTGAGTGGCTTCAGAGGTTCCAGAAGCCACCACTAACAGCAGACACTTAGAGCCCTGCAGAGATGTGCTGCCCCAGACAGAGAAGTGGTGTTGGCCGTACGAGGGTCTGCAAGCTTTCTGCCAAGAAGAAGCTGGGGTGAGGAGCCAAGCAGAGATGCTGCACCATGAGAGAGGTGAACAGCAGGCAGTGGTGGCTTGGAGTGCAGCAGAGAGCAGGTCCTGATGGCAAGTGCCCAGTAGAGACACCTCAGGAGAGACATCAGCCAGATGGGCAGCTGAGATGTGCCCCTGCACGGAATGGCAGCGAGAAATGCCGAGGTGACACAGAGCCATGCTCCAGGCTGAACGGCAGAAATGCTAGAATCTAGAGCAGCTCAAGCTCCCCGTGATAGAGTGAGACAGAGCTGTGTGGCTACCCTGGGAGCAGCATTTGGCCTAGCAGGTAGGGCAGTACACAGAGGTTTCCAGGACCCAGGGTGCTAAGTGCCAGCAGAGCAAGTAATGGGACCCAAGGAAGCTGCAGCTCGTAGCGGCTGAGTTTCCTCCCAGAGCCAGGGCTGCTGAAAGCCACCGCTCATAGTCCCGTAGGAACCTTGAACCCATGTGGCGTGAGCCGACTGAAAGTCCTCCAGCCTCAGGACACAGGGGTCCTTGGCGGATGTGCCTGTTATGGGAGGCACAGACAGACAGGGACTGTGAAAGCTGTGAAAGCCAGCAGCAAAATCTACACGGTTCGTTTGCCGGCAGTTCAGGCTGGCTGTATGAAGGGGTCTTCCTCAGCCAGCCCTGGAGCAGTTTTTGCCTAGGGGAAAGCTCACTGAAAGTGCCTCTGTACCTGAGAATGAGGCTTCAGGGATGCTTGTTTGAACTGAGTTGAGTTCTGGCACTCAGGGGAGCTGCAACAAATTTGAGTAATGAGACTCCTCATATTTGGAACTGTTTGCCTAAGAGTTATTACAACTTGGACTGTTATACAAAGACTTCAGGGTGGCTGACAAGCCAGGCCCTGATCTTGGATCATCAGTTGAACTTTGGTACTGTATTAGAACCGACATTTTGAACTTTTGCAAAGCTTGGAAATGTGACAATTTTGATTTCACCTATATACTGTGATGACTTATGAATTGTTTTGTGTATGCATCTATGTTTTATTAACTGTTGTGACTCACAAACTGTTTGTGTAACTATGGAAATGTTATACAGAAATGAATGGAACTGGTTTTGTGTAGAAATGTAGAAGTTTTGTTTTTTTCTAACCAGGCTCAAGATGAAGCTTCAAAAAAATTATAAAGAAAAGGGGGAGTTAATATTCCTCCATCTTTTTAATTTAAATTTTTTTCTTGTCCCTTGAGTTTATTAATGTTAACTTGTATTAATATACCCTATATTTTGTATATTTCTATTAAAAATTGCTTTTGTATGTTTGCTAAAGGTTAGGAAATGTAAATAGGTCTATTAGAAAATTGCTTTTGGATGTTTGCTAAAGTTTATAAAGTGTAAGTTTATAAAGTGTCCTATTGGGAGTTTGCTTTTGGATGTAAGTTTGTGAGAATTATAATTGTGTATAGTAATCATACTAGACTTATGTTAACCTGTTGATATTGATAAACCATGGTTCAGTGATGCTAAGGGAGTCTTTAGGTTTGCTGTGGTTGCATCAGGAGTTTACTGACTTATTTGATGCAGTTGTATCAAGAGTTTATTGATTTAAAAAAGGGCTTGGTGCTAAGACTGTGATAGACATTTTAGACCCATTCAAAAAGGCCATTCTATTTTTATCATTCTCTACTCCTTTACTGGGAGATGTGTCAGCCATAGGGAGCAGGAGTATTGATGTGATTGTTCCAGCTATTTGCAAACTCTTAGTGGGAATCTGATTCAGAGCTGCATAGAGTTAAGCTCTGTACTTCCCCCTGCCAGAGGCTGGTAGTTAGAGACAGGTAAGTCCTTCTTGCTAGCTTCCAACCTAAGACAGAGTACACTTGGTGGAAAGTGTATCTTGATAATGAGTCAGGATTTTAGTGACGAAGGTGACCTAAGACAAACACAGTCTATCTGAGCAGTCTGAGGAGCCCTTTAAATTATTAAGAAGGGGAACCTGTGGAGGCCCACAGAGGTTTCCTAGTGAAAACAGGGTCAGAGAATCTGAGCTTGCTTTACCCAGCAGGGCTGCATAAGAAGATGATTTGGTCACAGGTGTGTTTACCAGGTGTTTGGAAGGGTCTACACTTGGCTGTATGGTATGCTTTGATCACACAAGGGGGAGGTCCTTTGCTTCCCTCCTTGGTATGTTATAAAAAGCCTTTTCAATAAACTTTTGAGGCCATTGGGTAGTGATCCAGGTCCTCCTGAAGCTATCCTGTGTTTCTGTCTTCTTCTCCCCAGCTAGGTCTATCTTTCTATCTAATATATTCTTATTCCTCTCTCATAAGAACCCTTCAAAAAGTGGGAGCTGGCCTCCCACAGTTTTCCCACTCCAGAAATAAAGTCTGGGGAGAAAAGGGCTATATGCACATACAGAGGAATCCACTGAACACTTCCAGATCAGAATGGCTTTTATCCATCCATATAACCAAGGCAGCTTTGAGCAAAGCCAACAGCCTCAAGAACTGAGACAAGTGATGGTTCTCAGGGAAAGGACAAAGAGCTCAAGATGTGGAGTCTCAGAGTGTTGTGTGATAAATTGACACATAAAACAAAAGGAGCCTAAAGCAAGAGTTCCTGAGGCAGGTCTGTAATCCCAGCATGGGCATAATGGAGGCTATACTTAAGAAACCTGGTCTCAAGGAAAAAGTGAGGAGGGGAGTGAGGGCCAGCTTGAAGGTCACTGGTAGGGGAGACTGAAAGCTGAAAGGGAACCTGGTTTTGACAATTTGTTGGAGCCTAAGAAATATCCACCTGCATGGCTCTGATGCATGGAGCACTCAGTATAGAGGTGTGTTTACTACAGGTGGATTACATTTATTTCTCTAAGCAAACTCTTTAGCTCTTTCATGACTATTATTTATATAATTGAAATATTATAAATGCTGTTTTTTGTTTCATGACTTTAGAACTAATTCTGGCAGAATGCCAAAGAGCTAATTAACGTGGCAACAGAATGCACACATTCTAACAGGAGTCTTGTAAAAAAAAATACATAATAATAACCACATAGCTGACAGTGGTTTGGCATGACTGTGGAGAAGGGTGAGGTGATGAAGGATGACAGGATTTCCCATATCACAACACCTGTCAATGGAGAAAGAAACAGCTGAGTTATGAACACAGAGAAAACCCGTAAGAATGTGTGTTTATAAAGACAAGGGGTTGGGGAGATGGCTCTGTCAGTCAGGTGCTACCTCGAAAGCACAAAGATCCAAATTCAGATCCCCAGCATCCATGCAGGAAGCTAGGCACAGCAGTATCAGCCTGTAACCCCTGCACTGGGGAGGTGGACATGGAGCCATTGAGCCTGGCTAGCCAGCTAGTCTTGCTAAATTGCTGAACGTCAGGTTCAGTGAGTGTGTCTTGGTTACTTTTCTATTGCTGTGAAGAAACACCATGACGAAGGCAGCTGATAAAGACAGAGTGTATTGGGGGTCACAGTTCCAGAGGGTTAGATTCCAAGCAGGCAGGCACAGCACCAGAGCAGTAGCCGAGAGCTTATATCCTACTCCAAAGGCAGGAGGCAGACGGACAGAGAGAGCCAACTGGGAATGGCATGGGCTTTTGAAACCTCAAAGCCCACCCCCAGTGACACACCTCCTCCAACAAGGCCACACCCCTAATCCTTCCCAAACAGCTCCACCAAATGGAGACCACGGATTCAAACATGTGAGTCAATGGGAGCCATTCTCATTTAAGCCGGCACAGTGAGAGAGCCTGTTTCAAAAAAAGATGGAGAATGATAGAGAAAGATACTGGATATTGACCTCTGGCCTCCATACTCACTCACACTTTCTCACTCGCTTTCTCTCTCATATACACACATATATGAACATGTGTGTGCATACATGAATGTGTGCGCGCACACACACACACACAATGCAAAGACAAATCTTGGAGAGTTGCAGAGAAGGAAAGGTAATATGAGTTAGGCAGTTTTCACATACTTCACAAAGGAAACAGTGGAGACCAGGTAAAATTATCAAATCAAGAAATAGAAAATGGTGTGGTAGACACTTACAAGGTGGAGGGTCAAGAATTGAAAGCCAGCCTCATGAGACTAGCCTGGGATTTAAGAGACTTTATCTTTAAAAAATGGAGGAGGGAAGATGAAAAGAAGGAAGAAAAATTATTTAGAATTATAATAATATTTTCTCCAATCATGGGACAGGAGACTTTGAGAGCTCACCCCCACACTCCCATCCCTTTCTCTCTCTCTCTCTCTCTCTCTCTCTCTCTCTCTCTCTCTCTCTCTCTCTCTCTCTCTCTTAATTCTCCTATCCCTGCCTCCCAAGTGCTAGGATTACGGACATGCTTAGGATTTAGTCAGTTAGGTTTTAACTTTTCACTTTTTACAACTCACTCACTTTTATAACTCAGGACTCATCAAACTCTGGTCCACAGGTTGGCTTCCTGCTTCTGTAAATAAAGTTTAACTGGGACAGAGTCATCATCGTTTGAGTGACATACAGCTGATTTTACGTCAATAACACAGCTCAGTACTTCTGACAGAAACCACATGGCTGCAAACAAAGTTTCTACTCTGTCTTTTGTCACCAAAAAAACTTGCTAAACTCTGCCATAGAATACAACTTCCTTTTAAACCGTATGCTCTTCATCTGTATTTTCTTTTTTAAAGGAAACTGAAATGAGAGAAAAGTCTGCACTCTCCACTTCTCAGAACTGATTTCCAAGCGACTGTAAACTTGAAATCTAGGTTATAAAAAGCTTCCAGCAACTTCAATTCATTCTTAAACTGTCTCCCATTATGATGCATTTGATCTTGGAACGGGTCCTTCGCCATGGACGAACCTAGAGAAGGGGTTGAAACAGAAATGTAATCTTCTGTCTACTAAATCTTTCTGCTCAAGAAAAGTCTGGTTCTTCAGAAGGTCTTTAGAAAGTGTTTGTTTTATTCCCCATGACATGTCAAAATCTTTTCAACTAAAAAAAAAAAATGTAAATGAGAGAAACTGAAGAATGCAGAGCTTCTTAATAAGACGTTGTTACCTAACAACCGAGTATCAGATAACATTTGGATACAGTTGACTAAGGAGGAAGAGACTGGGAAGGCCCAGACGTGGAGCCAGGATCCTGACTTTACCATGGGGAAGGATTTAGTCAGTATGAAACAGAGCTGAGTTCACTGAGTAGAGACAGAGGTGAGTGGAAGGAAGCTCATGCTTTACAGTCAAGTATGGAGGAGAGGCCCAGTGTCTGAATAATAGATACGATTTTGTGGCCTTTAAAGTCACACTGCTCAAAATCTGTATTTTATCCCCACTTTCAAAGATTAAGTAGAGTTTAAAAATTAAGTTCAAAATATGAGCTGGTCCGCTTCTCTCATCGTAAGGAATTCCCTTTCTGTAACTGCAAGGTGGTTTGATGAGGTGCATTGCTCAGGTTGAAGAGATGAAAGAGGAATGCTGATATATTAAACTTAAAGGTCATGTAAGTCCTGGTAATTAGTTGTCTTTAACACTTGTCTTAGTTAGGGTTCTATTACTGCAATGGAACACCATGGCTAAGAAGCAAGTTGGGGAGGAAATGGTTTATTTGGCTTACACTTCCGTATTGTTTGTTGTTCATCACTGAAGGAAGTCAGGACAGGAACTCAAATAGGGCAGGAACCTGGAGGCAGGAGCCGATGCAGAGGCCACAGAGGAGTGCTGCTTACTGGCTTGCTCCC
The DNA here is from genome assembly GCF_004664715.2 of Peromyscus leucopus. Lineage (NCBI taxonomy): Eukaryota > Metazoa > Chordata > Mammalia > Rodentia > Cricetidae > Peromyscus > Peromyscus leucopus. The sequence continues at coordinate 38,934,916 of NC_051084.1, forward strand.
TGTGGCTTGCTCAGTCTGCTTTCTTATAGAGCCCAGGACCAACTGCCCAGGGATGGCACCACCCACAATGGGCTGGGTCCTCCCCCATCAATCACTAATTAAGAAAATGCCTTACAGCCAGACCTTACGGAGGCATTTTCTCAATTGAGGTTCCCTCCCTTCAGATAATTTTACCCTGTGTGTCAAGTTGACCTAAGACTAGCCAACACAACTGCTCTTATCTAAGATAAGCCTCAGAAAAACAAGCATTGTTTTCACATGGGTAACTTTTCCTTTGTCAACTGTGTTGAAATTCTGGATTCTCGGCCAGTGGGAAATGCACAGCAAGCAGGCTTTGGATTCTGGGTAAGGGACTTCCTTCTCCTTCTATTGCCCCTTAATTTTTCCCGAATTTCTATTCCATCCCATTAGCAATGTATTGACCCCGTACCTGCTGAGGAAGGGACTCACTGCACCGTGATTTGAAGCTAGTCTTGGACTCTGTGTTAGAGCTGCCCTTCGTGTGGCTGAGACCTTTTTTCCAGCCCCTGGGTTTTGACACTTGCAACAGGAAAAACTGGAAATCTGGTACAGACTTGTTTATATTTTTTCAGCTAGGGAGCCAGTTAATTAAACCTCCAAACCAGACTTCCCCCCGCTTAGCTCGGAAAAATCAGAGCATTTCTCCCACTCTTATAAGAAATTAGTCAGATGAACCTCAAACTCATGACTCATTTTGTGCTCGTCGGAAAGGTGAAGTTGCAAGGTGAAACAGGACCCAAGTATGTGCTCACTCCTCTTGGACAACAGCCACCGAGTGCTGCATAGGTCGCTGAGACAGGTCCAGTAGGAAATTCTTAGCAAGTTGCTGACAGTCGAAGGTGGGTTGATGGGGCAATGTTCAGTTCTCTCTTGCAGGATTTACCTTCAGGTCTTCCACTGGGCACACATTGCTGTAGGGAAGTAATTCTAGGAACGTTCTTCTGAGGTATGGCCAGGAAGGAGAGCAGCAGCCACCGTCTAACTCGGCAAAGCCCACATTCTCTCTCTGCCCTTGGAACAAAGCTTCAGTGGAGAAGGACAAGCTATGGATTAAGATCAGGGGTAAGATAGGGTAGGAAAGAGAGCTAACAGAAAGCTTGACCTCCAGACTAGAGCAGGAATATTGGTGAAGGTCACACCTCTGAGTGCCAGTCCATCCTAAATCAGGTTGCACCACCTCGTCTTTCTCAGATCTTCTACCTTCTAGAAAGTGTGCAGTGTAAAGTAACTGTGGGAAATGTCCAGGAGAGCTTCAAGACATGGACTGTCTCTGGCAAGCACCGATCCACTCAACACCAAAATGAGACTGCATTCTCAGAAATCACCGTGGAATACCATCTCACAGCACAGATGTAAAGGACTTGAGTCTCTGTGCACTGGAGTTACCAACAAGAAATTCCAACCCAGTTCCTGGTTAGATTAATGTAACTCCTCATAGTAAAGGTCCAGGAAAAAGACAGATCATCTCCACACATTGGGGATATCATTTACCTTAATATCTATTGATTTATTATGACAAGAAAAAATTATGTGGCACCCAGAATAGGCAAAGGAGAAAAAAATAGCCTCAGTCTAAAGAGCTGAAAATATCATTAGAACTAAATACACCTCTCTCTCTCTCTCTCTCTCTCTCTCTCTCTCTCTCTCTCTCTCTCTCTCTCTCTCTCACACACACACACACACACACACAAGAACTGGGAAATATTAACTGTGGTCAATACTTTAAAGGATCTAAAGGAAAAGGTAGATAACATACAAGATCAGATACATAATCTCAGTGAGAAATGGGAACCATTAGAAATCATTCAATGGAATTACTGAACAACAAACACATTAACAGAGATGAAAACTGCTTTGACCAATTGATTGAATGTAATAATTTAATAATTGATAGAGCAGAGTAAGAAATTGGTGAACCTGAATATTGGAACATAAATTGTCCAAATAAGCCAGGTGTAGTGGAACATGCTTTTTTTTTTTTTTTCTGGTTTTTCGAGACAGGGTTTCTCTGTGTATCTTTGCGCCTTTCCTGGAACTCACTTGGTAGCCCAGGCTGGCCTCGAACTCAAAGAGATCCGCCTGGCTCTGCCTCCCAAGTGCTGGGATTAAAGGCGTGCGCCACCACCGCCCGGTGTGGAACATGCTTTTAACTTCGGCATTTGATAGGCAGAGGCAGGTGGACCTCTGTGAGTTCAAAGCCAGCCTGGTCCACTTAGCAAGTTCTAGCTAAGCCAGCCAGCTGTCTCCAAAAAAAAAGTACTCCCAGAAAATGCAATGGAAAAAAAAAAAAAACTAAAAATAAACAGTTATAGACCCTTCAAGAGTTGTAGACCAATTCCAGAAATATCAGGCAGTCTAACATAAGCATAACTGGGAAAGAAACAGGAAAATGGACCAGATAATATATTTTTAAAAATAATGATGCTGGGCGGTGGTGGCGCACGCCTTTAATCCCAGCACTCGGGAGGCAGAGCCAGGCGGATCTCTGTGAGTTCGGGGCCAGCCTGGACTACCAAGTGAGTCCCAGGAAAGGCACAAAGATACACAGAGAAACCCTGTCTCGAAAAACCAAAAAAAAAATAAATAAAAATAAAAAAATAAAAAAAATAATGGCTTGAATTTTCCAAAGTTAGTGACAGACACTAAGCCATATTTCAAGTAATACCAGTTAACACCAATAGGACAGATACTAAAGCAAAAGAAACACACCTAGACATAGCTTGCCATAACTAATGAAAGACAGGGAAAACATTGAAAGCATTTAGAGAAAACAGACATCCTCCAGAGAACAGTGAGTATACAACTTCTATCAGCACCATGACAACTCTAAGGCAATAGACTAACATTATACATCCATCCACCCACCCATCTATCCATTCATCCATCCACCTACCCATCTATCCATCCATCCACCCACCCATCTATCCATTCATCCATCCACCCACCCATCCATCCACTCATCGATCTATCCATCCATCCATTCATTCATCCACCCATTTATCCATCATCTATCAACCTACCACCCACCCACCCACCTATCCATGCATGAATGCATTTATCCACCCACCCATTTATCCATCCACACATCCATCCATCCATCCATCCATCCATCCATCCATCCATCCATCCATCCATTCATTTTGTTATTTATTTGACACAAGATCTCATTGTGCAGCCCAGGCTTGCATTTAATATGCAGCAATTCTCTTGCCTCAGTCCCCTGAGTGCCCAAATTACAGATACAAATCACCAGGGCCAGGCAATAATATCTTTAAAGAGCTGGCTGGATAGCAGGGTAGGCTGGTAATCCAACATTCTATAGTGACTTAGAATATCCTCAGAAAGTGAAAGAGAAAAATAATACAGACTTTCTCAGATAGACAAAAATCAAGGGTACCCCATTGCTCTCCAACTGTCCCATAAATGCCATCACAATGTTAAAGGAAAATCTTCAGGTTGAAGGGTTACAATTAAAGGGCAGAAGAAATAAAATAAATCCAGGCACAGACTTAAAATTACTCTAAAAGGTGGGTTTTGAAGAGCGCCTGCAGTAGCAGTGGAAGATATATTCACAGCACATGGGACAGGGAGGTGAAGCTAACCATGGCACAAGAGGAGGGAGGGAGGGATTGGGAGTGTACCCCGTAATCCTTGCAACATACTGCGTGAGAGAGTGTAATGTTATTTGAAGGAATACTTCGAGTCTCCTAAACCGATATATTGTAGGCTGCAGGCAGTCCTCTCATTGCCTTCCAGCCCACTGCCCCTTGCAGTGCACTCAATACACCCGTTAACAGATGAATGAATAATGAAAATGTAGACCACACACACAATAGATTTTCATTCAGCCATGAATAAAACTGAAATCATGACATTTGCAGGGAGATGGAAGGCTCTGGAAATAATTGTGTCATGTGAGGTATCGAAGACAAGTACCTCATTATCTCTCATAAGCAGATCTTTGATTTTAATTTTCATATGTGTGCCTATGTGTGTGGGGTGTATAGAACATGAAGGGATACTCGGGAGGGGGGGGAAAGAGATATTAAGGGGGTTTTGGGGTGTGTGGTAAAGGAGAGTAAGAGAATACATGAAAGAGAAAGGGGAGCTGGGGGGGAAGGATGCTAGCAGGAGGCAGGCACAGGGGTGAGAGGAGAGGAGGGAAGAGGTCAACAGGAAGTAAGTACTTAGGAGGATCCCGCAATGGAATCCATTACCATGTATGACTCTAAAAACAATAATAATACATACATATACACTGTAAACAGAGGAGTTACTAAATATTATAAAAAGAGATGTAAACAGCAAATCAATAGAAGAGATACCTTTGAAGGCTGGATGCCTGGTACACGCTTGCAGTTTGAGCTACCTGAAGCAGGGTTGCTTGAGCCCATAGGTTCAAGAACAGCCTGGGTGACACAGTGAGACCCCCGTCTACCCGCTGAAAACCAGAGAAGGCAGTAACAGAGGCAAAAAGCACAGCACACACAGATGGGACAAACGGAAAATAGCTGGCAGACTGCTTAGCTCTTAATGCAGCCGTATCAACACTCATTTCAAATGTGAACGGCATAAACACATCAATGAGATGACTGGCATTGGAATAGCACACATATAAATATAGTCTATGATAAATCCATTGGAAGTATAAGGACATACACAGATTAAAAGTAAGAGGTTGGGGCTCGGATCTGAATCAGTGGTAGAGTGCTTGCCTAGCATGCAAAGGGCCTTGAGTTTAATACCTCACATGGGGTTAGGGGAGGCAAGGGATGACCAAAGACAAATATATTGAGCGTTGTTACTAAAATTCCTTCTTCAGGAGGAGATGTAAATAATGTCTCCGTCTCCTCCTAAGGCTCTGTAACAAACCGAGGTGTGATTCCACCAAAGTTCACTCTGGGGAACCAATGAGTTTGTTGGGCTTACTTACAGCGACTAAGTGAGGGGTTACTTCCTGGAGTGTGGGTGCTCCCATCAAAAAGACTGCACTGGAAAGGCTTTACCTAGCAGGGATGATGGCTTTTCCACTGCCACATAGATGGAGTCCTCCCCAACCTCTACTCTTCAGTCCCTTCCACTAAGAGCCAGAGGCTTCCTGCAGCTAAGGAAGACTGCAGTCAGCTGGTTGTGCGGGATGGCTGGATACTCAGGTGAGGTCCCAGCACCCCTCACTCCCTGTCTGTTTGTGAGAGAAGTAAACAGTCATCATCATCAGGTCCTGCTGTGATGATCTTTCCCAAGCAGGCCCATCAGAACTTCTGAAGATGGCGGTAGTTTGGCTTGGAGGGCAGTACTGTATGAGTTCCTCTTGTGATTAGGAATTTGGACTTCTTTCAGATTTTGAAATGTAAACATGAGATATCTGGGGGATGGGGCTCAAAACATGAAATTCATGGATGTTTCGTGTACCCCTTATTTTTATAGCCCGATGGCAATTTTACAAGCTCAAAAGTAATTTTGAGCAAAGTCAGGTGATGACTCACTCTGTAATCTGAGCACTTGGGAGGCTGAGGCAGGAGGAGGAATGAATTTGAGACTAGCCAGGGCTACATAGTGAGTTCCAGGTCAGCCTGGGCTACAATGTGAGACCCCATCTTAGAAACAAAATAAAACATGTGTATGAAACAAAGTTTGTGATCATGGACTCATAATATATCCACTGTAAGACTTTCTACTTGTGGTGTTTTAGATTTTGGAGTAGTCTGGATTTTGGATTTGGGGAATTTTAGGCTCAGGAAGCCTTACTCATGCTATGGATACCAGCAATCAGGAGAAAGCCATAATTTAAAAAAAAGTAAGCTTTCAAGCAAGGAGGCTTATCAGGAGAAGAGAGACATATTTGAGATATTAACCCCTGAGGGAGGCAGGACAATTCTCTGTATGCGACGGCAGAGCTTCAAAATGCACGCTGCCACGCTGGATGGATATGAAGGCCGAGAGAGGACACTCTACAGTCAATAATAAAACATTAGGAAGAAAATCTGAGAAAGTATAAATGACTCCAGCAACACCATCAACATTTCCAGACCATTCCCCCACTAACAGCCCTGCCCACGGGCACAGGCGCCATATTCTTGGAGGTAAACTGCCACTGAACAGACAATGTTCCAGCATTCTACACACTAGAGTGGTCAGATACAAGCAGAGGAGAAACCTTGGGCAGTTTGACAGAAATTCCTCAGGTGTTTCTGATGCCTGTTTCTGCCTCCTCCTTTGCATCTGCCCTGCCCGACCGCTCCCACCAAGAACCTCTGGACTGGATCTTGGCAGTCGACAGGGTGAGTGAGAGCAGGGAGGACACGCGAGACTTGGCTGAAAGACGGGTTCTATAGACCAACCCTTTACGGACTCACGCACATCCTTAGCTATGGTTTGTTTGCTCACGCCTTCAGTAGATGTTGCTTGAGCACCTGTATCAGGCACCCTGCTTTGCCCACCACAGATGGGCCCCACTGCTGAGGGCAGGTAGGGGGCTGCAAGGGTCTACCTTCTGAAGACCGGACCGAAGCAAGGAGCTGAGAACTAGTGAGCCTACAGAAACTGAAGTCATTCAAAGCCGAGAGAATTAAACACTGGAGACTAGTCTCTTTAAGAGATGGCTCACTGGTGGAGGTATGAAAGCTTGTCTGTGGCTCTTCACCAAGGCTCAGATGTGAGGCCCCCAAAGGCCCGTTTTAGTAGTCCAGACCTCAGGCAGGAGACAACCCTCGCTCTGAATACGGACACACCAGCCCTGTGTGTCAGGCTGTTTGGGCCGTACACAGGATGGGTGGCGATTCATTTTCTCTTCATCCTGGAGGCTAGAAATCAAAGCACTGGCGACGTTAATTCTTCAGAGGCCTCTTTGGTTTGTAGATGGACTCCTCACTGCATGTACCTGTGTCGTCTCTCCTTCTGATCTCCTAGGCCTACCTCAGTGACCTGGTTTTACCTTAATTATCTCATTGATGGCTTTGTTTCCAAATGCAGTCACGTACGGAAGCATCCATCCCCATCTCGAGTGAAGACTTCAGCATAGGATTCTGACGGGGACAGGTCCCAGTTTGGTCAGACACCTTGGAAGCCCAGTGCCCCACAGGAAGAGATCAGAAAAGAAAGCTCTGTACACAGCCGATCCAGCCAAAGCAGAGTTTCTGGTGGATGCAGCCCGTATTGGAAGGGTTTGTAAGGACGGCGTCATATTGTTGGTCCCTGTGTGGCCCAGGACATGTGTAGGTCCAGCCATTAGCAGAACAAGCTGATCCTCCTTTGTAAACTCTTCATGCGCTCAAAGGTTATTCCAGCCTGATCTGGGAGGCAGTGTTCCTGGCAGACAGGGCAACTCGAGGCCCTGCATTTAGCAATTTTATGGGTGTCCAGCCTCTACCTCCCACCCTGGCCTTTGGGGAGCCTGCACAGTGCACCTGGTGGAGCACCTGAGCCTGGGATAGAAGGGGGGGGTGTCAGGAAAATGACTTGATAATGGAAACAATTTGATCATCTCATTCTACCCGTTTCCTGGGAGGAAACAGGATCTAAATTTAACGGCCTCTGCTTCTAGAAGATTGGGTTTGTTTTGTTTAAAGGACTCCCTGGTGATTTGCTTCTAGTTTTTCCGTTGTCTCCGTAGCAATTTGAAATTGTCCTAGGTCTGAGAGCAGGCCTGTCATCCCCATGGGGGATCTTTCAGGGGCAACGTGTTCTTCATTGGATAGCAGGCTAAAAGTAGAATCTCTGGGTTTTGCAAATGTAACAGCAACCGTGGAGCTAGGCGCCCCGCAGGGAGGAGGACTGGACTCCAGGGCCTCCGGCCTCCCTGCAAATACCTGAGGGTGCTCCCAGAGGAAGCTAATAAACATGTGCCCTCGGCACTCCCCCACAGCCAGCCTCGCTGTTGTTTTTAATAATCCAGGCATCACAAACACAGCCCTCCTTATCTCCATGTTAGTGAAGCCAATTCCCCAATGGAGAAGGGCGGGGTGAAGCTGAACAGTGCATATAAAGCAGGTGTCAGCCACTTCCCGAGTACCTGTGCTCTGCCACCAAGGCAGGCCATCCGCCTCCATTACTGTGGCTGCTTACTGCTAAAATGCCGGTCGCTAGAGATTATTCTCTCTCTCTCTCTCTCTCTCTCTCTCTCTCTCTCTCTCTCTCTCTCTCTCTCTCTCTCTCTCTCTCTCTCTCCCCATAGGGTGCAGTGGTGCTCACTCCTGCCCGGGCATCCTGCCCCATGTTGGAAAACTCTGGTAGCTTAAACCACTTCTTCTTCCGCCCCCGCCCCCCACCCCTTGAGTTTGAATTTATGGCTCTGGTTTGCCCCACTGCTTCTTTCTTCCTCCTTCAAACATCTGGCAGAGACACTTCTGCTTCCCGCGAGTCAAGCATCCCTCCCTCCTCTCAGGCTACCTCTGTGAGGACTTCGTAGCTTGCCAGCCTGGTTGTTCTCCCCCCGGATCCTTTCCAGAAAATTGGCCATTTGTCTGTGGGGCACGCACGGCTGGCGTCTGCTTTCTGCCGGCTGGAACTCACTAGACTGCCACCGTCGACAGGTGTGTGCGTTGGCTGTGGCTGGAGCCGAGGGTCTCGGCTGCCAAGCAGAGCCCCCCACGACGCATGGGCACCACAGGTCTTCGGTGCCTCCCTCTAGCCATCTCTGCAGGCTCGTGAAGGCACACTAGAGTTGGAGAGGCTTTAGCTACATTTTCGCATGCTGTCTTCTCAACCTGAACGACCATCTGAACTTTAAGCAGGAGCCGAGCACAGTATCACATCCCTGTCATCCCACACTTTGGAGGCTGAGGTAGGAGAACAGTTAGTTTCAGGCCGGCCTAGGTTACACGGTACGTCACAGTAGAAGCACATAGTGGAGAAGCCACTCTACCTCACGGCTGCCCAGAAGTGAGTGAGTGAGAGAGAGAGAGAGAGAGAGAGAGAGAGTAGGGTTAATATCCCCTTCAATAATGCCATCAATAACCTAACTTTCTTCCAGTAGATTCCACTACCTCTCAACAGTACCACAGGTTGATCACCAAAGCCTTCCATATATATATATATATATATATATATATATATATATATATATATATGTACCTTTGGGGGACAGTCAAAATCCGAACTAAAGCACCCCCCGAAAAAAGGACATGAAAAGGTGCTTTTAGTTGCTATTGCTGTGTAAAACACTTAGTTGAAATGGCTGAAAACAACGATAAACATTTATTCCCCACAGTTTCAGTGTCCTCCCTGGGCAGTCTGGCCTGGGATCTCTCTGGAGACGGCAATCATTGCATCAGCAGGCTTCCGTCACCTGACAGCTTAGGGCTGGAGGAGGCTGTCTCAAGACTGTGGAGCTAATGGGCTCTTCCCACAGAGGCAGGCCGGTGCGGGTGGTTGGCAGGCGGCCTCAGATACCAGAAGCAACTTTGCAGGCCTATAAATGAGCCACACGGGCCTCTTCTCACCCGGGCCTCTCCACAGGCTCTTTGAGTATTTTTTAAGTAATGGGGCCGACTCCCCTCAGAGCAAATGGCCCCCGAGTGTGGTATAAAAGCTATGACGGGGATGGAGACACGGCTCAGTGGTTTAGAGTGTTTAATGTTCTTCCAGAGCATGCAAGTTCTGTTCCCAGCACCCGCGTCGGGTGGCTCACAACGGCCTGCAACTCCAGGGCCTTCTGGCCCCAGCAGGAGCCTATGCTCACACTAAATAAATAAATACTGAACTAAAAAGCAGCAGTGCCTTTCATTACCTAGCTCTAGGTGTTACCCACTGTCACTTCTGCTACATTTGTGTGTGTGTGTGTGAGTGTGAGTGTGTGTGTACAGGCTGGTGCGTACATGCACTTATGTGTGTGGAAGCCAGAGGTTAACTTCGGGTGGAGTTCTTCAGGATGAGGTCCACCTTATTTTTTTTTGAGACCGGTTCTCTCTGGCCTGGAACTCACCAATTCATCTAGGCTGACAGGCCAGCCAGCCCAGAGACTCTCCTCTCTCCTCTTCTTCAGGGCTGGGATTACAAGTGTGGGCCACTACATGTGCTCTGTTATGTACGTCCTGGGGTCCAACTCAAGACCTCCTGCTTGCGCGGTAACCATTCTCCCGACGACTGGGCCATCATCTCCCTGGCCCACTTCTGCTCCAGCCTACACTGGCTCCCCTTGTGCACAGTCAGCCTTGGGCCAAAATATCAAATGGGAAACTCTAGAGATTTAAATTACATGCTGTTGTATGGATTATAATAATAATAATAATAATAATAATAATAATAATAATAATAATTTGTCCACTCTCCTTACCTCTCCACCCCCGCATTCTATTTTTAAGTAGAATGAGAAGTCTCCGGGCATCCTCCATCAGCCTGCTGCTTCCTGCCTGACACATGGGTGACCCCTTGACGGACACTTCTGGTTGTCTGAGGGCCAGCATACCCGGTTTGTCACCGTAGCCAGGCTCTTCGCACCTATTTCAGTGACCTGGTGGATCACGGTGGCATGACAGTGCCTGTGTGCACAAAGCCCTTATTTTTACCCAAGAAAAGGTCCCGGGGTACAAGAGCAGCAATGCTCCCCATTCCAAGCGCTTCTTCAAGTTCAACGGTCCAGGTTTATCACAGATGTACACATTGCATACAATACTCTTATTGATACTAGCTGTGGGCAGTATCCATTGTTGAGGGCAGGGGCTTACAGCATATCCCCTGTGGATAGGGACACTGTGGTAAATAGAAGTGAGCAGTCAGGTTGATCCACGCTCAGGATGGGCAGTATGCCCCACACTTTGAAGAGAAGATTATTGAAGAATTTGTGGGCATATTTTAAATTCACGGCCTAAAATGTTTGCTTTTTATTTTTAAGGCACTGCCATAATTTTTTTTTTCTCCTAGGCTCTAGTATAAAGAATATCTTCCATTTAGTTTCTCCGTCCATTTTCCATTCCAGTCGGATGCACAGCTAAAGTGCATGCTCTCTAAGGTGTCAGGGGGGTGATGTATTTGCTGCACGCATTTTCTTCGCATTGATTTCTCACCTACCGTCCTCACCCCAGCTTGCACAGGAAGCCTCGGCTATCCCCAAGCTGGCTGCTGACGAGGTTAGAGCAGCCGCCACAGGTCTGAGCTTACTGGAAGCTAGCTGGAGCAGAGAGATCTCCAGGGCTGTTGACAGTCCGTCTAATACAAAGGCCGTTTTGAGGAACGTGACAGCTCAGATAGATGGAGTCCATGCTGGCCACGCTGGGAAACACAGATCTCGTGGTTGGTGCTATCCAGCATTAATCAAAGGGCAGGCTTGAATGGGGTGGAGAAAGTTCCATCCATCATGACTCCTGTCAGTGAGACGATGCCATTTGTTGGGAGAGGCTCTCTCTCTGTTAGTTCTTTGGAGTGGCATATGTGTGTAGATGAACTGATGCTCTTGAGACAACCAAGAGAGATTTGTCCTGCCGTGTGTGGGTGGCTGGAGCTACGGGACCAGCAAGATAAAGAAAGCTGGAGAGATGGCTCAGAGGTTAAGAGCTTTAACTACTCTTCCAGAGGTCCTGAGTTCAATTCCCAGCAACCACATGTTGGCTCACAACCATCTATAATGAGAACTGGTACCCTCTTATGGCATGAAGGCAGACATGCAGGCAGAATACTATGTACATAATAAATAAATAAACCTTAAAAAAGCCGTGTCTCTTCACACCCACAAAACTATGATGCTGCCCCACGTTTAATGAGCTCCATCAAGACAAAGGCTGTCAGGTGTGGGACTGGGTGCACCCCTGTAATCCCAATGCTAGGGAGCAGAGACAGGGGGATCCCTGAAGCTTGCTGACTATGCAGCCTAACCAATCAGCTCAAGTCTTAAAAAAAAATTAAAAAAAAAGGTAGAGAAGTGATGAAGACACCCCCCATATCAATGGAGACTCCTGGCTTCCATACACGTCCATGTGCATTTGTACCTCCACACATGCACGCGCACGCACACACACACACACACACACACACACACACACACACAGGAGTGTCATGTGTACATGGAATTCTATAGACTGCTGAAGGAGCCACCTTCTGAGTTAAGATAGCAACAATCCCCCAAAATGCAGGAGTTCCAAGTGCAGAGCAGAGGCGGGAAGCAGAGCGGTGACAACTTTGTGTTTTCCCAAGCATGAAATCTGACGCTATCTACTGGATTTTTAGCTGGCTCTTTTAAGAGGAAAAGAGACCACAGATTCAGTGAATGTGTGGTGGACTGTTAGAGCGTCACACACCCAGATAACACTCTATCCATTGCTTCTCAACATGAAGCTCAGCACCAAGGTTAAAAAAAAAAAAAAAAAGTCAGCAGCAGGGCAAGCATTTGATGAGACTGTCATCACAACGGGCTGGCTGTCCATCGCCTGACAACTGGATCAGAACACGGGGCTCCCATTTCCAGGAACAAGAGTGGTCCGTGATGTGAGCATTTCATCCTTGCCCAACTCCATGGGGAAGCTGGGATGCTTCCAAAAGACCATGATTGATTTTCTCCTCTCTCCTAAAAGTTTATTTCCACCTACACACAAACCCCTCTGTATATTCCTTCCAATACACCAACGACACCGTTTGCCACACAATCCCACCATTTCTTCTGCTCTCCTTCACGTAGAAGTTCTTGAAAGTTAGTAGGCTAGCTGGCTTTGACCTCCTTCATCTGTGCCTCTACCCCAGCAGCACCCCGAAAAGGGCTCTATCGAGGTCACCCATGACTTGTGTGTGCCCAGAGCCGACGGCCACTCCTGTTCTCATTTGACCAACGTCATCTAGCAGATCTCAGCCTAGACAGTTGGCACAGTTCCCTCCCAACACTCTTCTTTTTCTTCTCTCAGCTCTGCTTTTTTCTTGCTCCAAAGGCAAACTGGATACATCTGCTCTCCCTGGACCCCTAGAGTCAGGGCATCCTTAACTCAGTCCTGGCAGCCCTCTCTTCCTCTTCTAGACCTGAATTTCTGTTTCCTTCCTTCCTTCCTTCCTTCCTTCCTTCCTTCCTTCCTTCCTTCCTTCCTTCCTTCCTTCTTCTTTCTTTCTTTTCTTTCTTTTTTCTTTTTTTTTTTTTTTTGTATTTTTGAGACAGGGTTTCTTTGTGTAGTTTTGGTGCCTGTCCTGAATCTCGCTCTGTAGACCAGGCTGGCCTCAAACTCACAGAGATCCACCTAACTCTGCCTCCCGAGTGTTGGGATTAAAGGTGCACACCACCACTGCTCGGCATGTGTCCTATTTTATTTCAGATTGAGCTCTCCTAAATCTATAACTCGATCTGTGGACATGGTATATTTACTTAGTGACTTAATGGGAAGCCATTTAAGATATCCTTTATATCATTAAAGACATCCCTTTCCTGTGTATTTCACTCTCGGGCTCCATTTCTGTAAATGATTTCCCCACTTAATGAAGACTCCAGCCAAAAACCTAAGTGTCAACCCTTTTTTACATTCTTTTCCTCTCATACCACATCACACACACCCACTTAGACCATTACCTTAGCCCAGGCCACCAGGATCAGCTATATAATTAGACTACCTCATCAGCCACCCCTCCCCCAACCTCAAGTGTCCTTTCGGCTACAACCAATCTCTGGTTTAGGCTCATCATTGTCCCTACGAGCATTTGTCTTTGACTTCTGAATATTTAATGTCTATCACTGTAAAAAAAAAATGGGTGTGCCACAAAAGTTGAGATTTCATGGGGCTGGGCCCCATTGTAGAGACCCTTACAGAGAGCCTTCACACAAGTTAGAAGCATTACACATTGTTCAAATGCGCTTAAAAACAACTTAAACTTAAAATTTCAACAACTTAAAAAAATTACAAAATGAAAGCCACCAAAAGCCAAAACTTTCTCTCGTCCTGATAAAGGAGTTAACGGAGGAGGGCAAAGGTGGTCACCAAGGAGACAGCATGAGATGCACACTTGTTCCTAAGACAGGAGCTCTCAAGGTCACATTCAGGATGCTCCCAGTTGTCTTTGAGGATAAGGTTCACTCCTGGACTCACTGTATTTTAAAGACGGGAATGCTAGCATTGGGGATTTAGCCCGGTGGCTTAGTGCTTGCCTGGCAACATGAGGGTGTAGGCCTCAGCTCTGAAAAAACCAAGATTTCCACTAGGGTTTAAAAATGTAGGCCCTCGATGGCCTTAGCCCACTACCTCCATAGGGTTCCTCGGAAATGCTCTGCTGGCCTGAGAAATGATGGTTTAGGGTAAGCATGGACAAACTGACTCGTCTCTAGCTAAAACTATTAATGCCGAAGCTTTAGCGTTCTTGTGTAGACACAGTCATTGTGGAATTCGGGTTTTATGTTCTCTAAGAGAATGTCATTAGTAAATCATTCGGCTGGAGGGAAAGAAAAATCCTGTCCCAAGACTTTTTCAACAGAGGCAGATGCAATAAAATTGTAACACTAATGGCTAGAAAAATAATTTTCATGAGGATAGAAAACAGACTAAAAGTGGCAACCCTTAGGGCACCTAAAATCAACTTACAATACAATATATTGGGATGCCGGGCTGATTTCGAGTCTGGCTGAACTAACTCCCATGGAGACTGACTTGCAGAGAACGAATTAGAACTGGCTTTTAAAACAACAACTATATAAAACTTCTGAGATCCCAAATTGGTGTTCCAGCCCAATTTCACCACATTCTATGTTCCTGGCTACTGTCCCAGTGATCCAGTTATCAATAGGAAGATACAGGCTGGATGCATGAAATGCTATAAAGGATTGACTGTGTCCTGACTAGGTTTCTTTATTTCTTTATTATTTTTTTTATTTATTTTTTGTCAACTTGACACAAGGCATTCAGTTGAGAAAATACCTCATTGGACAGCACATCAAGGGTATTTCCTTGATTAATGACTGACACGGGAGGTCCAGCCCCCTTCCGGCAGTGCCATCCCTGGGCAGGCGGTTCTGGGTTGTATAAGAAAGTAGACTGAACAAGTCATGGGCGGCAAGCTGGTGAGCAGCACTCCTCCACGGCTTCTGCTTCAGTTTCTGCTCCAAGTTCCAGCCTCGGCTTCCCTGAGTGGACCGTGACCTGGGATGTGTTAGCCAAAATAAACCCTTGGCTCACCAAGTTGCTTTTTGGTCATGGTGTTTCTCACAGCCACAGAAAGCAAACTAAGACAGACAGCCTTTAAAATTTTTATATTCTTACAATGTTGTGATACATAGAGCAAATGAGAAAAAAAAAAACTCCTACATATTCTTCTCTCTCCCTAAAAAACACACCAATGTTCTGTTAGAACAATGAAAACAAACAGGCCAACCCCCCAAAATTCAAACACCCAACCCAGGCAGGATTTTCAGTGAGGTGTGAAGGGGGACTCAATACACCGCCTTTGACTCAGTACAGGAGGATGTTCCCCTCGAGCAGAAATAACATTTACACACAAAGCCGAAGCGTGTTTGAAATCTTTTATTAAACAGGCAATGCATTGTGCAATGGTTCAGGACACAGATGCCTAGTGGAAAAGTTTAAAAATTATTTTTGGAAACAGTCTATGAGTTGACAAACCCTGTCACGTCCCGTCCTCCCCTGCTCAAGGGTGGATAGCTTCAGGAAACCAGACCGTAGCTGCTCTTGTAAACGACATCCCTGCTTTCCCATAAACATCATGCCTATTAGTAAACACAAAAGACGATGACAATGATGGTCCACGGCAAGACAGTGGCCAGAGGCACTGGCTGATGACAAGGGACAGCCCAGACCTGGGACTCATAAGAAGTTCCAGTTCTGTTCTTAAAGGACACCCAACATCCACCTCTCTTCACTTCCATTCGCTGGCTATTGGGGCCTCTTTAGAAAGTGGATGCTGAAGACTTACACTGGTACCTCAGCACAGGAAGGAGCTTTTACGGGGTTCCTCCTGCTGCAGCCCCTCTGGCTCAGGACTGAGGCTCTCTTGTCTTCTTTGATCCACCTGGTTCCTCTCTCTTCCCCGAGCACATCATAATTCGATGACAAAAATCAATCTGAAGTTTCACAGTCTGTTTGCCATGATTTATTGGCAGTTTAAAACTAAGTGGCCCGTCAATGCAGTGGACATCCTTCATCAGCAGGCTGCCAATCTATTTTATGATTTGGGGCATGTCGCTCCAAGCTTGAGATTTCTTCCTGGCGAGTTCCATCCAGGACGGCTGATCTGTGCTCGCATAACTGGCTCTCTTCAGCTGATGCAACTCCTTCTCTGTCATCGATGCAGCCTGAGCTGCTGAAAAGGACACAAAACAAAAGCAAGAGACAAGAGTGTGGATTTTCACTAAGTCCCTTGAACAGCTTTAAATATACGTTACAGTCTCCACTGTGTTCCAGAACACACAATCCGTTAATAGGTAAATGTGTGAAGATTTAAGCATCAGGGATGGAGTGTAGCAGATTGAAAAGGCTGAGGAGCGGGCTCGGATGGTTCTGGAGGCCAAGTGAGTTGAGAATGTTCAGGGTCTAACCACAGAGCCCTGGAGGTAGGCTGCACATTGGAACAAGTCTAATACCGTCACAACCACACACTTAAAAGACAGCTTGGAAAGTTAGATTCTTGTGTCTTCAACTACAGTGCAAAACACATAAGATTTAGAAACTACTGGGGTGTCGTTCGGTGACAGAGCATGTGATCAGTGTGCAGGAGACCCTGGGCTCATTGCCCAGCAGCATTAAAAGTGAAAACTGACACATGCTACCAGAGTGAGCTCAGAATCACACTCAAAAACAGCAGAGAAAAGGGCCCATGTTTTATGATTTCATGTTCCCAAAAAGGCAAATCTTATAGAGACAGAAGGTAGGCTAGTGTTTACCTACAACTAGGGAAGGGAATGTGACAAACGGGGATGAGTTTCTTTCCAGTGTGAGGGGAACGTTCTATTCTTAGGTTGCCTGCCACCAGGGCGGCAGGACTCTGCAAATATACATAGTCTCATTGTAAGACACATCCACTGAAATGTACATTTAAAACGGGTGAATTTTAAGATGTGTAAATTTCATCTCAATAAAAGCTCCATTAAAAAAAAAAACAGCTCGACATGGTAAAAATGATTCAACAAAACAAATTTTAGCTGCAGGAAGAATTTGGATATAATGACAGCAAAGTGCTTGGAAATGCATGCCAATCTCATACCCAAGTTCTGGTGGGACAGTGAGATTCCTCTCTGTAGTCCCTCCTTGAGGCTCAGCTTTGACCCCTGCCTCTGGGTCACAGGAGGCTTTGCAGGGGTCATCAGGAAAGATTTGCTTCGGACGAAGTCACCCTGCTTCACAGGCTCCTATGGAGACACAAGAAAGACACACACGCTGCCCAACCATACAGACTCAGAGGGGGGCAAACACCCAAAATGACTTAGCTGCAAGATGTCTCTCTCAAGATGAATCATGCTGCTGGCACTTTCTGGAAAGGGCGCCCTGCACCGGCTCGCCGATGCTACCCATCAAAATGCCAGAGCTCCAACTTGCACCAGCCCCTTCCAGCCCACATGCTCACACGGTGGCTGCTTCCTTGTGCCTACAACGTTGCCTCAGTCCCAGATGGTGGACAGGAAGGATTCTATGGGAAAGCCAGACAAATCTGGTTTGGAAATCGTGTGGTGGCTTTCTGACACATGGTGAAACGGCACAGGCCGAAACGGGCTAACATTTCCCTCTTTAACTTCCTTTCCCCTGCACTACGTAGAGGTCTGCCGCCGTGGCTACAGCTAAGGACTGCATTAGCAGGAAGGGAAACAGGTCCTACTGCAGGGCAGGGTCCCTCTCCCATACAGCAGAACCCCTTTTATCCTGCTGCTTAGTGGAGGGATACAAAAGCCGAGTCACGCCTGCTTCTGAGCCACAGTGGCTTGGGCTGGTGAAAGCTGTTTTCAGCTGAATGCAGAATGCCACCCTGGGTTTCAGCTGTGCAGCCCCAGGTGAGGAATAAGGGAACCCAGCAGGCAGCGGCAGCAGCAACAGGGGTCATTTATCACTGCACAATGAGCTGAGATGGATCTGGTGCCGGTGTCACTGCATGTCTAAGGGGAGACGTCATTCTAACTGTCTTCAATTTTTTTTTTCCAGAGGCTGAGCCGCGTTGCCTAGGAGGCCAGAGCACAGCGCCGTCTCCACTGTCTTCATAACAGCCCACACAGGCAAAGAACGGGCAGATTGCTGCTCTGTGGGGGCTAGAAGCTGACATGCCGACTTGGTCTCCCTGGTACTCACGCGTGTGTCAGCAGTCACTGTAGGCACGGGCTCTGTGATGTTCACGCGGGATCCCTGCCATCACCACAGTGCCTGCCCCCACCCCACCCTGCCAAGACCCCCTCCCCCTTGAACTCCACAGAAACAGTCTTTGCTCTCAGCACCTGGGTTTGCTTTCCAGTTTCTGTCTTCAGGATCCGTGACCCAGACTTGTCTTCCTGGGTGACAGGCAGGTCTGGGGCTCCTCTTCGCTTCTGCCGGGCCATGGTGATCCAGGGTGGGGTGGGTTGCCCACCAGCCCCAGGACCTGTAGCAGCAGGAGGCTGAGCCTTTTCTGGGATAGAGGCAGTAAGGGAGCAAGGTTAGGTACACAGTCTCACCCCACAACTTCTCTCCCACACAAGGAGTTCTGTATTGCCTTGGCTCAGGGGGCAAGGGGAGGTGGGGTTGAGGGGTGAAGTCTAGGGAGACCCCGCTTTCCCTTACTCCCTGAGCCAAAGCCTCTCTGATGACATTATTTCTCTTCTTCGGCAGACTTTAGTTTTTCTAAAGATGCCTCAAAGAGATTATCTCCTCCGGTTTGAGCCACCAAAAAAAAAAAATTATATGTAACTGCCACCTCAACATGCATTTTAAAGCAATTTCTACCAGAGCACTCTGTCTAGGAAGAAATACAATGTGTGCACAGAGAAGCTATCTTTGACAGTCTTCATTTGGGATCGGCGTCCTAACAACATTCCCTTTGCGGGATGTGATGCCATGTCTAAAATCATTTCATGCTTCATTCCTTACGCAGAGGCCCGTTATCACCTGACACAGGAAATGCTAGGTGCCCGCATGTTTAACAGACTGGATTTCTCTTCTGCCTTCCGCAAAGTCTTTAGAGGCTCCCTGGGATTTTCTTTTTTCTTAAAGGGTTCTCTTTGCTCTCTCCTAGCATTTCTTTACCCTTAGTGATCAGGGGTTCCCTATGAACTCTCTTCTCAAGGGTCGTGTGTCCCATTCCCCCCCCCCCCCCCCCGCCCCACCCTATCCAACTGTGTGCTGGCTAGAGGCAGCTGCCTCACTTGGAAAAAGATGAAAAGTTCTCTCTGGGTTTGAACTTAATTCTCTCAGTTGACAACATATTCGGGAACAGTTCTGATTAAGACTAAATTCACAACCAGAAGACCTTGCCATTCCAGTTTTAGATCGGAGGTAGAGGAGTAACTTGTTGAGGGCCAGGGCAGCCTCAGCAGATCTAGTGTGTTCCTGGTCTCCCTGCACTCCGGGCACCTCTTAGCCCAAAGTCTTTATGCCATATGCACTTGAGTAATTTCATTCGAGCTAAAAGATTTTTAGATTTTGATCTAAATTTTTTAAACTGAGCATGAAGAGGGCTGGGCGGATAAGCGGTTAAAAACACTGGCTGTTCTTCCAGAGGACCCACAGGTGACTTACAACCATCTGTAACTCCAATTCCAGGGGTTATGACGTCCTCTTTGGCCTCTGCAGGCATACACATGGCGCATAGATAAACATGCATGCAAAACACTTGTACACATAAATAAACAAATAAATAAATAGATAAATAAATAAAATGAACAGAAAAGTTATATGGAACAGCATGTAAGGTGAATTGGTGTAAGAGGAGGCCACTGAGGGAAGCTGGGACTCTGGTGATGGATCAAGGATGGGGCCTAGTCGACTAGACCCAAGGCTGACATCTCAGGGGGACTGTGACAACTCATATTTTCTTCCCCAGTCTTTGCATGGAAACTGTGGTCTTGTACACAAAGCAACGACATCAAGCTTGGCGGGAAGCAATTTTTCCTTTCCCTGTATCAGGGTGTGCTGACAGAATTCTATTCTAAGCACAGGGGGGTCATCCACCGAGCTGCCCGTCCGTAGGGTGGCAATGTTTCCAACTGTACGGTTGTGTGCCCATGTATCTCCGTTCACATGCCGACCCTCAGGAGTCGGTGAACCCTGCGGCTGCACCTGGCTGTGCCAGGATGAGACAGGTGACCTACTCGGGCAGCTCCACTAAGCACCAACCTGGGCAAGTGGCCAAGATCTCTCAGGAGCCATTTCTTTCCCTTCTTGACTCCTAGATTTCCCCCAACTTGGACACTTCCCACAATGCCGAGCCTCAGAAATGTTGCGTCTCTGTCCCAAGTAAGTCTGGGCAGAGCTGGGTGGCAGCCGTTCTGCTCTGTGACACGGGTCTGAGTGACCTCCATGGCCTGCACCCTTGCTCTCTGCACTCGACAGCCACATTGGCTGGGTCTGTGCTCTACCTGGGCTGGGGAGGGCTAGAGAGGGGAGTGAAGACATGGGCCATAGACAGCGTACGGAAGCCTTCAGGGGCCAAAGAGCTTCTAAGTGACAGCTGAAAGCATGACCTCTCAGGGTCAAGGTTGCATCATCAAATCTCTTCTGGGATTAAAATCTGTTCAAAAGGTCAGTCCCAAGAAAAACATAGATGTGGTGTCAGTTCAAATAAAACACTCCTTTGTTTATCTTTCTGCCTCAATAGACAGGCCTTAATTTCCTGGGGATTTGGTTCAAGGCCTCTGATACCTCAGTTCCTTTTCCCTGAATGAGACAAGGGCTTTAGGTTGTCAAGTAGATCTGCAGCCAACACCCCCGGAGCTGAGCATTTCTTTGACTGAGGACCAGAAACCGCATGTTGGAATTTGTGTGATCCCTTTGCTGGGGGTCTGGGAGAGGCTGACTCCCCACACACAGCTGCCAGGGAAGGGAGCAAGATAATCTGCCTTAGAACAAACCCAGACCAACACTTCCAGATGCTGAAGTGCTGCAGGTGTGGGAAGCTGGAGGCCACCACCCCCACCCCCACCCCCCACCCCACCCCCGCCAGCTCATCCCAGACAACCCGAATGCAAGGGAGAATAACTTCTGAACAGAGGAAATTATCATTCTGTGATTTAAGGATAGGATTCCATCAAAGGAGCAGTTGATAAATTGGTTCGTTTTTTCAAAATTCCTTCCTCCTCATTTACATACTCTCTTCCCTCAAGATCTATTTGGGGAAATTTATGTGTAAAGCACTAATCCTCAAGACAGCCTGTCCTGGGGCTGGGTGGAAGGCCTCAGACTAGCAACACGCTTCTGGGCAGACAAACCCCCCTTAAAGGGGGTGTAAATGCGGGTGTAAAAATTCTGCAAGACCACCTGCCAGCTACACCTCCCAGATTCAAAGAGGTTCAGTGAAGTCATCCTCCACCTTCCCCCCCTCCCCCAGGGCCCCAGCACAGCACTGGGCACCTGCCAGATGCTCTCCCTTCCAGTGTGTGCTCAAGAGTTACTTGGTTGCTGCTGGCAAATAAATAAATAAATAAATAAATAAAGGAAGGAATAAATAAATAAATAAGTAAATGAATGAATGAGTAAATAAATAAATAAATAAATAAATAAAAACCAAGCATTTTATTGATTTCTGTTTCCTAATCTCTTTTGGAAAATGGGGAAACTAAAGACAGCAGGCTTATGGACCCAGTGTCCCCTAACATTGTAGCTGAGCTGTGTGTTACTCAGAAGATCTACAAAAAGCAGCTTCCCCAAGTCCTAACCACTGAGCCATACCTTTGACATCCGACCTACAGACTGGCAACACTGTCCCTCGCTTTGATTCGCTCCTTTTTCTTGGGTTTTGGTGCCTATTAAAATTCAGACATAAGAGCCGGGCGGTGGTGGCGCACGCCTTTAATCCCAGCACTCGGGAGGCAGAGCCAGGTGGATCTCTGTGAGTTCGAGGCCAGCCTGGGCTACCAAGTGAGTTCCAGGAAAGGTGCAAAGCTACACAGAGAAACCCTGTCTCGAAAAAAAACCAAAAAAAAAATAAATAAATAAATAAATAAATAAATTCAGACATAAGGTACTGTTTTGTTTTTGTTGTTGTTTGTTTGTGTTTTGTTTTTCCAGAAAGAATCCTTGAAGTGACCAGCTGAGGGGCCGGGGGTGAAACGCGAATGGTGGGCCCCGGCCCACATGACACCCGGCCGGAAGCTGAGCCTAGAAGCTTACAGCTGTCGAGAACACAGTCGGTGGATGGGAAGCCACGAGCTGGAGTTTGTGAACTCCAGGGACTCCCTGCCTCTTTGGCTGAGAAAATGAGGCAGATGTTCTGCTCGCGGAAAACTTGAAACAGGATGGTGTCTTCACTTCTTAAAAACTTGGTGTATGCTCTCCTCCTTGAAGCAACAATCTGCGTGTATGTGTGTGAGCGTGTGTGTGTGTGTGTGTGTGTGTGTGTGTGTGTGTGTATACAAGTTCACATGCATGTATGCACATAAAGGCCAGGGGTTGACATCAAGTGTCTTCCTAAATCTCTGTGCACCTTACTTTTTGAAATAGGGTCACTCACCTAACCTGGAGCTCACTGATACACTGGACTGACTGGCCAGGAAGCCCCGGAGTCCTCCAAGCCCCAGTGCTGGGATAATAGGCAAATGGGTGTCGGGGATTCGGTTCAAGTCCCCATGCTTATGAAGCAAATACTTTACCTGACTGAAGTCATCTTCCCAGGTCCTAAACTGTCAATGTAAAAATGTATATCCACAGCTCATCCCCAGGTTTTAAAACTGTCTCTAGCAAGAAGAGGCCTGAGAGTCTCACTAAGACCTCTGATCTGAAGTGGATGTATTATCAACCATGTCTCTCAAGTGGTTGAAGCCAGAACAGGGGACGGTGCCTTCATACCCCCGCTCAGTCCTGTCTGCTGGCTTTTCAGGTCCTCAGCTACAGTCCTGATCTACACAATGGGCGTGGGAACTACAGACAGGTGCTAAGGGAACCTCTAGGGCAAACGTGGACCTTGTGTCCTGGGGATATATAGGATCTTGTGTTTACTTCAGGGTTTATATTGGGTTTCCTGTACGAAGGACTTCAGCTCTGTGTAGCACGAATCTTAAAGGTCTTGTTAATAAAAACAAACCCAAGGCCAGTTTTTGGGGTGAATGCTGGGAGATCAGAGAAGCAGAACAAGCCATAGCTTCCTCACCTCTCAATTCCTCAGTTGATCCTGTTTCCTCAGGCTGGAAGCCTCTGTGTCCTTATCCAAATAGATCTCAGTTGAAGTGCTTCTCAAATGCCTAAAAGCTTAACCAGGCTCTAGTTCCTCGTCCTCACGCCTCAAATACCTTTCTGCTTACTGCCATCACTTCCTGGGATTAAAGGCTCATTTCCTGGGATTAAAGGCATGAGTCACTATACCTGGCTGTTTCCAGTGTGGCTTTAAACTCACAGAAATCCAGATGGATCTCTGCCTCCCAAGCCAAAGGATAAAAGGCGTGTGTGCCACCATTTTCTGGCCTCTATGTCTATCTAGTGGGTGTTCTGTCCTCTGACCCCGGATAAGTTTATTAGGGTGCACAATATTTTGGGGAACACAATATCACCACAGCTCTGTGCTGTGGGATGTCACATATGCTGTGAATATGTGCTACAATGATTGGTTAATAAAGAAGCTGCTCTGGCCTATGACGAGTCAGGATATAGCCAGGCAAGAAATCCAAGAGAAGGACAGGAAGAAGAAAGGCAGAGGCAGAGAGAGATGCTATCCTGCAGCCCAGGGAGCAGCATGTAATGGCACACAGGTAAAGCCATGAAATACGTGGTGATAGATAGATGAATAGAAATGGGTTGAGTTTAGTTATAAGAGCAAGAAGCTTGAGCCATAGGCCATGGCCATACAGTTTGTAATTAATATAAGCCTCTGAGTGATTATTTTATAAGCGGTTGCAGGACCACCAGGCCAGGCAAGGGGCCAGGCGGGACAAGAGGAACTCAGGACCCGAGAAACTTCCGACTACAGCTCTGTTCTCAAAACATTCACTGATCTGTTGTTTGTCCTGGTTCACAGACCACTCCTGGTCAGCATACACTTGTGGTCTTTGGTGGCTTTGGTTCTGTCCAGCAGCCTCTGGGCAATCTTATAACTCAGGCTTGCAGTGTCTGCTGGAGGCTTTATCTCAAACTTCTGAGCATTTTGAAATCAGGCCAGGGTTTTCCATAAAGCAAGATCCCACATAGCATAAAGCTGTGTACTAGCTCCAACTCTGGATGAAACCACTACCCCTTCCTTTCTCATTCATCAGACAATCAACGCTCATGGCTCACTGACTCCCCGTTTGAGGATGCTCTCCTTGCCAAAATGCATTCCCAATCCTGGATCAGGCACTTGTATGGTTACCTGGAGACATGTACTCAGCAGGAGAAAAATCTGAGTTTCCCCGATGAGATGCAATACGAGGACATTCTGCCTTCTGTTTTCAACTCCCGCACTGTCCACGTGTCTTTATTTAGTGCCACGTGTTTGGGCTTTTTCTTGGTGTTTTCAGCGTTTTATTTTTACACAGGCTCTCACTGTGTAGCCCGGGCTGGCCTGGAACTCACTCTGTAGATCAGACTGGCCTCAAACACACAGAGATCCACCTGCCTCTGCCTCTCAAGTGTGGGGTTAAAGGCGCACAGCACCACGCCCAGCTGTTCTCGGTGTTTAAAAATCACACCAAGAGCAGCGCCGAAGTGCTTGCTGTCTGGAGTTCCTAAGTGCAGGATGGTTACGCTGTGCCTTGCCATATGGCACTGGAGAGTGTGTGCTAGAAAGGCCCTTCAGTCCCGAGGTACCGTGCTGTTAGCTGCGAGCTCAACCCTAACAGATCGAGGATACATATTAAATCAGATGTCTCTGGACAGAAACACACAGAGACTGTGACAAGATTATGTGCCGACAGGCTGATTCTGAGACCAGACACTCACAGGAGCCTCACCTAACTGAAATTCACCGCTTGGCCCAAATATCATGTGTGGATTTTTTCTATGCCTATATTACTCTTCAATAAACAGTGAGTACGAAGGAGAGGACTGGAGAGATGGCTCAGGAGGGGAACTGCCTTCTGTGCCAGCACGAGGACCTGAGTTCAGAACCCTAGTGCCAACATCAAAGAGCCGGATATGGGGGCATGCGCTTATAATCCTAGTGCTGGGCGGGCACAGATAGGATGAACCCTGCATCTTAGACCAGGCTTGCCCCATGGGTCAGGTCGAGGTTCCGTGAGAGACCCATTCTCAAAAAATAAGGTGGAGGAAGACGCCCCATATCTACCTCTGGCCTCCACATGCACACATGGGTACACACACAGGAACACAAACACATGCATATGACACATTAACACACAAAAGTAAATACAAACTAGAAAAGGCAACCATAAGATCAGCAGGGACTCACTAGGTGCTAGACACTGGCCAGGAAGGGGAGTCTAGCTTCCTGCCCACCCAGAGAGACAGGGCAGGCCTTCGCCTCTGAGCTATTTCCACAATGCCACGAGGAAGGGCATCGAGGGACATTGAAGGAAGTCCCCTCCCTCGCTGGCATCTCCTTCCCATTCTCTTTACCCCCTCAGCCTCCAAGGCACCCTGGGACCTGGCTCAATTTGTCTTTTGATGGCTGTCCCTCATCCCACTCCCTACCTCTCAGGATGATGCCTACCATGTCTGAAATCTCTTTCCCAGCCACAGGCAAGGCCACAAGGACCACACTGTCCTTACCCTGTGACTTCCTCTCGGGTCAGGAGGCCCAGGCAGGAGCTCCTTGCTTACCTCTGCTTCCTCGGCCCCAGGCTTCTTGTGGTTTTAATTTCCAACCACAACCCAGAAACTCACCTTTGCTTGACCTACACAGCTTCTCTCTCATTCTTCAAACCCACAAGATGGGAAGGAAAAAAAACCCAAAAAACAAAAAAACAGCCTGTCAGGCTAGTAAGATGGTTCTTACTGCCAATCCCAAAGACCTGACTTGACTCCCCCACCTCCACCCACCAGGACCTAGATGCTGGAAAGAAAGAACCATATCCCAAAAGTTGTCCTCTGACCTCTACCCATGCACCATGAGACAACTGCCTGTTCATATATGCACACATATTAAATAACTAAAATGTAATGATTTCTAAAATGTCCCTCTAAATGGTCCTCTTCCGGGATGGGGAGATCTGGTGGGGATCCAGCTAATTCTCCCCCTTTGTGTCACAGTCAGCCTCTAAAGGAACTTCACACTCCCTCATCCGCACAGGGCACACGGTCAAGCTGCAGTACACAGAAGGAATTCCCACAACCAAGGGCCTAGTTTCTGGTTTATTTGTTCTAGTTTGTGGTGTTTCAAAGCTCTCCTGCCCAGAGGAGAAACTGTGTTGAGAAGGTGTTCACAAAATACCAAGTGATTCACATCTGAGTAAGATATGTGGAGTGAGGCCAGGAGTCTGGCCATCCATGTGCAGGTACATTTGCTGGGGGCACCCAAAGGCAGAGATGATCTGTCAGATTCTTTTCCTCTTCCAAGCAGAGCTAGCTGCTCAATGCTTGGCCAGGCAAGGTGAGCAGACAGCCCAGACTGGCCCAGCCCAACAGCTACACCTCACAGTGGAGCCCCTGGGGAGCCAAGGTGAGTTGTTAGTGAGGGTGCCAGCCCCAATGAACTTTGTTTTTTTCAACTGCCACCAACTGTGCAATTAAAATTAGTCTCTCAGCCAAAAGCGATGACCCAAGCCCAGCTCTCAGGCCAGAGCCTGCAGGTCTCTGTCACCTACCTCAGGTGGAACTGGGATCTTGCAAGAACACAGGATGTGGGGACAATTACTTGAAAATAATTTTGAGCTGCAGCAGAATAGTGAGGAGAAAACTATTGTGTTGTATGACACCTTCTCCATACAACTGGAAAGACGCACACATGCCTTCCAAGAGATTCCTTGCCCCGTCCGTCCTGAGGCTATCTAAGAACAGCTGGAACTCCATGAGAACTACCTCCAGTAGTCATGAAGGAGTAAGTAGTCACTTGCAGGGATGGCCCTTCTCTGCAGAGTGAAGATCTCCCTTCTATTACACACTGGGCCCTCCCTCACCAAGCACTAACAGGTGGGTAAGGTCTCCCCACCAAAGAGATGGCAAGAACTGAGTTCCACTCGTCTTTGCTTTCCAGAGCAGCGCTGTGAGCCTTCTGTCTCGACAGCAGAGCACCTGACAGAACCAACTTAAACAGAGGACGTATTCAGTCTGGCTTCACACTGTCAGGGTTTCAGTCCACTTGACCTTGCTGCTTTTTGGCTTGTGGTGGGAAACAAAAGCCAGGATGGTAGAAGCTTGTGGTAGAGGAGGCCTGTTCACCTCATGGGAACCAGGAAGCAAAACAGGGACAGGAGGGGACCGTGGTCTGAATAGTCACTTCAAAGTTTCACCACCGATGACCTAATCTCCTTCCTCTAGGCCTACCTGCCAAAGGTTCCTCGCCTCCCAAAAGGCTTACTAGCTGGGACCAAGTCTTCAACACATGACAACACAGGGGCCTTTGAGGGACATCCAAGATCCAAAGGCTAGCAGGGAGAGTGCTCCAAAGGACCGTCACGACCCTGAGGTTCATGGAGTCAAGTGACCTTCCCAGGATCACTTTCCCAGGATGGTTGGTTTGGAATGTCAACAGGTCATGACAATCATCTGAGGTGTGTGCCTCAGTGGGGGAATTGTCTACATCAGGTTGGCCTGATGTGGGCAAGTCTGTGTGGGACTGTCTTACTTGCCTTAAAGGGTGTGGGAAGACCCACCCCAAATGTGGGTAGCACCTTCTGCTAGCGGCCCAGATAAAAAGGACACAGAAGAAGGAGGAGCATTACTCCACTTACTCACTGGTTTTAGAAACCAGTCCTTTCTTCTGGGCTTCCAACATGGACTGAGGACAAGTGGCTTTCTAAGGACCTTCCGGGCCTTCAGAGGGGTGCCCCTGAGACACTCGGCCTTGTAGACAAACCAACTGCTGGTTCATGGCCTCTCTGGTATGAGGCAGCCACTGCTGGACGAGCCAACTGTTGACGCACCTAGCCTCAAGGGTTTGGCCTTCCAAGTGTGCTGCTGCTAGTGTTCTGAAGGTATTGTGTAAACCAACTTCGCAAACCCTTTATTCCTCTAGAGACCCCTAATAGCTGTGGCCACTGTGTTACAAAGCTGAGACGTGAACACAGCCATTCTGACTTCTGATCTTCACTTAGAGAGCCACACGCACCCCATATTCAGGGAGATGGTCCCATAAATTTCTAACACACCCACTTCCTCCCCATTGAACTTTCACTCTGAGTGACTAAGAGTTACTCCACCTGGGCTTTGTACTGTCTTTGAAGCTGGTAATTCTACGCCATGGAGGGGCTGTGCACTGGAGAATGTTCACCATTTTCCTCCCCTCACGCCACCCACTTTTTGACTTTTGACAATCAAATCCATCTCTAAAGATGGCCAAACACGCACAGGAAGACAAAACTGCCCTAGGGTGAAACCAGAACACAGTCCCTGAACTGAGTCAAGTTGAGTTTCCTGTTCCCTGGAGGCCAGGTGTCTGAGCTGGGGACAGGTTCCTTTCTCAACAGCTGCAGGTCCAGAAGGAGTGGGAGAATAATAGAGTTCTTTGTTGACTGATGCCTGCTACTATCACACTGGGCTTGTCCTATGCTTGACAGATGTCCAGAAAGGACTCTGGAAAATTCCTGCCAACTTTTAGGCCTCTTCGGTTTCAGCTGCTCCCCAGAGCTCTTCTGTCCTCTTGGTAGCTCATCCAAGAGGGCTTTGAGGACACAGCAAAGTCACAGGGAAGCCTTATCAGCCAAACGTCTATGAGCAGCTGGAATTGGCCACCAATCTTCCCAGGTGCCCAACTACAGGGAAACACATGCCCAGCTTCCCATGAAGTTTCGTGGTATCTCCTCGGAGACTCAAGAGTATGGGAAGTGTCCACTCCTGTCCCAGTCTCTGCCCTGGGGGATCACAGAGCTGTGGCTGTGCTCGTCATAGAAGGCCCTACAAGGTCCCACAATCCCCACTTCTCAGGGTAGGTCGGTAAGTGGGCCCTGAACTGCTCGGCTCTGTCTGATGCCTCCATCTGTGGACTGGCGCCTCGGCCTGAGCAAGGATGAGGAATCCTCACCATGGTGTGTTCTATGTCTCTGAGACGAGCAAAGTGGCACTTCCTTGGGAAAATAGCTCTGTACTGGGAAATGACGTCACATGCCACAGGTAAAATGCCTTTGCTGTCCTGTGTTCCCAAAACCCACATTAGCAACAGCCTCATTTACACAAGAAGAAAATACACTCTGGGAAACTCAACTGACTCCGGAGAGCAAACCCTCCAAATCCATGTTGCTCAGGTCAGGGTACTGTGTGTGCTTCATACAGCAGAGGTATGTGAGACTGTGAGAGCCTGGGACCCAAGGGGAGGCAAATGATTTAGAACGCAGGATTGTTGTCTCTGGCCCTAATCTAAAAAGCCTCGAGTGCCTGACCCAGGAATTACAGCTCTACTCCACATGTGTTGGGAAGGCATGGAGGATTTGTAAAGAGGGACACTCCATGGTTAGATGTGGGATGAGAACTGGAAGGGAAGTCAGGTTGATGATGGGGGCGTTCTGTGCTGGGGTCTAGAGTGTAGTGGGAGAGTACCTGCGTAGTATTTGCTAAGCTCTGGGTTCAGTTCCCAGTGCTGGGAAAACGAGTATTGCTGTGGGGCTGAGGGAAAGCAGCAGCAGCACTTCCTGTGCAGATGGTTGAAACTCACTGACCAAGCTACACAACGTCACCGGTATTTTTCTTCCTTCAGGCCAGGTAGGGGTGGGGCACAGATTAACCAACCTCACCTAAAACCCGGGAGGTGGTGGCTGTGGGGAACCGTCTCCACTGCGCTGAAGTCCAGTGCAATCTAGGACTAGGAGGACAATCTAGAGTCACCTAGTGAACAGCGGACAGGAGTCCACTCTGGGGAATCTGTCCTGGAGAGCCACAGTGTGATTCAGAAGTGAAACTGGCCGGTAGCCACAGAACAGTGACTGTCGTAGTTAGAGTTTCTATTGCTGGCATAAAACACTATGACCAAAAGCAACTTGGGGAGGAAAGGGTTTATTTCAGCTTACATTTCTACATCACAGTCTTCCATCATCAAAGGAAGTCAGGGAAAGAACTCGAGGCAGGAACCTGGAGGCAAGAATTAATGCAGCGGCCATGGAGGAGTGCTGCTCACTGGCTTGCTCCCCACGGCTACTCACCCTGCTTGCTTATATCACCCAGGACCACCAGCCCAGGGGTGGCACCACCAACAATGAGTTGAGCCCTCCCACATCATTCATCGATGAAGGAAATTCACCAGACTTGCCCACAGGCCAATCTGGTGGGGGCATTTTCTCAACTGAGGTTCCCTCTTCTAAAACGACTCTAGCTTTATGTCAAGGTGACCAAGAGGGAGAAAGATTCCAAACCAGCACAATGCCCTTCACCAGGTGGCACTCACAGGAGACAGTACTTCCAACAATGGGGTCAAGCCACTCAAGCTGGTCATGACACATGTCCCTTTATTGTGGACTTCAACTATCAAAGGGCAAGCCAATAGGAATAGCATGGGGGAAAAAAATCATTCATGTGCCTATCCTGGTTATGTTAGAGCCACAATTGCGGAGTGTGTGGGAAGGAACAGGCACGCGTCTCTTTGTGGTGGCTCTTTGTGTAGGGTGGGATTAGACGACATTCAGAGAAGGGTAGGGAGGAGGCTTTCTTTGTGTCTTGTATATTTAAAAGTTATTTTAAACTTTACATACAGTAAAATTCTCCCTTTTTGCTGTTAAGTTCTGAGCTTTAACATATGCTTAGATTTTTAAAATTGTCATGGATAGGATGCAGACAAGGGTTAATACGCTAAAGAATTCGCTTGTCCTGCTCCTGCGTGATAGGCTCTCCAGCCACCTCTGGTAAGATCCAACCTGTCTTTTTTCCCCCGATTTCATTGTCTAAGGAGCATGTGGGAGGGGTCACTGTGCTAGGAGGCTTTCAAAGGTAAGGAGACTGGGGAATCTCTATCTGAACTTTTCCTCCACAGTGAAACGCCCCCATTTCTGAGAGAGTCACAGACACAGGAAGGGCCAGGAAACAGGTCAGAGGGCTAATAACACTCTCAGGAAAGGGCTGAGGAGGGAAGGTTAAGGCTAAAAAAAGAACCTAAGTGTGAGCAGAGATGACTTTCCTAAAAAAAAAAAAAAAAAAAAAAAAATCAAGATATGTGTTGGGCATTCTTCCAAAAGAATCAAACTAGACCCAGGAGATTGACTCCAGGCCTTTGGGCATGCGAAGTGGTCCTGTTTTGTTTTTGTTTTTATTTTTAATTAATTAATTAATTTATTTTTTGTCAGCTTGGCAGACACTAGGGTCATCTGGGAAGGGGGAACCTCAACTGGGAAAAAGCCTCCATCAGATTGGCCTGTAGGCATGTCTGTGGGGGCATGTCCTTGATTGATACAGGAGGATCCAGCTCACTGCGGGCAGTACCACCCCTGGGCAGGTGGTCCTAGGAGGTGTAAGAAAGGTAGCCAAACATAAGTCTGGAAGCAGGCCAGTAAGCAGCTTTTCTCCATGGCCTTGAAAGGGAAAAATCAGTAGCCATCTCGAGAGACGCCCCCCACCCCCACTCCTGCCTCCTCTAAAGGTATTTGCTGACCAGCAGTTTTAGAACTGACCAAAAGTTGAACTCATGGGAAGAGAAGGCTGACACAATAAATCTATATATCCTGGGCTTGGTAAAACAGGATATGGGGAGTAATGGACTCGACTGACCAGAAATTGAACTTATGGGGAAATAGGACTGGAACAATATATCTGAATGTGTATATCCTAGGTTCAGAACAGCAGGACATGGGGAGTAAAAAATTTATGTCTCTGTAGATACCCTGAATCCTGTTAGCCATCAGTAACCTCATGCTTATAGTTCAGCCAGTAACTTCAACGAACTACCTCACCCCTAGCCCCCTGGTCCAATTCCAAGCTGCATGTAAACCTTTCCTATATAAACCCCTTAAAGTGAGTGCTCGGGGCGGTCCTCCTCCACCTGCTGTGTCAGATGTTGGATGCATGGACCAAGCCCTGGACTTTTTTTTGTTGTTGTTGTTACTAAAAAAGCTCTGTGTGCTTGCATCGGATATCAGCTCTGTGGTGGTCTTGCTTGGGGGTCTTGCGACCTGGGCACCACAGCCTCTGCTTCCATTCCTACCTCCCAGTTCCTGCCCTTCCTGAGTTCCTGCCTTGACTTCCTTTAGTGATAAACTGTGATCAGGATGTGTAAGCTCAATAAATCTTTTCCTCTATAAGTTGCTTTTGGTCATGGTGTTTTATCAGAACAATAAAAAGCAAATTAAAGCATGAGACATAAATCTCTCTATCCCCT
Source organism: Peromyscus leucopus (assembly GCF_004664715.2). NCBI lineage: Eukaryota > Metazoa > Chordata > Mammalia > Rodentia > Cricetidae > Peromyscus > Peromyscus leucopus. The sequence goes on from NC_051084.1 coordinate 38,967,337, forward strand.
TAAAAACATTCCTTTGAGGCAGGGTATTGCTAGACTGTAGTGGCTGGCCTCCATCTTGCCACTGGCTTGCCCCTGACTCTCAGTAGCTAGAATTACAAGCATATGCCAATATATCAGGCTCACAGCAAGCTTTTTCTGTGTTTTAGAATTTTTCAAAACAAGACACTACCACCTTTTACAAACAATTCCTACCATATGTGTGGAAAGCTGTGTTCCTGACCTGTAATTTAGACTCCGAGATGGATTGGTGTAACAGGACAAAGGATGGTGTCTTGGAAAATGAACAAGCTGGCTAACCCTAGGCCATTTTCCCCTCATGGCAGATCAGCGAATTGTGGCTCAGGTCTATAAAGAGGCCTGCTCTGTGTTGAGGAGCATGCACACGTGCGTGTGCACACACACACACACAAAACTGCGCTTGTGTAACTACTTCTAACTACTTCATGGTAGCCTCCTGATGTCTAGCCCTTTGGCAGACAGAGCTCCTGGACTCATTACAGTAATTCCTGTGCCTCTTGCCCTCATCCCACGGCTGAAAAGTTTACTCCTCCCTTCAAAGGGAACACAGGGTGTGGAAGGGCCGGGTAAACATCTGTGCTGGGGACAGAGCAGCCGGAGACATGGGGGCAGCTTAGAACTGTGTACCCACCGGGGACACTCAACACCCACTTTATGGCACACACCTGGGAGGGGGGTGGAGGCGTGGCAGCCTAGCTGTGAACTCTGGGCAAAGTCCCTGCCAGCACCAGGGAGTCCATAGCAAGACTTAATTATCTGTAGGAAACAGATGAACATGGCCATTTAAATCTTTCATTATCTATATGTTTTATGTGGGTGAAATTGCCTCCAGCTGCTTTAGTTTTGGAACAGTGAGGATGAGTGTAGAAGTCAAACTAATGAACGAAGCCACAGACAGAGCTGCGGAGTGTGGGGACAGTGTGGGGACAGTTTCACAGGTGAGCCTCAACCACATAGACCTGAGATTCTGCTCTGGTCTGTCTGAGGCAGCCTGCAGACCCCCAGGTGGGGTTGAGGAGAACGGGACCAGGCAGCGTGCTAGTCCTGACCCCTGTCTCTCACATCTCACCCTCTGGGCCAATGGGTTCCTAACAGACTGTGGCTAATTCCTATTCTTTTCTATTCTTAGGAAAATACAAACCATTCCCCGTGCTGAGTAAAAGAACCCAAATGCATTCACTTTGGGAACCAGTGGCTATTTCTATGGGCTGGAAAATGTCAATGTACACAGACGAGCAAGCTAGCTCTATTATTGAAGCAAGGTCCTCACAAAATGAAGACAGTTTCACCTTCTATGTAAGTCAGAGCAACACACAAAATACAAGATTCACTGCACACCATCCCAGGCACATTTCTTTATTTATTTAGGAGACTGGATCTCATTACTTAGGTCAACCTGGTTTCTGACTCATAATCCTCCTGCCTCTGCCTATCCTGGACATTTTATAGTGTCAAAGAGGTCAAACGTAATTAAGGGGCCAAACATTGCCCCTCCACCCCAAAGCTTCTCCCCTTTCAGCTCTAGCTGTGACCCTGAGTTCTACGCATTCACTAGGCCCTTGAGAGACATTTCCAGTCCCGGACCATGGAAGCAGATGGTGACGATGTCAAACTTTCACCTACAAAGCAATTCTCCTTGCTATTAAAACAGCTTCTGAATCGCTCTACAGCTGCCTCAATGACACACTGAAAACGTGCAGAGCGGATCATCACCTAGGACTTGACCCTCCCCTCAAACTCTCCATTGACACAGTGGCAAGGAAATCATCACAAATTCATGACTGAGCCAATAGGCTCAGGGACCAAGAAAGCTACCCTCCCTCCAAGGTGCTGGGAATCTTCCAGCATCCCCTAGGAACTCAAAGTGACTTATATACCTAATGCTTTACTAACTTCTTACGTGGACACAGAAAACATCAGTTTATCTTTAAGCCTGTGTTGATGATGTTTCCTTGAGAGCATTTTTTCCTGTGTTTGCATCTGCTTTTTCAGGGTTCTGGATTTCTCAAGAGAGGCACCAAGCTTGGCTTCCTCTCTGTCCCACAGTACGGTACTTAAACGGACTCCCGGACTTACAGGAGCTTCTTAAAAATAGAGGGAACATTTTAAAATAAAATTTGCCATGGAAAAACTGTTGCTAAGGTTCCCAGTCTCTCTGTTAAATGCATAAGTGTGTATGGGGACACACACACACACACACACACACACACACACAGAAGACCCACTAGTTGTATAGTTTTATTTTCCATTAATATCGTAAGTCTGCAATGAGTGGCTTCTATAATTGGGTTGCAGACACTCACTTCCAACAGATTTCTTTTGATCTGGAGCATCATAAATAAATCAAAGAGGGATACAAATCATATATTTTGTCTCTGTTCATCTTAAAGACCATCTCCTTTAAAGGTTATTAAAGAGTGTCCCAAACCTAACATCATCTCCCTTAGGGGACAGGAAGCAACAGCTGACGTTCTTATGACTCCAATCATGCACAGCATGATTTCCACGTGAGGCGAGCTGCAGAGGCCCGATTAGGGTAGGGGAAGAAGCTTTTCCTTAGGGGATAAGGTCAGAAGAACTCTTACAAGCCAGAAGGAGATCAGGCCCAGGGAAAAACCTGCATCAAAATTAGCACCCACGTTGTCGGCTTGCTGAGACCCAACATAGGAGAAGCATTTGCATCACCCATTTAGAGCCTGGGAGTATTCTGCAAAATCAGTTTTTAGATTTTCTTACTGTGTCTATATATATGATTTTTCTCCATCACACAACATTCTGGTATTGGCCTGCCTATCTTCATTATAGTCCCGATTCCTTTAAATTGTTTATTTTTATTTGTGTGTATGGTGTTTGTAGCATGTCATGTGCGAGTCCAGGTGCCTGCAGAAGTCAGAAGAGGATGTCAGAACCATGAATCACTGAGCCATCACACTAGGCCCGCTACTGTGGTGCTGGTGATTGAACCCCAGGTCTGTGTAGGCATGAGTGACAGCCTCGGCTTCCTCTCAAACACGTCAGCGGATCTAAGAAAATTTGATTTTTCTTCCATTTGTCTTTGTACTAAGGTCCGCGCCTATCTGTACCGGTTTCGTGAGCATCCCAGGAACACATTCCCCGCAAACACTGTTTTCCCTCGGACCCATCGATTCCCAACAACGACCTTGGAAGGCTCTTACCAGCTCCCTGGTGGGGCGACTTCTCCTTCCTGGGCTCGGGAGGCAGGATGACCGGTATGAGTCTCTCAGATTCCCCGGGGCTGGCATCCAGGCCTGCAGGTGGGTACGGCAGGGTGAGGCTCGGCAGGAGAGGCTTCCTGGGCAGGGGTGGCTTGGTACTGGGCTGCTCAGGAGACCTGGACTTCCCTTTCCCTTGCCCATTGGGGGACCTGGAACTTCGCAGTGCAGGGGCAGCCCCGGCATGGCTCTGTTCATCCTTGGGGAGTAGAGTCAGACCTCCTCTCTCCAACCTGACTTCGGCGCTGTACCTCTTGATGGCTTTCGCCTCCTGGGCAGAGCCGTCTCTGTACTTGAGCGAGAGCGAGGTGGACCGTAGCTTGACTGGGAAGGGGCTCTGGTCCTCTCCAGGGGCTGGCTCCTTTACACAAGGATCAGCATCCTGGAGGCTCTTGCTTGGTCCTGCCTGGCCGGCCCCCATATCCCCTGAGACTTGAGGGTCACCACCCGTAGTCTTTCTGTCCTGGGGCTCTGGCAGCACCTGCAGGTCATCAAGAGCCGCCTCACTCCTCCAGGCAAGGCCACTCCGTAGTAAAGGTGCACGGCCCCCTGCAGGCGCATGGCCGGAATGTTCCGGAAGGCGAGAGCTGCTGGCCCGGGCACGCGCTCTGCTTGAGGTCACGGAGAACCTCTTAACGCTGCGCTGTGGCTCAGTACTCCGCTCGCTCTTCTTCCCCAAGGCTGCCTTCTCTGGACCCCCTGATGTCGCAGCCTGTGCAGGCCTGGGGCGGGCCGGGGGTACAACTGCTCTGTCCTGGACTCCAGGACTGGGGTCTTTCAGAGGTGACTCTGCGGGGGACCCACCGGAGGCCAACGCCTTGTGCTTCAGGCAGCTCTTGGGTACCGGTGGGCTTGGGGAAGGGGCTGTGGAGGGCTCCGTCCCTGCTCCCTCAGGCCTGGGTACCACCAGGGTCAGCTCCTCCTCCTTCTGGACACTTTGGTCCTGTCCCTCTGTATCTGAGGGTGTCTCCAAGTTGGTGTCAGCGACAGTCTCAGGAGTTGGTGACTCTCCCTTTGGAAGTATTGTGTCCCTATTGGGAGGTTCCATGATCTCTTTGGGGGGTGCCATGTCTCCACTGGAAGGTGACATGTCTGTGTCTGAAGGTGCCATGATCCTCTTGGGAGGTGCCACGTCTCCCTTGGAAGGTGACATGTCTCCCTCTGGAGGTGACGTGTCTCTCTCTGGAGGTGACATGATCCTCTTGGGAGGTGCCACATCTCCCTTGGAAGGTGACATGTCTCCCTCTGGAAGTACCATGATCCTCTTGGGAGGTGCCACATCTCCCTTGGAAGGTGATGTGTCTCTCTCTGGAAGTGCCATGATCCTCTTGGGAGGTGCGATGTCTCCCTTGGAAGGTGACATGTCTGTGTCTGGAGGTGCCACGATCCTCTTGGGAGGTGTCACATCCCCCTTGGAAGGTGACATGTCTGTGTCTGGAGGTGCCATGATCCTCTTGGGAGGTGTCACATCCCCCTTGGAAGGTGACATGTCTGTGTCTGGAGGTGCCATGATCCTCTTGGGAGGTGTCACATCCCCCTTGGAAGGTGACATGTCTCCCTCTGGAGGTGACAGGTCTCTCTCAGGAGGTGCCACATCTCCCATGGAAGGTGACATGTCTCTACCTGGAGGTGCTATGTCACCCTTGCAAGGCGACATGTCTCTCTCAGGAGGTGCCATGACCCCCTTGGGGAGTGTTGTATCTCCCTCAGGAGGTGTTACATCCTCTTTGGAAGGATGAGTCTCCCCTTCAGGAAGTGCTGTGTCCCCTTTGGGAAATGCTGCGTCTCCCTCAGGAGGTGCTGTAGAGTCCTCTTCAGAAGGCACCATGCCTCCCTCAGGGACATCAGACGGTGGAGTTTCCGCATCTCCAGAACCACAAACCATCTCCTCAGATACGCTCTCGACTAGAGGACTCAGGCCTCCAGAGGAGGGCTCTTCCTTCCGGCTTTCGCCGTGGGGAATATGGTACGGAGAACCTACTGGCAGAGATGGGGTTTCTGGGCATGGAACTGAGACTGCCATGGGCTCCGTGACCTCTGGCGTAGCCCGGCGGCTTGAGGGTTCATCTCCGGGAGAACCGCCCTCCTCCATGCTGGCACTGACTGCCATGCTGTGCTGTAGGCGAGCCCGCCTGGCGCAGGCCCCTCCTCCAGGGAGCAGCAAGGGTCCAAACTCAGGCCTTCTGCCCAGCATCAAATCCCGCTGCCCAGCACTGGGGTGGTCTTCTGTATTGACCCGGAGTAATCGTTTCCCTTCATATTCTTCCTCCTCCAGGGTCCATGACAGATCACTCAGGGATTCAGACTGTGCCCTCTAGGAGAGAACAGAGGTGAGAGACATCCACACTGCAGCAAATACTAGAGCCTGTCCCTGCTTCCTCTAGGACTAAATGTGGTTTAGGAAACACGGTGGTTCTCAAAGGCTGATGCTGGAGTAGATGTCCACACACAGATCTCTTCAGCTGCCTTAGGAGTTCACATGGAACCTTGGTTCACAAACTCAGCAGATCTAGGGCAGCCAGGCCCTCAACGTAAAGGCAACTCATGCAGCCAGATATGTTATCACAGCACTCGGGAGGCAGAGACAGGCAGGTCTCTATGAGTTTGAGGTCAGCTAGCCTGGTCTATATACTGAGTTCTAGACCAGCTAGATCTATACAGTGAGTCTAAGTCACAAAACAAATGGGTGCCTGCCTGCCTAGAGCCGGACAGAGGGACTAGGACCAAGATAGAGCGACGATCTGTCCTGCTTTGTGTTCTTTGCTAATTCTGCTTCACTCTAGACTTATGTGAGTGAGGAGTGGATTGCCATTGTTTTTTCACTTGGGGAGCCTGGAGACCAAAGGCATGGCAACTTTGGTCAAGACTGAACTAACTAACTGTTAATAGGAATCCCAGGTCAACAGGCAGTCTCTCTCTCTGGTCCTGGGCTGTGATACCAAGTCGTCACACAGTATTGCTCTCCTGGGTTGTGCCCTCATTGAAAAAAAAAAAAAAATCAGATAGTTTTCTTCAAAAGTTATATTTGTATCACGTCAAACACAGTGAATGGTAAACCGCAGGATAAAAGCCAAAGATTTCAGTCTCACATTCTGTGGTTTTACATTCATGCCAAGCCAGGACCCTTCCACTGTGCCAGATGCTGCCTCCTGCTCTGAACCTCCAGAACATTCTACCAGCCAGACTCCCTCAGTCTTTACTTCCTGCAGATAACCTGCCTGAGCTAATGATGCTTCCTTTCCTGGCTCTCTAATGCACCCAGAATCCACACTGCCATGTGGCATTGTTTCTTTGGAAAGGCCTCTGGAATTTAGATGCTGGCCTGGCTTCCTCTTGGCTGTCACACACTTAATTCTCCTCTCAGGAAGAAAATGAAAATCGAGGCAGACACAGGTCATGCAAAAGCAGTATGTGAACATGATTCAAAGGTTAAGGGTTGATTATTGCAAAACGTTCAGGACATCAAACCTTGGGAATCATTCAGGTTGTTGCATTAAACAGTGCTCTGTCTTGTCTTCTAAGGTAGGAAACGTGACCTTGGGTACGAAGGCGTTGGTTCTTGTTGATGATACTGTATTTTTATCTGTGTGATGCTGGGGATCAAATCCAGGGCTTTGTGCAGTGAGGCAAGTGCTCTAACCCCAAGCTACATCCCCAACTGCTATTTTTAACATTCCCAGCTGGCATCTGCTTGCTAAAGATCACAAGAAGTCTGGGATGTCTGTGACCATACCTAAGCTCATTTCTGCCAAAATGCACAATTCTCTTCTTTTGGATTTCAAAAGAAGTTGAAGGAAGAAATCTACACGAGAAGTCTGGCCAAAAGCTGCAGGTTCTTGACTTGGTCATGTCACTGGTCTTTTGCCACTATTGGAAATTATTGATATGGAGGGCTCAGGAGGACATGGGTCATGATTGGAAACCATCCATCACAGAACCCAGGCCAATTCAGCAGACAGCTGGGGATCCAGTCTGGCTAGAGCACCTTCCAGCTGAGCTACTGGCAGCTACGGAGGTGACTATGGTGCGGGGGTGGGGGTGGGGGGAGGCACACAGCAGGAAGAAGGCTGGCATGGGGTGTACCGTCCAGAGGAGGGAATTGGATGCTGAGTAGAGCCCAAACGGTGGAAAAGCAGCTCCCGCATAGCCTAGGACCTCTGGCTAGTAGTTGCATTAGGGAGGAACTCAGTCTCCCCATCACTGCCAGGGTGCACTGTGCCTACTCCATCTAGGCCCCCTCCTGGGCATTTCCTCCTTTGGGGCTTCACAGTGGTTTGGGACTCTGGAAGCATCCTGAGGAAACAGAAATGCTCAGCCTGTACCAAGACGAAGAGTCGGTTGAGGCTAGCGGTACACCAGTGTCATCACGCCAGGAGGCAAGTTCCACGGTGCAGTGTGCAGCAGTCCCTGGGCAGAGGACCCTCCAAACCACGGGCAGCAGGGTCTCTGTCTGAGCTCTGGGTCATGCATTTGGCAGCTCTTCCAGCCACCAGACCAGAACTAGTCATCCAGTCTCAGCGCTCCTATTAAAATGGAGTTGACAACATTCCCTCTCCCTGGCACTGCCTGGCTGGGCCTGAGGACCGAGTGGTGTAAGGTGTAAACCTTTACAGGCATTCTGCTCCAACTACAAGTAGAAGTACACCGAAAGCACGGTTCTGTTAGCATGGGTGGCAGGACAAAACACTGACAACTTCTCCTGAGGTGGGGGCTGACCAGCCCAGCCAAACATGTTTCAGCTTTGAAATAAATATCAGCCTCGATAGCCAAGGTTTCACTGTGCAAAATAGAGGGTTTTTTTTTTTCATTTAATAACAACACTATTCTTTTTTTCCTTGTTTTGTCTTTTTGCATTTTTGTGTGTATTTTGCATGTGTGTAGGGTGTCCGTGTGTGTATATGTATGTCTGTACATAATGTGGGGGGCACTCACCAACCTAAGACAGAGCGCCTTTGTGGACTGGGCAGGCGTCTCCATGACAGGTAAGGTGACCTGCTAACATCCCACACAACCTAAGTCAGAAGCTCATTTTTTAGTAAAAGGGGGACCTGTAGGGTCCTGACCCCTGTTTTGGGTAACTGTTGCCTTGCTTGCTGACCTTGACCTTGATATCCTCCCTATGCTAATTCCCTCCCGGGTTCCACCCTCCTGAATGCTTAAAGGAAGTTCCTTGTCTGTGTATCCTGCATAATGGGCGTTAACAGCTTAGATGCAAGATTGTAAAACATAGGTAGCGAACTTTTGCCCTCCAGGGTCCTCCCATTGTGCTGTAAGCCTGTATTTAAGACCTCTTCTTCCCTCCTTCAATAAACAGCATCTGGCATTAAAAAAAAAAAAAGACTCAGAGCCTTAATGCCATGGAGTGGAGAATTTAGGCCCTAGCGACACAGCGGTGAATACCCTAGCGAGGAGAGCAGCACGGATCAGAAGGGGTTGCTGTGGGAGCTCCGAGGATGCCTGTGTGTTGGGGCTTGGGTGAGACAGAGAACGCAGTCCCACATGCTATGGGGGAAAGTAGGCTGCACTGTCGAGCGGAGCCTAAAGAATCATGAGGTCTCTATAGAAGTGTCCTGTGGCTGATCGGCAGCTCAGGGGGCAGTGTGTGGCCCCTTCCACCCCTGGAGTAAGGGAGCACCTGAAAGCCTGATCTGGGGCAGGGGGAAGGCCTCTGTGAGAAGAGGAGCTTTAGGACCCAGAGCCAAGTGGCTGTGGATACTGAGGGGCAGACACAGCTCCTGGAGTGAAGGAAGGGGCAGTGGGGACCAGCAGGAAAGTGTAGATACCCCTGAGAACTTGAGAGAGGCACGCCTGCTCTCTACCAAGCAGGGCAGGGGAAAAGAAATAGGGAGTTTAAATTAAGGACCAACCGGGTTTCCATGTTTCCCCAGGCTGACTGACATCAGATTTTTGTTGTAGTTATTTTACAAAATGGTATTCCAGGGGGAAGGCAAGTTCAAAACTAAAGAGAGTTTCAGCAATGTTGGGGGGTGGGTGGGGGGCAGCAAGAAGGGTTGCTACTTAGGGCCATTCTACATGAGTTCAGGCATGTCTGGGGTTCTTGGAGTTCCTCAAGGTCCCAGAGCATGTGGCTCTATACACTCATTGGACACAATGAATGGATCCAGGTGCCTCCGGTACTGATTCGGGAGAAGTCAACCTGGTCAGCCTGTGTTTACAAAGCACCTCCCACAGGCCAAACAAAAAAGTCACTCCCTTCAGGAAGTCCCCGACACACCCAGGTGGGCCCTGCTGCTTTCTCCAGCTGATGCGCCTAGCTTGTCCTGAAACCTTCAACTCCTGCAACTGTGTCTTGAGGAAAGGGCAGGGGAGACGTTACTCTATAAGTCCTTCTCAGTATGAGAGGTGACTCTCCTTGGCCATGTCTGCCCTGTCCCCTGCCCTCTAGAGCGGAGGCATCTAATCCCTGTCAGGATAAGAGGAGTGAAGGAATGGAGTGTCAGGCTTGGCGCATGACACCGTGGATTCTTGGTCTTTGTAGCATGAACAAATGCATGCAAGTATTAAGGTCTGGGGAGGCTGTTTATGCAAGAGAGAGATGCCCGATTCAAGGTGCAAAAGATGAGCAAGACTAGCGTCTACAGTGTGGTTTTATCCACCATGGAGGCGCTCAGATGGCCGTGCGGCCAGGCAGTGGGCGGGGCTGACATGCCGGCCCGCCCCACCCCTACACAGAGGAGGAAGGCCGATTACCGAAGACAGGCGCCTCATTTTACTTGATCTCTGGTTGCGGGGCTTAACCAGGAGCTTGTGTTTAGCTGCAGAGTTATCCAGGCAGGAGGAGATTTCTGGAGGGTGGCTGAAGTCAGCCACAGGTGCCAGGCTGCCATCCAAGGTCCGGGAGGAGACGGCGGCGGCGGCATCGCTCGTGTGGTCAGGAGACTGTGGCCGCGATGAGGACACCAGGATCTTCACAGTACAAGGAACAAACACACCAAGCATTAATTTAGGGACAAAGGGCGGAGACTGCTGTCCTACCGACCCCTCTTGAGTGCACTTCTGTACCTGGGAGAGAAGATTTCCAATTGGCTCTTGACCGGAAATGTTTTAGAATACTCCTTTAGAGCAAACGGCTGGGAGTTCAAAGGGTGGGGGCCAATCCTAAGGCCATGGGAACAGGGTTCTTGAACAGGAAGACTTTCCATCGCTACTTTCACCAACAAAACAGAGTAGCCCAGTGTCTCCAGGGGTGGAGGGACCTGCTGATTTCATCCAGCCGGGACTGTGGCCCCGCAGTGAGATCTCACAGGAAAGCGCTGAGCCCCCTGCCCAGCCCTTCTCCTGGTGCTTCCTTTGTTCATTCTAAAGGGTCTCTAGAGCCTCCCAGGAGCCGGGCTTCCAGCTACCATATGGTGAGCTACAGATGTGTTACTAGTTTACACCTCAGTGGGGAGGAACTGACAGTCAGCAACAGCAAGTGCGTTGCCATGGGGGAAGGGGCTTCTGGCAGCCAAGTGGAAGAAAGAGAAACACCCTAAGACACCCGCCCATTGAAATATCGTGCCCTGCGCTACTGAGTCAGTATGTCCCACCCCACTCAATACAGCAAGCCCCGCCCCACTGAATCAACAGGTCCCGCCCCACTGAATACAGCAAGCCCCGCCCCGCCCCACTGAATACAGCAAGCCCCGCCCCACTGAATACAGCAAGCCCCGCCCCACTGAATACAGCAAGCCCCGCCCCGCCCCACTCAATACAGCGAGCCCCGCCCCATTGAATACAGCAAGCCCCGCCCCCGCCCCACTGAATACAGCAATCTCCTTTGGGAGTACAAAGGTGTGTTTCAGGGCAAAGCATGGACGTTATAGCACACGCAGCCCTGATGAGGAGCAAGACACAGAGAATCTGGGATGTGCTGGACTTGAGAACACTCCTGCCACCTTTAAACAAGCAAGCAAACAGATAAAACAAAACAAAACAAAACAAACAAACAAACAAAAAAAAAAAAAACCAAAAAAAAAACCCTGCACCTTTCTATTGGAGCACTGGACTAAATATTAGTGCTATGTTTATATTTTCTGTTTGGTTGTTGAGATGAGGTCTCTCGATGCAGCCCTGGCTGTCCTGGAACTCAATATATAGACCGGGATGGCCTTGAATTTACATAGATCTGTCTGCTTCTGTCTCTCGGGTGCTGGGATTAAAGCTCCATGCCACCATTCCCAAATTTTGGTTTCCTATGATGATAGTAGACTGGATATACTATCAAATAACTGGTAAAACTACTCAGAATTCATTTTAAAATATAAAGTAATAACCAGAGGAATAAAAGATTAGGTAAGTGCTCGCCCAGCACAAGTGACCCCCATTTGGCTAATTAAAATCTGTGCACTGCAGTGGCCATCGGGTTTGGAGCTGAGTTCCATCTTCAATGAATGAAGCTGCTCCTCCTGCCTGATCCAGCCAATTGCAGACAAAAGCAGTTGCTGTGAAAGTCAGGAGCTCAAGGGGTACAGGAAGTCAAAGATGGGTCAGCAGCAGCTTGCCCGCAACAGGAATCTCCTCACCACAGAGCCTGGCACACACAACCATATCTAATCTGGAAAAGGGATAATGGAAATGTACTCGGGGGTGTTTTAAGGCACTAACAGGTGCAGTTTTAACTCCACAGAGTAAGGCGACTGGACAGACAACCTTCTTATCATCTAGCCCTTCCTGAAGTTGGAGAGCAGGTGTGGGTAGCCTACTGCCCCTAGACCCAGCTCTTATTGTGAGCAGGGATGTGCTTACCCTGAAGCCAAATTCTGGGAATAATTCTCTGGGCAGTTCCAACCCTAGAGCTGGTTAAAAATCAGCCACATCCCAGTCTTGACTTTTCATTAGTAATATTCTGGGAGCTCACAACTACAAAATAACAACAACAACAACAACAACAACAACAAAGACAAAACAAAACAAAACAAAAAAAAAACCCCAACCAGCTAGTGTGCGCATGCAGGGGAGAGAAAATACATGTCCAAAGTCGAGAGGCTACTGAATACAACTCCAAGCAGTCCAGAAGTGGTAACTCTACAGCTTCATTGTAAGCAACGCCCTGGCCAGGCCAGGGGTGATGTGATCCAAGTACACCCAAGGCAGGAGTGCTGTACAGCTCTCAAACACAAACTCTGTTCTTTGTTCTTCATAGGTCAATACAATTTGGATCATTTCAATTCCGTCTGCCCTCAGCAAGAATGCTTATTAGTATGGGGAAAATGGCCATCTGTTTTTATCATTTATATATGAGTACATTACATGGATGCGAATGTTCTTACCACAAACCAAAATGGCATCATGAGCGTGCTGGGGTGTTTATTCATGAGATGGAGTCTATGGGGAGGGCAGTATTGAGGATCACTTCTCCAGTGACTACAGCCAGACCCTGCTGGTCAAATTTTCATGGGCTGCCTTGTTTCCCAGAGGGTCCCATGTGACTTGCCCAAACCAACAGGTTTCTTCCGTTGTGAATGGGACATAGAGCTGAATGCTATTAAGTGTTTACTGTTGTTCACTGTGTCCTCTGGCCAATGTCGTGACAGCAGGAGGAGGCAGAGGTAGCTAGTTCCTTTTCAGTGGCATTCTGGATCTGGGCATCTGCTCAGACAAGACAAGGCACAGAGCAGATGGCACCTGAGTGACCACACAACCACACGACATGATAGTGCGCAGTCTCCCTCATTCACGGAGATCTGGTGGGGAGACATGGGGGGCCTCCAGAATTTTAGCAACGCTTAGTGACAGGTGGGATGGAAACGTTTAGGGGCGCACATATTGCACTTGCCTTTATAGCTGGGCTTGGACCCACATCATGCAGCAGGGACATCTCTGGGGGGCTCCGGGGCAGTCCGTCATCCTCAGAGCTCATACCAGTTTCCTCTGCCCTCTTGGTAGGAATGCCTCCTGGAGGCGGCGGCCCCAGCTTCACATTACATTGTATCTTTAACTAGGTTGAAGGAACAGCCGTCATTCTTAGCATTTTCATCAATAACACCCAGCAACAAGTCTTCCTGCTCTGATTCATTCATTCGGGAAATAACGTCAGCACCCTTGCATGACGCAGAGCACCGGCCTGAATAATTGCCTGTCCCCAGTTCCCTCGCTGATGTCCTTGTGGATCAGGCACTCACCAACAGTGCATCCGCATGTGACTAACTTGCCTGCCGGAGGAGAACTGTGAAGACCCTGTGACTCTACCCTCGATTGTATCAAACTGCTAAGCTGAAATCTCTTAGGGACTTCTGGGCTAATTAACCCTGGACAGACAGCCAAGGGACAGTGCCCAGCCAACACTTACCTGCAAGGCCTTGATCCGGTCACACACATTTTCTTGGGAAAACACCCGCACGGGCCGAGCAGGGTCCTGGCCCGATTCAGGAAAGAAAATACTGTCGTGTGAAAGGGCGCGGTTACCCAGAGTGCCCCTGGACTCCCTAGGATCAAAAGAGTCACTGTGAGCTTTTGCCCACCTCCATCTGTCCCTGATCCTAGGGACTTAGAGGGAGAAAGAGGGTGCATGAGTAGCATGTCCCATAAGCCCTCCGTCACGCATAGTTAGCAGCTGTCTATTTGTCCGTGTCCTTGTCAAACACTAGTCAGAACACTCTACAGAAGATATTTGAAGGTTGTAGGAGATTTTTTTTTTTTTTTTTTTTTGATTAGTGGAAAAAAACAAAGTTTGATGAGGTGTGAGGTCCAAGACAGCAAGCCTTAGAGAGGGAAGGCTGGTGCTGGCTGGGTCCTGTGGGAATCTGTCTCAGATGTCCTGGGAGGGTGACGTTACGGACTGTGGGCTAAGCTCATGCATGTGTAGCCCCACCATAAGCTGGAGGCTGTTGGCACAGCAGCATCTCCCCAAGATGGTCCAGATCACACATCTATGGCCCATTTGAAACAAGAACTGCCGGTCTCCAGAGATGGGCCCCTGTTTGATGATCTGGCATGGTTTGTGTACCCTACCACTGTGCTTGTGACCCGAAGTATGGCAGCCTGGCTCCAAGCCCAAGGACCCAGATTTGGAACTGAAATCACAGGACACTCATAAAATGCTCTCAGAGGATGTGGGAATTAGCTGTCAGACTTCCCTAGCCTCCTAAATAATAGGTGGAAGGAGATGACTGAAGCCACTGGTTAAGGAAGGAAAGCTGCCTCTGCATGCACGGGACATCTTGTGCACACCAGCCCCACCCTGTTCTCCTTGGGCATCCTGTCGTCTATGGGGCACAGGGGACTCTGAGGTGTGGCCCGTCCCACTGCCTATCCAACTGTGTTACTAGTGAGCGCTCTATTGAGCACCCCAGCTCAAAGGTGTTTCCTTTCTAGGCAGCAATAGCAAGCTTGCAAGTGGAAATCCAGAGTGCCCAGACGGTGTATCTTCATAGACCCTCAGAAGGACTCAGCCCAGAGAGCACACACTAACAGCAACTCTCAATGCTAAAGCCATACATACACACACCAGATTTACTCCCTACAGTCAACAGCCTGGGGCCACCCCCTAGAAACCACAACTACTGGCCAAATACCTCCAGTCCAGATGTAACTAGCCAGATGTAACTAGCCAGATGTAACTAGAAGTAAAGGCAGCAGGAAGAGGAAAACCCACCAGAGGCCACAGGCACATGGTCATTCATGATTGCAGTATTATGTGTGTCCTTCAGCAGGTTTCAAATCAGAGGAGCTATGGTGTGTGTGATGGAGGGCTGGGCAGGTGACCGAGGGGAGGAGGACTCGGAACTGGCGTGGGCGTACCAGAAGACACTGAGTGGAAACAGAACACGTGGGATAGAGTGTGGCCCATCAGCTGTGTTGAGTGGAGGGTGCGTATATATGTAAATATGCGGTGAGCATGTGCACATGCCTGCTAATAACTTTTAAAATAAAAAAGAAATGGTACCTGGAAGATACATGGGAGTGGTCTCTTTAAGTGGGAAGGACAGAACTAGATGGGGAAACAGGGTCAAAGGTAACAACATTTTCAATTTTGTCTTTGGAACTATTTAATGTGTTACACAACTGGACACAAAATCAATCAAAAAGGGAAGTCTCTAAGACTAGGAAAACAAAAACAAAAAAAGAAGCCTAATTTTCTTGCAGACATGAGGGCTCATGCTTGCAATCCCAGCAATGGGGAGGCAGAGGCAGGAGGATCCTTTTGGGAAAGGGGAAAGAGAAGTTACTCCGCTGTAGAAGGAAAACAGTAATTTTGTTAAAAGTCCAAGGTTTTCAGTCTAACAGGAAATAGAATACGAAGAAAAAAAAGTAAAAAACTTCATCTTTCTTGGAATTGGAAGTGTCAGTGAGTGAACTGCTCAGGATTCTCTTAAAAATAAAGCCATTTCCTACTTCAACCCACGAGAGGTCTACGAGAGGCGATGGCCAACTAGCAATCATGGCCACTGAATCACGACCACACTGTGATCTCCGAGACAACTTCACATTAAAAGGAAGGAAACGTGGTTTGTGAAAACGATCCAAGCCAGGAAATATCTGGCATTAGCCTGGAATCACTCACTGCCCAGGAAAGCAAGGGGCCTCTCCGAGATGGCTGGGCTCGTGACCAAAGGGCCGGGGAGCTAATCGGAAGTGACCCTTGATAGCTCAGCGTGAGACAATGAATAAAGACTGCTGTGGGTCAAAGCTCACCAAATATATTCAAAGTCAGTGTGTTTGGGGTTGATACGCGGCTCGGTCGGCAGAGTGCTTGTCTAGCATGCGCAAGGCCCTGGGTCCAATCTGCAGGACCACATAAAAAATGGTTGCGGCAGCACACACCTATAATCCCAGCATTCTGAAGATGGAGGGAACGTCAAAAGTTCAGGACTGCCCTTGGTTACATAAAGAATTTGAGGCCAGTCTGGGTTACATGAAATTCTGTCTGAATAAAATAAAATAAATAAATATTTTTAAAAAACCAACTGTGTTCACAATGATCCTTTAGTGGGGGAGGGGAATACCTAATATTTTGGTTGCTATTAGAAGGTGTGAAGGTATCAGGTACTATTCTGGAAGTGGAGCAAACAAGCATCATTCTGTTTTTTCCTGAATAGATTGTGTTTTAGGCTATCATGAAGTTGACAAAGGAAAGCTATTTTTTAGTTCAAATTTATTTAATTTACATGTATATAAGGGTTTGCCTACACATATGTACAACACATGAACACCTGGTACATGAGGAGGTCAGAAAAGGACATTGGATCTCCCGGAACTGATGTTACAGATGGTTGTGAGCCACCGTGTGGGCGCTGGGCACTGAACCCGGATCCTCTGCAGGAGTTAGCAAGTATTCAACTGCTGAGCCATCTCTCCAGCCCCTGACACAGGACAGTTCTTCACAGAAGAAACTCCGCTAGCAAAACGTACAGAGAATGAAGGCTTAGGAACGCCCACAGTTTTGCACTGAGGAAATGGACCGTCCGCATGTTAACAGCATCAGGCGGAGGTTGCTGTAATGTTGACACTGATCGCCCAGGATCCAGCGCTTAATTGCAACGTCGATAGAGATACCCAGAAAGTATCAAGCAGCTCAAGCTCAGTGTGCCCCTAGGGTTGTGGTTCCCAACCTCCCTAATGCTGTGACCCTTTAATACAGCTCCTCATGGTGTCGTGAACCCCTGCCCCCAACCATGAAGCTATTTTTGTGGTTACCTCATAACTGTACATTTTGCTACTGTTATGAATCGTACCGTAAATAGCTGAAATGCAGGATGTCTGATAGGTGGCCCTCCCAAGGGGTTGGGACCCACAGGTTGAGAACTGCTCCTCTAGATCACCATGAGCTCCTACAGAATTGGGAGGACCCAGGCTGCATAGCTCAAGCGCACTGGGAGCAGATGCAGAGAGCAGACCGTTCTGTAGGCAAGGGGATCCAGAGGGGGCTGTCACCCATGAAGCCAGCACCAAGACACCCCAGCACAGGACCTGGACTGCCTATGGCCTTGTAGAAGTTGCTGCAGAGGCTGGTGGCAGATTCTCACAGAGACTAAAGGAAGGGTCTCGGTAAGTACAGGTAGTAGGTTGCCATAGAGGCCAGAGGGGTTGAATCTCGGAGCTGGAGTTAGGCAGGTGCGAGTCACCTGCTGAGAGCAACTCAGGCGCTCTGCGTTAGTAGTCTGCAATCTTAACGGCCAAGCTATCTTCCCGCCAGCACCCCACCACCATCGTCCCTTCCTTATTAACGAATGTCAATCACGTTCCCACCAGGTGCGGGTCATAGGCAGATATCAAGGGTCCTCCTGTCCCCACTTTCCCTGGGTTCCTACCAGAAGGAGCCTTTCCCCAGAGCCTGGCCCTCTGGCCACGCTCCTGTTTGTGGCTGGGTGGATCACTCCCAGGTTTGTTTCCGAACACCAGGAGGTGGGGGATGGGCATTAGAGTTCTCCGGGGGCTAACCAGGACCGCCCCCCCCCCCATGCACCCCCACAATGGCGCACAGTCTTACAAGGTACCCACGTGCCCACTCTGCTTCTAGCTAGCTCTGGGCGGGGAGGGGGAGGGGACGCAAACTCTGATCTTCCATCTTCGGTCATCTAGTGCCACCAAGTGGTCAGTGCAATTTCTCTGCCTATGGAGACAGGCTGCCCCGCCCCCGTCTCTGGAGCACTATGGTTCTCTCTGGCATTTGATCCTGAAAGGCGAGTCAATGTGTCAAAGATGTTACAAGCTGCCTTATCTTCTCCTCAGTCCAGAATATGACTGTGGGGGTAACGGGGGCAACATAATTGCAGTGTGATAAAGCACAAGTTAGAAAATCAAAGTTCTGCCCAGGAGAGCTGCCTGAGTGTCCATCCCCAGAGCGTCTGCATTTATTAAACCCAGACAAGAAACCGTTTTGTTTTTGTTTTTTTCTCCATCTGCTGGCCTTGGTCTGGCGCATGTGCCCTTATTCGATCAGTCAGTCTTTAAGTCCAGAGAGATGTGTGTTCCCCATATTGTGTCCCAGGTCCTTGAGCATTCTTGGTTACATTAAACCAGAGCCCCGCAGCCCAATCCTGCCCTTTCTGCCACGTGATACTGGGCAGGCTCCTAGATTGCTTATGGCTGATTTTGCTCATTTCTGTGATGGTTCATGGCATTGTCTCATACAGCTACTGTGTGCTTAACAAACATATCTGTTTGTGTGTGGGGGGGGGTGTTAGGTTGGTGCACACATGTCACAGTGTCCAGGTGCATGTCACAGGGCAACGTTACATGGTAGTCCCTGCCTTTCAGCCTGTTGTTCACCACTGCCCCTAGGCCAGCTCACCCATGAGCTTCTCGAGAGTTCCGTCTCTGTCTCCCATCTGGCTATAGGAGCTCTGGAAGTATAGACCTACATGGAACCATCTCCCTAGGCCTCACTGTAAACTTAGAGGTTTTTAGATTTTTAAAATTTTATTTTACACATGAGTGATTTGCACATACGCACCATATGTGTATGCCTAGCACCTTTAGAGGCATCGTGTACCTCAGAATTGGAGTTACGGATGGCTGTGAGCCATAATGTGGGTGCTGAGAACCAAACCCCAGTCCTCTGCAAGAGCAACACGTGCTCTTAACCACTGAACCACCTCTCCAGCCCCAGTCACTGTGAACTTTTAAATATTCATGGCACCCAGCGGGTAGAACTACACAATCAGGATTCCCCCACCTTCCTCCACCCTATGTTTGGAAAGTTAATAAATGCACCACATACTGAGAAGCTCCTAAGGGGATCACCCAGGATGGGAGGAGGCTCAGGAGCCTGACCAGTTACCAAGGCACTGAAGTAAGAGTGCTGGACATCTCCTGTGCCCACTGTCCCCTCCTCCTTGAGGCTCGCAAGCCAGATGCACGTGAAAGCAACTTACTCCAGCTCATCTTCGGAGTCATAGCCCACCGGCCCCGACTCGATGGGAATGACCTCACTCTTGGCCTGATTTTGCTTCCAGGTGCTGTTTCCTGTGGATGAGGGCGATTCCTTTCTCTTCTTCTTCCCAAACAACTTCTTAAATGTTTTAAATTTGGATTTTTTCTTTCCTATACAGATGAAAAGAAAAAAAAAGATTAGCAGGAGTGTGTGTCAGAGCGGAGGCATGTGATGGGCACAGGTAACAAGAAATCAAGGACTCAACGTACCTCAGAGAGAAGCACATGACCTATAAGGTGTGCACCTCCCAAACAAATGTTGGTTTCTGTCTTTTAAAACATTAAAATTGTATGTGTGTAGATGTTTTGCCTGGGTGTGTGTCTGGCCACACATGCATGCACCGGCCAAAGAGACGTGATGAGGGTATCAGATTCCCCAGGACTGGAGTTTCAGATGGTTGTGAGCTGCCATAGGGGCGCGGGGATTTGAATGTGGGTCCTTTGGAAGAGCGGCCAGTGCGCTGAATCTCTCCAGGTCCCCTTGTTTTCCATCTTTAGGATATCAGCATATGAACCAAGAATGCTGGATGGAGCATGATCAATAAATCAAAACCCAAGCGGCCTTCCTCTTACCGGATACCATGTTCTTTAAGTCTCTGGAATATGCATACTATTTCATACACAACGTACACATAAGGTGCCAGATGAGGCAAAGGCGTACGATAACCTAAGTTATTTTCTTAGAAAATATATATGTTATTTTTTTTAAGGATTTATTTTATTTTTAAAATTGCATGTTGGGGTGGGTGAGAAAAATGAGCAAACCGTGGTTGTCCCTACAGTGGAGAGGTTGTGTCCAGGCCAAGCTCCTCGGCTGTCACTTTATTCTTTCCCACGGGGTCTATCAGACCCAGGAGCCCATGACGTCACCAGGGCAACCCAGCCACGCTCACTACTTCCCTTGTGAGTATTTGTCAGGCGGGACAGCAGGAGGAAGCAGAGCCAGAGAGCACAAGTATGCAGAAGTTTGCTGAAACAGTCTTTATAAGTTTAAAAATGGAATCAGTTTAAAATATAAGGGAGGGCATTCCTAATTGTCTTTGTGTTAAAGTCTCCTTGGAAGTTCACCTTGCCTTCATTTGAGATTCTGCCAGCAAGATTGGAGCAAATGTCTCTCCTCGGGGGACAACGTTCTATGGCAGTTTTTTTTTTTTTTTTTTTTTTTTTTTTTTTTTTTTTTTTTTTTTTTTTTTTTTTTTTTTTTTTTTTGTGTGTGTGTGTGTGTGTGTGTGTGTGTGTGTGTGTGTGTCCCCAGTGGAAACTTCCTTTTACGTCTCAAAATGTTTATCTTGCATGCAGATGGTTCTCCATCAGAGGGTATGTTGGAAGACTCCCAGGAGGTGTCTGCATTTGACAGGGACACCACCTGGCCTTCCAATAGTCAACAAATTATTAGGTGTCCCCGGAGACCTGAACAAATAAACGGCCTCCCTGTCTTGACACCCAGGTGTGCTTAGGACATGAACAGTGGGGGTAGGAGGTGGCTATAAAGGGCAGAATGCAACAGCTGTGCCCTTTTATGCCAACTGGAAACTCCAGCTTCAGGTGACCTGGTGCCCTCTTCTGGCTTCTGCAGGCACTGCATGTATACAGACGCCTAAATCAGTTTAATCACAAGTACCTAAAGAGTTCATCGGCCATCTCGTTTGTTTTTATTTCTTCCTCTCCTAAGATTAGTGACCCGACTTCTCAAACAGTTACAGGACTGATCCACTTTCCTACTTCTTTAGTCTGTTCTGTTGTTTCTAATATCTAGGGATTTCTACACGTTTTAAAATTTCAAATTTACTGGCAAAAAGGCACTCTCATGGGCTGGGCGTCTGCAGGATCTGTAGTAGTGCCTCCTTTTTCATGTCCAGGGTTAATTATCTGTCCCTCCTCCTTCTTCCTAGGTCAGCTATACTGATGACTTGTGAAAAGTCTCTCCAGCATGCTGGGTGAGGGCTCTACCACTGAGCAACACCCCCAGGCCCAGACTTGCTATTTTTTTTAAAGGTTCTTTTGATGAAAGCCTACATTTTTTAAAACCTTCCCTGCTTCGCCAATAAATACATTTCATTTTAGTTCTCTCTAGATCTGTTAAGTTCTACGCATTATAAAAGTTTGCGTTTTCATCATTATTTGGTTAAAGTATTTTCTGATTTCCATGATTGTACCTTTTTAGATCTGCGAGTTATACAGAAAGGCAGGTCTTCATTTCTAAGCACTTGGCAACCTTCTCTCTCTTGTTATTAACTTCACTGTAGTGAGATCATGCACCCTGAATTTTGTTCCACTCCAATCTGTTGAGACTTACTTACGGCTCACCATATTGACAGTTTCCATACACTTCCCATAATGCTCGGAGAGCAATGCATTTTCCTCTCTGTTTTAAAGATGACAATTTGGACACTGCCATTTTAATTTTGTTTTTATATTTCATCTCTCTACTAATTTTTAAAATAAATTCATCCTAACAATATTAAAAGGGGGGGTGTTATTTACCCGTATTTAGCTGCCAATTTCTACTTCACAACTTTTAAGGGTCTATCAGTGGCAAACTTAGGTCTCTGACAGCATCTCTGTTTCTCCCTCAGTTATGACGTACATCCTTCTTGGGTTTGGCCTTCTAGGTTGGTAGTTATTTTTTTCTAACGAGGCACAGTTTCATGGGCTCCCTTGTATCGTTAGAAATCAGCCATCACTTTTCCTTTCCCTCCTGTGAAGGTAACCCCCCTCCCCCCACTTCCTGGGACTTAAGATTTCTAATTTGAACTTTGGCTTTCTACATCTTCCCCTTTGTATTTTTACTGCCCTTTAATTATCCCTCCTAGGAGAGACACTGGGTTTCTTTTATTTATTTGATTAATTTATTTTTATTTAGGTGTAGATGTTTGTACAAATGCAGTGCCTTCAGCGGCCAGCAGAGGGTGCCAGACGGCCTGAAGCTGGAGTTTCAGGTGGCCTTGTTGGGAACTGAACTGGGTCCTCTGCAAGGGCAGCAAATGCTCTTCACACTAAACCATCTCTCCAGGCCCTCACTGGGCATCTTAAATTTGTGGACCAGGCTATTTTTTTTTTAAACAATCCTAGAAACTTCCTGGGCATCCTCTCCTCTCTGAGCTTGTGTGGATGCAGGCTGCAGGCTATTGCTTAGCTCTGCCTTTGTCTTCTGTGCTGGTTCCCATCTTTTCATCACTCCACTCTGCATTTGATACGGATTCCCCGTGATCTTGACCCGGTGTAAACTGCTCTTGATCTGAACACTGAAGTTTTACTAATTATATTCACTTAAAAAAAATCCACTTGTTTTTAAAAACTGCAATATCATTTAAAATTATTTTAAATTATGGTAAAGAAAAATCACTCTTGCATCTGTAGAACAGCACAATTACTTCCTCAGTCCAGATGCAGAACATCAGTCTGTACCATCTCCTCATGCTTCCCACCCTTGACATGCAGCCATTCTTGGCTCTGCTCTTATTTAGAGTTTCAGGTCAAGTCACAGTGTGTAGATCGGGTCTCAGTATACAGTCTTTCCCTTAGAAACTCATTTACATTGTTATTAGATACCAGTAGTTTGTCCTTTTTATTGCCCAGTAGTATTCCATTATATAGATAAACTGATTGGTTGACTGGGCAAAGGACTTTCGGCAATCACGAATAAAGTCACTTTCAGTTCCTGTGTGAACCTAAATTTTCATTGCCCTTTTAATACTTCTGTGTAGGGATGTGTGTTTAACTTCATAAGAAATTGCCAAAATGTCTTTCCTTTTTTTTAAAAAAAAAATATTTATTATTTATTTGTTTGTTTGTTTATTTTTGTTTTTTTGAGACAGGGTTTCTCAGTGTAACAGCCCTGGCTGTCCTGGAACTCGCTCTGTAGACCAGGCTGACCTCGAACTCACAGAGATTCACCTACCTCTTCCTTGCTTCAAAGAGTGCTGGGATTAAAGGCATGTGCCACTACTGCCTGGCCCACCAAAATGTCTTTCAAAGTGGCTCTATCATTTTGTATTCTACAGGGAAAAGCATCATGACCAGTACTTGTCAGGGTATTTTTTAAGTTTTAATATAGCTTAAAGCTATAGTTTTAATTTGTATCACCTACTGAATATAGATGCTGCCATCTGTCCATGTTCCTAGGTAGACCATCATTATAAGTCCCTGTCCAATTTAAAATTAGGCTTGTTTTGTTAATCATTATTATTATTATTATTTTACTTCACATAGTTTCAAATGTATGGCATAAGGTTTTGTTTTGTTTTTAACCAGTGTGATTTATAGTTTTCCCAATCTGTGACTTATATTTTTGTTTTCTTACTAGTGTTTTTGCAGAGAAAAAGTTTTAAATTTTGATGAGGTTCCATTCATAAAATTTTCTTTTACAAATTAAGGTGTTGAATCTAAGAACTCTGGTCTAACGGTAGGTAAGAAATGTTTTCTCTTAGCCTCTTTAGGAAGGATTAGGGTCTAAATGCATGTCTGTAGCACACTTTGAGCTATTTCGGATCATCGGTGAGGTGCAGATCGATGATGCTTTTTGCTTTCTTTCTCTCTCTGTTTCCTTCCTGCTCTCCCTTCTCTTTCCCCTGTTATTAATTTTATTTTATCTCATTTTATGAATGTTTTGCCTGCATGTGTGTAAGTGTATCACGTGCAGGCATCAGATCTCCAAGAACTGGAGTTACAGATGGTTGAGTCACCATGTGACTGCTGGGGATTGAACTCAGGTCCTCTGCAAGAGCAAGTGTTCTTAACTGCTGAGCCAGCTCTTCCCTGGTTTGTTGTTTGTTTGTTTGTTTGGACAGGGTCTTACTGCATCCCACGCTGGCCCTGAACTTCCTATGTAGCTGAGGATGACCTTCCATGCCTCAAGTTCCAGTTTCTACCTCCCAAGTGCCCTACTCTAAGTAGGACAGTTGGGCAGTCTTTTGAGAAAACAGTTTGCTTCTGCACAGTACCTGGGTCATCATGTCTGATCTAGAAGCACTGCTGACCCAAGTTCAAGGGTGGAGGTTCTCTGGGTCATCCAACTGAAGCTACAAATTTACTGGAGGGCTGACTTATCTGTGGTTCACATCCACTCCACCTCTGCGGCTCACCAAAGCAAAGGCCTTCTATTAGATGGTCTCCTCAGATCCTGTATCTCGCCTTCTACTCACCCCTCACATCTTACCCCACAAGAAAATGAGATTCAAAATTTCAGAGTAAAAGACTAAAGGAAAATGTGCTCACCCATCTTTCTGAGTTACCATTTTCCTTTCCACTCATGTTCTCATCTAGAATTTTCAAAACTGAACATGGAAAAGTTGCTCTGATTACAGTAAGTCCACTATTATTTGAAACAAAAATACAATACCTAGATTCTCTCATTTTCTAAGATTAATTCCTTATGGTGACCTATGTAGACCAAACTGGCATCTACTGAAGCTCTTTGGGGGGAAACAAAATACTTACTATAATATTTTCTTATTTTAAAAAGCAATAATTCAGTGTCCCACGATATGATATGGTTTGAATGACCATTTTCCCCACTGAGGGTTAATCTTACAGTACCCTTACCTCGTATTTGGATTTACTTGGTACCTACTGAAATACGAGCAGAAAAGTGGTCCTAATATAAACTGAACAATCCATCTCCACATAGGAAATAGAGTGTTCACTGGGATGAGTGTCTAAAGGCAGCAGCTGGCCGTTGGGTTTAATATCACTGGAAGTTATTTTTCCTGACCTAAGTCACAGAAAATCACTCCTGGGATTCTGAATTTCAACAAGAGAAGTTAGAGACCTTTGCTAACAATATGAGGTGAGTGAAATGGCTGGAAATCCAGGAGAATGTGCACCAAGGGAGATCAGTGTCTTTTAATATTGATTTCACAACTGTATCAAGACATAAATAGCAATCCCATGACTAGATTGGAATGTGTTCTGAAGTGATGATTCACAGGCCTGGAAGTTGGCTCAGCAGAAGCTAAGATAAAGGCCTTGTTAAAGTTGTAAGAGAAGGGTCAACGGTTCTGTAGCTGTAATTATTTTCTCTGGAGGACCAGCTCATCCTGTGCTTTACAAAACCTCCTACGCTGACCTTTGGAAAGTGTTGGATGATAAATGAATCCATTTAGCCTTGGCCTCTCCATGTAACTCCGCCTAGCCTTGAACTCATGACATCAAAGTGCAGGTGCTCCTGGGCTAGCCCCTGCACCTTTGCTTTCAAGTCAAATACAGGGCCATGTTTACCTCTAGGAAGAGGAAAAGGACATCAAAGCCCCAACTCTTGGGCAGAGCAGCAAGAGATCAATGCTGCCGATGGCGTTAAATGGAAAAGGAGTGAGTGTGAGGCTGGGGATCTCTGAGCACACCACGCATGCGCGGGACCTGAACACGCCTCTCCACACAGGAAGCCACAAAGTCCAGCTCCAACCAACCAAACAGCCTCTTCCCAGACCTTACCTGTGCCGTCCTCCCCGAGGCCTTCAGCAGCTTCCCGAAGCTTGATGTCCATTACCCTTGTGGAAATCATGTCCAGCTCACTAAAACCAGACAGAAACCCATGTTAGAGGAACACGCGGAGCAGAGTGACCAGCGAGTGCCGTGGTGGTGGGACTGCTTCGGCCTGTCACCTCACCTGCATATAACTCTGAAAAGTCAGAGACGAGGGCAGAGAGGAGGACAGTGCAGGCCATGTCCACAGCCACGTGGGTAGCAACCACAGAAGCGTCTTTCTAATTACTGATGTCAGCAGTTTCACAGACAACGTAACCCAGGTCAGAGACTTTCAAAGTTCCCCTCAAATGGTAAGAAATTGCTGTTTGTTTTTCCTTTAGCAAGTTTGAAAAATGTGAAGAATAAAAATATCACCCATGATCCCACCAACCAAGTATAATCACAATGAATGCTTTAGTCACTTTCCAACCTACCTTCTTCACACAGATATTTGTTATCCATGCACACGCATTAAGAAACCTGACTTCTAGCCGGGCGTGGTGGCGCACGCCTTTAATCCCAGCACTTGGGAGGCAGAGGCAGGCGGATCTTTGTGAGTTCGAGGCCAGCCTGGGCTACCAAGTGAGCTCCAGGAAAGGCGCAAAGCTACACAGAGAAACCCTGTCTCGAAAAAACCAAAAAAAAAAAAAAAAGAAACCTGACTTCTGACTTTTGTAGCATACTACTTTATTAAAATTCTTCCTAAGTATTATCTGAATGGCTACACAATATTTTATTATTATTTACACTGAGTCTTGTGGTTTTGAACTTGGGGAAAATTCCAAGCAAATACGGAAGTACAGTGAACTCCACATAAAATTATCCTCCGTCATTGTACCTCACACCCATGCTCGCTCCCTAGATCATTTCCAGGTAAATCATCCCAGTTACCTTTACCATTTCATCCAAATGGGTTTACCTTCTTCCTAAATAAAAGTACCTGATTTACTCATCCATAATCCTACTACAGAAATCGGTACTACTTGTATTTCTGCCTCCCAAACCCAGCCCAGGACAACAAGCTCTCCCTCTGTGTACAGCTCACTCTATCCGGAAAGCTATCGTTTCCTGGGAGTGACTATGAATCTTCATACTGAAAAAGGGAGGTTCAAATGTTTGATTAACCAATTCATAGTTTGGCTCTTACAGAGGGTAAAATGATGGGAGGAATAGAATGAACATATTTAATGGAAGGAAAGAAACATGCACACCATTCTGTGCTGGAGTTGGTACTGATGTTTAATATAAATGTTAGAGTGCCTGCCCTCCCTCCAGATTGGTTTCTTTTAACGGTTTTCATCATCATCATCATCATCACCACCATCATCATCATCACCATCACCTGAGACAGGCTCTCACTACGTAGCATTAGCTGGGCTGGAACTTGGAGATCTGCCTACCTCTTCCTCCCTGTCTTAGTTAGGGTTTCTAGTGCTGGGATAAACCAGCATGACCAAAAGCAGAAGAAAGGGTTGATTTCAATTTACAGTTCTCCAACAACCCATCACCGAGGGAAGTCAGGACAGAAACTCAAACAGGGCAGGAACCTGATGCAGAGGCCATGGAGGATGTTGCTTACTAGCTTGCTCAGCTTGCTTTCTTATAGAACCCAGGACCACCAGCCCAGGGAGGGCACCACCCACAACTGAACCCCCCCCCACACACCAATCATCAAACAAGAAAATACCCATAGGCTTGCCCACAGGCCAATCTGGTAGGCTTTTTTTTTTTTTTTTCTCAATTGAGGTTCCCTCTTCCAAAATGACTCTAGTCTGTGTAAGTTTACATAAAGCTAGCCACTATACTCCTGGTTGCTGAAATTAAAGGCATGTGCCCACACCTATCGTTTTTAAAATTGTGTGTGTGTGAAAGAGACAGAGAGAAAGAGGGGGGGGTGGGGAGGGAGGGGAGAAGGGGGGAGAGAGAAGGAAGTAGGGAGAGGAGGAGGGGGAGAGAGGGAGAGGGAGGGAGCGAGGGAGAGAGAGAGAGAGAGAGAGAGAGAGAGAGAGAGAGAGAGAGAGAGAGAGAGAGAGATTGTTCAGATGCCAGAAGAGAGTGTTGGATCCTCTGGAGTGGAGTTACAGGTGGTGTGAGCCATCTGCTGTGGGTGCTGGGAACAGAACGTGAGTCTTTGGCAAGAGCAGTATGTGCTCTTAGTTCATTTCGTCATTCTAGTTCTCTGGCTGATTTCTTAAAGGCTGAAGAAAAAAAAACCCTTTTTTTTAAACTTAGCTTCTCAATCTTCATGGAGTTTGGCTTCGTGGAAACATCTGATGTGAACATCAGATGTTCTATCAAAAACCTACCGGTGGGACATCATGCTCCTGCTCTCATTATACACAGAGTGAGGGGGAGGTCGAAACAGTGCTGGCTCACATCGTGGACCACCGAGCTATCACTCTCTGTGTTCACAAAGTCACAGATGACGCAGTTGAAGAGGTGAATGGCTGTGACACACCCTCCCCCACCCAAAGGCCTCCAAGATGTCAGCATTGTCAGCCATCTCTGATGTCGGCAAGGCCTGTTGATCAGTGATACTACTGGAAGCCGAGGATCTGCCAGGGGACTTGGGGTGAGGGGCTGCCGGAGGAAGGACTGAAAGGTGGAGGGGAGAGTGAACCTGGTGAGGGTGGGTGGAGTCACCAACTGTGAATTAACCCAGGTAATCACCTGCCTGGGCTGTGGCTGAGGTGGAAGTACTGGGGCTTTCCATCCCTCGAACTTGACATCAACCACAATGACTGACAATCACACAGCGAGAGCCAACATATCATCACGCATCTCATGCAGTCCTGGAGAGCTCTGCTTTGCCAGCCAGGAGGGGAAAACGCACATCCCCTTAGCTGGTTTAGTAGCTTGTCTGACGTATCGAGGCAGAGTTCATTCTGAATGCTCACCCTGACTGTGCTCTCAAGTGTGCTTCTGAGCCGCTGGGATACAGGGACAGACAAGACCTACATGGTCCCTGCCTCTTTCAGGTGTTGCCCTAGTGAAGGGGAGGGGGCACTGGGATGGCTCCATCTGTGCACCCTGAGATGTCCTGGATGGGGTCCAGGTAAGCCAGGGAGTTTAAAGAGTAGAGTTTCCCACTGAGATAGCTCTGCCCACCAAGCAACACCTGCCTGGGATCAGGCCAGCATTCCAGGGCCGAGGCTGACAGGGACTCTCAAGCCGATGGAAGGAGTTTAAGGTTAATGGGATATGTCTCCTAACTGAGAAGATAGAATTCTACAGAAACTGTGATGTCACCTCTGACAGATGAAAAGTGTCAATGACAGGAATTACTGAGGGTATATATGGCTGTGTGAGAGAGTGTGCATGGGTAGGTGTGTAGAGGGCACCCTGATTTTATCCTATGATCCTGGAACAGCCCAAAGGCTCAGACCTGCTTCTCCCAAATTGAATGATGTGTCTGTAACAAAGCTACATAGGACAGAGGGCTCTGGAGCAGGTAGAGGCAATGGGGAAGAAGAAGGGACCTAGCCTCACTTGTGTGGCTCCTTCTACCCCACTAAAGGTTAACACAGGCTACCAGGAGATGCCACATCAGCCAGCAGACTCAAGAAGACAACAGTGCCCACTGATGACGGGACTCCGTATGGCGATCTCAACACCTGCTCACGTTTCATGCTCCAGCTCTCTTCCTACTGGAATGTGGGCCACGCAGTTAAGAGGAAACGAGCAAAGACTTGGATATTGGGATGTCTTGGGGTTGCACTTTAATTTTAAAATCTACCAGCACTGGGCTCAGGTTCCCCATTTACAAAGGAGGGACAATAACACTTTTAACCTGGTGAGACCTGCACTAATTACTTTTTCCATCACTGCAACCAATACCTGACAAAGCCGCTTAAGGAAGGAAGCGTTTAGTTACTTTAGTTGAGAGTATCGTCCGTCCTGGTGGGGAAGCCATGGCAACAGGGGCATGAGGGAGTGGGTCACAGACGCTCTCACTGCCAGGAAGCAGACCGAGATGAATGCCAGTTCTTTCTGTCCAGCCTGGGGCCCCAGCCCATGAGATGGGGCCACTCACATTCAGCACGGCGCTTCCCTGTTCTGTGAAAACCTCTTTTGAAAACATACTCCTAGACCCACTTGGAGGTGGGTTTCCATGGTGATTCTAAACCCTGTCAGGATGACAATGAAGAGCAGCCACCACAGGACCAGAAGCCAGCCTAAAGCAAGAGCTTGCTGAGCACTGCTGTGGGTACCACAGCTCCTTCTTCAGCAGGTATTTTTGTCTGTGTTCAATCATGCCCCCAGCACGCATGACTGCTGTATCTCAGGGCAGGTGTCTCCACTTTATCTCATAAAAACCAAGCAAATGGCTCCCTTTGGAGTCACTGCTGTCCGTCCTAGAATCCTTCCTAATCCTCACTCAAGCTGCTGTAGGGTAACTTATGAGGCACCTCCATCATCCCAGAGGGGTGGCTGCCCCAAGAGTCCACCGTACACTCCGCAAATGGAGAGGCGTCTCTATCACATGGGCATTCTAAGGGGAAAAACCTCACAGCTCTAACAACGTTGGGCCCTTGCGAAGATCGAGTCTCCACCTCAGTAAAGCCAAGTGGAAAGCCACAATAGGGCAAGATCATCTTTGACTTCCTGCAGGAAAAAACATTTGCTTCGGGAACTCACAGTTCAAGTCAATCCCTACCTAACGGTCCACAACAGGCATCTGCGCTCCCCGCTGCCCACCCTTGTTTTTCTGTCAGCTGTTAAGTCCCAATCAAAGAAAACCTATTCTTTAGACTTAATTTGGACGTCAAGGGCCTCCTCAGGAGTTCTGATTAACTCACAAGGATGCCATTCTCCTCCAGCCCCCTCGGCAGTGTGCAGTACTTAGTGTGAATGTGGGTACCCACGGACTCCAGGAAGTCCTGTTTCCAAAAGAAACCTCAATGTGTGTGTGGGGGGCAGCCCTACTCTTTCTCTCCATTTTAACTGTGACCACAGGCTCCTTCTCAGCTAACAGCTAAGCTCTACCAGTAGCTGCAAATTCTACAAAAAAAAAAAAAAAAAAAAATCCTTTAAATTTGTCCACGTGAAACATAGGTTTTAATGTGGTATCTTAAATGTTCCCGTCCACTAAATTTACCTACACAGCAGAAAACATCTGTGCACTAGGTACAGACATGTAAGTGTGCAATTACAGATGAAAGCTGATGTGTGCCATGCAGATCAGCTCCGACCCTCATGGATTCTTTCACACACTCCTGGACCTTTTTACAACACACCCCCAAGGCTGGCAGCAGACATTTATTTGTCAGCCTTAGAGGAGGCTAGGTTAAAACAAAACAACAAAAGAACTTTAATTCTGTTGTATGATATTTTGTTTGTGTTCTGACAAATGAAGCTTGCCTGGAGATCAGGGGGCGGAGCCGCTAGCTGATCACAGAGGCCAGGCGGTGGTGGCTCACACCGTTAATCCCTCCCCCACACACACACACTTGGGAGGATCACACCTTTGACATTTTTCCAACATTCTTCCTCCTACCTTTTTTCATCCCATGGCAGGGTTCTGTATTTATAGGGGTCTCTGTACCCACCAACCTTCATGGCATTGTCTTAAAGCAACATTTTAAGCAGAAGACTCCACAGACAGAAGGTGATTGCCTACATGAATTTTAAACTGTGAAAAATAATAG
The DNA here is from genome assembly GCF_004664715.2 of Peromyscus leucopus. NCBI lineage: Eukaryota > Metazoa > Chordata > Mammalia > Rodentia > Cricetidae > Peromyscus > Peromyscus leucopus. The sequence goes on from NC_051084.1 coordinate 38,998,577, forward strand.
CCTTCAACTCTAAAGGTGGGTTAAGCTGCTGCTAATGTGGCGAGCCTGGTGCAGATGACAGTGACCGACTGTGCATTGGTATTCTGAACATTTTGAAGGCAGTAAGGAGCAACCTCAAGTAGGCGGATGTTAGAAATGGCTATGGGAGGATTAGGATGCACAAGGCTGTGGCCCCGAGGACCCTTCAGTTTGTGTGGTGAAGTGACTAAAGGGACACATTTGACTCAAAGGCCAGAAGTCAGGGCCACCTGAGCAGGTGGGAAAATGCAGCTGATCTTGGAGAGGCTAGAACTTGGAGAGAAGCACTGATACCTAGGTACAGCCTTCCACAGTTCTAGGTGCCTGTGAATTGTAGACTAGATTGGAGATGTGTCAAGGAACCAGACAGACGACAACACCTGGGGAAGCTGAGGAAAATGGGTGGAGATTTTCTTCTGCCCATTACAGAAGAAACTGAGTCCAGCCAAGTTAGTAGTAGGCAAAATCAACACTCTTTAGAGAACATAGCTAATTCCAGAGTTCCTGCAATGCTTCACTCAGTGTCTACCACAGAATCCAAATGTGCTCATCACGTACAGAAATAGGAAAATGTGACCAACGGTCAGACTAAAAAAATGTTAATTCACAGAGAGTGAACCCAAGTGACCGATTGCTTACAGAATTGACAAAGGTTTACAAGATGTTTGAGGACTGAAAAGGAAAAATGTGGTGGCAAGGAGTAAACTGAAGACTTTCCAGACAGAAAGCGGGTATGAGAACATGAGGAACAAACGTAAACCTTACAGACGAAAGTGTCATTTCCCAAATGAAATATTCACCGAAAGGTCTCAACAGTAGATTGGAGACAGGCATCAGGAAAACCAACAGCAACGACCTTCTTAAAGCAGAGAGAAAAGGTGAACACGAAGCATGGACAGAGCATCAGCGTACCATGGTACAGCGCCAGCTGATCCAACAGAAGTGCAATTGAGTCCTAGGAGCAGGAGAGTGATTATCCTTCCACAACGAAGACATATGGGGCTGGAGAGATGGCTCAGGGGTCAAGAGCACTTGCTGCCCTCACAGAAGACCCTGGCTCGGTTCCCAGCACCCACATGGTAGTTCACCACTATCTGTAACTCCATAGTTACAGCTATACAGAGGATCTGATGCTCTCGTCTGACCTCTGCAGTTACCAAGCATGCACATAGTGTAACACATACATACATGCAGGCAAAACACTTGTATACATTAGAGTAAATCAACCTAAATTTTAAACTTAATTTATATAATGAATAATATATTTATCTACCTAATTATCCCTAGGTAAGTGTAAAGTATAATAATTTGTTTACAATAGACATTGCTATGGAAGATGCAAAAAGATGTTCTTTAGGATTCTGGGAAAGTATACATCAGACTGAAACTGACAGCGGAAAAGAAGGGCAGGAGGAAGAGAGAAGGGAGAAAGAAAAAGAGAAGAGAAGGAATCCAGAGAATGTATAAAGACAAGTATGGGTGAGGTCGGAAGTGTTAGAACCCCAGCTCACAGGTGGGCAGATCATAGACCCCAGAGTGTGGAGGATGCAACCTCGGGTATTAAAAGGAAAGATAAAGACAAAATCTTGACAACACTCAAAGGAGACTGATAGAGCTCATGCAGGCAGCCAGCGATATGAAAGGCCATCAACGGGCAAGACAAGGAGATGGAATGGCATCTTCAAAACCCTGAAAAAGAACCCGCCATGACCCAGGAACCTGGCTTCTAGTCTAGAAAAACAATCTGTCAGTAATGAAGCATATGCAAATAAATAAATGTGTAGATATTTAGGTAAAAAGAATTTGTTCATAAAAGACATGCTTTGGGATGTCAAATAAATCCTTTTGTATGGAGGAAAGCAGAACAAGAAACAGTGGGTAGAATAACTACATGGGAAAATCTAAATGTCCAATTTCTTTCTCTAAATTTATCAAAAGGAGTGCAAAAATCTAGACAAAGTGATCAACGTATGTAGATATGAGACTATGCCTTTTAGGTGTGTCAGTAAATGAGACTACACTGTCATAAGGTTCTTGCACTTTACATGAAGTGGTTCAGTATTAACTCTAGACAGACAACGATATATTAAGAATTAGCAGAGGGGCTGGAGAGATGGCTCAGTGGTTAAGAGCATTGATTGCCCTTCCAGAGGACCTGGGTTTGATTCCTGTCACCCACATGGCGGCTCACAACCCTCTGTAATTCCAGTGTCAGAGGGTCTGATGCCTCTTCTGGCCTCTACAGGGACTAGGCATGAATGTGGTACACAGGCAAAACACACATACATACAATTACATTTTAAATAAAAAAGGAATTAATATTGTAGCCAGTGTGGTGGCACACTTTTTTAATCCCAGCACTCTGGAGGCAGAGGCAGGTGGATCTCTCTGACTTCAAGGCCAGACTGGCCTATATAGTGAGTATATATAGTAGGACAGCCAGGGCTACATAGTAAGACCCTGTCTTTAAAAAAATGTAATATTGTGATCTCTGAGTAAATACTGCAGAATTTAATACAAGGAAGTTTAGCTAAAAAGCTGTACATTAATTAAAATGGAACACTGAAACATTTAGCTAACTTGAAAGAAAGAACATTGGAGGGCCAGAGAGACGGCTCAGTGGTGACTGGTATTTGATGCCTAGATTGACAGTCTGAGTTCCGTCCCCAGGTCCACACAGTGGGAGGAGAGAACTGACTCCACAAGTTGTCCTCTGACCTCCACATACAGGTTGTGGTGCACATATGTGCATGTATACACACTTACACACAAGGAGATGAATGAATACAAAGGAAAAAGTAATGAACAAGATGCGATATAAAGCGGCAAGTAGATATAAACAAAAAAGAAAAACATGCATAACACTTCTAAAAGAAAGCACAGGCATCTGCCTTCCTGATAATGCTATAAACCCAAATATCTTGATATGCATTAACAACTCATAAGAAATGTATACTTTTGCTGGGCGGTGGTAGTGCATACCTTTAATCCCAGCACTCGGGAGGCAGAGGCAGGTGGATCTCTGTGAGTTCGAGGCCAGCCTGGGCTACCAAGTGAGCTCCAGGAAAGGCGCAAAGCTACGCAGAGAAAGCCTGTCTCAAAAAAACAAAACAAAACAAAACAAAAACAAAAACAAAAACAAACAAACAAACAAAAGAAAGAAAGAAATGTATACTTTGCTCTTTATTGAAATGAAATATTTCTGCTCATTAAAAATGACATTAAAAATGAATAGTAGAGTCACAGGTGGGGAGACATGTGCAAAAAAAAAAAAAAAAGTAAAAAACAAACCCCCTTGCATCCAGCATATAAAGAACTCACAGAACCCAATAAACTAAAAAAACTTCCTTCCTCCAACGCTGGGCCATAGACCTGAATGGACATATTGAAAAGAAGAGAAGACAGCAGCCAATGATGAAATGCAGGTAAAGCCGGCAGGAAACATCATATAAACGAACTGCCCCACCATGAGAAGCTCAGCAATGACAGGGAGCAAGATCAAGGAACTATTCCAGCGTAGACACAACGCATGCCATAGGACCTGCCATTGAGACAAACGACAAAAGCCAAATATCCCTGATGCTTATAACTATGGTTGCTTAAAATAATGTTCTTAGGATATACACAGTGGCTTCTCCGAATCAGTATCAAATAGTTTAAAAACGAATGGTATGGACATCCAGATAAATATGGGAGAAACAATGATACACAGCAAATGAGGCAAAATGTCAATCTGTAAACCAGGCCAGAAACTAAACGGGAAAATTCTGGGCCTTTGGATTTTTAAAAGTTGGTCATGAGAGCCAACAGAAGGTGTTGGAAGTTATTAGCAAAGAGAAAAGGCAGGGATTTGGGGGTGGCAGTGTGAAGACTACAGTGAGCCCACACCACTGAGAAAGGGAAGCCGGGCTCACATGGAGGAGAAGGCAACAGAAACCACCTCCGAGAGGGCACGGGCGTGGCTGAGCAGACAAGCCTTTACCACAGCTACCACAAACACTCGGAGACAATGCGCACAGCCTCGGATATACGCGATTAATAATAAACGAAAGCATGATGACAATGACTCACGAAACAGCAAACAGAAAAAGAGGGACAGCTAGGGGTGGGGCCCAACCAGCCCTGGGCTTGATCTCCTATACCATAAAGTGTGTGTGTGTGTGTGTGTGTGTGTATGTGTGTGTGTGTGTGTACACTTTTCTCCATAGATGCATTATTTTGTTCCTTTTTCCCCCCTCTTAGCTCCTGTAAAAGACAAAGGATTCTTATTATATTGTGATTGTCAGATTTACAACAAATATAGATGCAATATACACAGCAATAATAGTGTACCAAAGAGGGAGGGCACTGAGCGCTGAAGAATGAAGCTGGCGGTCTGCCGAGATGGCTCCACGGGCAAATCAATCCATGTGTAAGTGGGAAGGTGGAGTTCGGAGCCCTGGGGTCTCCAAGGCCCGTGTAATTGCTGGCTGTGTGCAGATGCTGCCTGCAATCCCAGTGCTCGGGAGGCAGAGGCAGAGGATCCCTGGACCAAGCTGACTAGATAGATGAGATGTACAGGGGAGCTTTGGGTTCAACTGAGACCCTGTAGATGAGTGAGGTAAAGCATAATGGAGGAGTGGGGCAGTGGTGGTGCACGCCTTTAATCCCAGCGCTCGGGAGGCAGAGCCAGGTGGATCTCTGTGAGTTCGAGGCCAGCCTGTTGTACAGAGTGAGATCCAGGACAACTAAGGATACACAGAAACCTTGTCTTGAAAAACAGACAAACAAAAAGAATGATGGAGGAAGATTTCCAGTGTCAAACTCAGGACTCCATATGCATATTGCACATATATGCTCCCACACACGAGAACATGAATACGCACTCGCACACATCACACACACACACACACACACACACACACACCACAGGCATATGTTAAATAAAAGAATTAAGCTGGTATAAATCTAAAGCTGATTTTGGCATGTTAGGATACATGTTGTAAGGCCCAGATCAACCACTAAAAATAACTGAAGAAAATGTAGGTAAAAATCAATACAGAAGTCAGAGGCATGCTAGACAATGCTCACTTCAGAGATAAAGAAGAATGAAGTTATAGAGGGTATAAAGTACTCATTGAATAAACTGAAGAAAAGGAGAGGCAAAATAATGTATCTATCCATGTCAGTGATGCTGCTCAGTGCAAAAGGATTTAGTCACTGGCAAGGGAGAAATTACCAGACTCCATTGAAAAAGCATGTTTAGGGGCTGGGGAGATGGCTCAATGGTGAGAGGAGCACCAGCTGCTCTTCCAAAGGTCTCAGGCTCAGTTCCCAGCACCCACATGGAAGCTCACAACCATCTGTACCTCCAGGTCCAGGGCCTCTGACGCCCTCTTCTGGCCTCCTCGGGCACCAGAAACCTGAGTGGTGCACAAACGTTTCATACAGACAAGTAACATATACACATAAAATAAAAACTGAATTAAATAAAAAAAAAAGTTTAGCCTCACAAATACAAATAAGTTAAAGATAAAATGCCATCTCCTACAATCAACAGTGGCTGTGCTAATAATAGACAAAATAAATGTTAAAAACATTCTTAGAGATAAGAGGGAGAATTTATAGCGATGAATGGTTATATATCAGGAAAATGTAAGAAATATATATTGACCTAATACAGCCTTACATGACATGATGTCCAAACTGGTAGAAATGAATTCAAAGACAGAAAATTCAATAATCATAGTTAGGAACCTCAATACCGGGCTTTTTAAAAAATCACTTTTATTAGTATATATTAATTGTACAAACTAACAGGTTTCATGAAGACACTTAATACATGGACAGAGGACACTGTGATCAATTTCCCTGCCATCTGCTACATGTATGTACCAACTCCACCCTCCCACTGGTCCTCCTCCTATTCCTATGCCTTCTAAAAAGACCAACATACGAAAGAAAACATACGATACTTGACTTTTGCGTGAGTGCCTGGGTGTGTATTGCATGCGTGCGTGTGTGCGTGCGTGCGTGCGTGCGTGCGTGTGTGCGTGTGTGTGTGTGTGTGTGTGTGTGTGTGTATTGGGAGTGGGGGGTAGGGTCTCTTGTAGCCTAAGCTGGCATCTAACTTGCACATAATTGAAGTTGGCCTTGAACTCCTGATCTTCCTGCCTCCATTTCCCAAGTGCTGCGAATACAGACATGCATCACCACATACATCTTTCATGTATGTACATTTGTGCAAACAATGTGACTTTGTTCTTCTTAATGGTGAGTATGTGTGTGTGACATACGATACACATAAACACACATAAATACACCCCCACCCCCAATCCACCTGCTGATTGGCACCTAGGTAACATAAAAGTGCTACAGTAATGTGGATGTGCAGGTCAGTACCTGACTTTTAATAATTGATAGAACAAACAGGCAGTGTGTCAACAGGATATAAAAGACTTGACGAACAACATTAACTAGACTGATCAGGAGTCTACACATCGCCCCACCTGGCAACAGAAAACATAGCAACTGAACACACAGCCTCCTGCAGATCACAGGAAAGACTCTCCAGGACACACAACGAAGGTCCTAACAAGTCTACGTCCACTTAAAAGGGCCAGAGCAGAGTAAAGTATGTTTTCTAACAAAAAGTAGGGAAGGCAGATATAAAAATATAACTACATAGAAATTAAACAATATTTTGAACTGACCAAGATAATGGCTCTATAGTAATTTCAGAAAAACCGGTTTTAGAAGAAAATTTTTAGATAAATAGTATCATTTAATAGTGGTAAAATTATCAGTCTATCAAGAAAATATGTCTGTTATAAACATGAAGATTAAGCCATATAAAAAGAGAATCCACATATTCTTGAAGCAAACATTGATAAAATGGAGAGATGATTCAATTATAACAGTGACTTCCACAGCCAGGGTTCTCTTTCAATAATTGGTAGAACAAATATTGAAAAATTCACAACATATATTGATTATCATAATAATCAACATATTATGATTCAATTATCTTACTCCATTTAAAAATGTTTTAAAACCTAGAATAGTAAAAACAGTCTTGAAGAATAAGAATAAAAATAAAATACTCACTCTCCACTCTCGAATCTTATCAAAGGGGCTGTAAAATGGCACAGAGGTTGAGAGTGCTTGATGCACAATCGTACAGACCAGAGTTCGAATCCCAACAGCCACCACAAATGCCTGTAACTCCAGCTCTGAGGGAGTGGATGTTCTCTTCTGGTCTCCACATGCAAAGGCATAGGTGGCACAGACACCCTACACATGGGTACACACACACACACACACACATACACACACACACACATACACACACAGACACACAGACACACACAGACACACACAGACACACACACATACACACAGACACACACACATACACACACAGACACACACACAGACACACACAGACACACACACAGACACACAAGACACACACACACAGACACACACACACAGACACACACACATACACACACATACACACACATACACACATACATACACAGACACATACAGAAACACACACAGACACACACACATACACACACACAGACACACACATACACACACATACACACACACAGACACACATACAGACACACACACATACACACACACAGACACACACACACATACACATACACACACAGACACACACACATACACACACAGACACACACACACACACATACACACCTTCAAAAATTTACAAAGCTACTGTAATAAGATTTCATTGAACTAACAAACAAATATACACCCAGAGATTAGAAATTGGAGCCAAATGTAAATGCATACTATGATAGCCAACTTTCTTAACAAGGATGTCAAGGTAATTCATGTGGAAAGGACAATCTTTTTAACAAATTGTGCAAAAATGTAATCTGTACTCCTACCTCACAACATAACACTACACACAGGGGATCACAGAGCTAAATATAAGGGCCAAATGTGCATATGAGCTTCTTAGAAGAAAACAGGGGTAAGTCTCTAATCTTTGTTGTGTTGGGCAGTAATTACTCAGATGTGATGTCCAGCACACAAAAAGGGCAGAGTAATAAGTTTTGACTTCATCAACACGATATGCTTTTTGTTTCCAAGGACTAAACAACTGAGAAAGTATCTGCCAAGCAGGTATCTGATAAGAGAATATATACAACATATATGAATAATTTATATACAAGCTATATAAATAATGCTTACACAAGTCTATTCAGACCATTTCATTTAAAAACAAAGGGTTTGAACAGGAACTTGTACAGAAGAGGCACATGAAAATATTCTTAACGACACTAGTCATTAGTCAAAACATGAGTTAAAACCACAGCGAGCTACCGCCTCCTCCTTAGGACGGCTGTAATCAAAGACATGGACAATACGTGTGTGAAAGTCTGTGAAAATAACTGGAACATTAATTCATTGCTGATGAAATGGAACATGTCGCAGTTGCTTTGGAAAAGTTTGGCAGCTCCTCCACACGTCAAACATAAAATTACCACATGGTCGCAACTCCAGTCGTAGGCATCAAGTAAAAGGGAAAGAAAGCCATAGAGCCATAGAGGATTCTGGGAAGATGGCGGAGAAAGGGAGAGCAATTACAACAGGCCGAATCTGTCTGAGGTAACTATTCTGGATCTGGATTCTAATAAAGGCTTACAACTTCCAAGAGTTGTGGACAGCAAATCCAGCTAATTTCAACCAAGTTCTGCTCTTAGCAGGGTAGCACCTACTCAGTGCCACGTCCCCAGCCCGATGGCAAGCAGTGCATGCGTCAGGAGCATCTTGCACATAGCTGGTAAGATCCAGAAAGCGCCAAGAGGACTCTGTCCTTCACCCTGAGGATCTCTGCTTTGGCTACTGCTTTGGATCCCAACGAAGCAGACAAGGAGGCAGAGGCGGCTGTGGTACCTCCCCTCATATTGGCAAGACCCTTTCCAGCAACCAGATAAATTCCCAAGGATTGAGTGTGCCCACACCCTTCTCTACCCCTCTACTCTTCTCTTTGCCCTGCTGAGTGATAGACCTGAAAGACTGGTCTATCTTCAAAATCATCCGCAGATCAGTGAAATTAGTCACTGTGCAGCCACACTGCTCATCAGCACAGGCAGCCGCCAGCAACCAATCAGATGACTCATAGTAGCAAAAACAAAGCAAAATAAAAACAAACAAACAGACAACAACCCAGCAAACCTTGAGGAAAGAGAGAATCCGAGTTCTAGAATTACTACATCATTAGACTGTACTGTCCAATTGTCAGTAACAACAGCAACAAGATCAGAGGTGATGCAAAGGACAGAAAAATATGGCTCATTTGCGGGATACAAATAAAGAAAATTAAAATAAAATAATAAACCAACTGAATGCCTCCGAAAAAGACCTGTTGTGGCTATACTAGACAAAGGTTTTAAACAACTGTCTTAACGAGGCTCAAAAAGCTACGAAAGATGTGGAGAATATCAAGGAAACAGTGTGAACAATATTGAAATAGCAACAGACAGCCTGAGGAGGAAGACAAAAAAGAAATCCTGGGAATAAAAAATACAAGGAAGGAAGTGGAAAACCAACTAGAAGGCTTCAAAGGCAGAACTGAACAGGCCGAAGAATCGACAAGTTTGAAATCAGGACGACGCAAGTTAGTGAATCTAAAGAAGAGAAAGAAAAAAAGGTGGAAGCCAACGAAGCACAGAGGAGTTGGTGAAAACTCCCTAAGTTTGATGAAAGGAACAGATAGAAACACCTTAGAAGCTGAGTTAAAACCAAGTAGGCTGAATTCAGCCCAAAAACAAGACACACATTATAATCAAACTATTGGAAGACAAAGATTAAATATCTTTAAATCGGCAAGAGAGAAATTAAGACAGATGAGAGGGACCCACCCTTCCCTTGTGGTACTAGAACGGGAGTGAAATATTATTAGAACACCATTAAATTCTGTTCAAGTTAGTTATGAGCCTTTATCCAAAGCATTCCTTTAAACGCTGTAAAAGACCACACAGGAACACAAAATAGACCAAGGACTGCCCACAGTGGGAAGAGGAGCATTGTGGGAAGGAGGGGTTAGTCACTGCTCATGGGTGTAAGGTTTCTTTTGGGGAGTTTAAAAACATCTAAAATCAGATCATGTTCACATAAGCACAGTTGTTAAAACCACTGGCTGTATTGTGTAGAAAGGCTAACACTATGGTATGTCTATTACGTCAACAAAGTCATTCACTGGCAGAGGGGGATGAGGATGAAGGAAAGGCATTTTTTCAGAAAGACAATTTGTCTCCAACAAACTCATGTTAAAACAAGTACTAAGTGGGACTGCAGAGATGGCCTGGTGGTTATGAGTGCTCCCTGCTCTTGTGAGTTAGGTTGCCAGTACCCTATCAGACAACTTACAACTCCCTGGAACTTCAGCCCCAGAGGATCTGACGCCTCTGCTGGTCTCCAAGGGTACTGCACAAACATGCATATACCACACACACGTACACACATGCTCACACACTCACACACACATTCACTCACACATAAACACACACACTTACTTACATGCTCTCATGCGCTCTCTCTCTCTCTCTCTCTCTCTCTCTCTCTCTCTCTCTCTCTCTCACTCACTCAATCTTAAAAACAGCTACGAGAGGAAAGATGATACAACGTGAGATAGATGGAGATGTAGCCAGGAACAGAAAGTGATATAAATGTGGGGAACTCCAAATATCATCAGGAGGTGGCAGGCTGGATTCCAATCAGAGGCCCCCTGTATAGACATCGTAAGTCCATACCTCAATCCTGTTCCCCCATCCCAGATACCCGTGTCCTTCCAGGCCAGCATCTTTACAGACGTCGTCCCCTCTGACGGGATACCAGGTTTCCCACCTCCAGCTCCGCGCTGGTCTCACTGACCCTCCCCATCCTCCAGACTTCAGCTTTGACTATCTTGGAAGGCTCTCAGGCCCCTCAGGGCGCGCCAGCATTTCCTTCAACAGCCTGCAGGCGCCCCTGCACCCTTCCGCTCACAAAGCAGACCTCTCGGATGCTGAGGTGCTGGTGTGATTACCCGACCTGGTGCCTGCTTTGCAGATGTACACCTGCTCCCAGAGCCGGTACACTTCACCGATCTCTCCTTCTCTTGGGGAAAGAAAAAGACAAAAATAAATTATGACTTAAACTATTGTTCTCTAGTGAGTCATGCGAGGATCTGCCTTCGCCTTTTTTTAGCAAAAATAAGTTCCACATTATTGAGGCAAATGGAATGTGCAATTCTCACAAAGTTCTGGTGAGAAGTCTCTGACGAGAAACAGTGCCAGCTTGCTGCTTAATGATATTATTATCCCCGGGAACGGAGGACCTGGACGGCTGTACCCACGGAACAGAGGCAGCGGCACTGGGACTGGATGTCACTCCAGCCTACATCTCTCTCTAGCAGTGACAGATGCCTGCCTGTTCTGAAGCAGATACCTTGCTGTTTGCGACCCTTCCTCTACCTGTATGCCCAGAAGAGGAGGAGGCAGTGATAGACCTATACCAATGGGGGGGGGTCCTAAGCAAGGGCTCACATGGGGTGACACCAGCTACTGCAGTTAGAGCCTGCACTGAACAGAGAAGAGAAAGTAAAGGAACTGGATGGCTCGTCAGTACTGAAGCTTCCTAATATCTTTTAATTAACGCCCATCTTAAATAATAATAATAAAGCGTGGCCTGGAAATACAAGCCACACCCTTTTCTTGCTAAGTATGTAAATTGGAAAGTAACTATGAAAAAAAAAAAAAGACTAGGTTAGGTACTAACAGGGCACCACCACAACGCAGGGGCACCAGAAACACTTCAATGAATGAATGAATGAATGAATGAATGAATGAATGAATGAATGAATGAGCCACTTCTCAGTAACATTCACTAGAGAAATTCCTATTAAATTTCCTATTCAAAATGAGATGGCATGCACATCTCATTGACAATTCTACTGCCAAGGCCACCTACAAGGCCACCCAGCATTCCCGGATTTGTGGGACAGACTTTAGAATCTGTGACTGTGCTTGGCTGCGTCACAGTTAGTTCATTGGCCTGAGAGGCATCCCTGTTCTCCTTCACACTACAGTCACACGGAGCTGAAGCCTGGTGGGCTCGGAGGGACTGCTGGGAGAGAGCAAAGGAATATGGGGGCAGAGGAGGACCTGGTTTAGAGGCTTTGCTCCTCCCCGGGCTTCCTCTCATCTGTGGTCAGGGCAGGGACAGCAAAGGCAGAGAGAGAGAATGAGCCATCGGGCCACAACTCTTGGGAGTGTTTCTTTGCAAAGTAAACACGACAGCTCCGCCTCTCACAAAACAGACAGCGTCGTTTACGAGCACACAAATAGGATCTTATGTAAGACAGACTGCTGTTTTCTGAAAAATGCATACACGTTGATTTGGTGGTATTTGGAGACCCTATAAACAGGCAACTTAAGTTCCTTGGTGGAATTCACATGACCAGTCCAGCAGACACTCACATGCACAGGAGTCCATGTGTACCAGCAACCTCTACCACACAAACACACCGGAGTGAAATTCACTTCTTGAATGATAATATACGACAGCTTCCACAAAACCAGGGGTGAAAACATTAGTTTAGACATTTTCAGGTTATTAGCATAGAAAAATATATATATATATTTTCAGATTTCTGACCAAATCATTATTTCAAACATAGCTAAGCACAGAGCTTCAAACTTGACAACCTCATTTTAGAAATTCTATTTGCATAATTCTTGGGGAAACAGAATATAAATCCATGCTAAGGCTGGGGTGTGTCTTGCAAAGATGTCTTTAACTTGAAAACTTCCAGTCTCCAGATGTTAGCAGTACCAGGTGCTGACTGCTGAACACATGTGTGACAGACAGGATCCTGGGATCTGGGCACAAGGGACAATTTCACAAGCTGGCTTGTCTTTAACTTTCTGAGTGTGCTAAGGCAATACACCGCTTAGTCACACACAGGCCGAAACGAATGCTTGAGTTTCCCAGAATATTACATACATGACTATTAGCAGATGCACAGCTGAGAATTATGTAGGAAAACATGATCCAAAGCCTATCAGCAAGACAAGTCACTGTGCTACCCTGGACCATTCAGAACAGGCAGAATTGGGCATAAAGGTTAAGCAACTATCAGTAAACTCCTTACGAAATAGTAGCAAAGACGAAGCTCATACACACAGTGGCTTTTCTTTGTTGTTGGGTCATTATTCCTCTGTAGCAATAGAAAAACAACAACAAGGCTTACAGGGTAGACTATCTGACTAAAATCCTCAAGTAATACCTACTGCCAAGATGGCAAGTGGGTCCCTTCCAAAGATCAAGTTCTCAAGACCACCCATCCAGCCCGAGGGATGGCAGATGTAGTCTCCCGGGCCCTATGGAGGTCGCCATACCAGGGATTTTCCAACTGGGGTATGAGACATACAATGCCTTTACTTATGCCAAGCAAGTGAATTTAAAACCAGCCATATAGCTACGCTTCCCTCTGCACCCAGTGCACAGAATTACAAGGCGCTGAGAGCCGAACACCCTTTGGGCATGAGGTCAGTGGGCTGGAGGAGGTGGCTATGTACCCAGGAGCGAGCGCAGGGAGGGGGTCATCCATGGCTGTGTCTGTGTCTGTCAGTTGGAAGCCAGCCCTTCAATGCTGAGCTTCAAGTAGTAACTGCAATGTCCTGTCCTCTCCACCGCTGGCTTCCGTCCCTCTACTCCAAGGGTATCAAGTATGCCATGTAGACTCAGGTATAAGAACGAAACATTAACATACAGAGCACTCTGTTTACCCAGCCTACTCTGCCCCTCCTCCTCCTCCTCCACCTCCTCTTTCCTTCCTCTTCCTCTTGTATCTGAAGGTGTGTTAAAGGAAACACAGAAAATTATTTTGCTCCCAAATTCACACAACTGGAGAAGACAGGATAAAATGTTCTGGAACACGAGACACTGGGTGCTGAAGGTCTGGCCTCAGTCTCAAGGAGGGTAAGTAACCGGGGCCCTGGCAATGACCAAGTGGCCTGCCTCTCTGGACTCACCCCCCCACCTCACCACCTTGCTCTCAGGGGCGCACCTGGGGTCAGGCCTGACGCATTGGTAAAAGGCAGCCATCTTCCTGAGCGTGCAGCGAGCCTCTGGCTCTCTCATCCTTCTGGAAACTAGCAGCGGGGAGAAGCGTGGGCCTCCCTGTCCACCCGCGAGGGGCGAGGGGTTCTCAGGACACCACTGGTCACTGGGCACACATTCTTGTCCCTGTTTCCCCAGCAACTCCTCTGCGCCATGAGGAAGTGGGGTTTCTGGCAATCACGGCGGGCGGGCGGGCGGGCGCTCCGGAGCTCCTTGGACAGGTGTGCAGGCACAGGGCAGTTCGAGCTTTCTGAGAAGGGCAAGCACTTCCTTCTCCCGAGGGCCGGGAGTGGGGGTGGCCTAACTCCTCGAGGGAGTTGGTCTGGAGTGGTTGTCACCTGCCTCCCGGTGACTGGAGTCGCTTCTGCACCACCACGGATAACAAAACATAACCAGCTCGGGCACCGGCTCCCTGTGCTCCCCAGGGAAGGGGCAGAGGCTGAGGTCAGGACAGACACTTGGCTCCTCCCCCTGGCGATCCGACTATTGCAACCACTTTCCCCAGGACACCGGAATTCCTCCAGGGGCCTCACACCCCGAGGGAAGGAGAAGGCTGAAGCCAGCAGGGGAGGAATTTGTCTTCCAGAGATCTCACAGTTCTGACAACTCAGATCACCTCGAAGGAGAGAATGAAGCTCAGACAATGCCAGCTCAGTGAAGGGCAGGGGGTGGGCGGGTGGGGTGGGGTGGGGTCACACCCTGGCCAAGGCTGCTTAGTTATGCATACCCCTGGTCCTCTATTTAAACCTATGTCTCCTATCAGGACCCTGAAGAGGGCTTTGGGAGGGGCTAGATGACTGGATCTCTGTGTTCTTCCCTGCTGTGACCTCGAGGAACACACTCCTCTCTCCATTTTTCTTCATTAACTTATCTCTTCAGTTGGCTGATTGAGGACAGGGTGTCCCGGCCTAGCCTGTCAGGGCTAATGGCCCAGGCTCTGACCCTAACAACTCTCCATGTGAGGAAGGTCAGAGCCTGGGAAGAAAAGAGATCTAATGCGGAGAAAAATCTAAAACATACTCGGAATTGAACCACCCCCATTCTCGCCCCTGAGCCACACGGCCCTTCCTGCCCCACCAGGTCCACTCTTCAGAGAGAGGGGGTGGTGGTGGTGTGGGGCAGCAACGTGCTCACCTCCACCCCTACAGGCTGCCTACCGGCTTCCCCTCTTTTTAGTTTTATCTTTGAAGCTTATCAGGACTCCTTGAGCCCCACACATTTTCGAACTGCTTTCCCTGGGGCCTCCCAAATGCTGCTTGTATCAGTGTACAGGCTAACCACGTTCCTGGTGTCCCTGGAAGCATCCCCCCCACTCCCTGCCCTTGGCAGACCACGCCTGGAAGGTGCAAGGCCACACCCACCCGAGAAGTCACCAAGGCCAGCCTCTCTGGCTGGGATCTCTGCCTCTCCCTGTGACACAGCCAAGAACTTAGTGATATCCTCCTCTCTGCCTACCTGCAGCTGTCACTTCAAAATAATAGACTCCGGCAACCAGCCTGGCAAGGCCACCTGACTCCAGTTCAGTGGAGCCCGAACGCCTGCCAGCCGACCACCGCAGCTGCTACAGACAGCAGCTTCTAAGCAACGTCTCAAGCGTTGACAGAAGGCGCTAGGCAACTAATGAGTGTGGGGTGTGACTCTGGATTATTAAAATCCAAGCAGCACTCTGTCTTCTGAGGGTGGTTCTAAAACAGTCCTTTGTTTTCCTACTTTCCCAAGTTGCTCGATACAGAACTCTTGCCCAACCGTTTACACTCTGAAGACAAAAATGTGACAAGAACAGCGAATGATGACAAAACGCAGTGGACACCGGGGGGCTCTGGGGGCCATCTATACCCCTCTTCTCTGTATGAGGGGTTGGAGTCTGCAAGACCACTGCTGCCACCTATCCTGCCTTCTCTTGGGGGGAGGGACAGAAGCTGACGGACAGTCCCTACGTCCCAGGTGCAACAGAGTGAAATAACTGAAGTGACCGAGACAGGACCTCAGGGCTGCTGCTCCTAAGAAGCAGTAAGAGTTCGCAAAGAGGCCAGACCACGTGACATCTTCACTGGCCATTCCACCCTGTGGAACCAGGCAGACTAAGTTTAGGGGCCGTGTGCTGGTCTGAAAGAAAATGGTCTCCAAAGGGGAGTGGCACTATTAGGAGGTGTGGCCTTGTTGGAGGAAGTGTGTCCCTGTGGGGGCGGGCTTTGAGGGCTCTTTCGCTCAAGCTTCCCTCAGGGTGAGAGTCAGCCGACTTCCTGTGGCCTCTGAGTCAAGATGTAGCACTCTCAGCTCCAGCACCATGTCTGCCTGCATGCTGCCATGCTCCCCTTCATGGTCATAATGGATGGAAGCTCTGAAACTGTAAGCGAGAGAGTGAGTTCAATGTTTTCATTTATAAGAGTTGTCATGGTCATGGTGTTCCTCCACAGCAATAAGAACCCTAACTAAGAGAGGCCACTATGCCACTTGCCTGCGCTCAGGTGTGACTTGTCCTCTCTCAGGCACCTCAAAAGTGCATTACCACTGCAGTGGCTTAGCATCCAGAATGGTGCTCAGCACAGAGTGGCCCAGGAGGGGATGTGGGGCATCTTGTACCTCTGCATGTCCAAGGATCAAGCTTCCCCGAAGAGCAGGAAGGTAGATGAGAGGTAGTTCCTGATGCAGCCCTCAAAGCTTCAGGACACATCTCCACCTCTCAGCATGCTCTCCAGACAGTGAGCACATTTTACATGGCTGCTCATTTTTAGCCCAAGTATCCAGGAATTACTCTTTTTGGTGTTGTTCCAACGTCTAAGCCATGTATCTCTGGGATGAAGACTAGTAATACTCATGTGTATCTTTCAAAATGTAATTTATAAACTGCAACAGAAAAATATTTTATGCAAAAATATTTACTGTTTTCATAATAAGACCTCTGTCTCAGTCCATTTTCTCTTTTTTATAACTGAATAATACTACATACTGGATAATTTATAAAGAATGAAGATTTATTTAGCTTGTAGCTCTTCTGGGAGGTTCAAAGTTGGGGGCTGCTCTTGGTGTGGACTCTGAAGAATCTTGAACAGTCTAGGATACCACGCTGTGAGAAGAACACAGAAGCTAGAGCCAAAATGGCATTTATTTGTTTGTTTGTTTATTGTTTTGAGACAAGGTTTTTCTGTGTAATAGTCCCAGCTGTCCTGGAACTTGCTCCGTAGGCCAGGCTGGCCTAGAACTCACAGAGATCTGCCTGCCTCTGTCTTTGGAGTGCTAGGATTAAAGGCTGTGCACCACCACACCTGCCTCAACCTGGCTTTTATAACAGGCCCACTGGAGGCAACTCACGGGATCCATGGATAAGCCAATTCATTCTTAAAGACCTTGCCTGCTCATTTCTTTCTCTGTATCTTTTATTTTACAAGTATCTCTGTGTGTTGGTATGTGTGCATGTTTACGTGTATAGGTACGTGTGTGTGTGTGTGTGTGTGTGTGTGTGTGTGTGTGTGTGTGTATGCACACGCGCATGCATTCACACAGGCATACATGGAGACCAGAGGTTGAGGTCTGGTGTCTTCCTCAACAACTTATATATTGAAGAAGGGTCTCTTATTCGAACCCAGAGCTTGCAGATTCAGCTAGTTCAGCTATCCAGCTTGTCATCTTGTCTCAAGGATCCCCTCTCTCTGTCTCCAGAGTGCTGGGGTTATAGGCAGTCTGCCTACCTGGCACTTACGTGGGTTTCTAGGGATCCAAACTCCCATCTTCATGTTTTTGAGGCAAGTGCTTTATCTACTAGACCAACTCCCCAGCCTGCTCATCTTTCAATGCCTCCCAATGGAGATTAATTTCAACTTGAGTTTTGGTGAGGACATTCAAACCACACTAACATCCTAAACTCCCTGGGATTGCTTTATTTAGAATGATTATCACAAATGAAGCAGGTCCTGGATAGTTTCTATTCTCTCTCATCTAAAGCTCATGCCAATCAGGGGTTCAAAGCTTTAGCTTAATACTATGAGAGGAGGATACAGGGTCTTTGAGGTTGGACAACTAGCCCAAGATCACTGAGCCAGTGACTGATAATCTGATGTTCAAATCCAAGCTTGTACATCACCCCAAGTGTGCATCTATCCTATGATGGCAGCTACCTGCCAAGAAGCACTGGCCAAGAGCTTGAGGGATTGGTCAGGTTCCATCCCTGTGGGGCTGGCAATCAGGCAAACTGTATCAAAAGCCTTTTTAGACCTCATCCTGATGTGTCAGCCATTTCTCTTCTGGGGCATTTGTCCTACAGAGACAAATCAAGGCCCCCTTTTAACACCACATTGGGAACATCCTAGGGACTCATCGGTGTGAACCATAAAGAGACTCAAGACACAGCCAGTGAAAGTCATGTTGTGAATATGGGAAAATGCCCATAGGAAATTGCAAAGAGGCATCAACAGTGCTTCTGGACATGAGCGTCATCATCCAAGAGCCCAATGAACAAGGATTCTGATTTAGTCAGTTTGGGCTGAGGCCGGGGACCCTTGATTTCTGAGATACTCCCAGGTGATGTTGATGACACTGCCCACATACTTCCTCTGACGGCAAGGTGGTGCATGCAGAACCTAATCTTCATTACAAAGAAGATTCTCTTGGGTGGAGGTGTAGTTTAATTGTAGAACCTAGCATGCATAGGGCCTCTGGGTTCAGTGTCCAGCTCTGAAAAAAAGAATCACTTCTACCTAGAAGGAAGGAAGGGGGAGGGCTGAAGTCATGTCTGGGTCATGGACTCTGCATTGGAAATGCTCACTGTTCCACTAGGTTGTGTCAGTTTTCTCACTGAATGCATATTTTGTTCATAATTAGAATATGCTCCAACAGTTCCTTGTAAAGATGAGTCAGACTTGAGTTTGGAGTTATTTTCCCTCTCCGGGGCTCTGTTCCCTTCTTCAGAAGCCCTTGAGAGGCTGTGGGTATTCAAGCAGGTCCTGTGTTTGAGTTTCCACCCTGTGTCTGGCACACAACAGGGACTGTCAGTCTCAGCCCTTACCCCTTCACTGTTGGAGATGACGAGCAGGATCTGTTGATTTTCCAAAGTACTTTTGCCCTGGCTTCCTCATCTGTCTCCATATTGTCTCTCCACAGGGCTCAGGAGGAGGCTCAGAGCTTAGAGCACTGTGCTGTAAAGGAGGCAGCCAGCTTCCCCAAAGCAGCCCGGAACCTTCCAACCCAGCTGGAACTTCTCTTTCTAGCTCCATTCTCCACAGCCCCTCTTGCACACCCCACACAGTGGCTGTGCTCTGTCTAGAGGGCAGAAACAGGGCCTAAAGTAGAATGGCCTAGGACAGGAATCCATCCCTGGTGTCCAGCCGTCTGGAAAACGAGCTGAAGGAGCCTCACAGCACGTACCACTAAGCAAACCTACCCCGACTGAGGGCAACCCTCACTCATGCATGAATTTCTAGACACTGCAATGTGCTTCACCTCATGTGAAATTCTGAATGTTCAGGCTGTTTCAACAACTCTGGGAGGTTTGTGAGCCCTAAGGTTTTTTTTTTTTTTTTTTTTTTTTGACAGCTGCAAAGTTTAGTTAAGGGGGAAAAAAAACCCTAAACCAGAAATGTTTACAATGGCAATGTCATTAATGCACGTGTTAGCTTCTGAATCTTCCCTTAGACAGGTGTTGCTCAGATTAACCTTTATAATGTTACATATTCATTTTCTTGTTTCATATCTCAACAATGCTGTCACAAAGAACCCAAAATCTGTGATGGACCACACAGATATTCATCCAAGTCCCTCGAAAGGAAAGAGTTCCCGTAAGTCTCTGGCCCGAGCACAGGCTTCCATTGTTCTCTCCAGTAGAGAGTAACTGGGGTGGAGAAACCAAGGGTTGGGCTGGAGAGACAGCTCAGAGGTTAAGAGCACTTGTTGCTCTTGCAAGAGGACCTGGATTCTGCTCCTAGCACCCACATGGTGGTTCACAACCTACTAGAACTCCAGTTCCAGGGTATCCAGTGCCCTCTTCTGACCTCCATGGATACCAAAGCATCTGCACAGTGCACATACATACAGGCAGGCAGAACACTCACATCTAAAAAATAAGATAAAAAGATCAAGAAGAAAAAGAGGAGGAGAAGGAGAAAGCTCCAGAATAACTCCCCTCTGGGAAAAAAAGGAGACATCAGAAGTTGCTCCATCTCAGGCCACATGGGGTCATTTACCATCAGCACACCCCAGTGTACCCTTGCCCTTTCCCAGAATGCAAAGGAAACCATTTGATAATTCTTCAAGATAGGCCAAGTGCTGTGACCTCCTCTCAGGCCCTTGAGAAGTCCATGCCACAGAAATGAGGGGGTTTGGAAGCTCCCTGGAAGATCCCTGGACAAGAGTTGACTCGAGCGGCATTATCTTCTGCTCTGGTCTGAGGCCAGCCTCCTGCCTCCTCTCATCCGCTGTTTAGAGGCAGCCAAGCACAGGTAAGCAAGACATGGCTCGTCCTTCCTGACTGTCACAGTGCCGCTTCTAGCTGGAGCCACAGACAGAGACTGAGGGACCTGTATCACCCCAGCTCTCCCTCAGGTCATGTGAGGGGAAGGCAAAGCATTCTCATCACAACCCCACTCCCAGTCACCTGACTATCTTGGGCCTGGCTATCCTCCATTTTCCTCTCCCTGGGGCCACGTGACACAGGTCAATGCCAGCTAGTTGCCATGTAGATCACACGCATAGGCATCACAGCCATAGCAATATCCTTTCCCACACTGCACTGTCCCTCTACCCAGGTGCCGCAGCTAAGCACTGGGAGGCTGGGGCCACAGACAGAGTGTGACCCAGCCCCTCGTCCAGCAGATGAAGGCACAGCTATAAAGACTTTGCTCTGGTTTGTGGTGAGTTACCGGTGAAGGCACAAATAGATGCCTGGCCACCTACTCCCAGCTCCCTGCTCTTCTTCCTGATGCCGAGATGGCTCCTGATGAAGCCCAGCAGATTAAAAGCCCTAGATTTATCCTCCCAGACATGGTGTTCTCAGGCGACAGCTGTCAGGCTTGTCAGTCACTCTGCAGGGTGTGAGGAGGCAGGTCCTCTCTCTGACAGGAAAAAAAGGAATGTCCCAGCTGACAGACAGAGCAGGAGAGAACGGAACAAGCCCGGGCCAGCAGGACTGTTATCCAATGTTCTATTATCCACAGGAAGCTCGGTGCAGAACTACCCTGAGGGTACAGAACTCAACCAGGAGCATCAGGAATCACTGGAAATAATGTGTAGCAAGAAACTAAAGAAACCGGCTTCGGCACTAAGAACAGAAATGAAGGGGAATACATGACATGAACCGGCTGGCTAGTGGACTCTACGTTTGCCCTGGTGGGTGGGCAGGCTGGTGGGCTGTGGGCTAGAGGGCGGCCACTAATATAGACAATTTACTCTCACAGACATATTGAACTCTGTTGCCAATAAATGTGACCTGTCTATCTGTTGGCTTGTACTTAGTCACCCCCCAAGTTTTCCTCCAACCATCTTGATCCCAGGGTAAGACACCTACAGATTGGCATGTCACACTTGGGAGCAAAGTCACAGTGTTCCAGGGATCATCCTGGAAGGTCTTTTGAATTTGGAGTTGAATGTGAAGATTTTAAGAAATAATGAAATTATCAAACCCCAAATTACATCTTCGTTTGCCTGTATTTTTAAACTCAGCAAAAATGCAGGTCGTATTTTAATGCCTTTATAAGTCTAAAATCACCTTGGTGCATTAGCAACTGTAAAGGTATTAAATTAGCTTCTATTTTAACTTTAATCTAAAAATAGCTTAGCCAGGCAGTACAAATGCACCACAGAGTTTAAATCTTCTGTTAACTGTATTCACGTTTCCTCTTCCTGCTACAAGCTATTTGGTGTTTAAGGCAGGTTCCTTCCTTACTGACAGTGTTTTTCTCCAGGAGCTGGAACCTAGTAAGAGCCAGCTTTGTGTTCACAACACAGGACGCATGTGTTAGACTACAGTAAAGATTATTCATCTGAATGAATGTATTTGGGATTTCATTTTAAAGTCACCACCAACCACAGCTTCTGCTTTAGGAGAGGCTTCATTTTTATCACAAGAAAAGGTGAAGCAAAAGGACAACACCTGACACCACTCTCCTCCCATTGCGTGTCCTTGGCAGACATCAACAATCTATCACAGCACCATTCTCTGGACTGCTCGCAGTACAATACTACAGATAGCTACTTATTGCCAGCTGCTCAGATCTACACATGACCACAAAATACTAGCAGAAATAATGATAAATCTGTAGAACTTGGTCTATCCTTCTAATATCACCAACAAGCTGAATGACCAGAGAACAATCTCAGGTGTGGTTCCTCAGGTGCTAGCCACTTTATTATTTTTTTAAATGACATTAAAAAAAATGAGTCTCTCACTAGCCTGGAACTTACCAAATAGGCTAAGATGGCTGGCCAGCAAGCAATGGGGGGGGGGGGGTGTCTGCTTGTCTCTACCTCTCCAGCTTTGTTACTTCAACCACACAATACCACACACAGCTTTTTATATGTGGGTTCTGGAGGTCAAACGCAATTCCTTCTGCTTGCTTTACTGACTGAGCTATCTCTCCAGTCCAGCACAAAGTTCCTTTTATGCAAAGATGTTTTACTTAGACAACACATGGCACATGTTTGAGCTGAGGCCAATATTCATCTTATTTTATTTTGGTTTTTCGAAACAGGGTTTCTCTGTGTAGCCCTGGCTTTTTCCTGGAACTCACTATGTAGACCAGGCTGGCCTTGAACTCATGGAGATCTGCCTGCCTCTGCCTCCCAAGCCCTGGGATTAAAGGCCTGCACTGTCACCACCTAGCAATTATTTTAAAAAACCTAGTTCTCAGCCGGGCACTGGTGGTGCAGAGGCAGAGGCAGGCGGATCTCTGTGATTTCAAGGGCAGTCTGGTCTACACAGTGAGTTCCAGGACAGTGAGGGCTACACAGAAAAACCCTGTCTTGAAAAACAAACAAATCTAATTCTCCAATGTTGGTTTTCCAGAAAAATCAAGTCATGATAATACCACAAAGCCTTTCCTACCATTCTTGCCACATGTTCCCCAAATGCCACACCTCATGCTCCATACGGTCTCGGGGGGGGGGGGGGGGGAATGTGAGCCCTCTGCCTTGCCCACACACACCGGCAACCTTGACCAGCACCTTGGTCATAAGAAATCTTTCCTTTCCCTGGGCAGCCAGCAAGCTTCCCTACCTACTCACAATTTGGTCTGCACACATTACTCTCTTGGACTTTGAGGTTTGGGGTGTGGGGCAGCTGGGTTTTTTTTTTTTTTATCTTTGATGTCCTGATTTCTCCACTCAGTAGAGGCTTGATAAATATTTTATGATTCAGTAAGCCTCATGACCTAGGCTTAGAAGACCTTCTAGACTTAGAAGGTCAGCAGAGAGCAAAGCTTCACTCATTAAAAACAAACTGTATTCTTTGGAAATTTCATACATGGAACAATACATCTTGGTCATATCCACCCTTTGCTCACTTCCAATTTTCCCCAAGACTCCACATCTCATCTCCTTTCCAACTTCATGTCTTCCCTAAATACTTATTTTTAACCCACTGAGTCTAATTAATGCTGCTCACATGCATGTGGGCATGAGTTCATCCACTGGGTCATAGAGAACCTACCAGTGGCCAAACACATAAAGAAAAGCGGTTCTCCTTCTCACAAGAACTTGCCAGCTAGTGGTGGGACCCGGGGAGCTCCTCCCTTCTCTGTGCTGGTACTCACTGCTTTTGTGAGTTCTCATGTACAATTGCTGTGTGGCCTGAGGACAGCATTGCGTGGTACTCTTCTACATTCTTTCTGCTCCCTCTTTTGTGATGTGTTCCCTAGCCTTGCGAGGGGTGTGGGAGTACGGGATAGATGGTCCCTCTATGGCTAAGCACTCACTGTTCTTCTCAGCGCTTTGAACAGTCAAGGGTCTGTCCATTAACTGCTACCTACTGCAATAATATGCTTCTCTGACCAAGGCTGGATATGGATATAAACATAAATATTTAGAAGGTAGTTTGACAATGTGACCATTCAGAAAAACAACATCAACCGTTATACACTAAGAACTATGACTTCTCTAGTCATGGATTTTGACCATGTTTACATTACCAGGCAAGAAGTCACTCCTGTGGAGGAAGCCTCAAATCCAATCAAGACAACACTTGGTTATCACCATAAACAGTCTTGCTACTATTACACCAGTGGGAACATCTAGGTCTATACTGTAGCACGCAGGGTTGGTGCTGGATAAGACCACTGATGTCTGTTACCTTAACAGCCTACACAGCTCTTTCTGGCACTATGAAAGCTGGCCAGCATGGAGATTGTCTTGGTCAGTTTGAGATTGATTTCTCTATTTCTTATAACCAAAGTATGAAGTATATTCAGCAATGATGCCTTACCATCTAGTTACAGTGGGCAACCAAGAGCCATGGCATTAGCCTATGCTGTTTTGGGTATCTCCAGGACCCCTCTGACCAGTAACTTGTAGGGAAGTTACCTGGCGCTGAGATTTTCATTTAATGGCCCGTGTCTTGAGAGAAGCATCATTTGCTAATATGAGTTACTTTGGTTCAAACTCCATTAGAATATTTTAATAGGCTTACACACTAGTGGGATTCCGTAAGGCTCTATTATCATCCTTAGTTTTGGTTAGCCGCCCTACTCTGTTCCCATCATAGCTGTAACACATAACACTCACTTTTAGAAGTCTTCATCATCTCAACTTTCTTCTAAACAGCTAAGACAAAAATTATTCCCAAACAGTTCATTTTGTTTGAGCCATTTGGTAAGACTCTCTGACAAAATGCCCCTGTGTGATTCAGATGCGGGGGCTGGCTTGATTTGACATAAATATCTCCCTCTTCTATAATTCCAAAGCATCACATTTGGAGAGCGGGGACATGGAGCAATATGGAGACACATTTGGCTCATTATGTGCAAACACCTAATATTCCAAATCACCCCAGTCTCTGTATTTCAAAGGCTTAAAAAAGCAGCAATCCCTCCCCCCCATCTTCCTAACTATTTCGCCGGGGGTGGACACAGTAGATAGATGTCCCACACCACTCAGCACTTATTGTCTCTTGGGTCCAGCCGGCTCCTCAATTAGACTGAAAATCTTTGAAGATGGCACCAATAAGCTTGATGGTTTCTGCAAATGCCATGGTACCAAGTGGGCGCTTAATAAACTCGGAGTTACTAATATAAGGACATACAGTACATAACGCCACTGGCAAGGGTCATTTGCAATACTGCCGTGGGCATGATGCTCCCTGGAGAGAACTACCACACTCCTCCACTGGCTGATGCACAGGAAAGTGACCAAGGAGGCGGGAGTCTGTAAACAAACAAGGACACTGGGGATTTCTCAAGCCTTCCTCTTCCAGTAAGCCCAAGTGTGACAGTCACACAGTTTACCGTGTACTGCAACTCTTCTAAAGAGCGTGTGTTTTCTCCTTAAATGGACACCGGGTTGAACATTAGGAATGTCTCACCTGAGCCAGGTGACAGAGTCCTTCATCACCAGGCAGGCTAAGGTAGGGTATGGCTCAGGGACCAAGTGCTTGCCTCACATAAACTCAGACTTGGGTTTGATCTCCACCCAGCACAGTGCATGCGCGCGCGTGCGCACGTGTACACACACACACACACACACACACACACACACACACACACACACACACTTTGCAGAGAGTCGGGATATCAAGTGGTTAAGTAGGACTGACAGGAAGCATCAGTACACAAGAGGGGGGCGGGACTCCAAGACCATAGGCGATGGGATTCCTGTTTCTATTTGGGGGTGCCTGCTCACGAAACATAACAGGGTCTCCAGCCCTCTGGCATGAGGTCAACGGAGAAGAGACACCCTAAAAGCTCTTCTCCCTCACCTCCATTTTACCAAACTTCTAGGCAGGGACAAGAGCGTTGCTATGGCAAATGGCCACCAGGACCACGGGACACACAACTGTGGTTCTGTACTCCAAGGGAAGAGGGGAGTGTCAGGAGAGCCCCGGGTGGATTGCTGCCTGGAAATTATGAACAGGCACCTGTCTAGACCACTCTGACACATCACCTACCTTCAGAGGAGGAAGCTCCTCCCCAAGGACTCTGCCCCCTAAGGGTGTGGAGGCTCAGGGGACTTTCTGGGTTTCTTTTCACAGTTCCAGGCTCTGAGGGGGAGGCAAACCAGGCTCCGGCCTTCCTCCCTAGAAAGCCTGCCCTCCAGAGGGTAATAAGTGCTCTCTTGGGGGTCCTAATGGCTTCCTGGCTGACAGGTTAGATGGGGTACACTTGACACCTGCCTGAAATCAAGCAAACAACTCCAGGAATGGGAGGCCATGGATCTAGTTTCGGTTTCTACCCACAGGTGGCCCCATGGGCTAGAGTCCATGATGGTAGGACCTGTCACAGGTGAATGTACACATCCACTATGGGAGATTCAGAGGCTTCACAGAGGGGACTTAAGTGTCCCTGACACTCACAGAGAAGCCTGGGGTGCAGTAACTCAGCCCGCTTGGGAGCTGGTCAGAGCTACACATCCTCAGCCTTCACCCA
Organism: Peromyscus leucopus; assembly: GCF_004664715.2. Taxonomy (NCBI): domain Eukaryota; kingdom Metazoa; phylum Chordata; class Mammalia; order Rodentia; family Cricetidae; genus Peromyscus; species Peromyscus leucopus. The sequence goes on from NC_051084.1 coordinate 39,025,288, forward strand.
CACAATCAGCATGTGAACCCATACAGGACCCTTCTGAGATCCAAGTGTGAGAAACATCTTGAAAACAGCTGGTTCTCAGTGGGACTCCGGTGTCAGCCATTTTTAAGTTCCCAGGTAATTTCTGGCGGCAGCCACGGTGAAGCAACTATTCCCGGGGTGTGTCAAGAGCGTTGGGTGTGACCTTGTCTGCATTAGGTGAGCCTAAGCCGGGGTGCTGTGGGGATACACCCCAGGAACAAACATGCAGCGCTCACCTGAAAGACAAGGAGCTGCCCGCTCAGCACCTGCCTCAGTGCAGACGGGGAAGCCAGTCATATCCAGCAGGGATCTTTCTGGTGCTGGAAGCAAGGAACACCATCTTTGGGGAAGAGGTAGAGACCCCTCAGAACTGACTCAGGCTACTCTGAGAGTTGCATCTTACAGCACAGGTTCTGGGTAGCCCTGGAGGCCCCACCCTCCACACAGAACTGTCAATTAGAGTTGCCAGGGAAGGGCAGGATGTTTCCCAAACCGGAAAGGGAACAGTAAAGGGTGGTGGATCTAAAGCGCAGGTGGGACCAGCTTGAGCAGTGCTCAGTTCCAATGTCCAAGGCTACGGTTCCCACAGACAAGGCTTTCCCCATGAACTTCTAGAGAGCATGTGCAGGCCAGCTGAGGTGGAATTTCAGCCAGTATTCAGCACACAGTGTGAAGCACCTAGAAATGAGGACCCACAGGTAATGGATGAATGACCATTTATTTAGGTTTCTCCTCACTCAAAAGGAGTTCCACTTCTAGGCACCACTGGGTAGAGGGGACCGTGCTTTGAGAAGAACTGGTTGGTTCTCCCCAGGGATTCCAGAAGAATCTGCCAAGGCCATATTCTTAATGCACAGTGTAGCCTAAGACAGGAGACAACGGCGTGGCTCAGGCTTGAGTTGATCAATCCAATCAATGCTGCTACATCTCCTGGGCAAGCATGTGACAGGCTTCAGACCAAGGAGAATGAGGCTCGGGGCTTTCTGGAATTGTTGCAAGTGTTTTTCTCTTAAGTCTGGCAGGATGTCCGTAGAGAAAATAAGCACACACACATTTAGAGCCCCTGGAGTCCTGGATGCAGCTAGTCCTGAAGTCAGCTATATGAGACTTCAGTTATGTGTACCACAAAAATCTGCCTTTCATTTTTTTTAAATGTTAAACAAATTTTTGAAAGGCTTATTTGCAAGAGAAAAAAAAAAAACAACTAATTCCCCAAGCATAGGAAGGTGGTTGAATGATGTCAAATGCATTTGAATCCCCTGGGCTGTCTGGGCATGCTTTCTCTGATTTGACTTTGGGATCTATAGGATAGATGGGGTGGGTACCCTTTTAGTATTGCTGCACCCATGATGGATGGTGGTGAATCATAATATGGTGGGTATCAGTCAATGAAGAGGCTATCTTTGTATTATGCTGTCGAGTTGTACATGGCAGAGATACAGTATCTTTAAGTCCCAACTAAAGAGCCCAGTAACCAGGAAAAAGAGCAAACTCTCTGCTCTGGCCCACTGTCTACATGGGTTCAGCGTGTTCTGATGGCCTCACATTTTTTACCCAGCAAGGAAGGATCTGTTCAGCCTCTTCAGAGTGATCCCAGTTGGAATTATCCAACTCTGCATCCACCTCCCGGACTCACAAGCTACCTACTGTGTGCCCGGCACCAGCTGAAATTACCCCTGGGGAGCAGTCGCTGCTGGGACTCAAGCTGTGAATTGTGTGTTCCCTGCTGGTCCCAGCCAGGGCCTGTGTACAATACACAGTGCAACAAGGGGCAGCAGCGAGCTGTTCCCACCAGCTCTGTGGTCCCTCGGCAAGAATGTCTTCGCACAGAACTAATGCAACGTGCAACCAGTACCATCAGCCAGATGTGGTAACTTTCCACCAGGCACACAGAATGGCACACCGGGGTCTGAGTCCAGATGTGGTAACTTTCCACCAGGCACACAGAATGGCACACCGGGGTCTGAGTAGAGTCAGGAGAATTTCACCTCGATGCCTTCCCCGGGGCCTTGGTGTCACTCACCAGCCGGGGCCTGGTGAGTATCTCACCTGTCACACGAGGATGACAAGGTCTGTCACACAGACTGTTCTTCCAGACCCAATGAGATGATGTCATGCATAAAGGAGGCGGGGAGCTAATGGAAGGGATTATTGCTCATTGGTATTTTTGGCAGCTCTCAAAATGCAGCACATGGAGACCCACCCACACCACCTCCAGGCAAGCCTGCTCTGGCTGTCCGTCTTCACTCACTGGGATTCAGAAATAGTGCCACCCACGGGAGACGATTTGAGGCTGGGGAGCAGCCTGTGCTAGGGAAAGAGAGAACCACAGGTGTCTCATCACCCGGCACGGCCAGCAGAGGGCAGCAGGGGGATGGTGGGTTAGAGCCTGGTGCTTGATAAACACCTGTCCTCCCTACCATGGATGGGTGGCCCTGAGTTAGAGAGACAGCCAGGAGGAGCACTAAAGTCCCCAGATCACCCACATGGCTCAGAGGTCAACATGACTCACGGAGCTAGGGATGGTAACGGCTCAACACAGAGGGACATGCACAACACGTGTGAAATGGAGCCGGGGCCCTATCACAAACACAGGCCTTCGGGGAAGAGACAGGTAGAGCTGGGAATGGGTAGAAAAGGGGTTAAGATGCTGGGCCAGACCGGAACCCCACTCTCTTCCACAGTGAAGTATATCAAGCCTGCTTGGCCACACCACCAGGCCATCCTTACCATCCTTGTCTCCCAGTCCAGCTCCGATGGACAGAAGGGCACAGGGCTGTTAGTATGACCCTGTCATACACAAAATGAGTGTGCCTTCCAGGTGTATATGTTGAAGTTCCAATTCCTGGTATCAGGTGGTGGGACCATTGGAAGGGGACTAGATTACGGATGTGGAGCCCTGATGAAAGGAACCAATGCATATGTATATGTGCACTCTCTTGCCTCTTCTTCCATGTAAGGACATGGTAAAGAAGGTAGCATCCACGAGCCAGGCGGATCCTCCCCAGACACTGAACCCAGTCCTGTGATCATATACTTCCAGTCCCCAGAACACTGACGACTGGGTTTCCGTTGTGTCTAAGCCCCCCAGATCCTGCTATTCTGTTGTAGAAGTCCACACTGACCAAGACCAAGGCCTTCTAGAGCATGAACTCTGATCGCGCACTTCCTGCCTCAAACCTTGAAACAAATGACCACTGAATGGTGGAGTGGCCACGTGGCACAGACAGACAGGGGTGTGTCTGTGGCCATCAGGTATCCAGAGGGAGCCCAAGTTCAAACAGAAGAGCTACAGTTTACACAGACGATCCAGTCAAGACAATGACTGAAACCCGGGGCTGAGATCACTTTTTATCAATGATGAAGGGTACAGCAGACACAGGGCTTACATAATAAATATGACCCTTGAACTCTAGGCTTAAGATTAACACCCTAAATGAAGATAGACTCAAAAGTCGCTCTTTATACATCATATCAAGAAGCCGCTAAACCAAGGGGAAGGATGCTGGTGGGAAAAGCACCTGCATTTTCCCCTACCGTTTTTTTTTTTTTTTAACAGAGATTAAATACACAGTAACTATATATTAAAAATTCTTGGCAGAAATAAGTCATACCTAAGAGGCATGATGATGCTTCCAATAGAGAGGATGTTTACAATCTAAAAATGAGATAACTATTGCAGAGATACGCCTGTGAAGCATGACAAAAATTAGATGGATAAACTCAGTGAAACTGCAGAAGGAAGAACAGAAAACACAGGCAAAAAAAAAATGGCCATTAGAAGCTGGGAATGGCTAGTGTGATAAACGCTGGGTTCTCACCTGGCAGCCAGCCAAAACTTCCTGCCGTACCAGACCCAACTTTGACAGGGCGTGCGACTTGCCTCAGGGCAGAGTGGACAAGGGACCACCCTGAGCTGGCTTAGTGAACATTCCATGTGATTCGAAACACTGTTGACTGCAAAAGTAAAGGCAACTGACATTAGAAAAATGTGAGAAGAAGGAAGGACCTCCTGGAAACCCACTCCTCCATGGAAGCCATGAGAAACTGGCCCAAACCAATCAGAATTAATTTGTCAGAGTTCTAGAAATCAATACGGGAATTCAAGGAGCGTTGATTCAAGAGGAACAGTCCGATCTCAGTAAAACCGAGCTTTAGGGCATTTTCCCTTGCTGTATCACACCTCTGGCACTCCCTCTACTCTCTAGCTCCATGGCAGCCTGAAAACCAGCAGCGTCACAATTACGGGGTGAACTGGCAGCCTGGCAGTCACTGTCAGGGGGAAGTGAGGTTGGGGTTTCTTTAGAGCACCATTCCAGCCGGGTGGTGGCGCACACCTTTAATCCCAGCACTTGGGAGGCAGAGGCAGGTGGATCTCTGTGAGTTTGAGGCCAGTCTGGTCTACAGAGTGAGTTCCAGGACAACCAGGATGGTTACAGAGAAACCCTGTCTCCAAAAACCTCTCTATTCCCTGATGATGGTGGTGATGATGAAGATGGTGGTGGTGGTGGTGGTGGGGATGACGATGATTATCTACGTGGTAATTTCCTCACTTTTGAAAGGGAAAACCCATTGTAACTTATGATGGTGCTTCTTACCCATCCTGAAAAGCACTCTACCTCCCAAGTATGGTGTTTGTTAGAGACAATTACGGCCAAATATTTAACTTCACAGACGCCTGAGGCAGCTGATAACTGTTCAGGGGAACAGCAGACTAACTACAAAGCTTTATTAAAGGGACAATCAGCATATTCCTGGGAACACAGAAGGCCACATGCAGGTCTGGGTATATACTCAGACCTGAGATGAACTTAGTTCTCTTACTTCTGATTGACCTTGATGCTTTGCAGAAATAGAAAATAAGGATGGAGACAGGGTTGTCAACAGCCCGGATGAGTGTTGAAAGGGATGTTCCAAAAGGTACACAAGGTGGCTCTCACCAAATGTTAGTCCCAAATGTTTTTTAAATGCCCATCTACTCATTATCTGATTGATCACTAAGCTAGCCACATAAAAGATTTTAGTAGCTGTATATGACAAAAATACAAGCCATACAGAATTGTCTCACTAAAGTAAATAATAATAAAAAGCAAAAAAAAAAAAAAAACCTGGAGGATATTCCAAGTTGTCTCCATATTTTTAAAAATTTCATCTAAAGATTATAGGACACCAAAAGAAACAAAATATGATCCATACCCATGAAGTACAGATGTTGGATTTACTAAATTAAGACCACAGTTGAACTGTTTTAAGATATTCAAAGATGTAAAAAAAAATACATAAAGGAACATAGTCAAATGCACCCTAACAAATAGACAATACAAATAAACAGATACAAAATACAAAAGATAAGATGTCTTAGAGGATACAAGCACATACCCCCAAGCCTGATGACCCAAGTTCCATCCCCAGGACCTACAAGATAGAAGCAAAGAACCAACTCCAAAAAGTTGTCCTCTGCTGATGCACACACATCACAGACTGTGGCCGCAGGCCAGGGTCTCAGCTCAGAAGGAGAAGTGCACACAGGCTCCCACCCCAACCAAGAAGCTTTCTGCAATTGACACTGCTTGCAAATGGAAAAACGATTTTTTTTTCCAATGGAGCCTCACTGGGCATATTAACCACACTTCAGGGCAGACACACACCCAGCAGACAGCCAATTGCTTTGTTTGGACAATTTTTTTTTTTTTTTGCTTAATCTTTTGCTTGTATGTTTGTTTTACATTTTTTGTGGGGGAGTTGTTTGTTTTGGTATATGTGTGTGTGTGTGTGTGTGTGTGTGTGTGAGAGAGAGAGAGAGAGAGAGAGAGAGAGAGAGAGAGAGAGAGAGAGAAGGGGGAAGGATAGGGAGAGGAAGAGAGTGTGTGTATATTTCTTGGGGTTTTCTTTGATTATTTTTCAAAGAGAGAGGAAAGGGCACAAAGTTGGATGGAGAGAGGGAAGAGTGTGATCAGAACATATTGTGTGATAAGTAATTAAAACAAAGTTGTCCTCTGACCGCCACACATAGGCCCTGGTACATGTGCCCCACCAAAAAAAAGTAATAAAAAATAGAACCAAAGAAAGTTCAAAAGAGAACCACAAAAATTACTGAGTTGAAAAACACAATAACTGAAATTTTATTTTATTTGTTTTATTGAGAGAGATTCTTGAGTAGCTCAGGCTGGCCTTGAACTTGCTATGTAGCTGTTCTACTTTTACTCTGTTACTATGATAAACACTCTAACCAAAATCATATTGGGAAGGAAAGGATTTATTTGACTTACACTTCCAGGTCACAACCTACCACTGAAGGACAGGAACTCAATGGAAGCAAGACCCATGGAGGAATGCTGTTTGCTGGCTTGCTCTCTGGCTCACACAGACTCATGCTTAACCAGGACCTTAGCCTGTAATTCCCATTATAGGGAAAGGTGCCACCCACAATGTGCAAGGTCCTCCTTCATCAATTACCAATCAAGACAATCCCTCACAGACATGCCCACAGACCAACCAGATAAAAACAAATTGCTCAGTGTCTCTCTTTTCAGATGATTTTGAAAAAAGCCAACTCCAGCTGTAGCCAAGGGCAACCTTGAACTCCCGAGTACCAGGATTATAGATGTGTGCCACCATGAACTGGCCTCTGAAATTTTACTATCACTAAAGGAGTTCAATAGTAAGTTTGGACCTTCAGAAGGAAAAACTTGTTGGGCTAGATCAAATAATACTAACCAATCTCAGGACTAGGGGGAAAAAGTGAAAAAAAGTGAACAGAGCCCCAAAGACTTATGGAATACCATTGAGTATCCAATGCATGCATTTTTGAAGCTCATGAGGAGACCAAAAGGCACAGACAGAATAGAAGGATTTAGAGCTGAACACTTGCAATTTTTAAGGTAAATGATCTACACATCCAAGAAAGCCAATGAACTAACTGCAGGTGGATAACACACAGACAGACATACCTAGACCCATGAGACTCAACCTAAGTGAGAAGTGAAGAGGAGGCAGTCAGGGAGAAACAACAGATCACACACAAGAGATCCTCAGGAAGTCCAGCAACTGACTTCTCACGAGAAGTCGTGGAGGACAGAGGCATGAAACTACTCCACAGGCTGGGAAAAAAAAGACTGTGGATGAAGAATACTAAACCCATTAAAATTATTTTCCAAAAACTGAGCTGTCCCAACGTTTCACTGTAGGGTGATGCCTTGGGGCTAGAAAAGAGGTCATCACTGCTCGGCACTTTAAATGTACCGAATGCCACTGAACTGTTCACTGTGAAATGGCTAATAAATTGTTACATGAATTTTTCACTGATTTAAAAAGGAAGGAAAAATTAAGACACTCCCAGATAAAGACAAACTGTAGAGAAATTATTACCAGATCACCAAGTTACAGGAAACCAAGGGCATTAGACAGTTATTCGAACCCACATGAAAGAGAAAATATAGTTGTATTTTCATTTGTATTTCTTCTTTCCTTCTAATTTAAAAGACACTCATTTAAATCTGTAACTGCGAACTTGTACTAATGAGCACATAGTATATAAAGATATGGTTTGTATAATAATAGCACTGAAATGACAGCAGGAATGAGGCTACATAAGAGCAAAAGCTTGGCATGCTTTTGCAATTATACCAGTATTAATCCAAACTAGACTGTTATAAATAAAGATGTAAACTGAAACCCCCAGGGAAACTGTTAAGAAAATACATTAAAAACACAGGAGAAATGACAAAAGAATTTAAAATGCTACACTAGAAAACATCTATTAATTATAACGGGGGGCAGCAATGCAGAATGAGGTAAGATACAAAACCAAAAGGTAAAAGGCATTTATGAATGCTATCTTCATAATTACAATGAAGTGATAAATGCCCCAATTAAAAGATAGAGGCTGACAGAAAACACAACACAAAACGATCTAACTAACTATACAATGTCTACAAAGATGTATGTGTTACATTCAAAGACACTAAACTGAAATTAAGAGTAAAACTATGAAACTGCCAACCAAATCAAGGCTATAACAGCCATGTTACTATAATATGAAATACTGCCCAAGACAAGAATTACCAGAGATAAAGTATCATGATGAAAAGACCGATAAAGATCTAACAGTTACAGAGAACATACTAATGACAGATATTCAAAACACACGGGGTAAAGGTGACAGAACTGGAGAAACAGATGATCCATCAGTAAGAGCTGAACATGTTAATATCTCATCTCAGTAATTAGTAGGAAAAAAAAAAACAAAACGTAAGATGAACAAGAAAGAACACTTGAGCATGGTGAACAGAGACCTGGCACTGAGGATCTAAGGACCTGCAGAATGCAGGTCCTGTTCAAGGGTACATGCAGCATTTTCCAGGGTAGACCATCTGTTGGGCCATAAAAGAGCCAATACTTTAAAAATATTTAAGTCACGCAAAGACTATTCTCCAACCACAACAGAATTATGTTAGAGAGGAACAGAAGGGAATTGGGGAAAGTAAAACATATGCAGAAACTAAACATATTACCAAATAATCAACAGGTCAAAGAAAAAGTCCCAAGAGAAATTAGAAAATACTTGGAGATAAATCAAAACAAAGCGACAACATACCAAAAACATATGAGATATAGCTAAAACAGTGCTTAGGAGGAGGTTTATGGCTGTAAATGCTTAAAGAAAAAAATCCCGATTTAATAGATTTCTACCTTAAAAATAGAGATAGAAAATATATAGAAACAGAACAAGTTACACTGAAGGCAGGCAGAAGGAAAATATCAAAGGGCAGAAAAGAAATTAATAAAATTAAAGATAGAAAAGGAATAGAGAAAACTAACACAACAATCTGGAGGGAAGTTCTTTGAAAAATAATTAACAAATCCCTGACTAAATCTTCCAAGAAAGTATAGGAAATTCAAAACATTAAAAATCAAGAATGGAAGAAGGGTTATGGCTACCAACACTGCAGAAATTAATATGATTACATGAATGACTATGTGCCCAAAAACCAGATAACAATGAAATAAACATCAACTACCAAAAATGACTCAAGAAGACATAGAAACTATGAGTAGACCTAAGGTTTAGTTGTTGATAAAATGACTAAATTAGGAGTTTTTAAACTTTCCATGATGAGATGCTCATGCCCTTACAGCACCACAAGTCAATTCTAGTAAGCGCTACAGAAGACTGCCAATGGACACATGACCTCTTTGGTGGGATATGTAAATGTTCTGGAATTAGATACTGGTATCATCCACAACCTTGTTTTTGGATATGCAAATTATATGTCAATTATTTTTAAACTACTGGAATAGTAAGCACATGTAATCCAGCACAACTGTAACAATGAAATTCCTATTTCTTTTTCACATATTTTATTACAGAATTTGAAGGTTATAAATCCTGAGCTTTCCCCCTCTTCCTGTATATGTGCATGCTGTATATATGTATGTATTTGTGTGGGTGTATATATGTGGGAGTGTGGCTGTGGCTGTGTGTGTGTGTGTGTGTGTGTGTGTGTGTGTGTGTGTGTGTGTGTGTGAAGGCCAGAGGTTGATGCCTGATGTCTAACTCAATAGACCTCTACCTTTTTTGAGACAAGGTCTTTTACTGAAGCTAGAGCTCACTGATTTGGCTAGACTGGTTGGTGCCCCAGGGACCTGTCATTCTCTGACTGTCTGATGCTGGGATTACAGGGCACACCATCACATCACCTAGTTTTCACATGAGAGCTGTGGATCAGAACTCCGGTTCTCACGTGTGTACAGCAATCACTTTACCAACCGGGCCATATACCCATTCCCTCAGTACATTTATTCTAAAAACAAGTGGCTTCATGTTTCTTCCCTCCCAAACCTATTCTATACAGGGAAAGCCTTAAATACAGTTTAAAAGTATAAACTATAAGCCGGGCGGTGGTGGCGCACGCCTTTAATCCCAGCACTCGGGAGGCAGAGCCAGGCGGATCTCTGTGAGTTCGAGGCCAGCCTGGGCTACCAAGTGAGCTCCAGGAAAGGCGCAAAAGCTACGCAGAGAAACCCTGTCTCGAAAAAAACAAAAAAACAAACAAACAAAAAAAAAGTATAAACTATAATAGGAAGAAGCATCTACAATATGTTCAATAAAGGTGTGTGCATGTGGTGTTCATGTACACTCACTCACACACACACACACACACACATCTGTATTTCCATCTTTGATTTATACTGCACTCCTAATAAGTATTATGAGAAATCAGACAATTCAAAGGTAAAGTGGGAAATGATATGCAAAATCCACTTGCACGAGAGCAGAGTAAACACCGGTAGGGGGAAAAGGTATAAGAATTTAAAAATGATATACCTTTCTTGAACTAGTACTTGGCAGTTGATATTCAAATATTAACTGTATTTTTTCTTTAACCCAGCAATTCCATTTCTGGAGGTTCCTTCTACAGCAATATTTAGAGAGGCACTTAAATATAAATGAGTGGAGAGGATCACTACAATCATGTTCCTACTAAAAAATTAGACACATCTATCATAAATACCCCTCGGAATACTACAATGAAACCCATTACTTTGTATGCCAAGTTAAAAAAATAACATAAAAGAAATAAATAGTCCTTGGTGTGAGCATGGTTAACTACTGGAAAACAGTCCAAACAATGAGGTAGGGGACTGGAGAGATGGCTCAGCAGTTGAGAGCACTTGCTGTTCTTCCAGAGGACTCGAGTCTGGTTCCTAACAGTTATGCCATGCAGCTTCACAACCACCCATCACCCCAGGTCCAGGGGATCCAATGCCTCTGGTCTCCAAGGGTGCCTGCACTCATGTGTACATAGCCACATGTAGACACAAACACCTACATATAATTCAAAACAATAAATACAAATCTACAGAAAGTCATGGGGTAGCTCTACTTAATGACATGGAAGTATCTCTACGTCATATTATAAAAAGGAGGGGAGGAGGGGGATGCTCAGGTGGTGCACATCTCTCATCCCAGCCCTGAAGAGACTGAAGCAAGAGGATTAAGAGTTTGAGGCTAGCCTGGTATACACAGCAAGACTATTAAAAAAAAAAAAAACCCTTAGTGAAACATGTTCACAGAAGGTTGATTAGTTTTGCATTACAGATATTTTCCAGACTCTACCATATTTGCATATGCATAACAAGATATCCTGTGGATGGGATCAGAACTAAATGTGAAAAATCATTTGTTTCATATACACCTTATATACAGAGCTTGAGGTATTTTATAAAGTATCTGGCCTGCAATCCACCACAGGAAGTTAGGTGTGACATTCTCCTTCCTTGTCTTTCATTTTTGGAGGGAACTGTTTTTTGTTGGTTGGTTGGTTTGCTCTTGTCTTTCTGAGACAGTTTCAGTCAGCTGGCCTCAAACTTGCTATGTAGTCTAAGAAAACCTTGAATGTCTCGTCTTCCTGCCTCTACCTCCCAAGTGCTACGACTACAGGCATGATCCACCATGCTCCAGCTGGTGTGGCGTTTTCTTCTTGTCATATTATGTTGATGCTCAAAAAAACTTCCAGATTTTGGAGCATCTTGGATTTTGGATTTGGAGATTAGGATGTTCAACCTGTATAATTTTACTTTTACAAAAAAAAAAATGTAAACCTCACTCATGCACATATACTTTTATATAAACTATAGTCAGTTCCAGGTCCAGCTGGCCTCAGAGTGAGAACAGAAACCAACTGTAAGCTTCCTCACACACTCACCTGCTGTGGGATGTTCTATATGCTCTGAATGTGTTGCTCTGATTGGTTAATAAAGTGCTGATTGGTCAGTAGCCAGGCAGGAAGTATAGGCGGGACAAAGAGAGATGAGAAGTCTGGAAAGAGGAAGGCTGAGTGAGGAGACACTGCCAGCGGCCACCATGGGTAGCAACATGAAAGATACTGGTAAGCCACAAGCCATGTGGCAAGGTATATATTTATAGAAATGGGTTAATTTAAGATGTAAGAACTAGATAGCAAGAAGCCTGAGCCATTAGGCCAAACAGTTTAAATAATATAAGCCTCTGTGTGTTTATTTGGATCTGAGTGACTGTGGCCTGGGCGGGACTGGAGATAACTCCAGCTACACTCACCAAACTCACTACAAGGGCCAACCTTCCCTGCTACCTACAGATTCTCTGCCATCATTTTCTCTGGTCTCTCCCAGACCAGTGTCTAGCCTTCCTGCTCTCTGCTCATAAACCCTTGCCCTCTGACATCCTCCCTTTTGGGATGCACTAACCCTGACGCCATAACCCGACTGTACCACAGATCCAGGGAGGATCCTTCCCAGGCACTCTCCACAATGTCCACTCAAATCTGGAAGAAAACAGGCTCACCATAGCATGCGGCACAGAAATCCATCCGCCAGGACAGGTTTGCTGTAGCATGAGACACAGAAATCCATCCATCCGCCTCCTCAAATCAGGGGAACTGGGCCAACGGACCTTCAGCACCACAGACCTAGGTCTCCCCAGAGCCTCACACTGCTCTCAGCTGGAGGGCACAGGGAGCCACATTTGACATTCTGCTGTGCAGCAGGATGGAGGTGGTCTGAAGGACACACTCCAGCTTCTCTGCAGAAGGAACTACCTCTTCAGAAACTGTGTGCTTCCCACCCCTATTACTCATGTAATTAAAAAAAGACTTTAAAAAAAAGTGCCAGGAGTCTCTCTGTGTCCTCCATGTTCTGAATAGATAAATCTCTGACTAAGAAACTCAGGCTACCAGGGACTAAGTCAGGAGGGATGAGATGGCAGCCTGGCACCAGGTGGAGGGCCATTTAGAAGTGGGAATACACAGGACAGGGTCCCTGGAACAGAACTGGGCAGGGAGGAGAAGAGACACCAAGGGTGTACCCCAGTTTCCAATGTGGGCAAGCATGCCAAAGGGAAGGTACTGAGGTTGTACACCTGTGCTTGGGACATAGTCACAGCGTCTGCTGGTCACCAGAATGGCTTCCTAGAAGAAATATTTCAAAATAATAAAGAGAGCTGAAAAGTAATGGTTCTGGGTTAATCAACTCCACATAGGAAAGTGCATGCATGTATACACGCATCAAACACAAAAAGAAAGAAATCCGGATAGGCTCTTACATTCTACCCCAATATGAATCCTCCATACATATGTCTTCAAGGCAAGTCTGAAGCAGAGATGTAACTCTGCAGTCTATTTTTATACAAAAGAGGAACCATCCCACAATCCTGAGTGAACCTAGAAGCCACCGTCAAATGATGGAGAAAGCCCTGGGTTGAATGCTTAACCTATATTGATTTGGGTAAATGTTGCTACCGAGGAGGTGACTTCTGGGGTAAGGGGCCTACGCCTGTTCTCAGAGGTGACTCCATTCAGGCAATGCTCACCCTTCTGGTACTTATTTTATTTCCAAATGATCGTGATGTACAGCTCCATGAGTTTCGACACATGTAGAGTCACATGGCCACCACCTGGCTGGGGAGCGATGGGTACACAAGCATCTCCTCACCCCCAAACACTTCCCCCGTCTGTTCACTCGGGGTTGCACGCCACCCCTCTTCCACCCCTGGCAACCACGGATCTGTTCTCCATCACTCACATTCTGTCTTCTCGAGAATGTCACAGAAATGGAATAGAACACCGTGGAACATTCTGGGGCTCAGTTCTCTCACCGAGTGCGACGCTTCTGACACTCATCCAAGCTGCTCCGTGTCCCACTGCTCTGCCCCCCTACCTGCTGCTAGTGACTGTTCACGCCGGCAGCTGCAGCCTCTGCTCCTTTTAGCACCTACATTTCGTTTCCCTGGGACGCCAAAGACATCATCAGTCACGGGTCCCCTAACCACCGCAGTCTGAGTTTGCAGCATGGCGCGTTGCGGGGAAATCTGCGGCTCTTGCTGAAACCGACTAGGAAAGCATGAAAGCCCAGAAGGCCTTGTGTGGTACAGGCACCCGACTCAGGCAGACTTGCTAGAACACAAGAGCCTGACCCTGAGGCTGGACTTGGTCTGTCTTCCTCCCTGCTACCTGTCTAGAGCTCCTTCATGAGCTAGGAGCCGATGAGACCACCAGGCTCCCATCACCTTCCCAAGTGGCTTTTGCCTAGCTGCACCCTTCACCCCAGCAGCACAGCATGAAGCCAGAGCCATCAAGAAGAATATATGGCAGGACGCCATGGGTCCAGTCATGTTCCGCAAAAACCCAAGTTAGCAATACCACCACCGGGCTCAAAAGGTACAAAAGCACATTGTTCTCATCCCTAGGACCGTGGAAGTCTATGCTGAAGAAGTAAACCTTTGTTCCTTCCTAAGAAGGAGGAAGTTCTCACTTTCACCAGGAGGCAACCTTCTTCCAAAAGGAAGAAGGCAGAGGCTGAAGCCGCGGGGGTCTCAGTAAACAGCCCATTTCATGATGACCAGGAGAAACCTCGTAACAGTTCATGGCTCCCCGGCTCCCCAAAGTGGAGACACCAGGAACATCCCCCCTGTTTCATTGAACCTGAAAAGGGCCTGAGCACTGAAGAACTGGGACTGGGACTGGGACCTCCCACCCAACCCTGAGACAGTGCAGGGCACATGAAATTCACCTGTTGCTATGTGAGTTAGCTCAGTCGGCCCCAATCCCAACCCTCCGTCAAGTCCATACAGACACTCACCCTCCCACAGCCTGTATGGAGGTCTGTCAACAAGTACCTATCTGAGGGCCTCTTGGGTGCCCAGAGTGATGGTGGCTGTTGGGGCAAAACAAGGAGTAAAGATGAGGTCTCAAGACATCAATCCTTTCTAAAACATGAAACTGTTTAATAAGCATCGAAGTATGGTAAAATATATATACAATATACAAACTTGTGGTTCAGTCAGTGGCAGAGACAACTTGGTAAGTCAAAGAAAACAGAAGGAAAAAAAATGTCCTTCAAATAGACCCAAAGCAGATGCCAAATACATACCAGCAGCTGAGAACCACAGCTGAATTGTGATGGACAGGCAGGGAACGGGTCAAGTAAAGGGATGCCGTGGTGAGGGCACTCTGCCCAGGGAGAGGCACCAGAGCATGGGGGCAAGGTGTGCAAAGCGGACAGGCAGGCCCAACTGGCTGTGGCAAACACCCATGTGTCAGGAGCAAACAAGAGAGATGCATGGGAAGGGCAGAGCAGGCCTAAGAATGGTGGGTCCAGGCAGGACTTCAGGAAGTATGCTCTGGACGTCTCAGCCCAACCAGAAGGCAGGGGGTGGGCCAGAGGCTCAGCAAGAGGGTTGCTCTGGTCACTTCCCCCATCAGGGTCCGGCCACAGAACCCACCAGCAATGTCCTCTTTGGTCACGCTTCTTTTGGCTTTCCAAGGACCATGGAGACCAGGAAGAAGAAAAGCAGCACATTAGGGAGCCAGTGCCCCATATCAATCATGTGTACACTTACACATTTCACCATGCGTAGATGCACTCATGCCCACACACACACTCTCTCCCTCCTTCCGCAACCCTCTGCCTGTGTGCGTGCATGTGCGCATGCATGTGGTGGTAATCTAATTGTACTGAAATGTGATTTTGATTGTATGTTAATAAATAAAGTTGCCCGGGGGTCAGAGCTATTAGAGCCATAGCAAGAGTGTGGAGGTGGTGGTGCACGCCTTTAATCCCATAGATATCTGTGTGTTCAGGGATATAGCCAGCATTGGAGACATATGCCTTTAAGACCTAGGGGGCTGTACATTCAGACAGTGACGAGGCAGTCACGTGTTTGGGTTTACAACCAATGAGAAGGCAGAACAAAATACTTTAAATAGACGAACAGACAGGAAATAGAGCTCTCTTTCGGGAAGCTGGGACACCGCAGGAGGAAGGGTGAGATTTTAGCTCTGAGCTCTGACCTCTCGGCTTTCTCTTTTGCATTGTTTCTGTGTTTCTTATTTAATAAGACAGTTGGTTACATCTATACACGCACACCTATGTGTGTGTGTGTGTGTGTGAGAGAGAGAGAGAGAGAGAGGAGAGCGTGTGTGTGCCTTTGTGTGTATGTGTGTGTGTGTGTGTGTGTGTGTGTGTGTGTGTGTGTGTGTGTGTTGGAAAGTGGCAGGACTGTTAAAGGACCACTGCTCTTTGTCGTTCTTTTGCTCCAATAGACTGGCTACCCAAGAAAGCCAAGCGCACCCCTAAAGCCACAAGGAGACAACACCTGCTCTCAGCTGTTTTGGGGACTGTGCAGACTTGAGTTTCTATTGTTATGACAAAGAACCAGAGGCTGAGTAATACATAGGGGGAAAGAGAGGCTCACAGTTTCAGAAGGGTGGACATGTGAGGTTGAGTGGCCCCTGTGTTCACTCTCTTGTGAAGGCCTCCCTCCCAGCAGATGGCATCACAGTAGAGCACGGAGAAGGATCACAGAGTGAGACAGGAAGCCAGAAAGTGAGGAGGAGCCAGGCTTGCGCTCTCCCAGTGTCCCCTCTTGTGAAAACTAACAAGAACCACACAGGCCCCTCCAAAGGCCAGGACAGCGCCCCCAATGACTTGCCAGACAACTTTACACAAAACGTCACCTCTAAAAGTTTCTAATACCTTCCAACAGTCCCACCCTCAAGAACCAAGCAGCCAGGGCAGGAACCCTTGGGGATCACAGCCAACCACAGCATGTCTGAATGAGAGGATACAGGGAGTGGATGCATGATGTCATTACAGACAACCTCCTGACCACACACTACCATGGGCTTGCTTCTCGGACACAATCCCCTGATTTAAAAAAAAATCCGTGCTGTGGGCTGGAGAGGTGGTTCAGAGATCCAGAGTGGGCGCTGCTCTTGTAGTAGACCCAAGTTTTGTTCCCAACTTCTATGTTGGGCAGCTCACAACTGCCTGTAAGTCAAGCACCAGGGCATAAGAAACCATCTCCTGGATTCTGTCGTCATACACACACACACACACACACACACACACACACACACACACACGCAAACACAATTTAAAATAAAAGTTTTTTTTTTTAATCTATATTGTTTCTCACCACCCCTTTTGTAAAAATCTAATGTAGGAAAAAAACAAGGCAGTCTTTTCCTCAGTGAGACGTAAGAGTGGACATCATGATTCATTGTGTTAAATGATTCCACCTGTGGGAAGAAGCCACCTCTCCCTGGCCTCATTTTAAATGACTGCAAACACTTACATTAAGGGAAAAGGTTTTCTTCCCCAAACACAGACGTGCCAACTATGAAAACACATTTGCATCAGGATTAACCTCAAACTCTGAGAAGGCGCTAGGCATACTCAGTTGGGGTCCAGCTTTTTTTTGCATCTGTCTTGGGAGTGTGTCCTTGTCTGATCTCTGGCATGGCTCCTAGCCGCTTGACACCTAGAACAACATCTGTAAAACAGAGACAAAGCCTCATGTCGGACAACCTTTAGCCTCTCTCATTCGAGGTGTCTGTGATCCTCATGGCTCCCGTCAACATTAGATCGCTCTGAGAACCAGGAAAGACGATGCCCAAAGAGATATTCATAAAAACAAAGCCCCACCCCCAAACACTAAATACAGAGCAGTGCCAACTTGTGCCTGCTTCCTTTCATGCCCCCTCTAAGGAGTTCATCTGAAGCCCCTCCTCTTGTCTGAGGGCATCTCATTGGTCTTTGCCCTGGAACATGTCTGCAGGAGCCCTCCAACCACAGTTATTAACCATCACATTGTTCTGCTGTTCTCTTTGTCTCTGTTGCTCCCCTATGCGATTTGTTCCACATAAAATACAGCTCAGCGGGAGCCTCCAAGAGAGCTCCTGCTTTGGAGTTCTGTTTGATTTTTTGTTTTGTTTTGTTTGCAATGCTGGGGAGCAAACCTGGGGGCCCCACACACGGTAGGCAAATGTTCTACCACCAGGTTACGCCCCCACCCATCCCCGGCTTAGAGTTTCTAAGACCCGGAACCTGTGCCAGGCTTACCACCCGATATGGGAAGGAACTGGGAAATTCACGTGTTCTTTCTCTGCCTGCTCCTTCACAGGAACAGATGGAGATTTTTTTTTCTTGTCTGTTTTGAGACTCCAGTGAGATCCTGCACACAAATGCCCCCCCCTTTTCTTCTGGCAATGAATCCACAAGTGTTATTGACATGAATTCTATTGGAGATTTAAAAAAAAAAACTGCTTTTATGTCTCTAAATGGACCTCTATGCCACTCTAGGTGGCTTATGTTATATAAGCTGGGCCTTAGTAGCTCAAAAATCGATCATGCCCACACGGCCTTGCCCTTTTTTTTTTTATTCCTGCTGGATATGTCTGGACCTATGAGACTCTTAGTCCTAGGAGGGGCAGGCCCTTCCTCAGCCTTTTCCTCCCTTTCAGGACATCTCAGGCCTGACTGAGGCTGGGCTGGGCCCAATCTCTATCCCCATAGGTCTTGCCTCCCTAACACACCTTGAACACCTAGGCAATTCTTCCCTGACCTGTCACCTCACATGTATACATGCATGAAAGATGAAGATGGAAGTACATTTAATTTCACAAACATCAGACTCCAAGGACTGCCTTTGCCATAGGGCCCATGTAAAAACTCTGTAACAGGACTTGCTTCTCATTACACGATACATTGGCAATTCCTGGCTTTCACTTGGCGGTGTAGTTCTGCACAGGTAACTTACATCACATGTACAGATCCCTTGTGGCGAGGTCCAGGAAGATCCTTGGCAAAAGACGGTATCATGCCCTGTCGCCCTGCCAACACTGGGACCTGCATGACCATGTGACAGACATGCCCGGTGCTGCCTAGAAGCTCAACACAACATCAATTTATTTATTTACTTAGAGAATCTGGAGATCAATCCTAGAGACTTGCACATATTAAGTAAGCACTATACCACTAAACTATACACTTATCCCAACAATATCAAAATTTTAAAATTATGTGCATATGTGCATGTGAGTGCAGGTGTTCATGGAGACCAGAAGAGGGCGCCAGATCCCCTGAAGCTAGAGTTACAGATGGTTGTAGCCACTCAACATGGGTTCCAGGAACCAAACTTGGGTCTTCAGCAAGAGCAATATGAGCTCTTCATCTCTGAGCCATCTCTTTAGCTCCTCAAAAAAATTTAATTGAAAAAATTCTTTCACAGTAAAATCACATTGATATTCAAAACCGAATAAAGCAAACCCAAAGCCTATCATGCTGAGTATCTTCATTTCAGTGTGTTTATTCCCAGAGTCTGTCCCCATGGGCATTACATTTTAGTTTCAATTATTCATGAAACAAATATTTATTGGCCACCATTAAGCTCTAGACACAGCCACAGGCACTGAAGATTCAGTGGTGATCAACAACCAAAGACAAACTAGTTCTCTTGTTCTGAAGATGGAGAGGGACAAAAGACTGAAAAACAACATGTAGGGTGGTGGCAAAGTTTTCAAAAGCAAAGTGGGAGGGGCTTGAGGGGAGCTTGGGGGTGGAGCACTTGCCTAACACACACAGACACAAACAAAAACAAACATCCCAAACTTCCAAAGCCTGTGCCATATGAAAAATGAGGCCTGTTTCTCCTCATGTTACATGGTGGAAAGCCAGGACTTTCTGGTCTGAGCTTGCTGGATATCTCTGGGCAGACAACTGAATATTTTTGACTCACTGTCCCATCGACTTATATCACTAGGTCCTATGCAGAGCTCCTGTGACAATATTCAGGAAGACACTTTGCAAAGGATGTCATGCTCTACCAACACTGGTGATGGCCTTCTCTGAGAGGGCAACAGGTGAGCAGAGGCTGAAGAGCTTGAAGGGTGAGTGAGCCCTGATGTCTGTGGAAGAAGAGCATGCCAACACAAGATCAGGGCAAAAACCCCAGACCCAGAAACAGCAGAGCAGTGGGGAGAATAAGGAGGCCAGACATTGCTGGCTGCTCGAGAGAGGAAGGGAAACAGCCAGAGGACTTAGGGCACTTGAGTAAGACTTGGGATTGCATTCTGAGTCAATTCCTGACTTCATTCATTGTATTGCATTACATGATCTTGGCTTTATTGGACTAATTTTCCTTGCTACTGCCCACCTTATCCTTGTGTCTCATGATTATTTTATTGTGTGGTAGGTACAGCAGATAATACTTTCCTTAAAGAGTGTTGAGTTTCATTTGGGCAGACTCAGTTGACTGGTGTAGGCCCTTAGTCCTAACAGGGCTTGTGTTTAGGTTTGGCTATGGGAGCTCTGATACATTCCTCCCTGTCTCCTTAGGTATGGCCTTTCCACGGTTCCAGGTGGGTGATCAAGAGTACAGGAAGGTCCCGTTACTCCAGCAGGTGAGAACACTTAGCAATGTGGCTCGGCCACCTCCAAATTCTCACTGTTCCCTTCCATATTCCCAGTAGTTGTTCCAGGTTCAGCCTCAGTAAACACACAGCTTAGTATTTACTCAGCTCCATGGCGACGGTGCCTTCTCTGCTCAGAACCTTCCTCTCTCCAATACACTTCTCCACGAACGCTAACAATGTCAACATGCCTGGTTCTGACTCCCGGTCTCTGCTCTGTCACAGTCTCTGTTCCCTGTGCCATGGTTCAGAACGAGCTCTCAGAGAGAACATTGGAGCAAGTATGGATCTTTATTTGCATCAAACACCTGCACCGGGTGGTGGTCCATTCTTGAAAATGGTTGCTTCATATATTAGTTCTATTTTTTTTTTAAGAAGAGAAAGCAAATCCAACATTTGATTGTGCCATTATGTCTGGGGTTGGGACTCTGATTCCCTTTAGAAGGCAATGCTGTGTAGAAGAGATTGCAAAATGAACTACATCCCCTAAGACCACAAGTTCAAAAAAAACTGATAAAGGATTTTTTTTTTTTTGAAGCAGAAAATGTTGATATTTTGACACCTGCGGAACACCTGTGCCAATGTGGCAAGCAGCGGAAGTAAAATGTGTGCCTCCAAGATAAAACCCACGGAGCATGAGGCCTGCTATCCTCGGTGACACCAGGCAGAGGCAGGCAGTTTGGAATGCTCAGGTGGAAAGCCCAGCAGAGACAACCTCTAAAAGCTCCTTCCATGGTCAAAGCCGCGACCACTGGACTGGCTGGCCATCTCATTTGGAATACCAGCCATAGGACAACAGAAGAGCACAAATGTGTGGCCTGGACCTTGCCTGGAGGGACTACACCGTCTTCAGTCCCTTTGAGATGACTGCAAATCCTCAGCTGTGGGGCAGGAATGGATCTATTCTGCCAACTCATGCAGATCTAGGTGGCTACAGTTTAGATATGAAATGCCTCCTTAAGACAGCTGTGTTAAGTAGGGCTTGGTCCCCAGCTGGGCACTAGTGGAAGGCAGTAGGAACCTCAAAAGGTGAAGGTCGTTAGAGGTGTGCTCTTGATGGGACCACGGGACTTCGGTCTCTTCCTGACTCTTTCGCACCCAGTCCTGGGATGACGGGGTGTTCTCTGTCTTGCACGCACTTCCGACGTTGTGTGCTGCCTCCCCGCAGGCCCGGTGATAGTGGGTCAACCAACCTGCCACTGGAACCTCCAAAAATGTGTCAAAAGAAACTTTCCACAGGCTGAGGATCCCCAGTATGTGCTGTGGTAATGAAAAGCTGGCTAACACACAAGTTGACCTCCCAACAAAGGCAACTTTCTGGCAAATGCTTGCCTTTGGCACAAGAATGGGTCTGGGTGGAAGAGAGGCAAGCAGTCCTTGGTTACCCAGCTTCCATGG
The DNA here is from genome assembly GCF_004664715.2 of Peromyscus leucopus. Taxonomy (NCBI): domain Eukaryota; kingdom Metazoa; phylum Chordata; class Mammalia; order Rodentia; family Cricetidae; genus Peromyscus; species Peromyscus leucopus. The sequence continues at coordinate 39,046,932 of NC_051084.1, forward strand.
CATCTCCCATCCCACAGCCTGTGGGTCGTTTGTAAACGTAACAGCTCGGCAGTGAACACATTTTATCAGCCCTAATAAAAAGTCAAAGCCAAACTCAAGCCTATCACTGTGAAGGTCTTTCGGGCAGATAAAGACCTCAAAGGGCTGACCCTTCCTGGCCCTGGTACAAGCTGCCACTTGCTCTGCAGAGGAGAGCAGGGCTCTGGTTTCTCCGGTAGCTTACATTTCAGTGACCTTCCTCTGCCTGGTGTGGTCTCTATCCACAGCATAATGACATTTGGAACTTACATAAGAATATCGTGGAGAAGTAGACTGAGCCTCAAGATTTCCGTGGAAAGCCCACATGGGTGGTTTTCATTAACACTTCTGTACCTTCTCAATCCAGACAAAGGTTCTAGATCCATTTTCCTAACTATTCAGAATCCTAAAGGTTCAGAAACCTACATGTAAGCAAAGCCCACAGGCTCTGATGGCTTCGTGCAAACACACGGAGTATGGGGTGTATGAACATACCCCATTTAAAGACTCACGCCCTGAGTTGGTGTCTTGGAAGCTCTTAGAAGGCCTCAGATAAAGATGCGGGCGGCTGCTGGGCAGACTCTGGGTGAGATTTATATGGACACTGAAATTCAGGAGCCCTGAACAGCAGCAGCGGACTCTTGAGTTTCCTCTGCTGCTTGCATTAGAGCCCCTGGGCTTGTCGAGAGTTGTTTATTTGAACAGTTTTTTTTTTTTTTTCATTCTGGCTCGTTTTTCTTCTGGTTCCGGGTACCAGCGTCGCAGTGTCACTGCCCTAAGGTGGAAGAAGTGGACAAGGGTGGACCGAGCCCGCGATGTGCCCGAGAAAGCAGCGTGGCGCTTTTAAAGAATCCTGGAGGAGGTTCTAACTGCTTCCGCGACCCAAGTAACCAAGGCCATGCCAAACAATGGGAGCTGCCAGGCGCAGGGAGGGCTGAAACAAACCCTGCCAGGGAATGGCCATTCCCTACTCTACTACATTCCTGCTTGACCTACCTGCTTGTTCTAAGGCATCATCGGGAAACCTGACTCCAAGCCGCCGGCCTCCCTGGGGACCAGGAGCCTGGCACTGAACCCTCCATCTGTGTGCACACCCCGGGCCACCTGCCGCACGGCTTTCTGTCTGCTTCCCTCTCATGGCTTGTAAACTCGCGGAGCGTGTCCCCAGGCACCACGCCTGGCAGAAGGAGAGAGGAGGGCAAAGGGCCGGCGATAAGGCCAGGGAAGCCAGCGACAAAGTGAGTGGGTGGCGGGGCTGAGCAGCTTAGGCTAGGGGGTAATGGAATTCTGAAGGAGGGGACTGCTGTATCCCCTCTACGTTCTCAACCTTCGGCTTTCCTCAAACGCCATCACGCGGGCAGCGGCACCCGTCTCCTCCACCGCCAGTCTCTCGCTGCCGCTGTCCTGAACAGCCCAGAGGACAGAGTTAAGAAGACCTCTCCCTTCCCCACGCACCTGCTGTCCCTTTACCTGTGGAGTGACCTCAACAAGGGTCTACGAAGGACACCTGCGCACTAACCACCGGACCCACTCTCAAGAGGGGGTTGGTGCAGATGAAGCATTTAGCTCGAAGTTGCCCCCGAGTTACCTCTGGGCCCTAAGAAGCTTGCTGTGCAGAGAGAATAAGAGAAGCTGAAAACGGTCGAGCACGGTCAACTCCGCGGTCAGCACTTGCATGGCATGTGCCAAGCCCCGGGTTCACGCCTCAGCACAGCAAATAATAACAATTCACAGTAATAACAAATATATAAGACATCACCGGAAAAATAAGGGGCAAAGAAAATGCTGAGAAGCCTTTGACTTTCAGAGAAAGGCGGAGAGGGTGTGGGTAGCACACACTGGTAGGGCAATGGCAGGCAGCAGGCACCTGGGCAAAGCACTGAATCCAAAGGCAAGAGACCCAGCATGCCCGCGACCTTGCTCACAGTGCTTGCAAAGGCCTCCCACTCTCCGGGCCTCAGGGCCCTGCCCACCTCACAGTAGAGCTGGAGGCCCCAACAAGGCTGTCGAGTACATGTTGTACTTTGAAAAGAACCAAATCTGAACCAAGAACGGCATCATCTCAAGGCTCATGGGACTCTTGGCACAAAGGTCCCCAGTGCCTAGCCTGGGTACCAGCAGAGGGGTGTGAAGAGAGTGGGAGGCCCTGGGGTTAAGCAAAAGCCTCCCTGTGCAGAGATGGCATCCAGTGCTAAAGGGGGCGAAGCTGCTGGAAGACTGTCCCTGATCTTCAACTCTCATGGATGAGGAATGAATTCCCACTTCATGTGCGAGGTCCAGACCACCACTCCAGACACCTTCCTGTGCCCTCAGGCCAATGAAGACCACATCTGATCTGAGGAACCAGTGCCCCAGCAGGGAGACAAGCCACCTACAGCACGGGCCCTTTCAAGTCCGCTATCGGCTCACTCAGTGATAACAGAGCCCAGCCACATGGCCTCCTGAAACCAGACAATGGTGACCATGATCATCTGGGGTGTGAAAGCACAAGTTACCTGGTACAGCCACAGAGCTGAATGCCCTGAGGACCTTCAGAGGTCTTATTTTCTCCCCAAACTGTTCTGTTCACATGACCACAGAGAAACATGGTGTGCACCGGCCACACTGCTCCCATGGAGTTCACCCAGCAACGGGAAACCCGCAAAGGTAACACCACATGCCCATATTGCACACAAGGATCTTTAAAACAATTCATTTTTTCTAGATCCATGCTGACACACTCACAAGTCCACATTTCAGTGTTCCTTCCAGCTGACCTCATGAGAGTCCAATCCCTCCGCTCCCCTGAAGGCATGGACCCGCCCTTGTGTTTTGTCTTGATGACTGGCAGATGGACAGGTTCTATTTCCCTGTTTTCTCTGATGACAACCACTGGCATCTTCAGCAACACACCTGTGCTGAAGACTGGGGCGAGCAGGAAAAGGCAAGAGGGCAGGATAAACATTCTACAGCATAGTAAAGTTATGTGCTAACCATCTTCTCATTTTAACAAAGACACAGCTTGCAAAGAGCAGGAAGAATGCCAGACAGAGGGGCCCCAAGCCGTCCGTTTGGCTCAGCTCAGGGGTGCTTCTACCTGCTTGGGTGTGCCGTGGTCAGGTAAATGCACTGAGCTGCTCTACCTGGCCAGATTGTGGCCAGCGAGGATGGTGATCACCACGCCTGTCTGCCACTCATCCTGGGAGGGGCGTGGTCACGTCTGTCCTGCACCCACCCTCATCTTCAGTGTGCCAATCACGCTAGCGGTGGGTACAGAAAAACCCACTCTTCAACCAACTGCTCATCTACAGCTGGGCACGTGCCAGGATCCCTCAGGCTTTTGCCTCACTCTGAAGCCTGTGGTGGCTCTTGAGATGTGACCCGACCCCCCCCCCCAACCTCCCTCTGTGGTTTGCGGCTGCTGCGTGGCATAGTCTTACCCTCCCCGCCACAGCCCTCCCGGAGCACAGCTGAGCTAATTCTAGGCTCCCTGCCACCCCTTGCAAGCCCACGCTGCACATGCTCTGACTCATGCCGAGGCGCTCAGAAGGTAGACCACGAGAGAGGCTGCAAGGCACCTGCTGGGCACTGGGCAGCAGCTGGGGCTCCAACCTCAGGCTCACAAGGGATCCAGAGGTAACTCAGAGGTCTCCCAGTTACCTTCACCAAATCTCCCAGAAGATGAACTCAGACACCAGCTTCGCAATACAGAGCCATCGAATATGACCCTGGAGTTAAATATTAAACCCGCGATTATTCTTTATCATCAACACCTTCTTCCGTGTGTGGCAAAATCTTCTCATATTGACAAAACTCCCAAACACAAAAGGCATTCACACCAAAAATGAAGATGATAGGCATCTAACAGATCCAGCCAACCTGGTTCAAACACTAGTGTCTAAACACCTATTACATCCTATTCTTCCCGACATCTTTCAAATCCAAGTCATCAATGCCGACAACCTCAGACTGTCGAAGGAGGAGGCAGACATCCCCTAACCTGCCTGTAATAGGTAAGTCCAGAGTTCTAGAGGGGACCCAAGCCGGAACAGTCACTTCTGTCCATGAGGTGAAAGATGAAAGAACTCAGAGGAGTTGCCTTAAGTGGCCTGTGGGCAGTGAGCCAGGTAAGCAAGGCCCTCTGAACAGAGAATGCACAGCTGTGAGGCCTCTGGTTCATAAGTCTGTTTGGAGAATCAAAGCTGGACCTGTGGGGAGCATGGGGAAGAGGGCATACTACTGGTGGTTAAACACACACACTCTGGGCAGGTCCTGAAGGGCTTGGAGCTCTGGATAGGCAGGATTGAAGGAAGAGCACAGGTAAGAACCACATGGCCGGGTTGGTAGCATCTCACCAGCTGGTCTCTTGGTCCCTAAGGGTCATACTTCCATCTAAGGGTAGTCTGTGTCTTCAAGAGGTCGTGGATAGTTGCATCTTCAGAGCAGACAACCTTAATAAAGAGGCTACGTTACTTAAGTACACAAAGTCTCCAAGATAATCCCAATAAACCACTAGGCAATGCTTACACTGATGGTTGTTCTGAGAAAAGCAAATGAGCGAAGTTATGTTGAAGCCCCGGCCTGGAACCTGTGGGTCCGAGAAACCACAATAACACAATAGAGTACGGTGAGGGCCTAGCGAGAAGCTCCTTAGACTTCCCAGCTTGCTTTCCACTAAGAATGGCACAACCCGGGCCCCCTGTCAGGGCTAGGTATCACCTCTGTAGCCCAGTGTTTATCACCACGTGACCCATGAGCTCCACTTATATGAGGAGCCAGACCCCAAGGGAGAAAGCAGAACCCCGGGAGCCCAGGTAACACGTTGGTGAAGGCCCTCACTTCAAAAATAGCAGGTCTCCTCTGCATGCCTCCAGGCTGCAGCCTAGCCTATGCAAACAAGGTCTGTGCCTGCCCCCTAGGCTAAGAACCCCAGAGCAGGTTTCCAGGGAGATGGAGATGTCGTTGTACCAAAGTATGGAGGTGCTGTGGATAAACGTGTAATCGCACACCTGAGTGTCTTCACCTGCAGAAACGGGACAAAGCCCTGCTCCACCCCCCCACCCCACTCCCACCCCACCCCCGGGGATTCCACCAAGCTCAAGGGCTCACTGTGATTCAGGCAAAGGGGCAGTCCCGCAGCCACATGGGGACCAGGTAGGCAGGGCCCCACAGGAGCTTCCTGAATCGCGCACGCACGTGCCTGACTCCCCCGGCTCCTCAGCTAGTCTCACTACCCCCCTCGGGTTACATAAGCTGGCTCCTGTCACCGCCAATGGTGGCTCTAAGGTGACACAGCTGGACAGGAGCCAGCCAGGCTCACTGTTTGTTTCCATCCCCTTTAACGGAGACTCTTCCACGGAGACTTTCCCCAAACTAGAGCCTCTGGGGGCGGAGGGGAGCACTTGCCCCACCCACCCCTTCCCGAGCTCCCAGTGCTGACTCTTCACTCCAGCTGACAGCCTGACACCACCCACAGGCTCCGCCCTCATTGTTTCTGCTGACGTTACGGGCCCAAGGAGCAGCGCCCGAGCTGGGAGTCCATGGCCTGATGCCATCAGCGCCTCCCTTGTTCGGGTCTGCTTCACACAGCATCACCAGGACTCTAGGACCTCCAGGAAAGAAAAAAAAGGGGAGGCTGCTCTCTGAGCAAGACCTCAGCTCCTGCAGGGCAGTGTCCCAAGTCAGCAGCAGTCCCAGTGAGCGGGAGGTAGGGTCCAGACAGGTAACCCGGCACAGCAACCGCAATATTTTCACCATTCTGCATCCCTGCTAGCAAAGGGGCATCCCTGCTAGCAAAGGGGCGTGGGTAAAGGAGTGTCATGATGTGTTCAAGACAGTGCATGGAGTGACAGAGAAAGACAGGGAAGGACATCACATGCCATATATCAGGACAGCCAGGTCCAGATACAAAGGGGTACAGCGGACCGGAGAAGATCCACCCCTAGCTGCCCCTTCTCTGAAATAGCTAAGTCCTCTCTTCGGGCCCTGATGGCCATGTCTGAGAGACAGCCAACACAGAGTGTCACGATGGCATCATTTCTGAGCACCCAAGGGGGTACCTTCTGGGATCCCCTAGAGTTATGAGCAATGTGGGAGAGGGAGCATGTCACAGTCAGCCATTCTGGTCACAGGACTAGGACGCCTAGGTGACTGCTCTAGAGATCTGGAGGCATCTGGAGCCCTGAAGTTGCTGCCTAGATTCCTGCTATTCCAGAAGATGGGGAGACTCATGGAAACCACGGGGAGATGGACCATCAGCTCTGCCAGGTGAAGGCCTGAGCTGCTGGTGTCAGGGATGGAGAGCAGGAGGACCACTCTGCACAGAGATGGTGTCTTAGTTAGGGTTTCTATTGCTGTGAAGGGACACCATGACCACGGCAACTCTTACGAGAGGAGGACATTTAACTGGGGCTGGCTTAAAGGTTCAGAGGTTTAGTCCATTATCGCTATGGCGGGAAGCATGGCAGCACACAGGCATGGTGCTGAAGCAGGAGCTGAGAGTGCTACTTCTGGATAGGCAGGCAGCAGGTAGACAGAGTGGCACTGGGTGTGGCTTGAGCATTTGAAACCTCAAAGCCCACCCCCTGTGACACACTTCCTCCAACAAGGCACCACCTCCTAATAGTGATGCTCCCCCTGGGCCTGTGGGGGCCATTTTCATTCAAATCACCACAGATGGGATGCCAAGTATAGGCAGGGGAAAGAGCTGTTAGTCACTTGGTGCTGGGCAGGGACAGGAGCAATACATGAAAGTTAGCACTAACTTACCAGGAGAGGCTCGGCTCTTTCCAGCAAAGCTTTCTTCAACTCTGACAGAGCCAAGCATGAGCATTTCCTAAAAATGCCACTGACTAGCACCGAGTCTCTAATAAGACTATACATCTTATTTGCATCTCAAATATTAAAATTTGGTTGAGACTTGTGAGCCAATAGAGTGTGAATGCATTATGCAGGGGCTTACCATATAGGGTCACTGTCAGGCCAGGAGAACTGGCCCCCAAACTTTCAAAGAAGGAGAACAGAAGAAAACAAATCCCCGGGACACCAGCCATTCCTAGGGTATGCTTAGAAAAATAGGGATTTTGCTAATTATCAAGCCATTCATTGGGCTGAAAAAAAAATGGAGCTGTATTTTATATATACATGAATGTTACTCGTCTTTTAAAAGTTTTATGCCCTGAATTTCTTTTAAGATTTTTTTAAAGCATGTATGTGTGTGTGCCTGTATGAGTTTATGTATACCACATGTCTAAAGGTGCCTGGAGAGGCTTCAAATTCCCTGGAACTAGAGTTACAGAGAGTTGAGGGCTGGTAATCGAACCCAGGACCTCTGTAAGAGCAGTAAGTGCTCTTAACTTCTGAGCCATCTCTCTAGGCCCCAGCCCTGAACTTTTGTAATTTTAGTTTTTAGAAGACGTTTTTGTTGGTTTGATTTTGAATTCCCCCGATCCATCATGCACACGAGGAACAGGGGGAGGGGACAGCAGCTCTTTGGAAGTGGTTCTAACCAGGAAAGGGGAGGAGCCCCGTGGACCTAAGGCAGATCACGAAGAGTCTACAGGTGTGTTGCTGCCCTGTTTTGGTATAGCCCACCATGGTGGTTTAACTAAGAATGGCCCCCATAAGCTTATATATTTGAGTACTTGGTGCCCAGCTGGTGAAAATGTCTGGGAAAGATTAGGAGGTGTGGCCTTGTTGGAGAAAGCTGAGGCTGGGCTTTGAGGTTTCAAAAGCCCACGACACTCCCAGACTCTGTCTCTCTGTGTGTCTGCCTCCCACCCTCAACCCTGCCTCCTGGCTGCGGATCAAGATGCAGGTTCTCTGCTGTTCCTGTCACCATGCCTTTGCTCCACCATCTTGGACCCTGACCTTCTGAAACCACATGCTCCAACTAAATGCTTTCTTTCATAAGTTGTTTTCGCAGCCACAGAAAAGCAACTAAGGCGCCTCACTGAAGCATCTCTTTACCAATACCTGCTCAGCTCACTGAAGGCAACCTGCAAAACATGAAGACTAGGCCAGGAGTAGTGATGCACACTTTTAAGAAGTCCCACCCTCTGGAAGTAGAAGCAGGAGGATCCCTGCGAGTTCCAGACCAGTCTGGTCCTGTATGGGGCAGTGGTCTCAACCTTCCTAATGCTGCGACCTTTTAATACAGATCCTCATGTTGTGGTGACCCCCAACCATAAAATATTTTTGTTGCTACTTCACAACTGTAATCTTGCTGCTGCTATGAACTGTAATGTAAATATCTGATATGCAACCCTTGTCAAAGTGTTGGTTGACCGCAAAGGCATCTCCACCCATAGGTTGAGGACCGCTGGTATAGGACAGCCTAAGCAGCCGGGGTTATAGGGTGAGACCCTGTTTCCAAACAAAACAACAACAACTAAAATAAAACAGGAAGAGCAGCCCCTTCTCTAACACGTCCTGTGTGCAGCTTGGTTCCTACCTCTTCCCCACGGATGCACTTTCCTCCTGCAGTGCCGACCCATCGTCCTTCCCACCTTAGAGCACCGCGTTCTCCTGCGACTATGCATTTTCCGGAAGTGTTCCTCAGGGCTTGACTGCGTCTGACACAGGAATGACTCACTGCCCATGACTAGTGGTTTCCAAATGTTCCCCTTTAGAAATAACATTGGAAGGAACATCCTTGCAGAGGAATCTCTACCTGCCAACTTAATTGTATCCCCAGGATGAATCCCTAGAAATGGGATCAGCAGGATAAAGGGAGGAAACCTTTTAAAGGTTGTGGGGCAGACTGCCAAAATGCTTGGCAGGAGTTCGTATCTTCCACTCCCACAGTTCCAGGAGAGTCCCTGCCACACACCTCCACCTGGGAGGAATACCATCATCCACACCAACGAATAAGAAAACACCAGAAGTCAGCTAGTTTGCCAGCAGATCTTGTGTCGGATTTTACACACACCTCTGCGACTGAGACTGACGTCTTCCCAAGTCACCATTTGTCCCGTTGTGAACTAATGCCTACCCTTTCCCCTTATTCTTAGCTGGAAATTCCTTCACAATAACAGGTGTTCAGCTGGGAGTGGTGGTAGGCACCCTTAATCTCAGCATTTGGAAGGCTGAGGCGGGAGGGTCTTGAGTTCAAGGCCAGCCTGCGCTATATAGAAAAACCCAATCTTAAATGAACAAAAACTTGGTATATTGATTATTTTATCTGTCTTACATGTTGTGAGCATTCTTCCTGGTTTACCATCTAACTGATGTTTTCCTTTCCTGTTTTACTTCTTTATGCATACTAAAGTTTGCACATGCACACAGTCTTCAAATACAACAGCTGAAGCCTTGAAGCTCATTCTCTAGTGCTATGGTACAGAATGGTATTTCCCATCTCATAATTGCTCACTTACCGACATTTTTCTTTCAGTACTTTAACATTTTTATTTTTACACTTAAATTTTAATCCATGTGGACAAAACTCTGTCTTTAAGTAAGTAAATAAAGAAAAAACAAAAAAAAATTGGCTACAGCCAAACTAGAGAAGTGCCTAGGATTAAATTTTAACCTTAGTGATGGTTAAATATCAACTAAATATATTAAACTACGATTTCCAGACTTTCTAGTATTTTCCATGAGAACATTATTTTCACCCCAATGTCAAAATGTTCAAATTATTATAAATACATATTTCAACATCTGGTTATCTTCCTAGATCCTAGCTGGACATTATAGTAAGTCAACAAGTTATCTGGGGAAAACTGAAATATCGATGGCATTGACTACTCCCTTGGTGGACCATCTCAACATCTCCATGTGTACAACCTGCTGGTGTTTGCTCCTCGTACAACTGTGTTATGTCCTTCACACCAGTTGCCCAGATTTTCTGAGTCCCCTTCCTTGAGGATCCAGCTTTGATCCTATCATGAGTAAAAGCATTTCCCTGGCTCCTTTCCTGAGTATTTTCTAGGTCTAGGGCTGTGCCAGGCAACTCTGCTACTCCCCCCAAGCCAGTCCTGGCTGGTCCCAAAGCCTTGCCTGAGCACTTCCCTAGCTTGGCTTCAGCCTAGTGTTGTGGGTTTTTTTTTTTTTTGTTTTTGTTTATTTATTTATTTATTTTTTTATTTACTTACTTACTTAGAGCTTTGTCCAGGCTGGTTCAAAACTAGACTCCTGAGTAACAAGGACACAGAGACCCTCGCCACCAAGTCCCACTCAGGATACCTTTAGCCTGGGCATGACCCACCTTCATTCCTCCAGACATAACCCTGCTCTGTAGCCAGACCTTTCTCCCAACTGCAAATGTGCCCTGTGCTTCCTTACTTGGAAAAGGCTCCCCTTTTCCGAGCCCACACATCCCACCGGGTTTGCACCTTGTGCACAGTGTAAGAGAGTGTCCTCCATGCAGTGCCATTGAGGAGGTGCGACCTCCCCTGCCTGGAATCGGCAGTGTGCAGGAAATGGATCAGGGCAGCAGCAATGCGCACCCACCCAGGTGGGAGGAGCAGCTCCCCCAATTCACTCCATGGGTCAAAAGGAAGAAGGCCAGGAAGATGGGCGCTGAGGACAAAGGAGGGCCTATGCTTCTTCCCAGTGAGCCAATGGGAGTGTCGGTCAGCCCGGCCAGTCACATTCCTAGGATCTCCTGACAGGTCTCAGGCTCCTACCTCCCAAGGGAAGGTTGGAGCCTGTACTTGGAAATCAAGTCTCCCTGACCATGGCCCAGACTTGCCTGGGTGAAGGTTGTACCTCTCGCTCCAACTGCACAGCAAATCTGTCTGCAAGGCCTGCTAGACTCAGACAGTCCCACCCAGACCTCCCGAGTCAGCCTGCAGGGTGAGGCCTGGATAGCTGAGAAAGCAGAGATGGAATTCTCATGTCCAAGGGCCCGGGCAGGGAAGACCTCAAACAGTTCACGGTATTTGAAGATCCACCCTTTACTGGCCTCGCTAGAACTCTAAGGATCCTGTGATTCCACTTCTCACAGATGTCTAAGTTGGTCCTGAGCCTGCAGAAATAAGACATCTTCACTGACAGAATGGGCTCTGGTGATGGTGGATCTCTGCAGCCCCTCATGTCCCATCCTGTACCACAATAAGCCAAGTCGCCAGCCTAGCCCCACTGTTCTGAGTCATTCCTATCTTTGTGATTCTGGGTCACAAGGACCCTCTGTCTCATTCCTACCTGTGTGGACATTATGGATTTCTTGGGCCCATATATTTTTGTCTTCAAGACCCCCTTCCTCCATTAAAATAACAACTGACTAAAGCTTGTTTTACTATTGAATCAGTACAAAAATGAATATATCAACACTGCATATTGAAACATTTTCTTTAACCCAAAGGTCACATTTTCCTTCTGATTTGAAAAAGCCAGAAATTAAAACCCTTTGATGGGCCCCTAAAACTATGGTGGTCCTTTGACACTGTGCCTCCCATGGGGGATCTTAGGGACCTCCCAAGTGGAAGGCCCAGCTCAAGCATGGGCTATGCCCACATCTTAGATCCATACATCCCTCAGAACCCTCACTGCTCTCTCCTGGAACCTCACTGCACATAAGTGACAGATTCACTGAGTGCGCCCCAGGATCCTCAATGGCTGTGGGCTGAAGGAGCCCTGGACAGATGAAGAGACGTAGCTTTCCCCGGTGAGACTCACGCATCAGTTGCACCAGCTGAGATCTGCTTAAAGGAATTTGTACGAATCAATTTTCCTTACTATAACACACACTCGATATAAGTCGATTCAAAAGGAGCAAAGGTTTGAACTCACACAAAACCACGATGACAGATCCTGGTGCTCTGGACCATGGTGGCACCGGGCTCTCTGGGGTGACGTATGACAAAGGAAGCTGTTTACTTAATGGTGTGGCACCGGAAGGAACCAGGGTCTGATAGCCCCTTCAAGGACACACCTTACTTGCAATGAAATAACCTCCTGCTTGGCCATGCCTCTGAAAGATTCCACAACCTCCCAGGATCCAAACTAAGTCAGCATCCTACCTGACTTCCTGGTGGTGATGTAGTTCATACTCAGATTGGCTTGACACTACTTGTGTCTCAGAGCTAGGTATAGGCTCATGTTCACTAAGAAACCAGATTCTGAGAGGCAAGACATACCTATAAGACACCCAGAACTTCATACCTGGGTTCAATAGGAAACTTGGGACTTGGGATACAGTCCTATGTCTGAGTGGGCAATGCAGACAGCCTGCCAATTTCTATTGCTAATGTGCCATGTGGCTAGGATACTTCCGTATCTGTGGTAGTGAAAATTTGCTTTAATGCTTGGGACTGTTTTTAATGCCTGAAAGCTAAAAATAAATGAAATCCAGAATTAAACAGAACAGAACAGTGACTACTCACTGGGATTCAGTTGTTCTCTTAGCCCCGCTGCTTAATTTGAGTTTATGTTTCGTTACTTCTTTAAGACATTATTCTGTTCAGTCATATAGGTTTTTGTATAAAATATTTCTATTTTAAAGAATATTAGGGAGTGGAAAGCTATACTTCATCTCATAGTGGGGGTGAAATTCTCAAATGCAGAATGGCATGAGTATAGCACCTCCTGGTGGAAACTACTGAAATTACAGGCAAAATTCTCAAGAGGAAAAATGAACTACAAAGGCAGGCTGCCCTATCAGCTTCTCTGGAAGCCTACAAATAAGAATTTTCCAAACACAACCCTTAATTTGTACCTGAATTTCTTATAGACAAGTACTATCTTGGAAAGAACTCAATATTATACCATGTATGCAAGTGATTTTTCAAGTATGTGTGGCTGTGAAGAGGATTAATAAAATACAATGTCACCTATGCAACCCTCAAGATTCGGTGTCTTTTTGTTGTTGTTGTTAATGATGACCTTCCTAGTGATGGATTGGGAAAACATAGTCACTGTCATGTAAAGGTTTTCCAAAATGTTCAATGTCACATATACAACAGGGAATTGTGGCTTTGGGAAGAGTTGTCAGTTTTTAAGAAACTAAACACCAGGGTTAGGGAGGATAAACAGCTTGTATGCAAGCATGAAGACCCAAGTTCAGGACCCTGGTAGAAGCTGAGCGGACACTGTGGCTTCCTCTAGTCTCAGCACTCAGGAGACTGGCCAAGCTGGCTTGCTGGAGTAGTTGGAATTAGCAAGCCTGGGTTCAGCAAGAGACCTCACCTCAGTAAATGAAGTGGAGAGTGATGGAGGAGGACTTCAGGTATAAATGTATGTACACAAGTGTGCAAATACACACACACACACACACACACACACACACACACACACACCACATATACATGCCAATATAAACAATAGAGAAAGAAACCAAACACTATGGCATGTTGTTCATTGATCCTTTGCCACTTTTTAGATCATTGTTTTCCATATGTTGAAGACTTGATCCCCAGAGAGAAGGTGGTGATACTGGGAGGCGGTAGAACATTTAAGAGGTGACACTCAATGGAAGGTCTTCGGGTCACCCTTGAGGGAGATTTGGAGGACTCCTGTTCTCTATGCTTTCCAGCCATGATGTCATCAGGTCGGTCCAGCCACAGACTCCTCGCCATCACCCTCCTTAAACACCACAGATCTTAAAACAATGGGCCAACTGGCCATGCACTGGAACCTTCAAACGTGAACGAAAACAAATGTCTCTTTATAAATCGGTTACCTTGGGTACTTCCTGAAGTGACAGAAAGCTGGCTAGAAAAATCTGGGAAAGGTTCCAGAATGAACTTGAATTCGGTGAACAATCAGTAGCTGAAACTGCAACTCTGTACTAAAGACTGGATGTCCATCAGAAGAGGGAAGGATCTGTGATACTAACCCGCAGTTATCCTGGGAGAGGCAGGAACAGAATGGTTGGCAAGTATCTGCTCCTCATGCACACGGCAAGCAAGCAGTTCACTGGGGATAGCCCGAGGAGGCAGACAACTCAGGACACAGCCACCTACAGCCATGCCGCCTTTCCCCAGTGCCCACCCAGGATCCAATGGACAACTCTGGGCTATAGCTATAGCCACCTGATCTGAACTCTAGCCCACTCCCTCAGACCCACCTGCGTCTCCTGGGCTGGCAACAGGGGAGCCATGCTTGCCTCCCACTTGGAGTTTCTTCGCCTTAAAACATAGATCATCATTTCTATTTTTAAATGTTTGTTTTTATTTTACGTGTTTATGGGTGTTTCGCCTGCATGTCTGTCTGTCTGTGCACCACATATGCGCCGAGATCCATGGGAGGCCAGAGAGGGGGATATGGGATCCCCTGGAACTGGAGTTACAGGTGGTTGGGAGCACCCATATGGGTTCTGGGGATTAAACCCAAGTTCTGTGGAAGAGCAGCTAGTGGTCGTAACCACGTACCCTCTCTCCAGTCACCATCCCCTACCATTTCAAACCCTTTTCATTAGAGGGGGAGTCATCAGACCTAACTATTCCGTAAGTACCTAACCAAGCTTGGAGCACGGCACTTGGTCAGCCGGCCGTGTTCCCTCCCTCTGTAAGGAAGACTCAACAGCGTCCATCGCCTGCTGCTGGGGCTTGGGTGTAGTTTGTGTTCCCCTAAACATCGTGTGCAGGAATCTTGCCCCTCAGTGCGGTGATGGGGAAGTAGAGGGGCCTTTATAAAGAGTGGAGCCTACTAGAAAATGATGAGGTCCTTGGAGTGGTGCCTCAGAAGGAATTAAGGTAATTCTCAGGGGATCCCAGTTAGTTCCCATGAGAGTCCATCGTCCAACAAACGCAAGGGAGCCTGGCTCCCGAATCTCTCTCTCGCTTCCTGTCTTGCCATATCATTTCCCCCTCTGCTGACAATTTCCCCCACCATGATGCTATCTGCCATCATCTGATGTAGTCAGAAAGCTTTCACATGTGGCCAAAGGGTGCCAGAGCCATGCTATTAAAGCCCCAGAATGACAAAGTTAAACCAACCTCTTATCTTTACAAAGTGCCTGGTCTTGACTCTTTTGTTATACCCATAGGAAATGGACTTGTACATGTGCTCACACTGGGCTTGGCATGGGGTAGGCACTACACCGGCATTAGTGCCCCACCGGTTCCACACAACCCTAGGAGTCACCAGCAGTCACCCCTTCCCAATTTTCAGGAGGGGGACAGATGCCAGGAGACCCCTACATCTAGAGAATGGAAGAGCCCAATTTTGGACTTGGAGCTCTACTTTGAGATGGGCTGATTTTTGTCAAGTACCCCTCATAATGCAGCAGAGTCCTGCCTGCCACCCCACCCAGGGCATAGCTTGCCACCCACTCTAGTCTGACCAAGTGTCCAGCATCTCTAGCCACAGCAATGTGGCCCCCAACTCTGACCTTTGTCACCCCCATCTGCTCTTTCCATACCAGACACCGTCTACACCGTCTACACCTTCCCCCAGCTCCAAGCATCCCAGCCTCCCACGGTGTGAGGACGATGATGTCAAGGCTACGCTGAACAGCGAGGACCTGGCTAGAGTGTGGACTGGGTCCGGTCGGCCTCCATCTGTGAGCTTCCCGGCTCTGTCCTCCTGCCAGTTGCTGAGAGAGGGGGAAGGGAGAGGTAGGAGGGGGTCTCTGCCACCACTACAGTCTGGGGCTTCAGCGCAGGAGGAACCACAGGGGAAAGCCCTGATACAGACTGGAGAGTAAGGAAACCCTCCCAGAGCTCCAATCCAGCTCTCGCCATGCACACATCCCAGCCAGCCCTTCCTTAGGTTGACTGGAACACTGAGGAGTTCACAAGGACATTTCCCCCTCACTGGGCATTTCCAAGTTCAGAGCTCACGACAAAACAAAGAGGATGGAGACCAGAGAGATGCTCAGTGGTGAGGAGCACTTGCTGATCTCCCAGAGGCCCTGAGTTTAGTTCCCAGGACTCAGGTCAGCTGGTTCACAACCGCCTGGAATCCCAGCTTCAAGGGGAATCTGGTCTCTGCAGAAACCTGCACTCACATGGCATTCATACACATATACATCAGTTTTAAAATAAAAATAAATTTTAAAGAAGATGAAGAGAGGCCCTGCCCTTCTAGGTCATGATGACGTGGACAAGTCCTGTGGCTAGGCTGTCCCTCGGTTTGCTTCTCTGAGAATGGCAGCAGCAAAGGAGAAAGCCACCCCGAAGCCCTTGTTGGCCGGCTCAGCTGTCTCCGTGGTGATAAGAGGAACACGCACAGGGCATGTGGCAAACCGGAGGGCAGCGGAGTCACACTGGAGAAGCAAACAGTGTGCCATTCTCTGGCTCACCACCTGAGCAACCCTGGCCAAGACACCTCCCTTCCCTACGCCTCAGTTTCCCTCCTCCTAAACTCACAGAGTGGCCGTAAGGATCAGACGAGACCGTAAGGTCAAGGAGAAATTATCCAAAGTAAGAAGAATGATAAGCCCTTCTCCAATTATTGATTGTTTGAAAGCGCAGGGCAGTAAGGGTTTGTACCAGGCCTTCTGAATATCCAGCCTTCACCCCCTCCTCCACCCCCACTCCCCACAATGCACCCCTAAGAGACTCATTCTACATGGGAAGAATTGAGAGAAACGCATCTGCTAGTAAAATAATTATCATAGTTTCCTTCATACAACACAACCGGTGCACACCCCCAAAGGAAAGGAAAATGGCTGGTATAGAAATCAAGTCCTGCTTTAAATTTGTAAAGAGAAGGTGCCATAGAAACCTGAGGTGAGAGCTGGGATGTGGGAGACTGAAAGAATGAGGAGAGAAGAAAGGGAGGCAGGGAGAAAGAGAGGGAGGAAGGGAGGGACTGAGGAAGGGCAAATCATTTGGTGAATGTCAAATCACTCCCAATTTCCCTTTTGTCCAAAACTTCAGGTTTCCTGGACAGACCTAATAAAAGCATGACCTGCTGGGCCCATGTAGGGCTTATCCCCAGAGCAGGTAAGGGCTCCCACCTGCTTCCACCAACTAAAGGGAGCATCAGATCATTTAAATAGTTCAACCATCAGGAATGATGTTTGCTCTTGGGGGTCAGAAGGGCCCGCACCGTAAGATCCGTGGCTGCCCACCTCCATCCGCTGTCTCTCACATTCCCTGGGTCCCTGGCAGTGTTCCAAGCTGCTAAAAACATGGTCTTTCATGAACCCCTTTCTCAGCATGCTGCCCCCTTACCAACAGAAAATACAATGCCCCACTCAGGGGGTTCCTGAGAACCACATGGACGCCAGAATTCATAGTGATTACATACAAAAGCCCAATGAACAGGGAAGGAAAAAATAAGCCGACTGCTGATCAATTATGACTCATGAAAATAAGAAAGCTATTTACATAGCAGTGAATTAAGTGTTGCTTCCCACCCACGCCCAGCCATGGAGGGCTCCTCAGTATTCACCCAGTACCGAGAAAGTGTGAGAACACTCACCTCCCATCTCGCATCTCCTGTGCCCTCTCCTTGAAGGCAGGTCCCCTGGAGACCTGATTTCCCAACTCTTGGCTTGCAAGCACCCCGAGTCTGAAGAGTTATTTGCATGTGTCTTCACCCTGTTTTCCCACCTGTTTCCGATCCTCAGGCTGGGAGCTTCCCTCTGATTTCTCTAAGATTAACAGGGCTGGGACGTCAGGGCTCGTGTCAGAGGCCCCTGCATAGACACATGCAGTCCTCCCATGAATGCTGGCAGAGGTCCCGGATCCTCAAGCATGTCTCCAGGGACTCTGAACAGCAGATGAGACTCTCCGAGGAATGAGTAGATGGCTACAGGCATGTGGCCTGAAGCCACCAAAACTTCCTGGAGGGCCATCTGCACGGCCGCTGAGGTTCCACCTGGGTGTCTAGCCGAGGACCAGGCTTTTAGCAATCTGTCAGCCCTGCATTTCCTGCCCCCAGTCTTCTTCTGCTTAGATTAATTAATACTGAATCCCAAATAACACGGATGCTGTCGACCAAGACGCATGAAATCTCAGTACCAATTCATCTCACGGGAAAGAATCCTGGAGTGAAAAACTTAATTCAGGCAGGACACATCAGGGGAGGGGGCTTGTATACATACAGGAAATCTACATCAGGGTTAAGTACTCAGAAGGAAGAAACAAAACATGGACGAAGGTGTTCACAGTTGTACTGTTACTAAATGGTGTAAAGTTAGAAATGACCTAATGATACGTCTATCCAAGATGGGGCTTAGATGAGGAAATTAAGACCTATCTACAGAATGGAACTTCTCCCAGCCACGGGACGGATGCAAAGAAGAAATGTCTAATAATCCAGCAACGTGGAAGAGAAACTCCACACACACATTACTTTTGAAAAGGCAGCCCACAAAACAATACAGGCATCACCTCTGCTTAGCAAACACGTTCATGTGGCAGGATCTGCAAAAGACTGGGGTCCCCGAGCCCCAAACGAAGCAACCCAAATCTGCAGACACTCGAGTCTCTCTGTTACGTTTTGAATGTAAAATTTCTCCCACAAGTTCATTTGTATGAATTTGGTCCCTAGCTGATGGCACTTTTCGGGCAGGTGTGGGATCTTTAGGACATGGGACCTAGCTAGAGAAGGTTTGCTGGAGGGCAGGCCTTGGTGGGAGAATTACAACTTGGCTGCCCTTCCAGCACAAACTCTGGCTTACTTCCTAATTTGCTGAGAAGTGAGGAGTCTCACTGTCGCCACGAACGCTATGAACTCCTTCTTTACTACAATGAGCTGTATTTCCAGACAGTGGCAAAATAAAGTCCTTCCTCTCTCGCGTTGCTTTCTCGTCAATTATTTGGTCATAGCAATACAGTAGTACACCCTTCACTAAAATGTCAGGGCTGGAGAGATTGCTCAGTGGTTAGTGCTTGCTGGGTCTTCATTTGGTTCCCAGCCCCCAGATCAGGTGCCTCAAACATCACTTGCAACTCCAGCTCCGGAGGCTCTGGTGCCCTCTTCTGTCCTCTGAGGTCACCCACACCCATGTGGCATACACTCACGCAGACACATGTACACACACATAAACAAAAACAGTAATTCTTTATAAACGGCCTAGTATTTGCATAGAAACTACATGTATCTTCCCACATACTTCAAATCATCTCTAGATTATTTAGAATGCCTAACACAATGCAAATGTTATGCAAATAGCTGATAAGCTACGTTGTTAGAGAACAGAGATTGGGGGGGCAGGGAGGAGTCCAGGCACATTCAGTCCAGACAAGTTTTTTTTTTTTTGTCGTGTTATCAATTTGCAGTTGGCTGAATTCATGGATGCAGAACTCACAGCTAGCTACCAAAGGGTGACTGTATATTCTAACACAGGGCATTCCGGGGTCTTCATATAGCACAGGTGCTTGGAAGGATATGCCCCAAATGATTTGGAGATACTTGCTCCTTTTCTGCCCCTGGGTTTGCTTGATGGTGAGACCACTGAGTCTGCCGGCGGCCTCTGGCCTGGCACCACACAAGAGAGCAGCCAAAAAGCAGCTGAGCGGTGGCAGTGAGCCAAAGCACAAGCCTGGGCACAACCCAGTCTGTCTGACAGGCCTGCTCAAGGCCGTTTGTTCCTTCCTGGCCTTCCCTGCTTGCTCGGCCAGGTCCTCACCCCCACCCCCCATCAGAGCCTCCTGATATCTCTCCGTTCTAGAATGTGGTACCAGATGACACTCACCGACCACAACACCTCAACCCAAAGGCCTTTCTTTTCTTGTGAAGATCATGAAGAAAACAAGACTAACATGGGCCAGCCCTCAGAAAAGGGTAGCTCATCCCCTCCAAATGCTTGTGCATGTATGTTGAGATCTCAACTGCAACCCAAGAGCATGTTGAAAGCATAGGAAGGCAGAGACACAAAAGGAGGCAAGGAACTAAATTCCCACAGAGATTCTGGCTGACGCGAAACAATGATTCAAAACCACATGGATCTTGGGTCCTCTGGAAATGATCAGTTTATAGAGTGAATCACCTGCCCCAGGAATAGGTACGGCCAAGTGATTTCAGACCTTTAGTGGCTGAGTCTGACCCATCAATCAGCAAGCTCTGTTCTTCACCCTCCTCACCTCTACGGCAGTAGCTTCTCAGTCACAAATTGTGTGCACAGGAAAGACCAAAAAGAGTTTCCTGGGGGATGGAGCCTTCAGAGCTCAGCAGTTAAGAGCACATACTGCTCTTGCAGAGGGTTCAGTTCCCAAACCCTCAACGGGTGGCTCACAGGGTCTGTAACTCCAGCTCCAGGGGATCTGACACCCTCTTCTGGATTCCAGATACTGCACACATAAGCACAAACACACGTACAAACACACATACACACACACTATGAAAAGAAGAAAAATAGTGTGCTGGTAAACACTTGTTTGAAAAAAATATTTATGTATTGCAAATATACACATATGTATATATGTATGATTAAAGCATAAAACAAGGTCTTATTAAACTAGCAGGCACAGATTGGAGATGGTCTTCCAGAGTGGGTCATTGCAATTCCCATGTTAGTTGCAGAGAAGAAAACAGAACTCAAGAAATCCAGGTTTCAGCTTATGCCCTAGGAGAATGTGTGGACTCTGTGCCCTCGAATATACTGAGTACAGACACTGCACCTGGCCCCAGAGCCATAACCAGACCAAGAACAGTGACCCACTGGGACCTGTTTCAACAAGACTCAAAGCAGCACATATAACAGGGAGCTTCTTCCCATGGCCACTTCTCTTTCTTAAGCAGCCAAGAGCCAAAGCCAATCCTAAGCATCAAGTCCAGCACCCAAACCTGAAATGGGTATGAACAAGCTTCACAGCCTGATATAGACCTACACCTGTTCCCAGAAGGTCCCCAGGCACCTCAGCTCACCTATATCAATAAGAGAATAATTTCACAAAAATATAACCAATCCAGAAAACAATATTGAGAAACAAATTTGAGGCAATCTTTTATATGCCTTTGGTTTACTGTTTTAAAACATTGAGTTCAGAGGAAAAGGTTGCGAATGCGTTACATGGATCCTGTAAGATATATGTAATACAAAGAAACACTAAATAAGGCATGTGTGTATTAAATACAGATAGCAAGAGTTGGGAGGCCCAAAAGATGCCTGATATTCACTAAGTCCTAAATATACCCAAGACAGCTGGGCCTCAGATATCATGACACTCTAAATACAGAAAAGACACTCAATATTCATATGCATATGACTCTATATAGAGGAACCTAATATCCAGGCATAATCCAGTTACCCATGGGTTGACACCTGTTCTGGTCATCTAAGTCCAGATATGGAGAACAGAGCAGTCCGATGTTCCCTTAGTAGCAAGTACATCCTTGGCTTGGAGCACCTACAATATGTATGGCTTCACTGCTAGTACTTCAAGTCTGGTCTTTGGAACCACGTTTTAGTGGGGAAGTATGATACTGCAGAGAGATGGAAATGGGAATACTTGTAGTATAGCATGCAGATGCTGTGGGCCTTCATCTTGCCTAACGGTATCTCTCCACCTACTCTATCCTTGTTTATCACTGCATGTTTAAAATTGCATCAAGGTCATTGCCCACATGGCATCATCTATCATCAGTTCTGCTCTGGAGCACTACCTACTACAGATATGCCCATTCTTCTGAAATAATATCAGACCCCAAACACTGAAGAACCCTTTAATGCTTTGTATTGCTTCACAGGAGATTCTAATTGGGAATTCTAATCAATGCCCTCACACATTCTTCTATTTAAACACTTTATTTTGTGAGCGTGCACATATGTGTGAGTGCACATGTAGAGACCAGAGGACAACTTCTCCTTCTACCATATGAGTTCAAGGCATGAAACTCAGGTCAAAGACTTGGGACAGATGCCTCTATCCATTGAGACATCTCATCGTTCTGCATTCTTCTAAGGTCAGTACTTGCAAATAATTAATAAGGGATTCGCTACATTATTTAATACCTAACATAATACGTGTGGTGTGTGTGTGTGTGTGTGTGTGTACATCACCATTCCTATTCCATGGGGAGCCTGAGGTCACACGCTTCTAAGCAGTAGTGCAGAAACCAAAGCCTGACCTCACTGGAATGGACTCCCCACGGTGAGAAAGCAAAGTCCCTTTGACATTTCCATGTCCCACACTGAGACGATGGCCTTCTAAGTGTCTCCTGGAGACTGTGTGCAGCACAACTAATGGGCCGGTGCCTCCCACAGACATGAGAATTTGGATGCAGAGCCATGAGAGATTCGGGTGTGGACTTCAGAGGTAACGGCAAGTATTTCTGGAAGTTCTGCAACTGCATACATTTAGAAGTTAGTCCCACACACCACCGCTAGGCAAAGGCCCAAGGAACCAATAACTTCCTTCCCACGCCTCCCTCACCTTCCCAAAGGCTCTTTCTTGGTTACTTTTCACAGAAAACTTAATCACAAAAACTACTTGAGATCGCCTCCTCCCAGGAATCTCCTCAGGAACGCTGACAGAAATTCCGAGGCTGGCGGTTGATGCTGGCACACCTGTGCCTTCATTTCCTGTCTGCTCACTACTAAGGTTACAGAGACATGGCAGCCACTGAGCTCAGGCTAGTGGGGGCAAGAGAGCTCTTAAATCAATACAAAGAGTTTGGGGGCACATTTTCAGAATCACACGCGTGTTCTCAGGATCTTTTTTTTTTTTTTTTTAACCTGACCTAAAAGTTCAAAATCATTTTCTGGATTTGATGAGAATCATTAACAGGATGTGATAAGAAGTCAGCATGTCCATTCAGCTTGGAGATAACAAGAAGAGCTTAGTATGCCGGGTACTCTAGGGGTCCTGCCTGCTGGTGACACTGTTGGTCCCACCAGGTCCACAGATGTGCACACCAGCCAGACATATTGCTGGCAGATGCAAAGGATGCTTTAGTGGTCCTGGGCTCCTTCTCACATTCATGCGGCTAAGTCTATTTGAAGGCTCACCTCTTCCAAGAAGCTTCACCTCCAGCACCTTAGTATGAGCAAAAGCCGGGCCTCAGACACAGAGCGTCAGCCTTCCTGAGGGCCTGCCTTGCTTCCTAAATGACTCCTGAGCCCTCGGAAGAAGCAACCGGGACAGGCTTTTCCGCGTCTACCGTCTCATCCCAAATGCCATGCACACAGTGGGGTGTTCTTAAGATGAAGCGGCAGCCCCAGAAACAGGAATCCGCATTAATTTGTGGAAATTAAAAAGTCCGGTGCATACAGCCCAGGCCAGCCTACCGAAGGGAGCGGAGGCACTTTCCTGCCTTGTTTTCCTCTCTCCCACATCCCTGGGACACCCAGTTTCTCCAGGGACAGGGGAGTAGGGTAGTTAGTATGAGATTGCAATTTAAATTATGGTGGAGGGGAATACTGTGATATTTCCGTCTGTGTACCACAAAGTGTGATGATCAAATCAGGACAAGAGGCATATCCATCGCCCCAAGCAGTTTATTATTTCCTTGCATTAGGAGCATGCAAAATATTTTTTCTTCCTCTTTTTTTCCCCCTCCTAGACAGGGTTTCTCTGTGTAGCGTTGGGTGTTCTGGAACTCACTCTGCAGCCCAGGCTGGCCTCAAACTCACAGAGATCTTCCTACCTCTACCTCCCGTGTGCTGGGATTAAAGGCGTGTGCCACCACCACTCTGCAAAATATTTTCTTTTTGTATAATGTATAATAAGTTATTTTTACCTATAGTCACTTTGCTGTGCCAGAAAATGATGCCCTCATACTTAAAAAAAAAAAATGTTTATATTCCTGTCACAGATCAGTGAAAAAGCCTACCTGTTCCAGTGCAAAGTCCTGCTCTAAGCCTGGAGTTCAACTACAGCAGAAACAACCTATGAAACATTCTTGGCCACAGGTATGGAAAAGCTCTTCTGGTCCTGGGAGGAGATGGACTGGGAAAGATCTCTGCCCTCAGAACCTCTGAAAGGTTGAGGAGGAGGCGGCAAGTATGGGGAGCGTTGGACCAGCTTCCCATGTGTAATGTTGGGAAAGGGCTGCCCAGAAATGCAAAAATGGCAGCCTAGTGTGGTTTCTGAGAGCCTCCACAGGCTGTCCGATACCTAATGGGGACCCTGATGAAGCCTTAGGGGGAGGGGTCTGAGGAGCTGTGCAAAAGCCAAGAGTGAGACCCAGCTAAATAATACTCAGTAGAAACCCTAGCCAGGAGACCATTGGAGCATTGAAGCAGGGTGGGGGGACTGAGGAGGAGAGGCTCCCTGGAGAACAGCAGGAAAACCAGCACAAAAGAGGCCACCCTCCCCATGTCCAGATGTCACTGTGGCTTTTTCCTGGTGCCTAGTCACCACCTCAACAAGAAAGACAGGGGGAGCAAGCTGCTTTAAGCTATACAGTGATTGAAATATCCCTTGAATCAGGCCCAAAGGAAACAGAATCCTACGACTAAGTATACCAAAAAGGAAGCCAAAACACTCTATCTGGGAGGCAAAATTAAGTTCTCGTTAAAACAAAACAAAACAAAAAGCAAACAACAAAAAACAAAGCTGCATCCCTTCACAACAAGCCTGCAGCAGGAAATGTATCTATTCTGATTCGGATGCTTTCACTGAGTCTCTGTACAACACAAACAATATTTATAAGACTATCTGCCTGGGCTGACTTCCAGGGGGAAGGCATAGAGTCTCAAGCTTGCCAAGTCAAATGCGGGCCTACCAGGCGGTCCCAGAAAACTTAGCCCACAGGAGGGCCCCCAGGCCTTCCCACATAGTCTCTCATTGTAGCTGAGAAGGCTCTGAGAGCTGGCTGCTACATAGCATTCCCGCTGCTGTAACAAAGTACTGGAGACTGCGTGGCTTATAAACAACAGAAGTTTGTTGCTCACAGTTCTGGAAGTCTAAGATCCAAGCATCGGCTGATCTGGTAAACGGTGAGGGTTGTTTCCTGACTCACAGATGGTACCTCACTGTGTTCTCACACAGCCAAAGGAGGGGAACCACGCTCTAACCCCATGCAGAAGGTACCATATCATAAAACCATCACCACGGAGGCTAGGCTTTCAGTATGGGACTTTGGCAGTCCATGTACACACACACACACACACACACACACACACACACACACACACACACGTGCTCAGAGTACTATCTCCATTTCTCTCATTCTCCATAAGGGCAAACCAAGACTTCACAGCAAGATTTGATAAGGACCAAGGAACCACGCTGAGTGGTGATCACCTAGGTCAACTGTCCTAGCAGACAGCCTACCCTGTGCCAAATTTCATGGCACTTGCCAGGGGCTGCCAGGTGGATACTACACTTACTGGATACTACACTGATTCAATACATGGGAAGGACTGCTGGAGAGGCAGAGCAAACCCACAACATCCTTAGTCAAAGACAAATATCTCCAGGGTTACCAAAAAAAAAAAAAAATCAGTAATGTTACTAGGAATGTTTCATGCAACATTTTGAAGCATTAAATATGAAAATCCATGACCAGTCTCCCTGATTTCTCCCTCTTGTCTCATGCTCCAAGACAAGGAATTGCACAACACTAGGACTGAGCCTGGAATCCAGCCCAGCTCCAGGCAGGGAAGGCATCTTCCCACCACCCCACGGAGCTGTCTCTCCACCATTTTATAATCCCAAAGCGCTCTCGAGGTGGTCCCAGTCCTCAGTCATCTCAGGTGTGTGTCTACATGACTAAGCTCCCAAGGAACACCAGCCCGGGGAGATTCTATTTCGTCGTTGCTATGTGTTTAGGTAAATGGAAGGAAGTTCCAGCCTCCGCCAAAGGAGGGGGCATACTTCAAAATAGTTCTGGAAGGCGCCAGGTGGGCTCCCAAGGGATCACACAGGTGCTTGTCTCCCACTTGGATTTTCTGGTTCAATTCTGACGCGATGCCAACCGTCCACCTGCAGGCCACAAGTCCAGTCACACGGCGGTCTTCCTTTCCCCTTGCATTTCAAAAGCCAAACGCGAGCTCCTTTGGGCAACTACTTAGACTCTCGGCACATGTACACCTTCCACTGGAAGCGAAATGACTGCTCAACAAATATTTGTTGATTCAAATTTTGAACAGCGCTAAGATTAAACTCAGAATCCCTCCTGGTGGCTTGTAACCTAAGCCCCAGACCTGTTAAATAAACCATGACCCGAAGCATAAGGAAGACAATGTAACCACTCGTCTCCCTCACCGTGGCCTTTGGAGACAGACACGACTATGCCCAGTACTAAGAATTGAAACCGCACGCAGCAAGCCTTTCTCCCCCTCTGCCTCTGTTTTCTTAGTGTTAAAACTGGTTAAACTGCTCGGCTCTGCCTCACATTTCAAAGTTAAGTCCAGCAAAGCGCTCAGAGGAAAACTTCGGGCACTTGCGCGTCTGGCTCCTCTCGGCCCCACCGGCCACGGTGTCGTGGCCGTGGCCCCCACGGGGGGGAGGGAGGTTGCCGTGGGCCCCAGGTCCGAAGAGCCCGGGCTGTCTGGGCTCTGCCCTCCACCACCTCCCCGGCTCCATGTGGGGACAAGACTTCGGGAACACACCAAACCCCCGGCCCCGACTCCCTCCAACCCTGCGGGGTCTGCGCCCCACGCGCGCCGCGTGGCCACGCCATTTCAGACCGTCCCAGGTACCTGGCACCGGAGCGTGGCCGTGCTTGGCAAGCGCGCCGGGAAGGGCTCAGTCCGCGGGGACACGCGGGGGCTGCTCCGCCGGGGTGCGCGCTGACCCCCGGCCGCAGCGTCAAGGGCCGGCGGCACCGCGCAGCAGGTGGCGGCAGGGCGCGGGGGAGCGCGGGGTCTGCGGCCGGGGGATGGACGCGGACGCGGACGCGGGCGCGACCCTCGGGCGGCCGCGCTGGCCCTGCGCTGGGCGCGCGCTCGCGGGCTCCCGGCTCGGCTGCGCGCGGCCCGGCGGGGGCGGACGCGGCTGCTCCGCTCGGCTCAGCTCTGCTCCGCGCCGCCCAGGCCCGCGCGCCTCCCCCGCGCCGCTCCCGCCGGGCACGCGGGACCCTGGCCACCCCACGCGGCGGCGCTGCGGAGCTGGGAGCCTGGCCGGCCCCTGTCTGCGCGCGGCCCGAGGGCCCGGGGACCCCGCGGGGACGGGGACGCCCCCGATCGGGACACCTGCGCGCCACCTCCCTGCCACTGGGTCCTCGGAGAGTGGGCGCCTGGGTGCAAGGGAGGGACGTACGCATACGAATACAAGTAAAAGTTGTTGTTTCATAACCTTGTGGGTCCGAGCGTCTGAAGGCTCATGGGGGAAGCTGCCGCCCCGTCTCTAGGTGAATCATTGCTGTGGCACTGGCAAGTGTGGGAAGGCAGGCTGGAGGAGATAGCTCAGCCTTGCTTCCCCACCCCCCTCACATTTAACTGAGGCGCTGCCCCACTTTGGGAAGACACGAACTGGCTCTGAATACCTGCTCAGCTAATCAGCTACCTCCAGAGTGCCACTTTCCCCCAAGCTTTGGTCTGCTGGCACGGCCCAGAACCATCTCTCCAGGATCACACCAACCAGCACCTCCGATATCATCGTGCCAAGGATGAAAGTACCAGGAAAGTCAACTGAGTCCCAGAAGGGCACCCAGGCTGCTGTAACATGAGCCCCAGCTGGAAGAGATAATTCTACCATCAGACAGGCACTGGAGTGGGTGGCCTCGGAGTTCTGACTTCGCGGCGATGTCGTGTTATTGGGAGATCTAGAGGAATCCACACCCCCACCGTTGAGCCGTGGGGGTGAAGGCTGGCGACCAGGGACACCGAGAACCCCCAAAGCCCACACTTGCACCAATATTTGGAAAAGCTTCTCCCCACAGCTGGCTGAAAAATGAGACCAAAATCCCGAGCAGAATAGGAAGACGGGAAAAGAACTTGGCGATAGATGTCATTTTGTTGGATACATGAAAGGAAGTTAGTTGCCTTTTTAACTTTTTGATGTAATCAATCCCTTTGGTTCAAGCTAGTCACTTAAAAGTCCCCTTTGATGGTTAAATGAATTAAATTCCCTCTATGAAAAGAACATAAACAAACCGTGAATCAGTCTCCCAGCCCCCAAATTAACAATGATTCACAGTGAGCAGGTGACTCACGGAGGAGAAAATGAATCGGTTAGGTGTGTATGTTTGCCTTGTTTGAATCCTCAAACTAAACTGAACGGCTACAAGCAAACCCATGCCCTCACCCACCTTGAGCTTGCTGATGCTTGCTATTCTGATCCACATGTATTCTGCACGGCTGTAACCACTAAATATTTATTGACTCCATAAATTGTCTTTCTAACCTAAGAATTTTGTTTCCAGAGTATCAGAAGCCTCTGGCTTTATTTGTATGTGCTTGTGGGTGGCTTTTGAAGTTCCTGGAGGGTTTCAGAGGGGAAAAAAAAAAACCCAGAGGATCTTGGTGATTAGCTAAGGCTGAGAACACGGTGTCAACACCCAAAATAGAAAGTGGTTGCGAACTTTGTGACTAGGTTAGCAACATGGAAAATTATCTGTAGGCTGGAGAGTGAGGACCTTTCTGCTTTCCAAGGAGGGGATGTGAGAAGGAAGAGCTGCCTGTCTCGCCCACCCCCAGGGACTTTTCCCTTCATGGACAACTCTGGTTCTCAGCTGCTGTCCATGAAGCCCTTACTTAGCACCTCCATCCCCAAGCCTTCAAGACAGTCGAGAAAGAGCTAATAGATTCAAGTGAGGCTTTGTGAAACTTCAAAGGAAACAGTTTTTTTTTTTTTTTTTTTTTGTTTTGTTTTTTTTTTTTTTTTTGGTTTTTCGAGACAGGGTTTCTCTGTGTAGCTTTTGCGCCTTTTCCTGGAACTCACTTGGTAGCCCAGGCTGGCCTCGAACTCACAGAGATCCGCCTGCCTCTGCCTCCCGAGTGCTGGGATTAAAGGCGTGCGCCACCACCGCCCGGCTAGGAAACAGTTTCTTAAAGCCCACAGAGACCCGAGCTCAGCCAAGAGCACATCTGGGTGGCTTTCCAGATGTTAGTAAATCTGTCTTAGCCATCCCTAAACCTCCCCTTCCAAGGGAGGAGACCCCCCTGACAGGACAAAGAAGGCCATGCTATCCTGAGTCCTGTATGTCAAAAGTCAGATGCCGTTCCACGCCATTGGCAAGCAGGTCACTCAGTGAACCGCTTTGGTCTCCAGCAGAACCCTGAGCCAAGATCCACGGTGACTGCCATGTTACAAGCCAGGGACTTTTTCCATGCTGTCGGCAAAAAAGCAAGGACCGCAGCCACAGTCACAGAGGTACCTAGTGGCAAAGCCAGCGTCTGAACCCATGGTCTGTGTTCTTATTGCTGAGCAGGGCTGCCTCTCTCCAAGCGGCCTCTAACACCAACGACAAAGAAGCTTTTGGATTTAGAAAAGGAGACTGAGCCTTAACTAGCCCCCCTGAAAGAGGCCTCCTTCGGGGCATCAGAAAGCAACATTTTAAAAAGCTTTTCGTTTTTACATTTTAAAGTATTTCTATTTCCTTTCCACTCAATTATTCCGGTGTTAGTTTTTGGTCAACTTGACACCAGCTAGAGTCATCAGGGAAAGGGAACCTCGATTGAGGGAATGCTTCCATTAGATTGGCCTGTAAGCATTCTTGGGGGACATTATCTGGACTGATGATTGATGTGGGAGGCCCCGGTTCACTGTGGGTGGTGCCACCTCTGGGCAGGTGGTCCTGGGCTGTTAAAAAAAAAAAAAGCCAGGAAGCAACATTCCCACAGGTCTCCCTTCAGGTCTCTGCCTCCCAGTTTCTGCTGGAGGTCCTGCCCTGGCTTCTCTAAATGATGGACTGTGATGTGGGGTGTAAGTCAAATACCGGTCCACCACCACCACCACCACCACCACCACCACCACCACCACCACGTTGCTTCTGGTCAGTTTCCTGCCACAGTTATAGAAAGCAGACCAGGACAATCCCTGGCACCGTCGTCACCATTGTCGATAAGGAGATTTAGCTAGAATGAGCCTCCACTGCCTTGCAGGTTCTTTTGGTTAAATGAAAGGCTTATGGTGCAGTGAAGAGACGTAAGCCATGGGCTTTCTCACCTAAGCTGGCAGTGGGGACATTGTGTCCTTCGGGCCAATTCATCCCCAGACTCTGCTTGTGGGTTCCTGGAAGACAGCCAATGAATCACTTAGATTCAGAAAGCAGAGAGCCCACAGGCAAGCTCTGTGGGTGGAGCTCTGGAGCCAGGAACCAGCCTGGTTGTCATCCTCTAAGCAACAGGCTTGCTGCCCAGGAAAGCCTTGGTGGCAGTGGTGGAGTTGAGCTGGGAGGTATGAGCGCAATGGCTGGAGTTTGAACCCCTGGTACCTACGTAAACGCTGGCTGAGATCATGGCCATCTGGCCAGGAATTCTAGCCGTCACTCAGAAAGTGGTGACAAGGGATCCTCCAACAGCTGTCAACTCTGGGCTCAACTGAGAGATTCTACCTCCAGAGAGCACTGAAGGGAGACTCCCAAAGTCAACTTCCACCATGGTTGGCGTGGTCCCCCTATGAGGCTGTAGCTCCCACTCTTCCCAAACTGACCTACCTACTTCCAGTCATTCCTCAATGCTCTGTTCCCTTCCCTTCTGCCTTAGCCCACAGGTTTCCCCCACCCCAGCCCCATGGCCTTGGTCCCCACGGCAGCCACTCTATACCACTCACTCTCCCCGGCATCGGCAGTGAGTGAGTGTCCTGAGCCCTTGGTCCTCCATGATGCTTTTCTGTTTAAAACCACAATTTACACCAACTTCCTCTGATCCTACAGCCAGGCCTGGCTGCCAAGAAAATGTCCAGAACTGCTCGGATGAAACACATAAAAGAGTTCTTTGCCTCACCGGGCCTTTCTTTGTGTGTTTAATTGTTTTCTGAACAGATGGACCCAACATGATGAGAAAGAAGAGGAGACCACCAGCAATATCAACCCCAGAGGCCACTGCTGCCGTAGTTTCGTTGGTGTTTTCCGTTTTTATTTACTATTAAAAAACGGTTCCCAAGTCTCCTACTTGGCTGAAGTTAAGGCACAGGGAAGGGGATGTACCTCAAAGGCAGAGCACTTGCCTAGAACACCCCAAACCTCGACTCAATCCTCATCCCCATCAAAATCAAAAAACAAAACAAACATAGTTGAGGTAAAGACAAATAATTTTATAATCTTTTTAAAGAACTACATTATACTACAAGTATTTCCCCGTGCGATAATGAAGTCTTCATAAGTCTAAATTCTTAACAACTTGCTAACATTCTGCTACGTGCGTGGCTTATTTTACAATTTAATATTTAGGATTTTACTACTGCTGTGTTTCTGGGATACGTCACAGCATTCCTTGACGGTATGTGGATGACCTCCGGTGTGTATTTTCCAGCATTTCCTTCCTTTGAGAGTTGCAGACAGGACTTCTGGGGGAGTTGGTATGAATGAGCCTAAGGCTCTGGCACCCACAGGCCTGAGACACAACTGTTCCTATTTTCATTTGTCCCTGAGTCCCTGCCACCCATGGCTACTCCCAGGCACTGTATTCCAGCTCCCACCATAGACTCTTGTGAATATATGGGTTTGTTTCTTCATAGGAAGTTAAAGTTACAGAAATATGATCATTCGTCAGCTGAGCACAGGATGGGAGGAGTTTGTTGGATCATGGTGGGGGGGGGGCAACACAGTCATAAAGCTGCTCATGGGAGAAGGGACAGTCCTGAGAGCCTGCAGGAGACAGGAGAACTCCACTGGATACTGCGTTAGAGTGGAGGAAGGGACCACAAGCCCAGGAAAGCATTGGGAATCCCAATGCTAAAGACAGTGTCTTCCCCCTTAAGCCTCCTTGGTTTTACCCCAGTGAGATTCCTACCAGGATTCGAATCCCCAGAACTATAAAAGGATTTCGTTGTTTAGAACCACCAGTTTGAACTAGGGAGATGCTCAGTGTTGCACACACGTGGAGACCTGAGTTCGGATCCTCAGCACCTACATCTTGGGACAGAGAGAGGAGGATGGATGAGCTTGCTGGCCAACCCGCTTAGCCCAAACAGCGAAACAGCTCCAGTGAGAACCCGTCTCCAAGGAATAAAGGAACACAGAGCTAGAACAGGACACTGTGCATTTTCTGCTGCTCTCCACATATGCATGGGTACACATACATGCACCACACACACATCCACATGCATGTCAGGCACACAAACATCCACATGCACCACACACACTCACACCGCACTAAGTTTGTGGCAATTTATTATCACAATAGGTGACTAATAAAACATTTATTTAGATTTCCCAGTCGCTGCTCACTGGCGTGGTCTGTCACAGTGGTCCAGCCAACACACTAGGGTCAAATGCTGCCTGAATAAGCTTAATCCTTACTCTTCTAAACTTACCATTGACCCCCTCTAATAGGACTCAGCCTCTTTAGCTAAGAGGCTCCATTTGTTCCTACTGCTGCTGGTGATTCTTTCCTGCTCAACACTGGTGATCTGTTTTGGAATCTTAACAGCTCTTTAAATGTTTTTCCACAACATGTAGACTTTTCCTCAATGTCCATCACGTTGCTTCTAAAACAATTTCCATTTAGCCCACCCAGATGTTACAGGAATTATTATTAATCCTCTCCTCCCTTTCAAAAAGATATGTTCTTTCATTCGAGATGCCTAAATGTCAAAATTGTGTTGGTTTTAGACATCAATAACACTATTTTCCATAGAAAACCGTGGTTGAATGCTTAACCCCCCTTGTTTCTGAGAAGACTTGTTACTTGTTTATCCTAATGTGCGGTCAGGTTTGGAAGAATCCGGAAGCTGATTGGGGACAATACCAATAACAATAGTATTGCTTTCATATGGAATAATATTTAAAGTAAGAGAGCTGGAGACTCTAATTATCAAGGAAAAGTCCAAATCACTACTTTTCTCTCAGGCAGAGAAAGAAAACAAGTGTGTCTCTGATTTATGTGCTGGCCCACATAGCTCCTTTTCGCAAATGTGACTTTAAACCAGTTAATCTTTTAAAAGTCTTTACCCTGACTAATTTAGAAACAAGGAGGACAAATGTGGGAGTCTAAATGTGAGGCGCTGAATAAGAGTGATAATCTCTGCCAATGAGCACGCTGCTGTGCTTCTGGTACCCAATGCCGTTCACGGTTTTCATTTAGACGGAGCTTCCCGGAGCTTCTCTCGCCCCCCCAGCACGATGTGCTACGTGACTGGAATTTAGATTTGGAAACTGAGATCTGCCCAGGATCTTAGGGAATGTACTTTCCATCCTCCTTTTCTGGAGGATCAGGGAGGGCCTGCTCCAAGCTTAACCACTGACGGCCAAGCACAGCCTCACGTCTGCATCCCGGCGAGGGTGTGCACAACCCCTGCCCGACTCCTTTACAGACAGCCTACCTCCTGGTCGGGTTCTGCAGTTTGCAGTATTTCTCTGGTCATCACACAATGTCAACAGTCAACTGTCTTCACAGCAATGTCCTTAACCTCTTTGATAGGGAAATGGTATCTTACTGATTTGATACAGAGTATGGAATTCTTAATCACAAAAATATTTTAATAGCCAGTATTTGGGCAGTTACTAATTTGTGGCTGAGTGACAGATAAACCGTGTTAGGTAGCTGTTCCTCAGCCCTGTCAGTGAAATGCTGTGCCTCTAAGGTGAGAGAACGAAGCCAGTGCTTCTGTAGCAAATGGTGGCACTAAAAATAGTGTTTGGAGGATGTGGAATAATTTTTTCATTGTTTCCATGGAAAAGCAGGAGAGGGGATTGTGGGTGAGTCCATGGTCTGACTGTGCCGAGGAGGCCTCCGGCGGGTTTGCAGGCTGGCTGAGGAGAATGGGACAACATCTGCTGACACAGTCACTCCCTGGACTAGGAATCACACCACCTCCTCCCCTTCAGAACGCCCAGGGATGGGAGCATCCGTGGCTTATTTTTCATGCCTGTGTTACAAATGCTCTCAACTGGGTTTTGAATCTAGACGTCTGTTGCCCGATCAGCGTTGAGCCTGTATGAAATCGCCTTGGGGTGGGAACTCTGTGTGGAATGGCGATACAACTGAGTCTCAGTTTGGGTGCACACGAGCGTCCTCTTGCAGCTTGAAGAAGCTCTGGACTCACCCTGGGTAGGCAGGTGGCCTTGTTTTGCCAGCCTCCCCGCTCCAAACTCTCATTCATGTCTGCCTTTATATAAAGCTCCACCAGTGAACACCTGGAAACCTGTCCCTTCGAAAGGACCAACAGCAAGCCCTGATCTGATGGTTTCTGCTTTATAAGAGTAAGTGTAATTTTTTAAAATGCCGAACAAAGCCCCAAGACGTGCTGGCCTATCTGTCGGTGAAGAGCACAGGAGAGGGTGTTGTGGAAGATGTTGGGGTACAGGTCCTTCTGGGAACCTCCTACTACAATGCTAAGCCCAGGCTGCTTTCCTGTGAGTCAGCTGCAAAGTGGGTTATGGTGGCAGACGTATGCTCCTTTTTATACTCAAAATACAATTACGCAATGTATAATCTCCATTCCAGGCACCAGGGAACCCAGAGGGAACCTGCCAAAGTTCAAATAGCAGTAAATAGACAAGTGGGAACTGAGACCCAGTGGCCAGACCCCAAGACACTTAGGATGAGTTACACATTCTATCGGAAGTTATTTCTCCTGTCTTTCTGGAGAATTTAGAGAAAGTATTGAGTCGGATTAAGATAATTTGGCACATCTGAACTCAAATGTTTGACAGAAACTTGAATGTCTTCCCAGTTACTCCATGGAGCATAACAATGAAACCAGGGAGCCATAGCAGCTACATACGGCAAGGCAGGTCCCATGGTTTCTCAGGATTGCTTGATGTTTAGGGATGCTGCGCTATAATCAGTTACCTTCCCCCTTGGCTTCAGAGGGGATTGTACACAGCGAACATTGCCCGGCTTACAGGTATGTCTGGGAGAAGGCCAATGATCAATCATTGGTAGTGGGCCTTTGTGAGAACCCTGGGAATATGGTTCTGTGGTTCTTTTATCTTATCTTAGTATTCAACACACTGAAAAAAAGTCAATACAGATGAGTACAGTGGTATAAGAAGGGTTAAACAACTGGACACTGGAAAAAAGACAGGAAATAATTACGTTCATTTAACTTAAGCCTGTGATCCCTGAGAAAGGAGAAAGGGATGCTGAGCCTAAGATCACCTTGGCTTCCTGCCTGAAGGTGGTTTCTGTGCTGCTGCGTGGGCAGAGGGAGAAGGAATCCGGAGGCTGGCAGCTTTGCTGAGTTAAGGAAATGGAGCTCAGAATCCAGGGCGGCTAAAGGAGCTGGGATTGGAAGGGCGGGTCTGGAAAGGAGACACTTTTGAGGGAGAAGAGCTGGAGGGGGCTGGGCAAAGGTGACCAGGGCCTTGCAGACCACACATGGTTCCCAGGGATGCATGCACAGATTGGGGGATATTTGAGGTGTAACCTGCTCGTGAACTGATGAAAATCACACAGCGCATCACTGGAGATACCCAAGGGGTCATTAAATCGTCCCTGGGTTAATCACCATTTAGACAAACCAGACAAAGTGTTGCAAGTTGAATTTGTTGCCCTCGGGCTCAGTTGTTCATGACTTAGCCACAAGCATCTTGAACATGACCTTATTGGAAAATGCCGTTTTATAGCTATGGTTAGTGAGGATGGAGTCACAGTGGATTGAGGGTGGACCACTACTCTCATGTGTCTTAGTTAGGGTGATGAAACACCATGACCAAAAGCAACTTGGGGAGGAAAGTGTTTATTTGGCTTAGGCTTCCACATCACTGTTCATCTCTGACGGAAGTCAGGACAGGAACTCAAACAGGGCAGGAGCCGATGCTATTAAAGAATACTGCATTCTGGCTTGCTTAGCTGGCTTTCTTATAGAACCCAGGACTGCCAGCTCAGGAACAGAACCACCCACCATGGGCTGGGCACTCCCCCATCAATCATTAATTAAGAAAATGCCCTACAGGCCTGCCTAC